>NC_084810.1:6064277-6806464 GCF_963583255.1 Pyrus communis
ATAAGAAAATCGTTAAGAGTTGTTAAGGGGCAAGAATTTGCCAAAACACAAGGGTCTGACGCGCAAGTCATTCCCGTACATATATCCACTAAATCTAGGACCATGTTTGATGACTAGAATCAGTGGCGTGGAATTTACAACAATGGAGTCAAAAAATAACTTTCAAACGTAAATCATACTTTCATTTATAATTGTTTATGAAGTATTTTCATTGTTTGGAAACATCATATTACAACATTATTATCAACATAATCAAATACATCTTTCTCAATCAGCCAATCAAACTATCATTCAATCATTGATCTCTCATCGTATTATGATGTGGATTCTTCACAATATTCATCACCGAAAAATCTCTTTTAACAAAAGCGATCACAACTGGTAAAATTAATGTTAATTTCACTAGCAAGTACACCAAGATGTATTGTCTATCCCTCTTTGTCTCCACCAACTTTTGTGTATGATCACTAATTCCTTTGAATACAGAAAATCATTAACCACTAATTCCTTTGAACACAGAAAATCATTATGCAAATGCATGTCAGAAATATAATTCTTAAGTTGCTTATCAATAACATTAAAAAAGATATCAACACTGTAGTAATGAAGGTATGTCAAATTTTCAACGTCTATGCCGTGATCTCCCATGAGCTACAAAGATATCATTCATATCGGGATTATCAATATCATGAAATAACCATATGCACCAAAATACCTAAGTTTGACTAAATTATACTACACTCAAGAAATTTTTTCATGCCCGATAATATAAAATGGAGACGATGCTCAGACCTTCTATTTCTAAGTTTTGTTTCCTCATCTGATCTCTTAGTTTCCTCCATTCAAAACTGGAATTGAGTGAGAACCTGAAAACTACAATAAATTTGGGATTACCAGATAGCAAAACCAATTGCGGTGGAGGTGCCTGATTGAACTTGAACAACACAAAAGCATAGAATTTTGATTGAGGATATGGTGCCTGGGGAGTCGCAGAGGAGAACTAGAAGACCTTGTGCGTGTGCGTGTTTGACAAAGAAAAGTTAGCGTGTTCAGTCTTTTCATTTTAGTCTTGTGCCAGTTAAAATGTGTACATATTAATTAAAGATTTTTATTTATTTCGTCTGCTGTTGTTGGTATGGGGGTCAAATCGGCATTGGGAATTGCATCAGGATTTAGGAGGTAGGATTGAATAAATTACATTAGGGTTGATGCGTCCAATGCTACACATACTTATCTTAACCAGTAAACGTGGCCCAACTTATTGGCTTGACATTGACATTGACAAATTCAGAAGGCAGAGTGTCGTTCGTTTGCTTGATACTTGATCAATGTCTTTTCCATGAATTCAACGAGAAACTGGCCATTAAACACCGTTGGCCTCTATTCAAACCCCCCCCAAACGTGACTGTCGGTGTCTAAGTGTCTTTTCAATTGAAAACACGTTTAAGACTACCTACTGTTTATTAATCATTAAGTCGTCTTAGGCTCCTTCCCACCACATTCACGAAAATTACACTTCAAACTACTTTTGGGATTGAGCATGGTGATCACAAACGCTAATTATGTTCATCATTGATTGGTCAAACACTTTATATCAATATAATATGAAAATATTTGTACGATCGAGCTTTCCCTCGATTTACATTAATAATTGGAGTTTTATCCTAAACCCTAAACTATAAGGGGGCGTTTGTTGCGCTGGACTATCTCGGACTGGATTAGTTTCAAGGACTAAGCTGGACTAGTTTAGACTAGACTAAACTGGACTAACTTAGTGAAGCCTTTGGTGCAGTATTGGACTAAGAAGCTGGATAATAACAAATTATAATATTATATTATTTAATATATAAATTATTAATATTTTATTATGATCTTATCTTTTTCTTCATTTTTTCCTACCATTTCCTCGTTAAATTGGATGAAGTTAGCACCGCCAAAAAATTCATCACCATCCCTGGACCGAGATCTTAGCTTTGAATGCTCGAATCTGTCATGGATTTGAAGAAGCCCAAACAGGCCGAGACTTCCAGGCCATTTTCCAGCCACATTCGACCACATTTTGGCCTCGATTCAAGTAAAATCGTAATCTTGTCACTCCCAGCTTCAATTTGGTATATTTTGTATGAAAGTTGGTTGTGAAATGGATCTGAAAGAGAGTCAGAAAGTTAATGATTGATCTAGGTGACCGGAGATGACGAGGAGTCTGTTGAGAGTGGTCGTTGAGCATGACGAGGACGAGAAAGAGAAGATAGTCTTAGCTAGTCCCATGGTTATTGGGGGGTCTCGCTAAGACCTCTTAGTGAAGGGTTTTGTCCATGCTAGTCCCCTTTAGTTTCATTAATGTTAGTCTCAGCATGGAACAAACACAGTATTGTACTAATAGCTAGTCCAATCCAGTCCAATTTAGTGAGGGCAAACAAACGCCCCCTAAATTTAAAAGACAAGAAAAAGAAAATTGCAACCCTAAAAAGACGGGTCGTGGTCAATGGTGCTATATGTGGTGTTTTAAAGTTAAGTACATATGTCAAGTGGTGGATTCTAGGTGATTAGGATCTTTTTCAATCTATTGTGTTCCGAATACAAACTCTTCTTTTGATGAAATAGCTAAATTATCTTCTACAATCTATTAAGAGATCCTCATTTTTTTTAATTAGATAATAATTGGGTCAATACCCTGTATATCGGCATTGTGAATTGGTTCGATGATATTTATCACATATTTTATTGTTCAAAAGAATAATAGAGATATTCTTTACTTTTTTTTCAAACTTTAAAAACTGAAAATACGCACTTGACATCTTTTGATTAAACCACATTTCAAAGTCAATATATTTGGTAGCCAACCATTATCCTTTTTAATTACTAGAGGGTAAAAAATAACAATGTTGTCATTTTGATGTTAAATAAATACAACAACAATTTTTTTTAAAAAAAATCTTTAGGGTGATACTACTCGATTTGTCACAAAAGAGACTTGTGCCTTTTTTAAGTTCATAAATCTACTCTTGTAATCGATGGACCTCAACATGCTCCTTACACCGACACTTAGCCAACCGGTCGTTTCGATGTTGTTCCAATAACTGAGAAAAGGCATTGCCTTTTGATTCCATAACGCTGGAGTAGGAAGGTGATTCGTGTTGGCCCTTACAAAGGCTTTCAAAAATCTCGGAAATCACTTTCTAGTCGAACTCCACACTCTCAAGAGCTACACAAAGTAGCTATTCTAGATCCTTCACTAGAATAAACAAAAGGGGGTCCTCCCACCTGAAGAAAATGGTTTTGAATAGAGAAATCATCATTTCCCGAATGGATATGGAGAATTCTAGTTGCATAAACGACTAGAAGGTGGAATCGTGCTCAACAGGTGACTACTGAGCATCGTGGTATTGACACATTTGGGGTCTCGGTAAGGGAGATTCAAATAAAAATCTAGTAGCTCCCATTCAATATGAAGAATTTTAAAAGTTCCTACAAAAGGTAAAAACCCACTAAAAGAAATGTAAAAAGAGAAAACAGGTCACCTGTAATAAGAAAAAAAGAAAAAGAAAAGAGAGACTTGTTCTTGCTCTCCCATTCAGAAAGACAGAAGTTGCCAGTTAGGCTGGTCCAACCAAGAAAAGACTTGTTCTGTTAGATTCTTAGTAGGAGTCGTCTACCTTTTCTGCATTTACTTCACGATTTCCTTGAAGGTATGAAAGCTGGAGGCTTTAGGACTTTGTACCATCCATTCCAGTGTGGCCCAGCCCCCACCCCATATTGTAAGATTGTAGTCCCGTGTTCTCTATGTCGTCCAATGAAACTGCACTACTCACTAGAGGGGTGTCGTTTATTTGGAGAGATTTTTTTCATGTACTCAGAACATAAGTTGATATATTATGTGTCATAATATAAGTGTCATAATATAAGTGTAGAGAAAATATACTTTACTTTTCAATATTTCTTCACTTTTATTATGACACGTGATATACGGGTGTATTTTGAACACAATAACAAATTTCTCATCCTTAGAACTTTTAAACTTGTACTTGATAAAACATTTGAGAAAGTTTTTTCTTTCTTTTTAAAAATTTTCCGTAGGTAAGGAAAGGATTTAAAAGTTTATGCCATGATTATATGTTATTTTCTTGAGTGAGGGCCAACAGATAATACGTGCTATATTGCTAATCCCTTCATCTATCCTATGAGTAAAAAGTTAAATAATAATAACTATATACCAATTACCAGATAAAAAATGGGAACGTTGGTACTAAAGTCCATTAAAAAAAGTTGTTATTAAAGATAAAACAGATGGGGACACCACTGATCATGGCCATGTGCTTGAATGCGGCGGATTATATTTAAAAGCCTAAATCGACGCCATGTTAACATCGAAATAGGATTCTCTCCTCTTCTATTCTCGTCATCTTCTTTTTCATTCTCTCACATTTTCATTCTCTCACATATTGTTTTTTGTCATATTGTCTCTAAAAAAAAAAAAAAAAAATCAATATTAGATGTTAATGTAGCTAAACCGTAACTGTTTAAGTAAGAGAGGAGGAAAGGGGAAAGAGATTAGGAGGAGAGAGAATTCTCCTCCGTTAACATCAAGTTCGGATTCTGCACTATCTACACTACTTACTGCAGGTGTCGTTTATCATAGACATAACACTCAGACGATGTCGTCCATAATATTAAAAAAAAAAAAAAAAAAACTAATGAAATTGGCTTGAAAACTTTAAATTTTAACGATAATAACAAAATAAGGATAAAGTGAATAATATTATGATTGGCTTTTTAGAGTAAAAATATAATTTTTCGTTAAAATAAACAGTATTAAGAGCTTTTCATTAAAGTTCCTTTTAAAAAATGGATCCAAACCTGCCCTTGTTTCCTTTCCTTTCCTTTCCTTTCCTTGCTTTAAATCATAATCGTATTCGTATACTAGATACTTCGAATCTGAGATTTACATCAATATTTGTTTCACTAGATATTTGGCAATTTTTTTAACAAATTTTAAATTGTACCCTTAATCATATTTCTATGATGGTAAATGAATTTGTTTCTTTAGGTTATATATACGATCACTCTGGTATTTGGTTTAATAATTTTCGCATCTAATCTTACTTAAGTTAAAGTTTGATTAATATGGTTCTAGAATTCGTCAAACATCTTTTCTGTAATATTATTTTAGTTTAAAAATAATAAATTTAAATTTACAAAAAAAGTGTCAGGAATTCACCAAACATATCCAAATATGCACGTTCCCAAACTTTTTGTTGGCAATCCTTTGGACTATGTATGGGCAATGTTCTAAAAATCTTTGCCTAGGAGTTAGGTGGGTGGTTACCATTTCGATTAATGTTTAGAAATTTAAAAATTAAGAAAGGGCGTCTAGACTTGCTGAGACACCCGCCTAGACCGCCTAGCCCACCTAGACACCTGCTTAGATTGCAACTCACTTAGATAGAAAATAGATCACTTTCCTTTTGCATTTTATTGTTTCCAATAAATTGTAAGAGACTTATTGAATACTTAAATAAACATACATTATTTGTTTGCTTCCCATATTTTCATTATGTTCCAATACTTCATAATATATATTTCATTCTATTTTTTAGTTTCTGATGAAATTATATATATTTTAAGTATAAACAAACACTTATTTACACGAAATCAATAAATTTACTTAAATCCGCCTAGTCCGCCTAAGCGTTAGGCCCCAACCCACCCCCGACTTGCACCTAGCGTCTTTTAGAACCTTATGTATGGGTAAGTGATTTTCAAATCTCAAGGGATACATGCTAAGTTAGTAAGAAATTGATCACAACATATTGACGTGAGGGGATTAAAAATACATTACATGTGCACTATATGCATTACAAACATACCTTTGAGATATTGTAGGGCATTCTAATTCTTCCATCTAATATTTTGTGATGTATTTCTTCCTTACTTGGCCTAAATTGTTAAGATTTGAAACTTCCTTGCGCAAACAAAGCCTTGGAATCTTATGATGCACGTCTTGTAGTCATTTTTTGCATTCCAAATTGAGTAGAAAAGATGATTTGGCCGAAACTCTTTAGTTAATTGGAGAAAGTTCTAAATTAATTTTATATACGAGATTTTAACACATATATGGTGGTCTATTTGTGGAAAGATCATTTTATTAAAAAAAAAAAAACTGTTATATATAACTCTCTCAAACACCCAAAGCTCGTTCAACCAAATCTGGGCATACTATTATTGAAGAAAGTTGAAATTCTATTATAAAATCAATTGACAATATAACAAATAATCTAACTATTTAACGTGTGTGATTGTTGGACTTAACATGTGTAACAACATGCTTTTATACCATGAAAAAAAGTTAAGATTCTATTATAAAACCAATTGTAATATGCATAATAGCACAATTACTTATAAACACATACTCCTCCTTTCCCCGATGAGAAATTGATACTCTTAATAATTATAATTACTTGCCACTGAGATTACAAAGGGATATGGTCATTAAGATAGCTAATAAACTATACTCCCACAACATAATTTATTCTAGTTTTAGGTGGAATGTTACAAAAGTCAAGATTCTGTGATTAAAATGACTAAATGAATTATTTCATTGTCACTATTATTCACGGTGAGGCCCATCATGCATGTGATGCAGTTGTAAAAGACAGAAACAAGACACAAAACCATAGTCACGTAAAAGATTGAAATTCTTTATATGACACGGTTTGCCAGCGACTCGCCATGTTTATATTCTTCATTTGGCCACTTTTATATTTCCCTATGTAAGAGGAATTGAACCAACTTCTAATAGACAATTGCATGACAAGCAGATAACGAAGTTTGAAGTTTTATTGTAAAATTAATTAGCAACATGCAAAGGAATTCAATTTACATATAAGGACATGCAAGGTTCCTAATAAAAAAAAATTAAGGTTCCACTGTAAAACCAATTAGCAACATAACTTACGTATAAACACATGCAAGTGCCCTCTTCTTATCAATATGAGATTCACTCCCAACATGCCCCTCACCTATGGTGAATTTTTAAACCTAGCACATGGACAACACAAATTGGGTAATATGGAACATTTGTGGCCGTTGGACTTCACATATGAGACAACCTACTCTGATATTATAAAGACAGTAGTTGAGGTTCCATTATAAAACTAATTGGGAATATGAGAAGTAATCCAACTTATTTATAAGCCCATGTAAGGTCTCTTCTTCCATCAATGTGAGATTCACCCTCAACAATAACGTCCGCTTGTCTAGGCCGCTAATCTAAATACTTGACAAAAAAAAAAAAAAAAAAAAAAAGGAGAACAAAAAACTTGTATTCAAACAAAGTTTAAATTTAACTGAAATTGCAAAGTTTAAGAGCAATACCCATGATGCTACATGCAGTTGAAATTTGAATCTACTAACAGATCAAAATGAAAGACGACTATCAAGTAAATTGGGAACATAACCGTATAAAAACTGTGACATAACTGGACTAGAAAAACACAAAGTTTGAAGTCCAAAAATTGTCAAAGAGGAGCAAAACTGGACAAAGGGACATTTGAGATATATATTTTTTTTCCTAACGCAACCAGCTTGTGGTTTTATTACGGTAGTTCATCGTTTTAAGGGTCAAAAAGACTCACAAGGTATTTCAGCCTTTCTCTGGCCATCATCATGTTATTCGCTAGCACCAAGAATCGAACTTATGACGTAGTGTGTGAAATATGGGCCTAAAATTCGTTTCTAACCATTGGGCTATCCCATGGTGGTTAAGACCATCTCCAACCCTTGGGCTAAAAGCCAATTTTTTAAGCCCATAAATAGCTTTTTTGCTTCAACCATTTTGGCCTAAAATTTTATCTCCAGATTATTAAAGAATGAATATAGGCTAATTTTTTTCTTAAATTTACTTTAAAAAAAATTATGTAGACTATCGTAAATTAATTTTATGAACATTTTAATCTAAAAATATTTAAATTCCGATAAATATTGAAAAATCACTAAATCAATACATAAAACTCATGAAACACTATGGAAGAATATGAAAATCATGATAGAGATGTATAAACACAAAATACATAAAACACATAAGACACACATAACACATATGAAGCACATACAAAACACATGTGAAGGACATACAAAACATATGACAGAGATGAAGCACACACAAAACACATGTGAAACACATGACACACATGAAACACATACAAAAGACATACAAAACACATGATAGATATGAAGCACACACAGAACGCATGTGAAACACATGACACACATGACACACATGAAACACATACAAAATACATACAAAACACATGAAACACAAACCTACACACATGAAACTGAAACCTTCAATCATCCTCTATATAAACACAGGTTGAATATCAAACCATCACACAACATATTCACCAATCTTTCAACTTTCAAAGTGTTTTTGTTTCCTAAAAATCCTCAATATCTCATCAATGAGTGATAAAAGAAGGCGTAGCAGGACAATGCAGATGGCACAATACCAAGCAAGACTTAATATTGAGGATGCAAAAATGATCAATGCAGAAGCTGAATTTGCAAACTCGCTTATGCAATATGAGCACCATGCCTAATCTAGCTATTGTGGTTTTATCACAGAGCGTTCATTTGTGCAGCGTGATAGAGAAAACTATCATAACCAAATGATAAAAGATTATTTCATCGAGCGTCCTACTCATGATTTTCGAAGGCGATTTCGGATGAGGAGATAGCTTTTTGAAAGCATCTTGAACACAATTGTCAATCATGACCACTACTTTACAAGGAAGATAGATACCGTAGGCCGACAAAGTCTATCACCTCATCAGAAGCTCACATCTGCATTTTGGATTCTAGCTAATGAGTGCTCTACAGACTCAACTGACGAGTTTTGCCGACTTGCAGAGACTACTGCTATTGAGAACCTGAAGCGCTTCTGTAAGGCAATTGAAGCCATATATGGAGCCATATACCTCTGCAAGCCAAATCGTGAAGACTTGAAGAGGCTTTTGTGTAAAATATTCTCCTTGTGGCATACTTTCGTAAAATTTCCTTTGGCTTACCTTGTAAGAACTTCTACCTGTGTATTTGTTGAGGTCCTCCATCATGAAATTAATTTCGAACCTATGTTGCTACCTATCCCCTTTTTCCTTCGTTTGCAAACGCATTCAGGCCGCTTTTTCTTGGTGAACACTATGGGTTTCACTCAATCTTGCAAATTTGATAGCAATGTGTGTACTTATCGGATCTTAGGACTTCCCTTTTCTCTTTGCCTTTTACTTATCTCTTCTTGGGGGCCTTGCAAAAAAAGGAGTTAGGGTCATTTCATCGACACCTTCATTGACACCTTTATCTCCATTAGTTGTCGATGCAGCTTCACGTTGAAATAATCTTCCCCATTGTTAGTCCGCATTGGTTCCCCACCTCGGACAATCCTTGAGAATGTCTCAAGCATGATGCAACTTAAAAGGTTGATTTTTTGGTGTTACTCTTGTCTTGTAAATTTCATTGCTTTGTCACCTTATGCAAAAAATACATAAAAATAATTAGTTGCAAAATAATATTATGTACATGACAAATAAAATATCAACAATAAAACTCACAATTTCTGCGAAGCTCTTTCCACTAGCCATGCTAACCACGGCTCTCTCAAAGCTTCCCTTCCATAAAATGCATGCTTTGTTGATAACCTTCCATCGATCGTAAACACCACCACCTTCCCTCCAGCCGCCATTACAGTTTTCATGGAACTTTTCAATGATTTTATCCCACAAAACCTTTTTATTTTGATTCGTGCCAACTACACCATCTTCGCTAACAGAAACCTATGCCAAGCATAAAGCAACATCTTCCTCACAGGTCCAATTACGACATTTAATATGCTCTCTTGCCATCTTAAAAAATTTGGAAATGGGAAGAAATGGTAGAAAGAAAAATTGGAAGAATTGTAGGAGAAAAGTGAGTTTTGTGTGGAGGTTTGAACAAATACATAGGTATTTATAGAGTTTTTGGATGAATTTTGAGTTAAATAATTTTTTTTAATTATTTTAGCCGTTGGATTTAAATTTGGGCCATTAGATCTTTTTTTTAACCGTTAGATTTGATTATATTCGATCTTTGCCGTTGGATTCAATGTATTTTAAAATTACATATTTTTTAAAAACAAAATTTAAATTTGGACCGTTGGATCAACCAACTGTCCAAAAATCTCAGCCGTCGGATGATAAAAAGAGTTGTTGGGCTCATGATGGTGGCCGACAACAGCCCTGACAGTGGGTCCCATCCTGTCGAGCGTTGAAGGCCGCAGCCTGAGTGGGGCGAGTTGGGCGCGTGATTGGGTCGAGAGTGGGTTGGGTTTGGGCAAGTCCACGCCTTTCTGGGCTAATTCTTGGGTGGTATGTTGAGTTTGGTTTAAAGGGGCATTGAGTTGAACTGTTAGAGAACTTTTTCAGTGGGTCGGCAACACGCCCTGATACACCAAATGTCAAAATACAATTAGCTAGAATTTTTTTTATTTTTTTATTTTTAAGTTTCAAACCATTGTATTATTATTATACTTGATGTTATGTTCCCAGCACACTGAAAAATTTCTCCAATTGTTAAAGTATTTGTGGTAATTAAAATCTCCTGAATCTGTTACCAAAATATATAATTTTCGTCATTGTGGAGAATTAATGAATTTCACAAAAGCTTTAGAATGTCTTGTAATCTGCAATCAAGAAAAAAAGACAAGTAAAATGAGAATTCAATAGCTAAAGTTTTCTGGTAGAGGAAGAATTAGGTAATCTCCTTTTATCATGGCAGCAATAACCAGGATGATAGTTTATTGAGTTGTTAACCATTATCAATCAGAAGTTAGGATTCTAATATTAACCGTAAATATTTCGACTGATCACATCAGTCGTTTGATTTCGAAAGACGTGGTTATTGAGGTAATTAAAAGTCATTGTTTTGGGTCCGTAACTAGATTGTGT
Source organism: Pyrus communis (assembly GCF_963583255.1). Taxonomy (NCBI): domain Eukaryota; kingdom Viridiplantae; phylum Streptophyta; class Magnoliopsida; order Rosales; family Rosaceae; genus Pyrus; species Pyrus communis. The sequence goes on from NC_084810.1 coordinate 6,075,254, forward strand.
ATCATGATCAAGCCATGGACCATGAAACATGGATTATTTAGCTATCTGCATAATTTAACCTACATCTGGCAAATAAGTTGTGTTTGTTGTATTCGTGTTGTTTTCTTGTTGTACCAGTTATCTTAACAGATTGTGTTATGTCAAACCTGTTATCTTAACAGGTGGCTTGATAACGATCCGACTCGTTAATATGTTGATTCAGAACCTGTTATTTTCGTGTTGTTTTCTATCGGATTAACGAGTCATGCAAAAACCATTGCAAGCAAGTTGTTTTTCGTGTCATACTCATTTTCTTAATGGGTGGCCCGATAAAGACTATACTCGTTAACAGGTCACCCAATGACAACCCAATTCGTTAACGGGTTGACCCAAAATCTATTATTTTTGTGTCATTTCGTGTCCGGTTTACGGATCACACAAAAAATTGCCAAGCCTAAACCTTAATTGGCATGGTTAGGCTATTCACTTCTTTGGGATCTATGTGCTTCGTAAAAAATACTTAAAAGTGCTTCTTAAAAAAACATTTGATAAGCAATCTCAAATATATTTCTAAATTTTTCTGACAAATGTAGTTTAAAAATACCTTTAGCCATTTCAAGCAATCTCAAACAGGGGTTAATAGTTTTTTAGCCATGCTTGGCGTGAATGATATGAAAGCGTGATAGATGAGGCTTCCACCCTATTCCATCGAGGCTTCATGTGGACTAAACCACGCATATCTTTTGTTCGAAGATTCATACAGTAAGTCCGTCAAAAATGGCTTCTCCAAACAAACGTATCTTTATACCATTAGTGATAAAAATTACCACAATCATTTTATACTTTGCACTCAAAACTTTCACCAAATATTTCACTGAATTTGAACCATCGATAGCTCAATTAAATCGAAACTACCTATCTCTCTACTAAATCGAAACTCAAATCCTTGTAAAAAAAGACCTTAAAAGCAGGCTTTCCAAACGGTCAAGTGGACTTGTATCAACACTACACACCGCCAGCTCTTCCATCTCAAAGCCGCGTAGAATGATGGTCCCAGAGCCTGTTGGTCCCAGCACATCAACCATTCTGTTCAAATCTTATTGAATATTATGTTAATAAAAAACAAAATAGAAAATAGGTATGAAATCCCTTCCATATTCATGAGCCCTACAAAAACAAAAAAATAACAATAATAATAATAACAAGCCTCCTCTCACCCTCAGTTACAGAACTTCCATGGCTTTTTCTATTACATTATATTCCAAACTTTCCTAGGGTTCTGAGCATCATATCAAACCACAAAATCTATTAAAACAGCTGGTTTCGGACATAAAGTTTTGAAAATTTCAAGTTTTCACATCCAATTCTTTTTCTTCTTTGTGGGGTCCTCTTTGTATTTGGGTACTGCATTTGACAGCCTAATCAACAGCCTGGAAAGGGTGGTTAATGGTTACAACCGCACTAAAAAGGCAGAAGCTTGATGGGTTTTCATGGTGGGGTTCACGTAGTATCTCTCTCAACTGGGTTTTCTCTTTGGCGCTGACCCAATTCACTCTGCTGCATATTGTTCCCATTTTTCACTTCCATTGAGGTAAAAGCTCAAATCTTTGTGTATTTTTGTGTTGGTGAAGTTGGTGGGGAAAGTGGTACTTTGCTCTGCATATGATATGAGCAATGTTTATGTTTTTGCCTAGTTTGATAATGCTGGGATTGTACTACTTGGTTTTCAATTGGGTTTTTGTTTATTGAGTTGGATAGATCTGGGGTAGTTGAAATTTTGGGTTGTGGGTTTTGTTTCGTTGGAGGATTGGGGTTTTGGGTTTTGACATTTGGGATTATAAGAACTTGTTTTTGGTGAATTTGGTTTTGTGGGATTGGTGTTTTAAAATCTTGAGTTGATTGTTTTAGTCTTACTTGGCATTGAAGATCTGGTTTGTTAGGTATGGTGAAGATGAAACTAGTAAATTGGGTAGCTTTGATTCTTGCTGTTGTTGTGTTCCTGAGTTATAGGTCATCTGCTTCATTCACGGCTGTCGATAATTACCTAATTGTCTGCGGTTCTTCGAAAAATGTCACATTCCAAGGTCGAACCTTTGTTCCTGATACACAACAATCTTCCCTTGTACTAAAAAGTGCAAATTCCTTAGTTGCTAGTCCCAATGCTAATGCCCCTTCTCCACTTTACCAATCTGCTCGAGTTTTCAAGGCAGCAGCTTCTTACAAATTCAAAATCCAGCAAGAAGGCCGGCATTGGGTTCGCCTTTATTTTTTCCCTCTTACAAGCCCTGGCCAAAACTTGGAGTCTGCTCAAATAACTGTAGTTACTGATAATTTTGTACTCTTGAACAACTTCACCTTCAAGAACTATAATGGTTCTTATATGTTCAAGGAGTATGCAATTAATGTAACTTCGGGTACCTTGACTCTTAACTTCATTCCTTCAAACAATTCAGTTGCTTTTGTTAATGCAATTGAAGTAGTTTCTATCCCGGATGCACTGCTCCCTGACCAGGCATATGCTGTGCATCCATCTGCTCCTTTTAGTGGACTTTCTGAGCTTGCCCTTCAAACAGTTTACAGGTTAAACATGGGGGGTCCTTTGCTCACATCTCAAAATGATACCCTCGGAAGAACTTGGGAGAATGACATGAAGTACCTCCATGTGGACAGTTCTGCAGTGAATGTATCGGTGAACCCTGCAAACATAAAATATCCACAGGCCGTCACACCCGAAATTGCCCCAAACTGGGTCTATGCCACTGCTGAAGCCATGGGAAATGCAAACGTGCCCAATGTGAACTTCAACATAACTTGGGTCTTTACAGTAGATCCAAATTTCATGTATCTTGTTCGCGTACATTTCTGTGATATTGTCAGCAAAGCTCTGAATAGTCTCGTTTTCAATGTTTTCATAAATTCTGACAATGTGCTTGGGAGTCTCGACCTCTCTTCCATTACTGGTGACTTGGGTGTGCCTTATTACAAGGACTTTGTTTCCAACTCCACAGAGGGTGCAGATACTTTGACCGTCAGTGTTGGTCCAGATTCAATGGCTGATATCACCAATGCAATTCTGAATGGGTTGGAGATTATGAAGATCAGCAATGAGTTGGGGAGTTTGGACGGGTCTCTATCCGTGAGGAATTTTCTTCCTAGTTCATCCTCAAAGAAGAATAATATAGGAATCATAGTTGGCTCTGTTGTGGGATCTGTTGTTGTTGTGGCAATTATTGGTTTCCTTTATTGCTGCTTGGCATCCCACAAGTCGAAGACAACTAACCAAGCGACATGGCTGCCCTTGCCCTTGTATGGAAATTCTCAGACCATGACAAAAATGTCGACAACTTCACAAAAAAGTGGAACAGCTAGCTGCATTTCATTAGCTTCCTCCAATCTTGGCAAATTCTTCATGTTCCAGGAAATCCTGGATGCAACCAACAAGTTTGATGAGAGCCTACTTCTTGGCGTCGGTGGTTTTGGCAGGGTTTACAAGGGAACACTTGAAGATGGGACTAAAGTAGCTGTCAAAAGGGGAAATCCCAGATCCGAACAAGGTCTGGCTGAATTCCGAACTGAGATTGAAATGTTATCCAAGCTTCGCCACCGCCACCTTGTGTCTCTTATTGGCTACTGTGATGAAAGATCAGAAATGATTCTTGTCTATGAGTACATGGCCAATGGACCCCTCAGGAGCCATTTGTATGGAACAGACCTGCCAACGCTCTCGTGGAAGCTACGCCTTGAAATTTGCATTGGGGCTGCAAGAGGGCTCCATTATCTCCACACTGGTGCAGCTCAAAGCATAATTCACCGAGATGTGAAGACAACCAACATTCTCTTGGATGAGAACTTTGTAGCCAAAGTTGCTGATTTTGGCCTCTCAAAAGCAGGACCAGCTCTTGATCAGACTCATGTGAGTACAGCTGTTAAGGGTAGTTTCGGTTACCTTGATCCTGAATACTTCCGAAGGCAACAACTCACTGAGAAATCTGATGTGTATTCGTTCGGGGTAGTTCTAATGGAAGTTCTGTGCACAAGACCTGCTTTAAATCCTGTTCTTCCAAGGGAGCAGGTCAACATAGCAGAATGGGCAATGACATGGCAGAAGAAGGGCATGCTAGACCAAATCATGGACCCAAATCTGGTGGGGAAGGTAAATCCAGCTTCTCTTAAGAAGTTCGGGGAGACAGCTGAGAAGTGCCTCGCGGAGTATGGTGTTGACAGGCCATCAATGGGAGATGTCTTGTGGAATCTTGAATATGCTTTTCAGCTCGAGGAGACATCATCTGCACTCATGGAACCCGACGATAACAGCACAAACCACATACCAGGTATCCAATTAACCCAAGGAGAGCCATTTGATAACAGTGTGAGCATGATCGATGGGGGACGCTCCGGCACAGATGATGACGCAGAAGATGCTGCCACAAGTGCTGTGTTTTCTCAGCTTGTTAATCCTCGCGGAAGATGAGGTGACAGATCCTTTTGAGGCTTTGCCTATCTGAATCTTGTTCCCTAACGCCCCCTTAAAAGATATTGGTCATCCTGGCCGCAGCGAGAGAAAAGGTTTTTCATAGTTCATTATTCTAGTTTATTACCTCAATTTTTCGTATCACGATTTATTTGTAATATAGTTATGGTGGGTGCCAATCAAAATCCGTCAAAGTTGCAGGTAAGGTGCCAAAGGATTTGGTTGTTGTCTTGATATATAAATGCATCTGGGTTTCAGAGCTTCCCATGCTTCTAAAGTATAATTGATGTCATTGTATTTACATATAATCTCATTGTTCATAAGAAATGGAAAAATAAGCAGAGTTTGTGACATCTGTTGCGTATTTCTTACTTGCAAGTTACAAGTTACAACCCTCGAAAATAGGCTAAATAGCCAAAATGGTCCCTGTGATTTGCATAACTCATCACTTTGTCATTGAGATTGAAAATCAATAGAAATAGTCCCTAAGATTGTCAACCATCCATCATTTTAGTCATTCCGTTAAAAACTCCTTGGATAATCTTCAAAACTTCGTAACTCAATCGTTTCTTAACCAAATTCAACCCATAATATATCAAAATAAAGATAGGAAAGTTTAGAACAATATTATACGAAGCCCAATGGTTTCTGGAGATGGCCGGAAAATAGCCTCAAAGATGACTGATCCGCAGGGAAACTTAAAAACTCGCCGGAAACTGGGTAAACTTTAAATGTTCATAACTTCTTCAATAATCAACAAAATTGAGTGATTCAAAAATGAAAATCATACTTCTCGATGAGACAAAGAGAATGGTATCTTTCCCGACTGCTAACTTGCCGTGGTTTGGCCGGACAACGGCTTGAAAGTGGCTAATTCGAAAATGGTTAGCCACTTTCGAGCCGTTTTCCGGCCAAACCACGGTGAATTAGCAATCAAGAAAGGTACCATTCTCTTCATTTCGTTGAGAAGTATGATTTTCATTTTGGAATTGCTTGATTTTGTTGAGTATTGAAGAAGTTATGAACGTTTAAAGTTTACCCAGTTTCTGGTGAGTTTTCCAGTTTTCTCGTGGACCAGTCACCTTTGAGGCTAGTTTCCGGCCATCTCTGGAAACCATTGGGCTTCCAAATGGTATAATCTTGTTCTACACTTTCCTATCTTCATTTTGATATATTATGGGTCAAATTTGGTTAAGAAACGATTGAGTTACGAAGCTTTGAAAATTGCCCAAAGAGTTTTTTAACAGAAGGACCAAAATGATGGATGGTGGACAATCTCAGGGACCATTTCTATTGATTTTCAATCTCAAGGACCAAAGTGATGAGTTATGCAAATCTCAAGGACCATTTTGGCTATTTAACCTCGTAAATATTTCCTTTCCTTCGATTAGTATTTCTGATACAGTTGCTTATTTCCACATTGTTATCGGAGTTTTGTTCCTGGAGAAAACACTGAAACCATCCTCAAAGATTATCTATGAAATGGCTACAAAACGATCTGGAATACTCTCATAAAACTTTTGGGAAATTTGGTTCAATTCTTCTAGTTATGTAATAATGGACAAGAATTTGTTTGTTGGGTTTGCTGAGCAGATCTAAAAAGGGGAAGAAAACAAATCAAACAATTTTGTTTTAGGCCTTGACATGCAGGACTTTGTTTATTTAGTTTTAGGCCTTGATAACTCTAAACCAAACAATTAGAGTTATCTGCATTGCTGCATCTGAGTTAGCATACATAATATGAGATTGCAAGTGAGTTTTTTGCTTTCTGAAGGTAGTTCCTAGTGATAGGCATGAAACTAAATTTTTTTCAATAAACTGCGTACTTTTATTTTTTACATGAGTACAAAATTTAAAATAAACGGCTACATTTAAGCCAAATTGTCTGAAGAAAGAAATTCTGGAAATTCACAATTCATACAAACGAAAACGAAAAACACTAAGAGGTGGATTATGTCCCAAACCTCTTTACCACACAACTTTAAATTGTTATCTGAGAAGTTTAAAACCTTCACTTATTCCATGAGCTTGTGACTTATCAGCTATTTCCTGCAAACTATTCCATTCCCTCCGAAGGAATTACCAGTGCAGTCAAGCATTCCGTAATCCATCACGCTTGAATCTGTCTGATCCAGCTTACTGGGTTGAGTGAACACACAAGCAGTGCAATCCGCAGAGAAGAGTGATGTTGTTCTGTACTTGTGTTCACCTCCCAACACTGGCATAGCTATTCCTGGCTTTGCCGGGTTCTTGAAATCTGGCTGGTAAGTCCTTCCGAGCACTCCTTCAACGTTTGAGGATAAGTTGAAGAATCTGAACTGTACTTCCAGGTGAGCAAAACAGTCATCTGATGGTAACTGATAATTGTGGATCCTATCATCTTCCTTTGTCACAGGCACCACATTTACTGAAATTTCAACAACTCCCAGTAGAGTTACCAAGACACTGTTCTTGTTCGATGTTCTTTCCACTATAATGGCATTGTCCGGAGATTCCCATGTGGAGAGATGAGATTCAGGGATGATTAGCTCCTCTCCGTTGTAAGTGAATTTCAAGTGGTTGATTTCATCAACCCATGTTGATGCTTTGCTGGCCTCAAGCGAGAAGCTTTTGGAGTCAAAGAGGAGTCCAAGGGCCTGAATCCAAGTGTTGTCCTTGGTTCGGTCTTCAGGGCGGACACCAATGAAGCGGGCATTGATTTGGAGGTTGGGATCAGAAACTAAGCTGAAGTAGTCATTTTTCTTGCCGTGGAAGTAAAAGACAATGCCGTCTCCACCAATGAAGCGAGGGTCCTGGCATGCTGATCCAGGGCCATTACAATTAGGCTTGGGACCTACGATTACCATCAACAATAAAAGAACATTGTCAGCAAGGATTTTTAGTTACCTAGGTACGTTTGAAATAAAAAGAAAACAAAGAGTGAAAACATTGTAAAAACAAAGTCTAGTAGCCTTACTTTTGCACTCAGCTTTGCATATAGGAGAGTCACAGTTGAGATAGCACATTTTAGCCATTTTGTCTGTCGGTGAAGTGGATGGACATTCCTGTGGGCATTGTACCTGCTTCCCAAAGCACGGGCTTTTCTTGGCATAGCAAACTTTAATATTTGGAGGTTGCTTGCCATTTGGAGGCTTTGGAGGTTGCTTACCATTTGGAGGTTCCAGAGGTTGCTTACCATTTGGAGGTTTTGGAGGTTGGTTGCCGCCTGGAGGTTTCAGAGGTTGCTTACTGTTTGGTGGTTGCGGAGGATGCTCACCATTTGGAGGTTTCGTAGGATGCTCACCGTTTGGAGGTTTCAGAGGTTGCTTACTGTTTGGTGGTTGCGGAGGAAACTCACCATATGGAGGTTTCAGAGGATGCTCACCGTGTGGAGGTTTCAAAGGTTGCTTACCGTTTGGAGGTTTCGGAGGTTGCTGACCGTTTGAAGGTTTCGGAGGTTGCTTACCGTTTGGAGGTTGCATACTCTGTACCAGAACAGCAGCAGATACAAGGATTACAAGAACGATCAAAACCCTTTTGCTGCCTAAGAAATCCATGTCTTCTTTTCTTTCTCCTTCAATGCCTCAGCAATGAAAGGTTGATGTATATATATTGCCCAATTAACTTGACCTTTTTCCGCACGATTTTCTTGTTTATAATTACAAGGCTATCAAGTGGGGGTTTTGGTATTATCTTTTTCACGTATACATTCTAAGTTTGCTGATATAATTCGATGCTTTGGATAAGTTTGGTGATATTATTGGGATTAAAGAAATAGCTAATGACATTATGAGTTCTTGATTCCTTTTTCTTTTTCCTTTTGTTTTCGGAACTGTTTTGAATTTGATGCAACCTTTGCTGGTGAAGTTTGGCTCAATGCAATCCATAAGGAATATTGTGCATGATCCAAAATCCAATTTGCACAACAATAATTCACAATTTTAATTATTCACTAATTTTCCATAAGTGTTAAGATAAAACCTCACATATGAGGTTTATGGTTAATTTGAGAACAATATATGTGCATGCAGGGCCGGTCTTGAGTTTTAGACGTGTGTGAAGATAAAAAATGGCTACATATAAGCATGAAGGGAAAAAAAATTTAGTTTTGTCAATCACTGGAAGACATGGTCATAAATATGAAAACATAAAAATCAAACTTTAATCAGTTAACAAATTAGAAGTTTATTATCTTTACATATAAAGTATATTTTAACATGACATTTGAAATTTTTTTGATGTTTTGGAAAACAAATAATGAAAGAAAACAAGCATACAAAATAATATGGCTGTGGTGCAAATTAAAACAACTAAACCAATCAAACCAGCTACTTGTTATACTAAATTCTCTTCTATTAGTGCATAATATTCACTGACAACAAAATAAGATTCTGAGAGAAAAAAGGAAACTATCAAGTTGTTACTTTGTACCCGCTAATTGGATAAGTAATATACTACTGATATAATATATACATGCACCAAATGAATTTTCGGAATTCTGTGTGGTAGCACCATCTACATATGCTGGTTCTGGGTGTGTGGTTTAACCTTAGTATTGAATTATAAAATCTGTGACACAATAATTTTTTTAGTGATTGAATGTGATCTAAGCTATGAATTAAATTAAAATACTTGGCTCCTCAAGATTAAGTAGTTTCTCCTCAATTGACTTAGTGGCCAATGTTGAGAATAGAATCTCACAGCGGTCACATAACAAAATCACTGAGGTCTCTTGTGATAAACCTCACACTTGTTGGACTGTGCAGATGGTAATTAAGAAATTAGAGACAATATCGGTGTTGTTGGAAATGGGCCTTTGGCTCATCTCTCTAATAATTTGACAATGATATCAGAGCCAGAGAGCGCCCTGTGTTGCCATGTGATGGGTGGGTCTTCTTGGCCTGAGCGATGATGGTGGGTTCCTTGGCCCCCTGCGTTGGGTGATTCCCCTTGGCTCCACGTAGTAGCCGATTGTGGGTCTTTCACGTGTGACTCACTAATTGGGTCTCACGTGAAGGGTGTGTACTCCAACTATTGCCAAGACCATTGTGATAAAAACCCAATATCTAGTAATATGTGTTTAATTTAGGACAATATCGGTGTTGTTGGTGGTGGACCCTGTTTGGACCTACAAAGTTTATCTTGGTGCTAGAGCAGAGTATTATCTTGACTTGTCCTGGGGCTGAGTTACTGGGCTCGAACATCCACATCTGTCATATAACAAAATAATATACAATTAATATATGGAAGTTTCCACCCCTAATATCACCTAGACTTTTTGTAATAAAACTCAACACTAGTAATAGATGGTTAAATTGAGACAATATTGATGACATTGGTGGTGGACCATGTTTGGGCCTACAAAGCTTATCACCTTTAAAGCAACAAGTGGCCTAACAAACTCAAACCTTTTTCACTTCAGCAACTCCTCACCGATCACCAAAATCCCTTCTTTTTTCTTGATCTTTTTTTGTTTTTTTTTACTCTTTCTATGGGGACGAGTCAACAAAAATCCTAAACCCTCCTTTTTGTCAACTTATCAAAGAGACGATCCAAAAGCCCATTCTAACTAGGGGTGGGCAAACAAGTACAGGAATCGCGGGTCGGGGCGGGTAATCAAGGTTCGAGGCAAGTACGGGCCGGTTCCTAATTTTTAAAAAGAGAAACGGGGCGGGGCGGGGCTTTAGAATTTAGGGGCGGGTTGAGTCCAGAAGTATTAAAAAAAGAGGTACCCGGACCGATCCGTTTGTGTAACATCCCAATTTAAATATATTACTGTCTCGGTCTCCCAGGCTCCCCCTAAACATTGTCTCCTTGTCTCCCTATCTCTTATCTCGATGCTTTTTCCTTTCTGAGAACACACACACACCCCCAATCTCTCGATCTTTTTCTCTCATTCCTCCCCTTGTTTGTTCTTCCCCCATCTCTGCAACTCTCCTTCCCGGAGCAGACAGACCACACACACCCATACCCACACCCCACCGCGACCTCCACCGTAGTGTCTCACACCTTCTCGAAGACTCTTCTTTCCTTAGTCTTCTTCCTCTCTCTCTTCTCCACAGTTTCTCTCTCTCCCGATGCCTTTGTCTCCGATTTCTCACATCTTGGATCTGTCGATTCTCAACCTCCTCCCTTTCGATCTCTCTTTCCCCCAGTCCCTCGATCTCTCTCTCCCATAGCCTTATGATTTTTCTTTTTTTGTTTATTTGGTTTGAGAATTGAGGTTTTAAAACAATTGGGTTTTTGGTTTGGATTTGTAGGTGTTGAAAAATCTTGCTTGCTGTTGCAATTCACGGATAAGAGATTCCAGCATGTGCATGATTTTACCATTGGTGTCGAGTTCGGAGCTCAAATGGTCACCATCGATGGTCGTCCCTTCTTGTTTTCTGTTTGGCTACTGAGAAAATAAAATTTTCATGGTGAATTGGGTCTATGGTTTTGTACCAGATTTGCAAACGGCACGGCAAGTGGATGTGGGTCTTGATGTCGGAGACTGAGTTGAAGATCTGAAGGATGACGAGTCTAGGAGGCCATCGAAGTCAGAAAAAAAAAATGTAAGAATGACCCATGTACTCATCCCGAACCGGCCCGTTTTAAATGGGCCGGGTTAGGTCTTGTTCCAATAATGCAATACCCGGCCCGGCCTGTGCCCACCCCTAATTCTAACAATACTAATTTGTTCCCAATTTGTTAATTACCACCTGCACAGTTTGACAGGTGTGTGCTTTAATCAAAGAAGGTCTCAATATTAGTTGGAGTGGGCTTTGAATATTTAAACTCTTATTTTCTCCCTCATACTGCAGATGTGGAATATTTCAACACGCTCCTCATATGGACCCAATTAGTGGGTCAAACGTGGGAGATCCACACATCCGCAACCACATGGAGCCAAGAAGACCCACCCAACACGCGAGGCCAAGGGACCCACCATCATCACTCAAGGCGAAGGGGACCCACCCATTACGTAGCAATACGGACCTGCTCCCTGACTTTGTACCATGTTAAATTATCAGAGAGATAAGCCAAACGCCTACTTCCAACAACACTGATATTGTCCCCAACTTGTTAATTACATGCACAATCTGACATGTGTGGGATTTTATCACAAAAGGCTTCGGTATTATGATAGGAGCATATTTAGGCAACTTAGTTGGCTTGTTCTTGTGCATTTACGTTGTTATTTCTTAGTTCTTTAAGTCTTTTAAGTTATTTTCGTATGTTTTCAGGTTCTAAGGGCTAAAGGAGCAAAGAAGTGCATTTTGGAGCCTTTTGGAGCACTTTTGGGCTAAGGATGGATAGCTTATGCTTGGAGCCAAAGTGTTGGACGAAATTGAAGGCCTTGTATGCACTTTAGGACATAAAACAAAGGGCCTAGCCCATTCTCTTCCCAAAAACCATCCTAACCCGTGCATAACCTACCAATTCCAGCACCATCCACACCTTGCCGTGGCCTCCCCTTGCATTTCCAGCTTTCCCACTTCATCATTGCATCACATTCTCTTCCATATTCCCTCTTTAATCCACATGCATCTTTAATCATTCACTCACATGCTTTCCCAACAAATAATTCAGCCACATGCACCCAAACAATCATTTGCCGTGGCTTTCACATTCATTTCCAGCACATCCTTGGTGTGCCGTGCACTCCCATCCCATTTCCAGCTTTCCCCCTTCATAAAACAATCAGCCACACTTCCACATGCATTCCCTCTTTAATCATTCCCTCCTAGCTATCATTCACATGCTCTCCCATCCATTCTCTCCCTATAAAAACCATACACACTTCACACCAAGGAGGAGGCTTTTGCCGTGCATAACCTTGCATTCCAGCACTTCCCTTTCAAAGCCGTGCATGCCCCTTCCAACTCCAACCACTCCCCACTCCATTCCACATACAAACACCACCCCAAAACCTTTCTTTAGACCTTGTGCCACAACAAAGAGGAGGAGAAGAGGCCTAAACGTTCATACAATTCAAGTTTGAGTTGTTGGAATTTTTAGGTGTTTCCTCTCCTTGATTTCAATGGTTAAATTTACTTATCTTTGTCTTGTACGTATGAGGAACTAAACCCCCCCTTGGCTAGGGGGGGATTCGAAATACATGTTTATGCTTGCGATATGATTTGATTACTTCTAATTGCGTTTCATAAGTTGTGAATTCAATTTACTTATCTATGTGAATTACATTGATTTGTGTGTGTTGGTTGAGAGTGCACGCTTAATTATCATGCATAAATTGGATGCTAGGATATAAGGAAATTTCACCTAATCGTTATGGAATTATATTCACAAGTAGTAAAGGTTGATGATCTCAATCGTGTTAAGTAAATTCTTGGCATAAGTTTCATGCAATCATAGTAACAAGTGCTTCGTCAATGCTTATGGTTTTCAAAGAACTTAATGATTCTTGCTTGTATCTCTATTATGCAATCATGTAGGGGACTTGTGGGGAATGTTTTGGGTTGTCGTATGCAATCATCCAATTCAATAACGTTAGGAAAATCTGAGGGTTAATTAGTGCAATTCACGGTTAATCTGGGGCGTTGAGAATCATGGTTTATTGAAAAGCAATTGGAAATCGTTTTATATGCAAGTATAACATGTGTGGAGATGAACCCCTTAGCTAGCCTTCATTCCATTCATTAAATCCAAATTCGTTTTAAAATCTGTTCGTTTTACAAAGTTTTAAGTTTTGTTTTCAAATTCGTCAAAACCTCAATCCCCCTTTATTTTGTTGAGTCTTAGTCATTCAAATCTGTTTTATTTTGTGTCTTTAAGCATTTGGAGTCATAAACACTTTCAAATTCGTCCAAATCAAGTTCTAGTTTCTGTTTGAGTCAATTTGATTGTTTTAGGCAGTTTGAGTGTTTCAAATCTATTTTGAGTCATAGTAGTCTTGTTAAGAGTCTTTGGGCCCGTTTGTTTGACCGGATTAGGAAGGATTGGATTGGACTAGACTGTAATCCCTTGTTTGGTCTGCACCAGGAGTAGGTTTAATGACCTTACGTCGGACTCGCTCGGATTATACACCTCCTTACGAGTTCTTAACGAGGATCCCCAATTTCGGGCGGACTCGTGAGCCCTTCTGATAGAGAGAAAACCGCGAGAGAGTCACTCGTCCAAGAACCCCCCAAGGTCGGTCGTCCTGCTCGTCCTCATCTCTGCGTCTTTCCTCATTGTTGTCCTTGCCCTGCTCCCTCATCGTCGTCCCTATCATCTACCATTTTCAAACCCAGATCCCACAAAATTGGAAACAAAAGGCAAAAATTTCTGCAATATTTCCATTTTCAAAACTAGATCCAAATCCAAAATTCAGAACAAAAAAGCGAAAAAAAAAAAAAAGAAATTGATGTGCGTTTGAAACGCTCAGCAGCTGTGCTCACACTCCACCTAGTCCAGACTCCCTGATCGTAGACCTTTGCTAATGATGCTGGAGAAGCAGACCCATGAAAACCCAAATGACCCAGACTCTGAATGGGTTCTAATTTGCCAATTGGTCCCCAAAAAAAATTAAGAAGAAAACAGGGAGATGAGCAGAGAGAAATAGGAAGAAAAAGATGGAGATGAAGAGAGAGAGAGAGAGAGAGAGGGGCGAAGAAGAAAGAGGAAGAAACAGAGGGAGAGGGACAGAGCAAACTTGGAAAGAAATGGGGAGATTAGCGGAAAAGAATCAGGAATGGGGATGGGTGGTTTCTAGAATGAAAAAAAAGATAGTGGTAGTAATAAAATATTACTAAATGTGTATTAAATAATATAAAATATTAATAAAATATGAATTAAAAATATATTTGTTATTATCTAGCTTTTTAGTCCGACACTGCACCAAACGCCTCACTAAATTAGTCTAGCTTAGTCTAATCTAAGCCAGTCCAGCTTAGTCCCTGAAGCTAGTCCAGTCCGAGATAGTCCGGTGCAACAAACGCACCCTTTAAGTTTAGTTTTTGTGTTTTTAAGTCAATTTATATTAGATTAGCACCCCTAGTTAATCCCCGGTTAGAACGATCCCTACTTACATCATTACTACAATTGTCACAAATAGGGTTTAATTTATGTGTCACATTCGTAACGCATCATATTAGTTGGAGTGGGCTTTAGGATATTTATACTCTTATTTTCTTCCTCATACTGCCGATATGGAATATTTCAAAAACTGATTCATAGAACTTCATGTTTAGAATCCAAACTTTTCATATTATAAACAACTCCAAAAAATAGTTTAAACCTCAAGATTGTTTAATCAATCAATTGTAACAAATAGATAGACGATTCTTAGTTAATGAATAACTCCTGAAATACATGGGTTGTGTATTGTGGAGGACTGCCCAAGGCATGGCCATACAAGCTTCAAGCCAAGTCAACTGGAAAAGGTCTCTTTAGAGTATTGACAATGGCATGGTTTGGTTCACTCATGTGAAGTAATCACCTCTTTTGCACCCGATAAACTGGCCTTGGAAACTGCATTGTCTGTGTACAACCATATCAATGGAGACGGATTCATATACATTCTTCGAACTTCCTCATTGGCCAGTTGCTTTCAAGAATATAATTTGTTCATGAAGTCCAGCAAAAGACATACATTCAAATCTAGCATACTTAATTTTTCTTTGTACTTTATAAGTCAAAAGCCTGAGGTATTAGGCCTGAAACCAATATGTCTTAACATTCATAGGTTGCTCACCATTTTTTGATATATGTTGAATGTAAAGGATCTTTCTGGATAAATATCTTTGGCAGCTAATCCTCTTGATTGTACGGTACTAGCATCTAAATGTGAAAATGCATGTGTAGGATTGGTCAAATTGTCCGCAAGCACATAAACTACTTAAATAGAAGTTATAGATCCCTCTTTGATAGAAATAATCCTTTCTTGTAAAGTACACATTTTAGTACTAAGGGTTGATAACCCACAGTGGAAGGCATTGTACTCAAAGTTGATTCAAACACAAAACTTTAGATGCAAAAGTAAGCGCGGTTAACTACTTGAGCTACAAATTCGTTGTATATGTTGCTCACCAGCCGTTTCACTAATGAACAATATTGTAGAGAGTTTTTAAACTCTTTTTATGTATGCAACATCACATTTTCTGTGAGTTTGAGTGCTATTTTCTATTCCAACAACTTGGCTCAAGAGAGTTGAAAATTGAAATGCTACCAAAATAGTAACATTTTGCACTCTAGCTCAAACTTCATTGTTTTGATGGAAAGAATTACAGCTAGCGAAGTCGGTTAATTGTTTATTTAGTTCCTAATATTTGTTTAGGTGTGGAGTGGAGTGTCATTTAAGTAGATCTTTAATTCTTACAAACAAATCAATGAGTGGAATGAACAAGAAAGATATAAGTATTTTATTCGTTATTTATAAAAAAGAAGTAGATGAAGTTATTTATTAGGGAGAAGCCAGTTAAATTATATGCTAAAATTGGGTTTACTAGCATTAAGTTTGCTGTTTATTAGGAAGTAGATGTAGTTGCTTATTAGAAATTTAGCAGCTCCTTGGGGTTGCTAATCAATTGAGAGTAAATGGAGAACAAGTCGTAAATGATGGAAAAAAACGAGTCATAAATTTTTAGACCAAATTTGCAAATTATGTGGTCACTAATAGGAAATAAGCACGTAAATTAACACTTAGACAATGATCCAATCATCGATAACTACGTCATATGATTTACAAAAATCTGGCTTAAATAGATGGTCTCCTTAGTATTGTCCAAAACGAAAACTAGAAAAATTTAGGCTAGTATATGAGCTCTTGGAAACATCATCAAAGAAAGCTTGAGCCTTTGGGTTAGTGTTAACCCTAAAAACTACCAATCCTACGTGGCACGCAGGCCGAGTAATTAATAAGCTAACTACGTCATTCGGTTGTGTGCGGGGAGTGCCAATTAGTCGGCCAAGTTCGGCCGGGGAGTAAAATATGTTGATGTAGCGTTGGGTGAGCTGCTGACTTCTTGATCTTGCAACTGCGGCCGAGAAAGAAACACGTCTCGGCCTTTGGGTTATAGAGCTTGAAGACAAGGCTGCTAGTTTTACGAAGTTGAATATCAAATTCGGCTTTCAATGTGCCGAATGTGGTAACCTGGTAACACCTCACTTCGCCAAGAAGGCTAATGAGATGACCTCTACCAACAAGGACTCAAAAATCCTTGTCGACCGAGACTTGGATAGGTAATCAGTCGGTCGAGAAGCAATGTTGTTTATCCAAACTGAAGGTGCTTCTTGATTGGCTGATTCTACGGCTCCAGTGCTGTTTATCCAAACTGAAAATGTCGCCGGTTGCCTTCACAGTGCCGTTTATCCAAGGTTGTTGAGAGGTTTCACGTAAAGCGAGAGTTTGCGCAGGACAATTTGTGTGTTGAATTGGAGGGCGCTCTGAATGTTGTCCGCGGCTTGGTATTTATAAGAACGAACTGCCTTACCCTCAAGTTGTAGCCGCATCACACGATTCTTGGAATATTACTCTAGGTAGAATAATCATCACTTAATCTCGCTGATTATCCTATACACGCAATTGCATTAGGATAATTGTCCCCTCAACACTCGTCGGCCAATTGGAAGTCATCACATGCATCATGATAGAATTCTAAATTGCATGGAACCATGGATAATCATTATCATCACCTCCACATGTTAGCCAAAGATAGAATCCTAATAGAACTCTTTATTTGCTGCATGCAAAATTAAAAGCCGCCACCTCATCATCCATTGCCAGTGATAATCCACGTGCATAGCAAGTCTGTAGGTCTTTAGCTAATCCCAAAAGCCATTCTGACCACGTCACCATTTCAATTTCATCTTTATCTCATGCATGGATTAATTGCATGAAATTAATCCAGTAGTAGATGCACTGCCATATGCCGAATATCTCCAATTAATTTGAATTGTAGGTCAGAGATACTATTTTGCATCATGTTTATCTAGAACAAGAGAAAAACCAAGATAATTCACTATTAAAAAATAATCATTATGATTAAAAATCATAATATTATCTCTTAACAATAAAATTATCTTAATTTCTTCATATGACGGTGTGAAGTTATGTTCATTTAACAGTCTTGATTGCACGGGCCGATGGTGTAAATTTGGGTACAAACAGTTAGTCTAACGGACAATGGTGGGTAGAGAAGTGTTGTCGCCTAGGTCAAGGGTTCGATACCTTTTCATTATAAGTGATAAATAAGAGAGCTATGGGAGCTGCAAATGAAAGCTACCTTCATAGTTAGTAATATACCAAACGGGTATAGTATATGAAAAATACGTATTATTTGGCAACTTTCTTAAAAATATCTTTTGAAAACTTCGGCCATTTTTATTAAATTTTAATATTTATTTTTGTTTTTTCAATAATAAGTTAAAAATACGTGAATTTTATGTGTAGTATTGAAAAAGTGTCAAAATAATGTGTATTAAACGTGAGAAATATGTTGGACTTTTAACATGCAATTTCTTGAATCATTAAGAAAATGTACCAAAAATGAAGTACTTTAAAAAAATACGAACCTACTTGTATAATACGTGAATTTACTAAAGCCTTTTCACGGGGCTTGAGCCAGTGTTAATGGAGTGCATATGCTGACAACGGGTTTGGGTATGAAAGCGTGGTGAAATTATTGTAATGCTGCATTATGATGATGTTAATGCTAGTAGCCGGACAAAAAGGATACAGAGATTGGCATTACTAAAGCCTTGTCAAATGTTACGAGTGCAAGAAGATTGGCATTACTGATTATATCAGCTTATGTGTATTAATTAACATATGAGTGCAAGAAGGTTTTCAAACCTCTTGATTACACATCTTTAGATTATCATCTGAGAAGTTAAATTTAAACTTATTCCCTGAGCTTGTAGCAATATCATTTACTTCCTGCAAACGATTCCATTCCCACTGAAGGAATTACCAGTGCAGTCAAGATTTCCGTAATTCATCACCCTTGAATCTGTTTGATCCATCTTCCTGGATTTAGTGAAAACACAAGCAGCGCAATCTGCGGAGACCAGTGATGTTGTTCTGTACTTGTGTTCCCCTCCCACAACTGGCATCGCTACTCCTGGCTTTGCCGGGTTCTTGAAATCTGGCTGGTAAGTCCTTCCAAGCACTCCCTCAACATTTGAGGATAAGCCGTAGAATCTGAACTGTACTTCCAGATGTGCAAAACAGTCATCTGATGGTATGTGATAATTGTGGATCCTATCATCTTCCTTTGTCACAGGCACCACATTTACTGAAATTTCAGCAACTTCCTGGATAGTGACCAAAACACTGTTCTTGCTAGATGTTCTCTCTACTCTAATGGCATTTTCCGGAGATTGCCATGCGGAGAGTTGAGATTCTGGGATGACTATCTCCTCTCCATTGTAAGTGAATTTTAAGTGGTCTATTTCATCATCCCATGACGATGCTTGGCTGGCCTCTAGGGACAAGCTGTTAGAGCCAAAGAGGAGTCCAAGGGCCTGAATCCAAGTGTAGTCCCTGGTTCGGCCTTCAGGGCGGAGACCAATGAACCGGGCGTTGATTTGGAGGTTGGGGTCAGAAACTAAGCTGAAATACTCATTTTTCTTGCCGTGGAAGTAAAAGACAATGCCATCTCCACCGATGAAGCGAGGGTCCATGCACGCTGATCCGGGGCCTTCACAATTAGGTTTGCGACCTACGATTACCAGCAACAACAAACAAAAACCCTTGTCAGCATCGGCAATGATTTTAACCAAGGCACGTACGTTTGAAACAAAATAAAAATTGGAGTGCATTGTTGAAGAATGCAATCTCACATCAGATGATTGACAGAATATATTACTACTTATAAATGAATAGTTCCACTACTATATCGAGGCCTTTTGTGAGTTGTAGATAGTTAAGTTGAGACAATATTGATGTAATTAATAGTGGATTGCATGCCCAACTCTGAAATGTTAACATGCATGAGATAACATTCTAAACACATGACACTAAGTCGTAACCTTGCCTTTGCACTCAGCTTTGCATATAGGTGAATCACAGTTGAGATAGCAAATTTTAGCCTTTATATCTTTCGGTGAAGAGGATGGGCATTCCGCAGGGCAGTGTACCTGCTTGAGAAAGCACGGGCTTTTCTTGCTGTAACAAACCTTAAGATCTGTCTTACTTTGTACCAGAACAGAAGCAGATACAAGGATTACCAGAACGATCAAAACACTTTTGCTGCCTAAGAACTCCATTGCTTCTTTCTCCTTATACCTCACAAATGAAATGTTGATATATATAGCCAGGTTAGCTTCCCCTTTTCTGGTTGATCTATAATTACCGAATCTATCAAGTGGGAGTTTAGTATTATCTTTTAGTAGCATAAATTCTAAGTTTAGTAAGATGAACGTAGGTTCCTCTTCAATGCTTTCCGGAATTGTTATATCTTGGTCAATGCTTTGGGGTTTGGTGATTGTGAATTAGAGAAATAGCTATTGACAATACAAGTTTTTTATTCTTTTCCCTTTGTTTTCCGATCTGATTATATATGAGTTTTATTGGTAAAGTTTGGCTCTGTACAAGATTAAAAGAACGATGCAAAGAATCTCACGTCGAAAGAGTACAACAATAACCTTGAATTAAAAAATTGATTTTTAACTAGGGTATGGAGTCTAAGTTGGTACAATATCAATTTATAGTTTGAATGTAGTAATACACTTGCAGGAGTCACGCAACAAGTTTTTTTAGTGATTCAATATAAATTAAGCAATGAATTAAAATGGGTTGTCAGAAGTGCCTAGGCAGCAAGCCCTTCGAGCCAAATCAACTGGAAAAGGTCTCTCATGATAAAGACACGGTTTGGTTCATTCATGTGATGTAATGCACCCATTTTTGCGCCCGACATAATGGCCGTGCATACTGCATTGTCTGCCTTCATCTTATTTATTTATTTGATAATTGCTAGTGCTTTACAACCATCAATGGAGTTATATATATTCTTGCAACTTGCCCCATTGGCCTATTGTCAACCACACGACATGCATGCCTTCACTTGAATACTACTTTCTATTGGTTTGAATCAAGGGACAATTAGGCATAAACTGAACCTGGGAGTAAATCACCTCATGGAATCAAATCTACATATATTTTTTGGGTACTTTATAGGTCAAAAGCTTAAGGGATCAGGCCAGGAACCAATATCAGATTAGTTCTTACCAATTTTTATTTTTTATTTTTTATTTTTATATAAGCAGTAATTCAAATATAGGACCTCAAGTGCAAGAGAGAGAGTAATGTTAACCACTTAAGTTACAAGTTTTTGCACTGATTATCAACCGGCCTTTCATTAGTGAGCAAAAGTAGAGAGGTTTTAAACTCTTGTGTATGCAACAACCCCAATTTGTGCTAGTTTAGTGTTATTTTCTTACTCTATTCCAACAAATTGGCGTTGGATAGCTGAAAACCGAAATGACATCCAAAATAGTAAACTTGCTTGTTATGACGGAGAAAACTACAACTGGTGAAGTCGGTAAATATTTGATTTAGTTCCCAATATTTAAGGTTATTAGAGCATGATTAGCTCGTGGACTCTCAATCAAGTATATGTGTCTTTCATAGGAAATGACACTGCCGTAGTGACGGAAAACATTCATTGTTTATGCACCCTAGTGTGGGTTTAATCTTCACTGATTCTCTCCTTTAATAACTATTTAACCCACTAACGCTATCGTGTGTCAAAAAAACAAAGATAACTAATAAGATTATGTATTCTTTATCTATGAAAAAGAATTTGATGTTGTTTATGAGGGAGAAGACAGTTATTTTATATAGTAAAATTGCAAGCTCTCACATATGATATTTGTTGATGCACAAATCGGGTCGATCTTGAACCAACATAAATCCAATCGTAAATCACACAAACGCACAAGAACACAAAGATATATCGTGGTTCAACCCAAGTTGGGGCTACGTCCACACTAATGTTGATCCGGTTTCACTATGTAAATTGAATGTTACAATGTACATGGCGATAGAGGCTAGGGTTTGCTCTCTTTGCGCTATTCTTTTTTCCCTCCCCCTTCAAGTGAGGGTGAAGGATCCTTTTTATAGAATAAGAGTTTCCTTCACCTCCTACATACATCATGGGTTAAGTCATGAGGCCCAAATACTAACGCCCAATAAATGGTATAACAGGAGTCCCTCAAGTCTTCAGTCAAGAGAGTCTTTTGGCAAGTAGAGACTTCAAATCCAATCCATGTGCGGTCCGAAATCACTAACAATATTAGTATAGAAAATTCTAAAACAGTATACGAATACTACGATGTTTCCTGGTAGTTCCTAATCTGTTGAGAGTAAATGGAGAACAGGTCGTAATTGATCATAGAATTGTTGTCAAAATTCCAAGGAGATTGACTAGAAAACCGAAAAAGTAGAACATATTAGGTCAAGTTATAGCTTTAGCCAAGGAGCATGACAAAATTCCAAGTGATAAGGGTGCGTTAAAAAGGGTTGGCATTAAGACTTTTTTTTTTTTTTTTTTTGGGAAGATACAGTAGTAGATTCATTTACTTCAAAAAAGGTGCGGTACAAGAGTTACATTCAGAGCCAGTTATGGCAATACATTATCCTCCACAAGTAAGTCGGTGACAATACTTGGGGGAGTAACATCCTATAAACAATCTTGTTGCAACGAGTGTGGGTAATTTTACCTTCAGTGATTGAACGGAGGAGCAACTTGATATCTTCTACAGTTTGCCCAATGAATGACAAATTTGGAGAGAAATCACACGACACCTCCACAATCTGAAGTGAATCGCTTTCGAAAGAAATATATAAACCCCTGTGAACTGCCCAAGACAAACCCGCCCTTAAGGCCACTGCTTCTGCTTGGAGAGGAGAAAAACACATTCTCTTCCCTGCCACATTTTGACGACACAAAATTACCTGTTTCATCGCGGACAATGGTGTTGGAATCAAATGAAAGTTGTTTTTAATCTAATGGCTGACAAGGAAAGGATCAACTGTTAAGTCTTTACTTAGTCTCATAGGACAAGTGTAGGCTTAGATTTCTGTTTATAAATTAAGGGCTAAGATTGCTTGTAACAGAAAGTGTTGTTCTGATATTTTCTATAAAATATCTGTGCTGATGTTCTCTGTGCAGAGAGCTCTGCACATTCTAAGAAAAAACCTTTCCTCTTCCGTGTAACATTTTCCCTCCTAAAATATCAACTTCAAAACAATTCCAAGATTATAACATGGCCTCAGAGCTTAGGTTCTGATCAAGAATTCAGAACTGGGCGTTTTGTGTGCTTCGTACTACTGAAAAGGAGGGAAACTCATTTCCAGATTTTTGAAAACCTTACTGTTCTTACAAGTCTCACATGGCTACTTCGAGCAGTGGAGGAGACCTGAGGGCTCCCATCTTCAACGGGTCAAACTACGATTTCTGGTCTATCAAGATGAAGACCATATTCAAATCATATGATCTTTGGAGCTTGGTGGACAAGGGTATCGAAAATGCAGAGTCTGATGATGATTCCAGTGATGAAGATCAAAAGTCAGTTAAGAGCTCAATGAAGATTAATGAAACCAGAGATGCAAAAGCTCTTGACATCATTCAAGGGGCAGTTTCTGACGAAATATTTCCTCGAATCTCAAACTTTGAATCATCCAAGGCTGCGTGGGATGTTCTTCAACAAGAATTTCGTGGTGACAAAAAGGTTAGATCTGTCAAACTACAATGTTTAAGGAGAGATTTCGAGTACACTAGAATGAATGATGGCGAATCTCTATCTGTTTATCTAACTAGGATGACTGATATAGTGAATCAAATGAAAACTCTTGGTGAAGAACTATCAAACCAAAGATTAGTGCAAAAGATACTTATAAGCCTGCCTAAATCCTATGATTCCATTGCATCCATTATAGAAGAAACTAAGGACCTTGATTCTATTGAGGTTCAGGAAGTGATTGGTACACTGAAAGGATATGAGCAGAGATTAAACATGCACTCTGAAAGCTTATCTGAAAAAGCTTTTACAAGCCTAAGTGTGACTGACAGAGATAGCAGCTACAAGACTCAGGGAAGCAACTCAAATCAAAAGAAATTCTGGAAAGGAAAAGGGAAGAAATGGGATAACAAGTTCACTCCACAACCAAGATCAGAATCTAGCAGTGAATCCACTAAAACCAAGTGCAAAATATGTGACAAACTACACTATGGTGTCTGCTGGTATAAGGGAAAGCCCAAATGCACTAAGTGTGAAAGATTTGGTCATATGGCAAAGGACTGTAATCCAAGAAGGAACCAAGCTGTCAACTATGCACATAGAGCAGAAGAAGAGGAGGTAAATGTTTTCTATGCGTGTAGTGTTGCAAGAACTGAAAATAAAATAGGTATCTGGTACATTGACAGTGGATGCAGTAATCACATGACTGCATATGAATCACTATTGGTCAACATTGACAGAAGCTTCAATTGCAGAGTTAAAATGGGAAATGGTCAACTTGTGGAAGCTATTGGAAAAGGAACTCTTGTTCTAGAGACAAAGGGTGGAAGAAGATTCATCAAGGATGTGATACTAGTACCTGGCCTTGATGAAAATCTCCTTAGTGTGGGACAAATGATTGCACATGGTTACTTCTTACTCTTTGGGGATGACATGGTGGAGATCTTTGATGACAAAAGCCTTCAAAACTTGGTAACACAAGTTGGCATGACTGAAAACAAAAGTTTTCCACTTATGCTGGACTACACTGACTCAGTTGCTCTGAAAGTTAGTGTTGCTGAGAATTCGTGGTTATGGCACAAGAGGTTTGGGCATCTCAACTTTCACAGTTTGAAGAACTTGGAGAAATTACAAATGGTGACTGGACTGCCTGAGATACAGGAAACAAAAGAACCTTGTGAAGGTTGCATACTAGGGAAGCACCACAGGGACTCTTTCGAAACTGGAACTGCATGGAGAGCTAGCCAACCTCTAGAACTCATTCACACAGATGTGTGTGGTCCTATGAAAACACCTACACTCAGTGGGAACAGATATTTTCTGTTATTTATTGATGACTGCACCAGGATGGTTTGGGTTTATCTCATGAGAAACAAGAGTGAAGTCTTTACTATTTTCAAAAAGTTCAAAGTAATGGTTGAACTTCAGAGTGGTTTGAAGATCAAAAGACTGAGAAGTGACAGAGGTGGTGAGTTCACCTCCATGGAGTTCCAAGAATTCTGTGAAGGGGCAGGATTACAGAAGCAACTGACAGTGGCTTACACACCACAGCAGAATGGTGTAGCTGAGAGGAAGAATAGGACTGTGGTTGAAATGACCAAGTCAATGTTGCATGATAAGAAAATGCCACTTTCTTTCTGGGGTGAGGCAGTCAATGCTTCTGTGTATCTTCTAAACAGGTGTCCAACTAAAGCACTCAAGAGGAAAACACCATTTGAGGCATTTAGTGGCAGAAAACCAAGTGTAAAGCACTTGAAGGTGTTTGGATCAATCTGCTATGCACAGATACCATCTCAATTAAGACACAAACTTGAAGTCAACAGTATCAAGTGTGTTCTTGTAGGCTATGGAAGCTGTGAAAAGGGCTATAGGCTCTACAACATTGAGACACATAAAGTTATAATCTCAAGGGATGTGGTGTTCAAAGAAAATGAAGCATGGAATTGGGAAACCAAGAAGATTGACACCATCTCTTTTCCATTAACTATGGAAAGAACACAAGCAACTGTGTAATCTGGAAATGAACCTGTTACAACAGGTGGAAGTCAAAACGATTTCTCTACACCATCACAAGGATCTCAGTCCACTACTTCAAATGCAGAAGGACAAGAATTGCAGGGTTCCTCCCCAGGAACAACTCCATTAAAGTTAAGGAGTTTAGATGAGATCTATGCAGTCTGCAACTACTGTATTGCTAAACCAGAGAGTTTCGAAGAAGCAAAAATGGATCAATCTTGGCAGAAAGCTATGAGTGAAGAAATCACTATGATTGAAAAAAACTCTACTTGGCAATTAGTGGACAGACCAAGTGATAAACCTGTGATAGGTGTGAAATGGATCTACAAGACCAAGCTGAATCTGGATGGATCTATAATGAAGAATAAAGCAAGATTGGTAGCCAAAGGCTACTCACAACAACCAGGGATTGATTTCAATGAAACCTTTGCCCCTGTGGCAAGGTTAGACACCATCAGGACCTTGGTTGCCCTTGCTGCTCAAAAGGGTTGGAAACTTCATCAATTAGATGTTAAATCAGCCTTTCTGAATGGCACACTGGAGGAAGAAGTGTATGTGGATCAACCACAAGGCTTTGAAGTTCCAAATGAAGAAGAGAGAGTGTATAAGTTAAACAAGGCACTGTATGGACTCAAGCAAGCCCCCAGGGCTTGGTACAGTGAGATAGACTCCTATTTCAACAGATGTGGATTCAACAAAAGTCCTAGTGAAGCTACATTGTACACAAAAACTGGTGAGAAAACTGATATGCTTATTGTGTCCATATATGTTGATGATGTGGTTTTTACTGGAAATTGTGAAGAATTGATTGAAGAATTCAGAAATGATATGATGAGGCAATATGAGATGACAGATCTTGGCTTGCTGCATCACTTCTTGGGAATTGGAGTAATACAAGATGTTACTGGAATTTTCATACATCAAGAAAAGTATGCACAATCTCTACTTAAAAGATTCAATCTGGAAGGATGCAAATCTGTGGGAACACCATTGATCACAAATGAGAAGCTTTGCAAAATGGATGGTTCTGAACCTGCTGATGAAAATCTCTATAGGAAAATTGTAGGGAGTCTACTCTACTTGACTGCAACTAGGCCTGACATTATGTATGCAGCCAGTCTCTTATCAAGGTTCATGCATAATCCCACAAGAATTCATATGGGAACTGCTAAGAGAGTACTCAGGTATATCTCAGGGACCTTATACTATGGGATCAAGTATGAGAATGGAAAAGAAGCAATCCTAGTTGGCTTCTGCGACAGTGATTGGGGAGGCAGTGAAGATGACATAGAAGTACCTCAGGGTATGCATTTTCGTTTGGTTCTGGAATATTTTCTTGGGCTTCTGTCAAGCAACAAAGTGTTGCACTGTCTACGGCTGAGGCAGAGTATGTGAGTGCTGCAATGGCTACCTCTCAAGCTATATGGTTGAGGTTTGTGTTGAAGGATTTTGGTGAAATGCAAGTGGATGCTACACCACTTATGTATGACAACACATCAGCAATAGCTATGACTAAGAATCCTATTTTTCACCAGAAAACTAAACATATCAAAAGGAAGTTTCATTTCATAAGGGAAGCATTGCAGGAGAGTACCATTGATTTGATCTACTGCAAGTCTCAGGATCAAATGGCAGACATCTTCACCAAAGCTCTACCTAAAGACAGATTTGTTTATCTCAGAGAAATGCTCGGGATCAAAACCAAAATTCATTTGATGGGGAGTGTTGGAATCAAATGAAAGTTGTTTTTAATCTAATGGCTGACAAGGAAAGGATCAACTGTTAAGTCTTTACTTAGTCTCATAGGACAAGTGTAGGCTTAGATTTCTGTTTATAAATTAAGGGCTAAGATTGCTAGTAACAGAAAGTGTTGTTCTGATATTTTCTATAAAATATCTGTGCTGATGTTCTCTGTGCAGAGAGCTCTGCACATTCTAAGAAAAAACCTTTCCTCTTCCGTGTAACATTTTCCCTCCTAAAATATCAACTTCAAAACAATTCCAAGATTATAACAAATGGCACCAAAACCGGCGACATTTCGTTCCCCATTCCAGGCCCCATCAATGTTCATTTTGAGATGCCCCGATGGTGGAGCAACCCACTTGGAGAGAATTTGTACCCGAGTACGGTGACCTAGCACCGAGGTTCGAACGAACTCATGCCACCACATTGTAGCCCGTTTGACACAAACATCAGGAGGGTCCGTCCTGTCATTCCATAGCTTGCCATTCCTTGCGCCCCACAACGACTAGCAAATCATAAGGAAAATCTCAAAATTTTTCTTTGAAACTAAATTTGCCACATCATCTATCCATGTCAGAAAGTTTTGGTGGTGTACATTCCTCAATAATGGTCCAAGACTTGAAGCCAGCCAGGCACACTTTGCAAATGGGCATTCCTTCGTAAGGTGGATGGTGGTCTCTCCGTGAGTGTTGCATAAGACATAAGCCAAGTCCGTAGTTATATGTCGTTTTGCCAAGAGTGCTCGGCAGGTATGAAGTCATTGGTAACCCTCCATAAACACACCTTCACCTTTGGTGGGACATTTGCATTCCATAGCCTGGACCATAGCTTGTTTGCAATTTGCTGTGTTGATGAAGAGGCCTCATGGGTAGGTGGTTGTAGCCATTTCTGAGCAAGGTGGTATGCGCTGCGCACTGTAAACCTCCCATTTTTCTCGTAATGCCACGTTAATTTGTCCGGTGAAGAGCGGATACTTAACAGGATGGAACGAATTAAGGTTTCTTCTTCCTTCAAAAACAGCGATGGTAACAAATCAATCTTCCACCGATGTGTGAGGGGGTTGATAAGTTCGTTTGCGGTTCTGAAAGTACATCCCGGTGGCTTGGAAGAGAAGGGTCGAAATGGCATTAAGCTTAGGTCAAGAGTTTTATTTCCTTTCATTATAATCGAAATCAAAGGAAGGAAACCTTCCCTCTGGCTATATATCAAGCCAGTGTCTACAGCGTTCATGTGTTGACGACGGTATTGGATATGAAAGCGTGGAGGAATGTTACAATTCCTATGTCACACATAGAAAACCAGTTTTGTAAGAACAAAGTTCTACAAAAATGTATTCGATTGAAACAAATTTATTCGTATTCTTTGGGTTTGAATATGTTAAGAGTAAAATTGGCAATTCTTAAACAAAATGCATGAGAATGTAATGTCTTAAAGTAGTGCACATTTTAATTGTAATTGTTTTAGTCTAAGTATGTCTTTCATGCTTTCGATCACAAAAATAACAAGTGTTTAAGAGATATCTACTCAGGTAAGTTCGGCATGCATATCCATTAGGTTAAACTAACGTAAAATTAGTTAGAGTAAAATTGGCAATTCTTAAACAAAACACATGAGTATGTAATGTCTTGGACTAGTGCACGTTTCAATTGTAATTGTTTTAGTCTAAGTACGTCTTTCATGCTTTCAATCACAAAAATAACAAGTGTTTCAAAGATATTTACTCAGGTAAGTTCAGCATGCATATACATTAGGTTAAATTATTACCCATCCTAGAACCTTCAGAATACTTTGTTAATTGTATTCTTCTCTCACCGAGGAGGAAATTAAGTCTTTTTAACTTTAATTTTTAATTAATTTTTCTCAAAATCGGAAACAATAAGCTATATTTCATTAAATGATTCTTAAAATGGTCATATTTCTAAATTTCCGATTAATGCTTTTTCCCATCCAAATTGAATTGTAAAACAAGCGGAAACCACCACAACATATATTAAATAGCCTCTTTTGTGGTCAATAACATGTACTGTTAAATTTGAGAATTTCATATCGGGCATGCCACATGCAGATGAACTTTTGTCCTTACAGAAACCAGCCGGTTGTAAAAGAGCACAGCATCTAGCAATGCCAGAATTTCCATGTATGCAAAAGATGCTGTCTTGCCACTTCAAAATTACTTTTGTCTATATTTATGGCCTCGGTTATATCAGCCCCTTATCTCTCACTCAAAAACTGCATCTCAGAGCTAGCCATGGCCAAGGAAGTTAAAATTGAAGCAAAAATATGTGTAGGGATTGAAGCCTTGTGGGAAGCTCTTGCAAAAGATTTGAGAATCTTGATTCCCAAAATCATCCCAAATTTGGTCAAGAGTGTGGAAGTGATAGAAGGGGATGGTGGCATTGGAACAGTCCCTTCTCTTCAGTTTTGGCTCTGGTATGTAACTCGGCCTTCAATGTTTGAGTATGAACAGCTTCTTTGAAATCCCTCCACCATATCACAATTTTTTATACAAAGCGATAATCTAAATCATTCTAATGGAAATGATTTCCACCATATTTCTTATTCTTTTATACACATGTTTATTTTTAGATTTTAAATCGAATAAACCAAATGTATTCAAATCATTTTTGGTTTTTTAATTATTTTTTATTATTTTTTATTTTTTACCACAGTAAGTATGATGATAAAAAAGATTTTGCAAAAATCATTTTTCATTAGAATAGTTTGGAGAGAGAGAATTCTAACTGGGTAAAAAATGTCATGTTTGTTTCTAACCAATTAGCCTAATCCACATCCATCATCATTGACATTTTTATGGTGACGTTTCTTTTCAAAATTATATGATGTTAAATGCTAATGATTAAATTATATATATATATATATATATATATATATATATATATATTTTTTTTTTTTTTCCTTCTTCTGGGAACAATTTCAGATGTACCAAAGATGAGTTACCAAAAGGAAAAGATTGTGGGGCTGATGAGTCTGTACACAAATTTGGGCTGCAAGACATTGAAGGGGGACACCTGAACTTTGGGTTTTCTTCATACAAAACAACATATTCCAACTTACTTCAATTCATGAGAAGGAGACCCTGGTGAGCATTAAGATCACCTATCAGTCTGAAGTGGAAGACAATAACGCCATGCCATCTAAGACAACAATGTCCACTTTGGCTTTGGTAAAAAACTTAGAGGAATATTTGTTGAATAATGTTGCTGTCTAGAATTTTGTTATCATTCCAACAAGGTCTGGGCTGTTTCAATTCTAAATGGTAATTCGCCATTTTCTTGAGCTGGAAAAACCCATTATGGTTGTAATTTCAATAGTAAGCTCTTGATAACAACTTTATTTTATTAATTAACAATCGTCATTCATAAGATTTGAACTCACAACCTCCTTTCTAAAAGTAGCGACCGAGTTCCAATAGACCAAATAATCATTATTCTCATATCAAACTCAAATCTAAATTTGAGGATCCAAACGAGCCTTATGTTCTTTATTTATCTTGATATTTCATAATCAAGGCCATAATTAATTATTGATAAACACGCATGCTTTGAGTAGCTAAAGCAAACAGCAGGTACATGTTTTCACTGCCAACATTCAGTTATTCCCTTAGAAGCTAATTGTTAAGCGTCCATATTATTTGTTATCTTGAATAAATCACTCATTTTTTGCAAACAATTCCATATCCTCCTGAGGATCTTCTGGTGCAATCAAGTGTGCCATAATCCACAATTGCTGATCTATCATCCTCTGTCACACTTTCCTGTGCTGAGAACCTGCAAGAAACACAATCTGCCGACAGAAGAGATGAGGTTCGATACTTATCTTCACCCCCCAAGACCGGCATTGCCACTCCAGGCTTTGCCGGGTTCTCAAAATCAGGCCTGTAAGTCCTTCCAAGCACTCCCTCAACTTTCGTGGACAGAGCAAAGAACTTAAACTGGACTTCCAAATGTGTAAAGCAGTCATCGGAAGGAACTTGATAGTTGTGGATTCTATCATCTTCTTTGGTTACGGGCACCACATTGATCATAATCTCAGCAACATCCTTTAGGGACACAATAACACTGTTCTTGCTTGATATTCTCTCAACTTTAATATCCTTTTCTGGAGAATACCAAGTGGAGAGATACCCTTCTTGTAAATCTACATCGTTTCCGTTGTGGGTGAATTTTAAGTGGTCAATTTGATTGTCCCAAGCAGCTGCTTTGGTGGCTTCTACAGAGAAGCTGTGAGTGCTGAAAATGATTCCTAGGGCTTGAATCCAAGTGTAGTCACGGCTTCGTTCTGCTGGCCTATGGCCAATGAAGCGACCATTGATCTGGAGGTTGTTGTCTGAGACCAAGCTAAACTGCTGGTTGCTCTTGCCATGGAAATAGAAAACAATGCCATCACCGCCGATGAAGCGGGGATCATGGCATGCTGATCCAGGACTATTGCAGTTTGGTTTACGGTCTAGAAATATCAAACATTTACTTCATTTAATTTGTATACATAATTAACGGAAAAAGAATTAAAGTCCAATATCAAGCTACAAGGTAGGTAAAATTAACAATATCTCTTATATTTTAACGAAATTAAAGAGCCAAATAGCATTTCTCAAGCAATGTTCTTTTGTCAGATCAATAACTTTGGACCATGCATTCACACAAGTGCACCTGATCGACTAATGATCAAGTTTGATAGACTCATAATATATAATATGTCGGACTGTCTTAAAAATAATATTTTCACTACATTCATACGGGCTAACTTATTTAAATTTTGAGGACGCTACTAACACAAAGAAAACAAATGAAGCCGAGATTGTTAACATACTTTTGCAATGGGCCTTGCACATAGGGGAATCACAGTCAATATAGCAGACTTTAGCTTTCTGGTCTTCAGAGTAACTGCTAGGGCATTCATATGGGCATTCCACAGACTTTCCAAAGCATCGGCTTGCCGGGTTGGTACAGTAAAGAGATTTGTATGCTTTAGCTTGAAATGCTGCACCTGCAACAAATACTAGTACGATGACTAATGTGGTGGAACTGCTTCTTAACATCTCCATGCTTAATTGTTAATAGGCTGCAGATTTTAGGTCGATAGAATTGTAAGAAATGGATCAGTTTCCCATTGCTATTTATAGATTTAACCTTTTAATTTTGCTTTACATCTCAGATATCCTTATATTTTAAAGCTTGTGACTGAATCGATCCATAGCTGAAATTAGAAGTATGAACCGGAATTGTTGGCTAGCACTTTGCCATTGTGAACATACATGCATGTTCGCATATTGTAGAAGATGAATGTCTTCAAATACAAATTAGGTTAGTTTGCTTGCATATGATTCAGGAATTGGACTTTCGGCCATGATTATCTACATGTCAAATTATATCACTATCTGGTTTGGTTACTGATGATTCAGGATTGGACTACATTTGTAGAGGGTGGTTTTTTATACGATCTACTGTTCAAACACATGACTTCAGAGTGGAGTAAATATTCCTAATTACCTACAATTACCACATTTGTGTACCACAGTTGTACGACCTTTTTAATAGAAAATGAATCCCACATTGACGTATTGGACAAGGGACCTTGCATGGACTTATAGTAAATTAAACTACTCTTCATATTGCTAATTAATTTTATAGTGAAATCTCAACTTTTAGATCTTACATCTATTAGAGAAGTGATACACTCAATGGCTGAGCAAAAATAAAAAATAAAAAATCTATTAAAAGGGGTCAACCGTAGATAAAGATTTGACAAGTTGATTTCCCCTCATAGACGTTTTGAAGTGCCATATTACTGATATGAAAATTTATTTAAGAAATGTCAGCTTTTGTAGCTTGATTAAAGGTTTACTCAGTGAGAAGGTCTAATAAAAATAAAATTTGTTAACTTGAGAAGGGTTAGTCGACCACCTTGAGCATTTATCGGCTTTGTCTTTGGATAAAAAACGTGATTAGTGTTGCATTTTTTGTGCTAAAATGGTTTGGAGTTCGTAGTATATGCAATTTGATTTTATGGTCAATTGTAGCTTAAGGTATTTCCTAGGTTGTGTCTGTGCCTTGTTTTCTTTGGGAAGTAGCAATGTAGAGAAACCCCTTCGACAATTAAGGTGTACTTAAATGTAATTAGACTGGTTCTGAGATGAAGATGTCCAGTTGACAAAAAGAGAGGGTCTTTGAGTTATTATGAAGAAAACAAAATTAGCATAAAAATTTGAATTAGGGATGAAGGCTTTATCTTACAATTTCTTTCTCATTTTCTAGCGAACGCTATATGTCTTACAATTAAATTAAATGAAAGATATTAAAGGAGAGAAAAATTATATAATGGGGATCTTATGGGGTGTCAAAAGAAGCTATATCTACCGATACTGGAGGGAGGAATCAAACTTGATATCTCTGGAACAGAGATGAATATTTTTAATAAATTGAGATATATAAGTCATTTTGGTGTTACAAGCACACCAAAATTTGATTTCGCATAAGGGATAATAGTTGTGCTTCCATATGGGAAACTTTTCTTTTCACTTACGATTAACGAATCTTTACCGTTTTGGATATCATAATCGAAACAATTCATTTTCTTTATCATCATTTAAATATCATATATACAAAAAATCATTCAATTTGAAGATCGTTTAGTCATTCATACACGTTAAACCAATCAACGATTTTGATAATAAATAACATCTTCATGATGAACCGTTCATTTGTTTTATGCATATGAATAACTAAAAGATTTCCAAATTAAATAATTTTTAACAAATATGATCTTTAGATAATGATAAAGAGAATGAACGTTGGATCTTTCTTATAAAGGGATTTGGTAGCAAAGACCCCCGTGGTATCTTTCTCTATGGATTCCTTACCTTTGAATCACAGTCTATGTCTAATAGGACTCAGGGTGATTCCGATTATGATGTTCGGACGGTAATAATTCGTAGGTGGGAGGACAAGTAAGTCCCCTTATGGGAACACGAGCATTATCCCTTATGGGAAATCAATTTTTGGTGTACTTGTAACACTGAAATAATTTGTTTCTCAATTTATCAAGAGTATTCATCCCTTTGCCTGAGGTACAGAGTTTGATTCCTCTCTCCAGTCTCTTATTGAAAGAAAAAAATATAGTGGGCCACTTCACTACTTCAGGCCCAGACGATTTGTTACTGGACCTACTCATTTGCATGTCCAGCATTGATCATCAATGTCAAAGCCCAGCGTCCCTTCATTTCCCTCCAATCCCCCATTTCAATTAACTCGTCGTTTCCATTTCGCATGCTCGCGTAAAAAAAAAATTAAAAACCCTAACTCCTACTGGACATGCAAAACCCTGCTAAATTTTCCAGTTTCTGATTCAACTCGGTCCAACCAGGTGAGTCGCCCTTCACTTTCAATTCCCGATAACATTTGCAACTACTATATTTTGCACCTTCTTGTGAATTGAATTTTGAGTGCAAAATTGGGGAATTAGGACTCGGATTTAGATTAATTTTAGTTCGTACTGACACTCTGAGTGATATTAACAGTGAGTTCTTGGTGAAATCCCTGGCTGGAGCTAGAAACAATATGGGTTTTGAGGGTAGAGATTCATATATGTGAATTGGCTGTTCAATTTGTGTGTAAAGATGATCAATGTCTCAATACGAGAATCCGAAACACACTGTTAATGGGTTGTGAGGAATTGCTTGATATGAAATATCCAATTGGTGATATTTACTTCTTATGACATACTGGTGGTATTCCAGAAATGGGGTGTTGTGTTTTTTATTTGTTTTTAAGCTGATTACTTGATTTGGGTTAAAAAGTTGTTGTAAAGAGAGTGCGGTCTAGGGTAATGGAGACACCGGGTTCAGATGGTTCTGTTCCTAAGCATTCTAGGCGGTCTAGGGTAGTGGAGACACCAGGTTCAGATGGTTCTGTTTCTAAGCGGTCTCTGAGGAAGAAAGCAAGTTTGTGAAATTATGACGAGAATTTGATGGATGATATTTAGGTGGTACTTTTAAGAAAAGGAAGGGTACAAAGGTGGATTTGGAGAAAGAGACCGAAACAGAGGCCATGATAGCGTTGTCCCTCGGGTTCCTCATTGATGATCTGCTTGAGGAGGAAAAACAAGCTGGGGTGGTCAGCGAGTTGGGTGGGAAGCAGCAGAACGATTATATTGTCGTGAGGAATCATATTTTAGTAACATGGCGGAGTAATGTGTGAGTGTGGCTTTCAAAAGGCCAGATTAAAGAAACTGTGAGTGGTGATTATGAGCATTTGATATCTTCAGCTTATGATTTTCTTTTGTACAATGGATACATCAATTTTGGGGTTGCACCAGCATTTATGGCTAATATGCCAGAGGAGGTAACCGAAGGGTCTGTCATCATTGTTGGTGCGGGACTTGCTGGACTAGCAGCTGCAAGGCAGCTCATGCAATTGGGTTTCAAGGTGGCTGTTTTAGAAGGTAGGAATCGACCAGGTGGAAGAGTTTACACCCAAAAGATGGGGAAGGATGGAAAGTTTTCTGCTGTGGATCTTGGCAGCAGTGTCATCACTGGCATCCATGCTAACCCTCTTGGAGTTCTGGTGAGGCAACTCTCCATTCTGCTTCATAAGGTCAGAGATAATTGTCCTTTGTACAAACCTGATGGGAAACCTGTTGATAAGGACATTGATTCTAAGATTGAAGTCATCTTTAATAAGTTGCTTGACAAAGTCATGGAACTCCGACAAACAATGGGTGGGTTTGGAAATGATATTTCTCTGGCTTCGGTTTTGGAGACGCTGAGGCAGTTGTATTCTGTCGCTAGAAGTACTGAGGAGAGGCAACTTCTTGATTGGCATCATGCAAATTTGGATTATGCAAATGCTGGATGTCTATCAGATCTCTCAGCCGTGTATTGGGATCAGGATGATCCTTAGGAAATGGGTGGGGACCACTGTTTTCTTGCTGGAGGTAATGGGAGATTGATTAGAGCACTGTGTGAAAGCGTTCCCATATTCAATGGAAAGACTGTCAATACTATTAGGTATGGAGATGAAGGGGTTGAAGTTATTGCAGGGGGCCAAGTGTTTCAAGGGGATATGGTCCTATGCGCGGTTCCTCTTGGAGTTCTGAAAAAGGGTTCTATCAGATTTGAACCTGAGTTGCCCCAAAGAAAGCTCGCCGCAATTGAAAGGTTGGGATTTGGGCTACTGAACAAAGTAGCGATGCTTTTTCCTCATGTTTTCTGGGGTAAAGAACTGGATACTTTTGGATGTCTCAATGAACATAGCCATAAACGTGGAGAGGTTTTTTTGTTCTACAAGTACCATACTGTATCCGGAGGTCCAGTTCTCATTGCACTGGTGGCTGGAGAAGCTGCACAAACATTTGAGTGCACAGAGCCATCAATACTGCCCAATCGAGTTTTAAGCGTCCTCAGAGGTATGTATGTATCAATAAACAATTGATTTATGATTCCATTCGACTCACGTCTCTGTGTCTTCATCATTGGGGTGATTTTGCAAAACATCCATCTAGATCTAGTCTTCCTTCCTGTCTTATAGATTTTGGTTTTTCCATTTTCATTTCCCCCTCTTCAGGAATATATACTCCTAAGGGCATTGATGTATCTAGTCCAATACAAAGCATGTGTACAAGATGGGGCTGTGATCCCCTTTCCTATGGTTCATATTCTCATGTTCGAGTACAGTCATCTGGCAGCGATTATGATTTACTAGCAGAAAGTGTGGGAACCGCCTGTTCTTTGCAGGTGAGGCCACAACTAGGCAACATCCAGCTACCATGCATGGGGCCTTTCTAAGTGGCCTAAGAGAGGCTTCATGCATATATCATGCCACAAGGTGTAGTCAAAACTATCCAGGGAAAGTCATGCAAAAGAATGTTGGACCAAGCAGTGATATGCTCGAAGAACTATTCAAGAAGCCCGATTTGGAATTTGGGAACTTTTCATGTGTTTTTGATCCTTCAACAGAGGACCCCAAATCAATAGGGCTTATGAGAGTTGGTGTTGGGAGTAGTGAAAACAGTTACAAACAAGAGTTAAGCTGTAGCTCCCAACATGCCATAACCATACCCTAGCAACTTTACACGTTTATATCTCACGAGCAAGCATGTGGGTTAGAACTGGTGACCGGAGAAGATGAAAGTAGGCTATCATACTTGGTGAAAGTTTTCGGCTTGAGGCTGATTGGACCTCGTGCCATAGGAACTTTAGGTAACTCCTTGGCAGTTAGCATTGCCAATGGTCGAAGAGGAAGGGGAAGGAATTGCATTTGTTCTTTTGTGCATCGTGTGGAGTTTCATGTTCAGGTGCACACTTTTGCGGCGGGACATGGAAAAAATAGGTTTAAGAGAGAAATTGATCTCTCAGGGTTGAACTAGGAAAATCCATTTT
Source organism: Pyrus communis (assembly GCF_963583255.1). Classification (NCBI taxonomy): domain Eukaryota; kingdom Viridiplantae; phylum Streptophyta; class Magnoliopsida; order Rosales; family Rosaceae; genus Pyrus; species Pyrus communis. The sequence goes on from NC_084810.1 coordinate 6,112,504, forward strand.
CTGCGTTTCTGTAGAAGATGTTTTAGTCTAACCTTGATTCAGGTAGCAGATTAACTAAGGAGTCATCGACCATTCATTCATTCGGATGTGAAGTTTTGATTAGGCTGGAGATCCCATGTTAATAGGGAACAGATTATCAATAGACAATGAAAGTTATCGAACTTTTCCATATAGCATCTGTTGATGCATTGATGTGCTGGTTCTTATTTTCGTCGGGTGTTTGAAAAGGGCGACGGCAGAAACCTGTTATTGGTGACATATTTTGGTGCAATTTGTGTCTAGTTTCTGAAGTTGTTTTGTAATTAATTTCATCGAATGATTTTTTCAGCATGTGAGCAACTTAACTAAACCACCTCTAGTCCTGAATCAGTTTGATAGAAATTTAGAAGATAATTTCTTGTCTAGTTTCCAAAGTTGAATGTGGAAATCGACAATTAAGTCCCTTGTCTGTTCTTCAGTTTTGAAATTATTCCGTTTCAAGACCTTCGAGTGTTTATTAAGACGTTTATATGTATAACGAAATCCATAATCTAATACATGAAATCATATCAGCTGACTTCTCTGATTCCGAGTAGCATTTGATAAATAGTACAAAGCACATTACTGTCAAAGGAAACTCATCAAAATGAACATGGGTGGTAGAACAAGGAGCAACCTAAAGCTAAAACAAAAGGAGGGATGAGTTTAATTAGGGTTTGGCATTGTGCATGAAATCAATACAGGTGCGGCAATTGCAGTCCGAGTAGCGGCAGTTGACGCACCCTACACACACAGGAAGTGCAACCCTGGCATGTGGAAGCATGAGGACATCCCCTGCCGCTCTTCCGACTTTCACGCTCTTCCTCATCACTACACTTTATTCTTTATCATGCAACAACAACAAAAATGACCTTTTTTTAATCTCCAAAATACACAATACATTGAACTGACAATACATTGAACTGAATGTTCATTTCATTTCAAGATAGTTCTGAACTCGTTAACGAAATCTTAATGCTCCGATATGAAAACATGATCAATGATTCAGACTTACAAAAAATGACATTTACTAGTACAATAAATCACCAAGTTTTTCTAGGTAGTAGACATGAAATAATAAAAATGAAGTGCATAAAAATTAAAATGGAGAAAGAGGATAGAGACTCACATGTCATAGGGGTGGTCAGCACATTTCCATCTTCTATTCCTTGAGGCATTATGGAAGGCTCTGCACTCTTCTTTAGTCCGCAGGCGAAACCTGCGTTCTTTCTTGCACTTGAAGCAGCGCAGCAGTTCATCCCTGTGAAGGTTCCATCGCCGCCGAATAGTAGAACCTAACTGGCCTTCGTTTGAGGCATGCCTGTAAAACTTCATCAGCCCAGTTTTCCAGAGTGGCACTTTCTGACCATCTTCGTCCATCGTAACCCAGATGTTGCTTTTCCATTTTCTGGGCCCCCCTTCTTTAGGATGCTTCTCGAATTCATCGGGTGTCAATTTAAGACCCCCACTGCGTTAATTGCACGTAAAAGCTTGCTTAGTTCTCAAGAAATTAGCCAACAACGTATTGTGTATCAAAGTTAGCCTCATGCATGCAGGTGTGTAGGTATGTGCAACGTACGTTATTTTTTGATCAGTTTGTGCTTCTCTCAGTCGACGGGCAGGATGAAGCGTAGACTGATCGAGAAATAATGCAGGTGGGAATGCAGATCCATGGTTTCAAACAAGTACCTCTCCGATACCATATCAGGTAATTAGATAAATTAGAGTGAGTACCTTCGTTGCAAGATGATGAGAGGCATTGGCAAATAATCGAAAATTGCCCTGTGGAGGAAATTCTCAGCTTTCCTACAGAGTCGCCGTACTTCTTGCTCGTACAGCCACAAACGACTTCGATGTAATTTGGACCTCGCTCAAGTCCATATAAGTTCTCGACTGGTTTAATATCTTCGTCGGTGAACATGATCTTTCGATTTTCATTTCTGATCTCGATAGCCCTTGCAGCTGCAGATGAATTACTAGATGTCGTCGCACCTGTGACTCAAAAAAATAAAAGCACCAGTACGATGAAAATAATTAGAAGAGATGATCTGGATCAATATGCATCGAAAATTAATCAACGAAAACTTGTTAGAAATAGCACGACAAGAAGTGAGAATTTTTATCGGAGTGTTTTTGTGTTTGAAACCTTGTTATGTCGTAATGAAGCCGAAATGCACTCATCATTGACACCTAAACAACCATATGCAGAGGTAGAAAAACGTGGAAATGATGAGAGAGAGAGAGGGTGGGGGTGGCTAAGGTGCATACACGTTAACAATTCCGGAAAATAATTTTCACACGCTATTCTCTCTCTACACCCTTTCTGAATTTTTTGACCATGAAATTGAATAAAAGCAAAGGAGAGCTAAAAAACATATAAACTAACAGACGTGGGAGGCAGAAGTTTAAGATTTTTCTAAAAATTAGGTGTGTAAATACCATTTTCCTTGAAAGGTTGTATAGACAATATCCGTGTTTTCTCAATGTCACTTATGTATTTTTTTGATGAATGATTGTGCCTATCAATTAACATAAACATGAACTGTGAGGTCTAAACAAAAGCAGTTTGAGAAAACTAAAAGAAATAAAAGCAAATTAAGGACGATTGATTAGGATTAGGACGATTTTATATATGTCCTTCGAATTATACTATGAACATGGATGCCGTATCTTTTCTACCAATAGATGGTGTACTTAAGAGGTGTACTTAAAAATAAAACAAAACTTATATAGCCAAATAGAGGCATGTTTTGAAACATTGACATAACCAGGATTTTCAAATAATAGGATCATAATATCAATAAAAAAAGTTGTCATTTCGTTAAGCATCTAGTAGGCATATTCTAATTCCTGTCAACATATGCCAAAGGTTTATGCCGACATACGTCAACATTTGTAGAGGCTTGTAAACGGTGGATGCAGGATACTGTGCAGTAATTGAAGATTGTCAAGGTATTTCAACTAAAGTACTTTTTACAAGAAAAGAGAAAATGAAGACAAGTATGATAGAAGAAAATAAAAGTAGGAGGAGAAGGTTGTAATTTAGTTTCCTTAGCTGTTTATAGCGGTCAAATATAATATACAAACAAATATACGTAAGGTTTTTGAAGTTGTTGGGGTCAAGGATAACCAATGACCTCATGTTGAGTCCGCCATTATTTTGAAGTGCACATAAAACTTGAGTAGTTATGCGGATCTACGCAAAAATACTAGTAGGGGAAAAAAATCTATCAAGAGAAGCTCACTCAAAATGAACTTTTAGTTATTCCATTCAAACATAATAAAATATAGGCCAAATCGGACAAATGGTTCCTGTGGTCCTAAGGTATTCGAAACATAGCCTAAATGGTAAAACAATTCGGATTTAAACCAATGTTGTATAGTCCATTAGGAATTTAGTCCAAAAGTATTAGTTCCGTTAAGTGTCCGTTAAATACATGGATAGAATTGTATTTTCACAAAACCTTCTTCCTCATGCTTTCTCTGGAATGTGTATTTTCACAAAACCATGTCTGAGATCAACCTCATCACTGATCTCGATGCCGTCCCACTAAGAGCCCTAAATACAACAAATGGAACCATTTCTTTTTCCGAGTCTTACCCACTTCAACCTTCCCGCTCTCTTAACCATAGATGAAATATAATTAATCTCTCTCTCTCTCTCTCTCTCTCTCTCTCTCTCTCTCTCTCTCTTTCTCTCGTTCTTTCTCTCTCTAGTTGTCATCCCTCTGTTCATCTTTTCAGGATGCATTAAATTTGCATCATAGTTTGTTTATCTCTTTTTTTTTTTCCAGAAAGAAAAAAAGATGAATACCAGAGTACGCACTAATCTTCAGACCATGAAAGCTGCTGCTGCAATGAACCATGATATTAATAAAGTAAGTTGCTTTTCTTTTTTCATTTTTGGGTTGTAATTCTTCTTCTTTATTTAAAGCTGAGAGGTCATATCATTGACAAATTTCGAGGCCAGTGTTTTTGTTTCTTGAGAAAAAAAAGTAAAAAGAGTCTTCTTGTTGGGTTGTTACCATTCAATGGGTATACCTGATCGTTCACTACTAAGATCAAATAGACAAATTAGGTACTCGCGGGTTTTGTCTGGCGAGTTTGATATGCCCAGTAACGACAGCAAGATGTGTTGCGATTGCAATACAAACACCACCAGTATTGGTCCTAGGTATCCCTGCCAAAGTTGTAGCAGATGGATTTGTGGAAAGTGTATTCAGGGCTCTGAGTGGGATGGCATCGAGATCAGTGATGAGGTTGATCTCAGATATGGTTTTGTGAAGATACACATAAAGCATGAGGAAGAAGGTTTTGTGAAAGTACAATTATATCCATGTATTTAATAGATACTTAACGGAACTAATACTTTTGGATTAAATTTACTAACAGACTATACCATATAGATTTAAATCCGAATTTTTTTACTTATATTCCGAATACATTAGGATCACAATGACCATTTGTCCGATTTGACCTAAAATATAAAGTGATTTGACTATATTTAAGTGCATTTACTGAAAAATACGCTCCAAAATAAATCCTTTACTATTGAAAGGAGCATTGTAAACTGTGATTGGTAAAATGCATTTGATTTATCATAAGTTCTAATCATATTGGACGACGACAGTTATTGAATAAAAAAAATAAAAAATAAAAAAAAGAAAGAAAAGTCAAATGATAATCAATTAATATGTACTAGTTTTGAATTATTTGGGTTCGGTGCGAAAAAGATACAAGGTTTTGGGAAAGTTAACATTAAAATATAGACAAAAAATAAAACTAAATGAAATACAATAGTGGTTAGGAAAATCGATCAATTAAGTCTGTTCTTAACAAAAGTTGATATAAATTCATAAACCTCATTAAAGCTCTTAGATCTCATCCAAATCTTATAAATAAATTGGAAACGAAAAAAAAAAATTGGTCGAGTTCAAAGGCGTGTACATCAAAAGACGGCCATGGATCAACAAATATGTGATTTATTACACTCTTTTTCTCCTCTTACACGTCTTAGTCTATTTTTTACTATTGGATCAAATGAATAAAATAATTAATAAACATACATAAACATGAGAGTTCATAAAAAGAGAATGGTTGTATAAAAATCTTCCCTTAACATATCAGTGCAGATTACATATCTAATTAGACATGCATGACATTTGATCTTCATGAATGATTCCAAACAATATACACAAGAAAATCTTGAATAGATCAGAGTTACCTCGGCCCATTTGAGCAGATAAATCTGATATCTAAGCTTCTTCAAGGTTTTTTGGGTGCTTATATAAATTTTTTGTCTTTTCTCACTCTAAATCTCGCTTACTGGTTGATTCTCAAGAGCTAAATACATAAATGGTGATAAGAACTACAGCCCCCTTCACATATATGGAATTATAATTAAATTCAAATTTGGGAATAAAACGTAAGACTGACCAATATCTGCTCTCACAGCTAGAATAGTACAACAAATTTACACATTTTCCAAAATGTGCATTAATGGACAAATGAAAAGATGATTCACTCGTCTACTTCGTACTAAACGATACACTCGATACGCGGCTAAGTTCTATACATATTAATTAAATCTAAAGAAAATGAGAAATGTGATAAAGAAATAAAGATTAAAAACCTCTCAATCATTTCTCATCACGTGTGACTTTTACTTGGTAATACCATGCGACTGAGCACTTTTGATTAAAATTCGAATATAATTACAAACATAGAATACTAAGCAAGAAATAACATGGTAATCAATGCCAACGAAGAATTTCAAAGTAAAAAAAATATATATATGTAGTCATTGACCAACTTGGAAAATGAAAAGAAAATATGTCAATACCTAACATACTAGGTTGACCGTCTAAATTAAAATAAAGAAGTGTTACCTTATTAGATTTGAGCACGAGCACCAAGTGTTGGAATGTGGACAAAGGTTACACTATTTTATATATGTAAAAGAATTGTTTCCTATGTTCCATAAATTCGATTTTGTTAATGTCACCCAGTAACCATTATTTTGCGGGTTTTTTTTTTTTTTTTTTTTTATCACAAATAGTCTTTGAAATTGACCATCACCATCAAAATGATTTATGACATTAAAAATCAATTAATGTAGTCCGTGAAATAGGGGTCACAAATCAATGTGGTCATTCCGTCACAATTTTGTTACAAAATTTGTTAAGTGATGATGTGGCACATAAATGAATCTCATAAGTCTTTTTTTTCTCACAAATGGTCCTTGAAATTGACCCATGACATCAAAATGGTCTATAAAATTGACCCACAACATCAAAAGGGTCCCTGAACTTGAAAATTGATCAATGTAGTCCCTCAAGTAAGTATCTCAAACCAAGGTCTTCTGTCACAATTCTGTAAAAAATTATGTTATGTGGTGATGTGACACATAAATGGGTCACAAAGTCTAATTAAATTTTAAAAAAAATTACAAATAGGCTTAATAATTTAATAGTTAATAAAAAAATTATCAACCCAAAACCCAGTCCTGCAATCACCTCTGATCTCAATCCACATTTCTACATCCCATGGGCTCTATATTCTCTAAAAAAATCTCAATACACTCATTTTTACACACTTCAACGCTCTTCACCGAATTGAACCTGGATCGAGATCACCCTTGGTGACGGCTTGGCCTATTGGCAACGACTTCTGGGACATCATCGTTAACATTTAGGCGATCAGCACTCTCACAACCTTAATTTTAGAGAGCTCATTCGGCACTTCCCTAGTGGTCTGGTGATGCAAAGAATGACGAGGTCTGCCTTGAGATAATGAGGTTATAACCGAGGTGCGTCCATTGTTGATTGAAAACTATTTCCCCACCCCCTGTTAGGCCTTGGTTAAGCCTTATGCCTTTGAGAATTTATAGAAGGGAGCTCTCTTCAAAGTAGGCCCTATTATAAGAAAGAAAAAAAAATCCATTGTGCAAAAAGGTAATTAGACAACTTTTTTAATTAATAATTAAACCCACATCAGCATATAATAAATTTTTTTACAGAATTATGGCGGAAAGATCATATTGATTTGCGACACATATTTTCAAGTACTACATTGATTGATTTTCAATTTCAACGATCATATTGATGGTGTGGGTCAATTTCAGGACCATCTTGATGGTGTGAGTTAATTTTTGGGACCATTTGTGATAAAAACTCTTGTTCCTATTACTTAGTAGGAAGTGTTATAAATATTACTTGCTACCTATTTATGGTCTGTAGGGAGCATCCTGTGGATTTAGGGTCAAGCTGAACTTCCTCATACAATCAACACTTTAATATTTCGGCTAATTACAAGTTCACGCAACTAGGCTTGGCTATAACTATTATTTAATGATAAGTATTATAGCTACTACCAGTGTTCTAAAAAAGGACCTAGGCGGCCGCCTAGATGCTGGGCGATGGTGACCTGAGGTGTTTTCTTGCAAATCGGTTGGGCTTTTTTTTTTTTTTTCTTTCTTTTTTTTGAAGTTAAAAAAAAAAAAAAAAACCTATCTAAGTCTAAGTGGACATACTACTTGCAAGTGAAGCTAGTATGGCTCAAGGATGGATTGTGGTGGGTGGTGATGAAGAACTTGAGCTTGGCTCAGGAATTATAGAGACATCGGAGGTATGTAGTTCCCTAGAGCCTAGGGGGAGTTCTAAAAATGTTGAAGTACGAGAACTTCATGAAGAAGATTTTATATCGAATGAGGACATGGAAGGAGATGATAAGAAGTTGAGTTTGAGTCCGACATGGAGATAGTCTTGGAGGGATATGGTGAAGAGGAGTTTGATGCCTAGCTTTGTAACTTTGCAAGTATCTTACATTACTATATTTCCTTATTTTCCTCCTATTTTGCATTTTATGTGGTTTTAAATTGTGAACTTGTTGTACATGTGTCATCCGACCTTACGAATTACTGCCACCACATAACACACACCTCAGGTGGCTCGACATTCTCCTGCCATAACCTTGTGTTCCTGCACCCCAGTAGATCATAAGGCACATCTCAAAGTTTAATTTGGAAATCAACTCATTTTATAAGGGACATCCCAACAGATCATAAGGCACAACATACCTATATGTTGCGGAATATGTTGAAATGACTCACATTAATGAGGCATTTACATACTTTACTTAAATTTTGAAAACTCTACAATTCACTGAACATATTTATACATAAATCGTCGAATGAACTTTGAATACAATGCAATTATGTGCAAGAATGAATGCTGAATTGACAAGTTTCACTAATGATATTAGGAAATTTGGCAGCTTTGCTACTTTTTCTTGCCAAATTACAACTCATTTGTAAAACGTGCACCTCTGTCCTACTTTCGGAGATTCATGAGCTCTGACTGCGATGCAGTGTTTGCCGCCCTCTTCCACCCCCTCTCTAACTCACATTCTTCTCTTTAAAAACCCTATCATAAAATACCAAACCACCCACCCCTATTCTTTGCATTGAGATCCATTCTAGAAATCGGTGTTGGGAGTTGTGGACTAGAGATCCGGACCATTCAACAGAGAGAGATCTAGACCATTTTAGTTTTTGGGTGGATTAGTGGGATGGGCTAGTAGGGGTCGTATGATTGAAACTGAGTGGTTCGGATTTCTCTAACTCACACTCTTTTCTTCAAAAACCCTATCCTAAAACACCAAAACACCCACCCCTTTTCTTCGCATTGAGATCCACTATGGAAATGGGTGTTGGGAATTGCAAATGAGAGATCCGGACGTTCAAAAGAGAGAGATTCGACCGTTTTAGTTTTTGGGATATGTAAAGTGGAGTAGTGAGAAGGGCTAGTTGGAGTCGTAAGATTGAAACTAAATGGTTTTGATTTCTTAATTCGCAGACTCTGAACACAGAATCTTGATCTCTCTTATCCCATTTTGTCTCTAACGCCACCATATTCACTCTATGTCGCACCACCACCACCACCACCACCACCACCGTGATAACCTTTGCATGAGTGGTTGCGATATGGTTTATTATGATTTGACGGGTCGGACTCGGAGCTTCTCCTTCGGCTTCTACAGAAAAAAAAAAAAAAAAAAAATTAATTGATGACGAAATGCGGTGAAGGTGGATCGAACACCTGACCTTCAGATCTTCAGTCTGACGCTCTCCCAACTGAGCTATCCCCGCTGTTGATGTATCAGAGGATATCATATTTGAATACATAAGATATTGTGTAATCTGAGCTCTATTTCTGCAACCATTAAAGTTCAAAGAGCTCCAACCTCCAAGCCTCCAATCGCTTCCCTCTCTTAGCGCCCAATAATCTCAATCCGAACCAGCCAACAAACCAGTTGCTTATTTTCTCATAGCTCTCCAGAAACGCAAGAAAATTTCGCAGCGGAAGAAGCAAGCGTTTTTCTCTACAACCAAACGGCCACAGTTGACATAGCTTGACCTAGCTTGACCTTTTAATATGCTTCGTGCTCGGTGTTCGACTGTCTCTTTGTCGCCTGATTAAATTTGGGATTCTGGAATTTTTGAAAATTTCAAACAATTAAATTATCGGTCAAGATGTTGTTTATCATGAACGGATCCAACCCAATTCAACATTCCATAGTAAGCAAGCTCTAATATGATGGAATCTGTCCATACAATATCGCGATGTTAATACGAATGAATCTCTCCATTCATCAGTATCCAGCTGTAATTTTAGAGTGCTAATAATAATTTTCTTTTTTTAAATTACGTTTTTATGAAATAAAAAGTGCAAGATGACAATTCAAACAAAAGAAAACTTTCGAATAAACTTTGTCGTGCTCGTGGAAGATTTTTGATTGTCGCGTTATGTGTTATATTTACATACCAAAACATAAACAAAAATGGCTTTAGAAAAGAAGAGATAAGATAATAATACAAAGAACACCAATGTGATAATAAAAAGTGCGTAGAAATCATTTTTCAACTACCGTCCACGAGTCACATCTGAAACTGCATGATTGTTGGTCACATATCCGTGGTAAATACCAAAATCGTCAGATGAAGTTGGTGCAGTGCTGAACGTAGAAAAACCAAATCGACACACGAGAAAGTAGAAAAGCCAAATCCAAAGAGAAATTATCTTTTCCCCTCTCACTCAAGCCAAATCCCACCATGAGAAGTTTGAAACCAGAGATTTAAGATACTGGGTCGTTTTGTTCTTAAGAGCTTCCAATCTTTTCAATGGCAACCGTCGCTCGAATCTCCATCAGTTCCTTAGCTTACAGGCTGAGCAGTTTGCACAATGAGATAAGCAAGAAACCCATCAAATATTTTCCTCTATCGAGGACAAAGATTGGGTTTTTGAAGCAGAGCAAGTTCAGGTTGCAGGCTTATTGGGACAGGGATGGGATTTTGGTGGAAGATGAAGGGTGGAAGAGGAACAAGAACAAGAAAAGGGAGGTCGTGGTGAGGTCGAATCAGGGGTTTGGTGGGTTTAATGGTGGCGGAGGCGGTGGTGGTGGTGGTGGGAAGGATGACGGAGCCACTGCTAGACTTCTGGGTAATTTGGCTGTGGCTATTGGATTGACTTATCTTTCTTTTACTGGGCAGCTTGGCTGGCTTTTGGATGCAATTGTTTCCATTTGGGTACTCTCTCTCTCTCTCTCTCTAACGTTTCTGAAGATTTCTGGGTATGTTACTACTGTTTTGTGTATGTCTAATGAAATTGATGGGTTTTGATATGCAGCTGATTGCAGTGCTTGTACCAATTGTTGGTGTGGGTGCTTTTCTGTGGTGGGCAGGGCGCGATATGGTTCAAGACAGTGTAAGCCAACTTCAACTTTTAAGTTTTCTTTGACTGCGTATCGAATTTCTGTTGTTGGGTTTTGCCGGAAAATCGCAACTCAATTGTTGCTTTAATTTTCATGTTCCCATCTTGATCATTTCCCTCTATGCATTTGCAAACATTGACTAGTAATTCAGGATAGGGAGCTAATACCTTTTGTTTATATTAGTTTTGTCTGCTAGATATGTTGGTCTTACATAATGTTTTGGCGTGTGTTGGGAGTTAAGTTTCAAACTAGTGATCTTTTAATTTGGGTGATATATGAAGAATGGATGGTTTACCGAAACGCTCTGTGATTTTGGTTCATTAGGAGTTGAGAATATTTGCAGTATTAGATGTCTTGATGTCAAATAACTGTATCGCAGCTGCTTTATAAGTAGATAATTTGGATACATGGTTTTGAAGGATTCAAATCGTAATCAGTTCATTCTTCCCTTCGGGAGAAGTATCAGAGGAATGCATGTTACCTGCAGAATAATTGAAAAAAATTTGAGTACTTGAATGATACTTGTTCGTACAAAAATTATTGAACTCTCCACTCAAATGTTATCGACTCTTAATCAAGTATTTTTCGAGTACCATCCTGAGGGTGATTTTTTTCCAATGTTACGTTTAGATTCTTACTCTGCAGTCTTGTGCCTTGAATGATTTCTTTTCTTTATGCACTTGCAGTGTCCAAACTGTGGAAACGCATTCCAGATTTTCAAGTAAGACCTGTTGAAATCTGTTATAATGCCAAGCTAACTTACGGATACCTATATCGAATTGTTATGCTCTAGTTCCTAAGGATTGTTATGAATGAAAGTTGGCCTATCTTGCAGGTCTACTTTAAATGATGATTTGCAGCTGTGCCCCTACTGTAGTCAACCTTTCTCAGGTACATTCTCATATTTTGGTTTCTTGCTTTTCTGAGTTCCAAATCATACTTGCGGCTTTTTGCCTCTTAGCTTTCTGCACTCTGCAGACCTTATACGTTCGTTACCATTACTGACTATATTACATGAGTTTTTTCGTGTTGATGAACCCCTGCTTTATCCTGTCAGTAGAGCAATGCCATTTCACTACGGCGTCCCTAGTAGGAATGATTTTCTTTTGGTATTTGATGGGAAAGTATTGTTGATGTTGCCTCATGTTCTAAGATGTGCTTTAATTCCAGTGGTGGACGACAAGTTCGTAATGGACCCTATAAAATTCTCCAAACAATCTACAACATTTGGGCAGGCATTCAACGACTTCACCCGTTCCACAAGAGGTTATCCCTGAAACCCCTGTCGCCATTTTCTCTTCCCGATCATATGTTGAGAGCCTGCATTTGATGATCGTTAACGTCTGCATTTTTCTTGTCACCATTGCTTTCGTTTTTATCTGCATTAAGGGCGAAGGGTATAAATCGACTCATAAGCATCGATGAATCCATAAATCGTAGGACTTTTCTATATCAGTGTTTGCGTCCAATCAATATGTTTTCTGAGCGCTGACACTGGTTACAGGGAAGGATTCTTCGAAGGCAGTCGTTGATATCGAAGCAGAAGTAAAAGATGCAGACTGAGGTTGCTTGGAAGAAAAACTACGTATGTTTCGAAATGATTTGGTTACTCGTAGATAATGGAAAATAGCACATATAGAACAGACAACATAATAGTTGTATTTGGAAAGCTTCGAAAGAACATTTTGCGTCGTGCGTTGTATATTATTTAAGGACGTGAATTGTTCATTTTCTGCATGCATTCTTTTGCATTGCCCTTGTGCTTGATGAAGCATACGGAACCAATTGTGTTTGTTCTAAGTTTTCGCAAATTGCTCACTCAACTTTCTTTCATATAAGGCTATGAGACAAATTTTTGCCCATTCATTGTTATGAGGTGCGGAGGAGGATTCAAACTTGGGTGCGTCGGGAGGAACATATCCACCATATGCAAAACCAACGGTTGATAAAGTGAACAGGCACCGTGTAGTTACAAAGTTGCTATGTACAACAGAAACTGCCTTAAAATGTACTGTGTCTTGTAACATCAGAAAGCGCATCCTCAATGTATATTATTCCAACGCCAAAACACAGTTTATTTATTTGCACATACATTCAGGTCCCCCGAAAGTTAGTGTGGCCGTTCTTCAACTCTCTGCAAGAAAAAGGAAGCAGATAAGGAAGACTTCATCAAGTGCACACTTATTTCAAAGTTTCAAAAATATGCAAGTCATCCAACAAGAGCTACAACTAATCAAATGCTTTGATGAACAAAAGAAAACACCTCTAGCAGGTGAAACGTGCGTCAAGACACTGCATAAACAGCATACATAAACAAGCCACCCAACTCATGCAACTCAAATCATTTTATGCGGCCAAGTTCTCAACACCAAACAGAGCTTCCTACATTGCATTCATACTATAACTTATAATGCAAGGGTTGAGAATTGACGGTTCAGATGCGGCCCCAAGACACTAAATACTGGATACAACCACATAATAGAGTATGAGAAAGCACTTAACACATTGATTATTTAGTTTCATGAGATCATGACATGAAAATGAAATAGACATAATACCTCGTCCTTTTTATCCTCTTTGCTCTTTGTGAAGAGCTTGTAACCCCCATATATAACCGTCCCCCATCCAGCTAAAGAGACGAGCACAAACTGTAAGGGACCAAAAAGAAAAAACCAGGTGAAGCAAAGCGAGTTTTGACTATCATGAACAATAAGTTTGCGCTCGCATGCAACATTGTTGAAAGCAATCCACTTATTTTGGTGTGAGGACTTAACCAGATCATTTTGTCTTGTTTTACCGAGTAATTCAACAGACAACTTAACGACATTCCCCAGCATATCTCCTCCTCTCCCACATTATCATATGGACTAGAGCCTCAATATACACCCTGAATAATAGTAGCATTCAAACATTCTCACAGACATACCACCTTTTCGGAGTGGAGTCTAGGACCACTGCATAGTGCATACATAGCACCGGTAATTCGTTCCTCAATATCACAAAGGGACTGAGAGCTATCCATTCCGGATTTCTATTTCACCCTGGGGGTGCAACTTCTTGATTGACGCTACAAAACATATAACGGCGAGCTATCCATTGATTATAAACTTGGACAAATTAAACATGGAGTTTTGACTTTGCATAGATCTTCCTCGGAACATAATAAGCACAACTAAGGGGCTAGAGAATGCGCGTAACGTGACCACAAGAATGATCATGCCAAAACAAGACCTTTCTCAAGTAAATAAGTAACCGATGGTCTCAACAGCGAACCGCAACAAAACCATTAAGGACAAGACAGAATAGATGGAACACGTAAGGGTAAAAATAACATGATATAAAACTCACATGTTCTTCCTTCCATTTAGATGGGTGCATTGGGTCCTCCCAAAAGTTCACCTTCGGAGGTCCATGATGATCTGCAACACGGTCAAAACAAGTACAATATCAAGTAAACAATTCACTGATACAAATAGTGGACCGGATAATTTAGATTTTCCAAAAACTTTCATGACATGGGCACTGGCTTAAAGTTGATAACCCCATCGCTTTTTCTCAAACAATTCATACAGATTTTCCCAAACAATTCATACATATTTTCTCACACTTTCTGAGCAACCAAACGCAAACGAGTAAAGGAAAAAGATTAAACGGGGAGCTATTTATGAAACGAAAAGAGGTCAATCGAGGGCGAATGAATTACCGCCGCCGCCGGCAAGACTGCGCCGATGGACGAGGGAAGCAGGTTTTGCGGTGGATGCCGATTTGGGAGAGGAAAGCCGCGCCATATTCGCTGCTTGACGGGCCGTCGCTGTCCATGCCGCCATTGTTCGGTGGTCTGATCTCTCTACGCAAGGTTGTCAGCTCGGAGTGAATATGTGGAAGTCCAGAGAAGCTACACGAGGGTGAAGGAACAATGTAGAAGAAACCTGAGCGCAAATGGAAAGAAAATTGTTTCTGAATTTCCATAAATACCCTTCTATGTTTTTTGGTTTCCTCTTTCTACGGGGACTTCCCCATTGCACGGTTACGGCCGTCCCTAATTTTGTTGTATTATATTTCCCAATTTGTGAAATACAAAAATACTCCGAGAAGGGCACGTGGAAATCTTACGTGGACATTTGAGAGTATTTCATATTTTGTTCCGTTTCTTCTCATATTTAGGAGTGCTCGTTAATACAAACGTGTGAATGCAAAGTAGAATAGAATTTGAAACCAAAGGAAGATGATTAATGTTATCCGTATCATGTTATTATATCATATTTCTATATCATCTTAAGTGACATCTAATGTGAACAGCCACATCATTTGAAAAATTTGTAAAACCTAAGAAAAAGAAGAAGAAAGACTCCTTGTATACCACAATCATCATTCAGTTAACTAGTTTTTTTTTAATTATTAGTTTATTAAATAATGAACTAAATTTAAAAATCTAATTAATTCAAATGATGTGGTTATCCACATCAAATGTCACCTAAGATAGTATGAAAATATGGTATGAACAACACTACTCAAGAAAGATTTTACAAAACTCAGATATTTTAGCAAATCCAATTTATTTTACTTTATTTTTTATTTGCGTGCACTAGACCACTATCTCCCTTCCATTGTACATGAGGATATGCTTCATACGAGTGAGATTCGAAGCTAATCACCACTGTTTCTTTTCCAGTGACTTTTGTAGAACACGGCCAGGCCATTCCGACCTAAATCTCGTTGAATTGGATGAGTTTGTGGTCACAAATTGACCCACCATCATCCTTAGGAGCATTTCATGCTCGGATCTACGCGGATTCGAACGTTGAATTTCAACCTTGGATCCACGCGAATTCGAAACCTTGAATTACAAGTTGTGACTTCTTCGTTCGGTTTCACGGTTTTTTTGCCACCTTTAGGCCAAACCGAGGTCAGATTTGAATTCTGCACCCTTAAATTAGTGTAATAAATAGTATAGTGGTTTCTCATATAGGAGAGACTCACTCTGAGGATTACAGAGGCTAGACGAGATAAGGCGGTTACGACCCAACGACATATGAGTGAGTGAGCTTTGTTTTCAAACCTCTACTATATTTATATAGTCTCGATGATGGCTTTTATGAATGTTTTACACCATGCCACGCTTTTACTTAGAAATGTTACATGTTGAGGTTGAGATGAGATTTATGAAATTATGGTGGCATAATCATTCATAATTTATCTACTCATCATGCTTGCTTACATGGATGTCTATAGTACTTGTTCGGGCCAAGACCAACTTCATGTGTATGTTTACATGCCACTGTTATGCTCATTTTGGATTCATTGTAGATGCCAATATGTACTAGTTGTTTTTGCATTTAGGACTCGTATGCGACATACTTAGCGCTAGCTTCACATGTATGTAGTATTCAATCGTAGATTATTATGCCTAACCTGTGCATGTAGCTACATTATACATGGACTTGTGTGTTTGCATTTTTTATGAGCATATTTGTTACATTTGTTGACACATTTGTGATTTTCCAGTGTCCTTAGTATAACTACTTTTATACCATTCGTGTTGGTTTTGCATACTTATACATATTATGATTTTGGAAACTATGGGTTTTACAACTACAGGTCACTGGGTTACGAAAAGCAAAAGTTTTGGTAAATACTTATTTTGCCCACCTACACTTTTTCTTTGCGTTCCTCCAGGACTTAATAGTTGGACTCTATGGGGAGCAAGGGTTCATTGGGGGATTCTGACATCTACTTCTATTTCATGTTACTTGTGTAATATCCGTCCTCTCCAAGATGAGAATTTTCTTACATTTACTGCACTTTTATGCTCTGACACTACATGCATTTGTAATAAGGGTTCTTCCCGCCATACGCACTGTCACTCTTTGTCTAATTTAGTTCTAGACTTTGGTTTTAATTTATTCGTACACTTTACTTATCATTTGCATATTATAGCATCATCACCTTCCAAATGTCTGTTAACATGCCTCGATTTCAATGTTCATTTGGATATCCGGATCGGAGTGTGTCAGCACCGTTATATTGTTATTGTGTCATTTTCGTGCATTGTAAGTCGCTTCCCTTTATATATCATGTAAGTCACTTCCTTTTTGTACATCAATCGAAAGTATCAACAAAACGACGTATTTCATATAAGCTCCGTATGTAGAGAAAATAAGTATAAACAAACCATCGAGAAAACTTTAATGATGTCTAAAAACATTGTTTCACTTTGTTCTTTGAACTTCCAATTTGAATTTCTGATCCCTAGACTTTCAATTCATGTATGTAAATTCTAATATCCGAAAATTCCATCTCGTGCTATGCACATCACCAAAATTTCAAGGGCATATATGTCAACAACACGCTACATTTACAACAAATGTTATTAAAAGTATACATTTACATACTACAGTAAATTCAAAGGTTTTTAATGTACTAAACAGACAAAAATAACCCTCAAATTGACAAGATAATTAACAAAAACCGCATGAAGTGTTGGCACAAATTGAAAGGTCAAAGCGCATGGTGAAACAAGGTCTATGATTAATGGGACATAACTAAATTTCCAATGTTCTTTTGGGAAAAAATTTTGCTTAATAATTTGAGTGTTATACCCACCAAATCATGGGACAATATTTCATTTTATTGAAATTTAAGCTCATTCTGAATTTCATTTATTATTAATCCATATTGTACTTACATTTGCGTAGATATATCATTTGATCAACAAAATTAGCAAATAAATTTAGTATAACAATGTTGTTGATATGTAAAACTTATGTTTCAGAAAAGCAAATGTATACACCACAACAAATTTGAGAAATTGATGGATTGTCGAAGGAGTTGCTCCAAAAATACTAACACAACTCAAGTTCATAAACATTCATATCATACAGAACAAATCTCACTTCAGAATGAAATGGTATTTTAAATTTACTAAGTAATGGATGCTTGGTAAAATATGATTTATCCCCAATACTATATCACATTGCATTTGGTCATTAACATTAAATCTCGTTCTAAAGACGCGAACGAATGAAGATCCTTTTCTTATTGTCCTGCAGAAGATCTGAACCCTGAACGCCTTCATCCGGCATCTTCTTTGGATGCCCTTATGTCTTACATTGTTGCTTCACAATATCCGTGCCTTCCTGCATCTGCTCCATGTTCGCGTGCATTTCCTCCATCACCAACTTAAGATCTTCCGGTTTCTTCTTGTCATCAGGAGATGCTGAAAGGGGTGGTTGATCCTTTAATCCTTCCTGTAGAATCTGATGCACTTGCTTCCTACCTGCAGCGATAGAAAACAATGGAAAAATGGAGAACGAGAAACAATCACGAGTGCGTGTACCAAGAACTCAACCAATTTTCTGTCCAAAATATCCACCGTCGTTAAATGTTATTTGATAGTTATTATTTTGCTTTCTTAGTGTTGTTCCAACCAAAGTTCACGTAATCCTGTTGACACGCTCATCCATCCGAGTTCACAAAGAACGTAGTTAGGATCTAAATGCATTGCGAAAAGAGAAGGAAAGAGCAATGAAATTATGAAGGCAATTTTTCTTTTCCAATCCAAGGAATATATACAGAGAATGAACTGTGAAGAATTGAAAAATATCAAATCCAGGACACACATTATCAATCTGTTGAAATTTATAGAGGGTGCAACATAAATATATAGAGTTCAGTTCCAGTAACCTATTAAACTCACTTCCCAAATTATATGTGGGAATTTGTTAACATGGAAATATCAAGGGAAGAGCCCTCCCTATTCAGTGTATCCAGATACTCAGCTGAAGGTTGTGCCCTTGCAACTTTGGCAATAGCCTTGTTTTCTGCATCTGTCCCTCCCTCCAAAAACGCTCCCACAATCCTCCCGTCCTTGATCCATGCTGCTCCAAACTTCGGTTGGTTTGATGCCAGATTGGGGTCCCCAAACAGCAACAGATCGCCCACATTGTCTCCATAAAACGTCCAAGACAAATCAAAGGCTTGGGAGTAGAAGTACGGCACATAGTCATACTCTTCAATCCACTTCCCTTCCTCGCTTGCCCTGATAGCTCTCACAGCATGCTCGGCTGATTTTCTGGCATGGTCAACATGCTCAACTCTTCTCATGTCGTCATACAATTTCATAGGGAAAGTAGCAATGTCCCCCACGGCGTATACATCAGGGACATCTGTTTCGAACATTCCATCAGTTTGGATTCCGCCTTTCTCTTCACCGACTTGCCCTTTGAACAAATCAATTAGAGGCTTTGCGCCGACACCAACAACAACAATGTCAGCTTGCACCACCCTGCCATCCTTGAGTTTCACTGCCTTTACCTCTCCGTTCGTGTCAGCATCGAACCCTACTGCAGTGGTGCCCTTGATCATTTGAACTCCTCTATTGGCGTAGTAACCCTCGTAGAAAGCGGCTATCTCTTTAGTGAAAAGCCGAGGCATGCACCACGGTTCCGGAAAAACCATGGTGACATTGAATTTGTTGATTCTAATAGCTGCTCCGACTTCGAGACCAATGTACCCTCCTCCAACAATCACTAACTTTCCGTTTTTCTTGGCTCTAATTGCCTCCACAAGTTTATCGGCATCGCTGATTTCCCTCAAGTAGAAAATGTTTTTGGCATCATCTCCTTGCACACCAAATTCTGTCAACCTTATAACTCTGGAACCAGTTGCAATGATCAAAGTTTCGAATTCAAACATTCCCCCAGTTGCACTAGTGAGGATCTTTGAATGAAGATCTGCTTCGACTATTTCTGTGCTAAGAAGTAATTCAATGCCTTTCTCCGCATACCACTCCGGAAGCAGCTTCTCTCCTCCACTTCCGACACAGACATGGAACCCCGGAAGCCTTGCAGCTCCCTCAGGAAGCAGATAGCCCTTACTAAGTGCCGGACGTTCATAAGGTGCAACGGCTTCTTTGGATATGATCGCTAACTCACCAGGTTCAAGCCCTTGCCTGACAAACTCCCTTGCTGCGTATCCAGCTGCAACTCCACCACCGATGATCACGTACTTAAACGACTTCTTACTGGAAATCTCACTAAAGAGACTACCCTTTTCGAGCAATTCTTCAACTTCTCCAATTTTTTCATCAACAAGCTTTGCAAGATGTGCAATCGAGAGAAATTTCCGTTCGCCGAGTTTTTCAATAGTTAGTATTTGAGTTTTGATCCTTGCCACATTCTCTAACCACTCGTAGACTTCATCCCGTTGTGGTTTACTTAGAAGGAGAGGCTCGGCCTCTATTTTTTCGATTACATCTTCACTTTGGCTAATTAGCTCTTCCAACATTTCTCTTAGAGTGTTCATATTAGTAACTTCAAAGTTTTGTTGATACTTTAACCATCGTGCTACACTAATCACATCCCAACTATTTCGAGCTACACTAATCACATCCCAACTATTTCGAGCTACACTAATCAACCAAATAAAAAGCTTTTGGCGAAATCTTAAGTCTAGGCCCCTCTATAAAACAGATGGAATTGCAAATGCACTTAGAGATACACAGCAGAGCCGGCCCTGAAGGTGTGCAAAAGGGCCTCCGATTCGGAAGGGCCCCCAAATTTTCATTACATGTATACTAATGCATATAAAATAGATCAGATGCAAAAGACAATTATATTTGTGCTTCTAGCACTAGCGGTTTAGCTCTTCTTCCTTATTGCCCATGTGCTAGGTTAATAAAAACGCATCCAACATGTAACTAGGACCTTTGAAGGTAAGGAAAAAAACCTGGCCGATCAAACAACTTATTTTTGTTGCAGTAACTTGTAATATTTTAATTTTATAGATGAAAAAATGGAAAAAAAATAAATAAAGAAATATAACATTAAAAAAAATGAAAGGCCTCCATCTACGTTTTGCACAGGACCCCTAAAAACTCAGGTCCGGCCCTGACACACAGTACAAAGTCATGACTAATAGTGATCATAGCTCCACCTATCTTCACTCGGTACCTGGCATTGCCTTCCATTTCCTATGGTCTTCTTAGGTTTCCCGGCGAAAAAACAATTAAATCGTCCAAGAAATGCCCGCCCATAAACTCCTCCATCACATCTTCGAACGAATCTTATCAGCTGACTTCAAATCTGCACATGGCTTATCTATCTCCTCTTGCTTGTGTAATTTCCTGTATTAATTCACTGAATTCCTTCTTGAATCCGTCTAGATCAGCCTGTACCGCCTTCAAATGCACTTTTTCTTTATCAGACTCCTTTTGAGAAGTTTGGTTATCGGACTCTTTAACGTCACGAAGTGATTTGGAAAGAATTTTGTAACCTAAAATCCACCTAAAAGTTAGTAGAAAACAAATGCCGGCTAGGCTTGTAACAAACTCCGCATCAATGCATGACACCAACACTTTGGAAACTCATGGAACCCGGACTTTATAAAGTTTGAGCAACATATTTACAGTTGGAGGAAAGACGATGAAGGATGGAAGGATGACGCAGGAGACGTGGAAGAAATGTAAATGTAATGGTACACAAAAATGAAAACCAAAAACCGGAAACAATTTTCAGTTGGTTTCACTTTCAAGTTTTTATTTCATACATTTCTTCCACCACCCTCCCTTCACTGTTTCTCTTCCATAGTTTCCACTCATATGATCATATTCCTCTATCTCGAGCACAAACAATGCAAATGAAAAACAAAAAAACGAAATGTTTATCAAGCACCGCGAGGTCATAGAGTAACAATATCTTTAAGTGATACATGTAACAAGACGTAAAGTTGCAAAAATTAGAGTGTTGGGACAAGTGAATTGGTGCGACGAGGTCCAAGGAACCAAATTATTTCTACAAATTTCTTTTTATTTCCTAATTATCCGTGATCAAGATTTCATAAACTACAAAAACACTAATAAATAAACACAATTAATTCTTCAAAAGCAAAGAGAGAGTAGTTCGTCCTAAATTTTAATTTTTTTTTTTAATTTGAAAGACAAAATTCGAAAAATGTAAATGAAATTGGAAGTAAACCTGGGACGCTTTTAAGGCCCTCGTCGGCTTTGTGTTTAACGACGCTCGTTCCGAACAGGACAAACTTGGACCGGGATTCCTCGCCTCTGACGGCGTTATAGATTCTGGTGACGGTGGCTGACCCATAACCGTACGCGGTGTAGCACAAGCTCTTGGCAGCCGTTGCATCCGGAGCGTTCCGTTTCAGTGAATCGATTGTGCCGGAAATGAAATACATATCCCCATTTTTGCAGTAGCTCAAGCTCAGCTGCTCAGGCGATGTGAAGACAGGGAAAGTGACAACTCACTGGCACTGCCAATGGTTGGTGGTTTGGGTCAAGGTGTCCATACTCCATAGTACTCTTTCCATGAAAGGAATATTTTTCCTCCAATTCTCTAGTGGTGGTAATATTTGTTATTTTATATATTATCGTTAACAAGTTTAAATTTTAAAATTTATTTAATAAATAAAGATAAAATTCAGAATTTATATTTATTCAACAATAATAAATATAGTTATAAACATTACAACCATTTAATAATGATGTGAAAAAATACACCATTCCATGAAAGAAATTAGAAAATACATTGAAAATTGATAGGGTAGGTATGAATCCGACCGACCTGATTAAACCAGCGATCCGAACTGTAGTCGACAATTTGGAGGGAAATATTCAGGTCCAATCTATTTCAGTAGACTTTGTCATCACAAGTCACTCTTTTAACTAGACTATTTTTTACGGAACTGGATTTCCTTCGGATTCAAATAAACTGAATCTAAGGATTAAAGGTTGCAAGCCGTTGAAATTTGATCCAACAGCTACAATTATTATAACTTTTAAAGGGGCCCCTGTTTGAAATCGTTGGATCAAATTTCAACGGTCCGGATCCTTTGTTCAAAAGGCTCAATTTATTTGAACCCGGAGGAGATCCGGTTCCGTTTTTTACTATCAATACTATCACACATGGCAGGGATAGTGCTACATAAGTTTCTCTCGGTTTGATGGAATGACTTTTTATTTTAGTACAAGCGATATTATTACTTTATTTACGTTAGGGGAAGGGAAAAAGTTTAAACTCGAAATGCAATGAGTTAAAGAGAAAGATTTTAATCATTGAAACAATTTATGAAAGCTAGTCTCAAAATTTAACAGAATTTGACAGGTTCATTTTTCCATCAATTTAAGGGATTAAACAATACAAAGTACAACTTAAACTACTACATGGGCACATATGATCAAATATCGAAGTCTAGGCATCCCAACCAAAAGAGATGCAGAAGCAGAGAGAAAAAACAATTACATAGAGCAAGCAAGACCTAATATTTAAATCCGCACTTGCCTTATTTATCCTATACTCGCAGAGTTGTTTCTCCAATCTGTGTTGATCAGCAGCCAATGCCTTCACTTCCACTTGTAGCTCAGCTACTTCCTTCTTGTATTCATTGAACTCTTTCTCCAACCGGTGTACATCTGCCCGCAGTGCCTTCACGTCCACTTCTGTTTCATCAGACCCGTTTAAGAAGCGGAGTGATCTCGCAACAATTTTGTAACCTACACGTCCACTTGCAAAATCAGTAGAAAAGCAACCGAGACTACAGACTAGAGTAACAAATTCTGTATTCATGCATTACTATACTGATGCTGGTGTAACAAACATATAGATAAGAAGAGTGCGATGAGGAAGTAAAACCTGGAATACCATTAAGGCCCTCCTCAATTGCGTGTTTTACGATGCTGGTGCCCAACCGGACCATCTTGGCCTGGGCATCCTCGTCCTGAAATAAGTGGTTCAAGTTGTTGTTGGAGCAATATTAGAAAATATGAAAAATAACAATATAATTCCAATGATAATAATCATAAAAAAATTCACAACATCAATTATACATGAGATTAATATAAACAACTAAAGAGAATGTTAGAAAAACTGACAAACTTGGAGATTGAGGCTTGCATAAATGCAATGTTCTAAAGACAGAATTTCGCCTCTACTCTTGTGCTTGTAGTTCGGTAAGCGTCCGTCTCCCAAGATTCAACAATCTATAATCTGAAATTAAAGTACTTCAATCTTCGGACTCTGGCGAACTTTATATATTCCGTACTCTCAAGACACGACTTGGAATTTGACACACGAAGCATGAGAGAAACAAAGTGGTGAAATCATATTTCTCAAGAGTAAAAATTAACTCTAATTTTCTCTATTTAATACCAATGGTTTCATGGGTTTATATAGAATCCAATTTCTACTTATCAAAAAGATGTAACTTTTCATCTATAAGTATACATCACTTATCAAGGGAATACAACTAAACAACATAACCTTTCTAAGAAATTGGTTAACAATATTTTTCATTCAATTATTAAAATTATATACTATAATATATAATATATAATTTCCAACAGTTGCCCCTGACGGCGCGATCCATTTCGATTGGTAACGAGCGGTGGAGCACGGTGTTACTTCTCATCTGTAGGGCTGCTCTCTTAGCTCAAGCTCAGGCGTTTCTCTTTGTAGTAATTGGTATAGCAAGAGATTATTTGGGAGGGTAAACAACCTTGTGTCTGATATGGGTACGTAGGACGATGATGCATGGGTCATATGAATAGCTAGGCGGCCTTGTGTTTATTGCAACGATACTCATTGGTTCGCCTTGGTAAGCACATGCTAGGAAATGAATTCCGCTTTGCTCTTTAGTATTCCCATTCTTGCATTGGTACATGCATTGTGAGTGGTGGTTTAAATTCCATTCTCTTCAATGACTTACCATAAAGAGCTAGTTTGAAAATGTTTTTTTGTAAAAAATAATTATGTTTGTATACACTTATATTAGAGAGGAAAATGCTAGAACAATCATTTTTTAGATTATATTTTGTAAATCATGTGGCTGTTGATGGTTAATTATTATTTTTTTTTAACAGTGTTCTAAAAATCCTTGCTTAAGCGCTAGGTGGTTGAGTAGGGTCTTTCATGTTGAACGGACCACACCTTAAATAATAAGACTGCATCTCTTGTGCGCTAGCCTTAGACCATCTTCAAAGGAGATGTTAAATTGTAAACCTAAAATTTAAATTTGAAGGCTTACATGGCATTTTGACATCTTTTAAACTTTTGCTCTCCAACCAATATGTCAAATTTTAAACATAAAATAATAATTCATGTACTTTCTTTGCATTGAGAATGAAAAGAAACAAAAGGATAATGCTTTAAACTAACAAAAAATTAATTAAAAGTATTTAATAATTAATTAAAAAAATTTGAAGGTGCTATCAAATTTAGCTGCAAGGGGGAGAGATGTCAATCCATGTCATGCCACATCAGATTTGGCTTCTCGGTTGGAAAACATTAATGCTGTCATTTGTTACCGTTATTACTAATTTGGATAATTTGACATCTCTTTTAGAAATGCTCTTATGCGCTAAACTTTGTGAGCCATCGATTCTAGTGATATAGATTTGGAAGTTAGTGTTGTCGATTCATCTGATATAGATTTCAAACTAGACTTGAGAATCGAGGCCAAAAGTGGGTAAGAATGAAACGTAGAAAGTTGAAAATTAACGAGAAGTTGTCAATGGTACCCAGCTAGTCATGGAGACAAGTATATATTCCAATAGAGAAAGCAAAATGTTGGTATAATCTTTGCTTCTGGTGATGGCATATGTTCTGCACTGAGTTGAGTGCATATGTTCTAGAACGATCATTTTTTATATTATATTTTGTAAATCATGTGGCAGTTGATGGTTTTTTTTTTTTTTTTTTTTTAACAGTGTTCTAAAAAGCTCTGCTTAGGTGCTAGGCGGTTGAGTTGGGTCTTTCATGTTGAACGGACCACACCTTAAATAATAAGATTGTGTTTGGGCCCAAAATATTATTGCTGGGCCGAGCAGCAGGATGTGCTCGGCCCAAGGAGATGATAAATACTATGGGCCGAATAATAAGGCCCGGGCCAGCTAACAGGGTCGGCCAAATCCTATCATAAATAGTCCAGATAAATAGAAAGGTCGAGGGAGTCCTGTTGCAACCAGGATTCTCGACCAGCAAGGAATGAAGTCCCGAAAAGAAGGAAAATTCAGAATCCCAGTAGGAGTAGGTTTGATCGAGGAAGAAGCGAAATGGGACAAGAACTCCCAATCCAAATCGGAGTCAGTTTCAAGGAATGGGGCACTATAAATACAAGAAATCATGCAAACAGAAAGGACCTTCAGATCAGCATACAATTGCCCTGCGCAAAACCTCTCAACCCCTTGAGATTTTTTCCTTTTCTTTTCCTGCCGACACACCTTCAGTTTGGATAAACAGCACTGTGGAAGCGCCCGGCGAGCACCTTCAGTTTGGATAAACAGCACTGCTGCCGCAGGATCAGCCGACCGAGAACCATCTTCAGTTTGGATAAACAGCACTGCGTCGAGGTCGACCGATTATCTATCCAAGTCTCGGTCGAGAAAGGTTTTCGAACCTTTGTTGGCAGAGGTCACCTTGCTAGCCTTCTCGGCATAGTTAGGTGTTACGAATTACATTGCTCGGCGTACTGGTCGCCGAGTGGTTTTATGATTGGATACTCACAAGTGAGTTTCAGGGTTCGGCATTCCGACGGCCGAACTACGTTTACCATCAAGACATACATCACGTTCGAGTACTTGTGCCCATACACCTTGGTCTCGATTCGACGTGCTTATACTCTCACGAATATAATCACAGTGACCGAATCGGGCTCGGACGATTTGTGAACTCCGCAGAATTAGCAACCTTGTCTTCAGGCTGTAGAACCCAGAGACCGAGAGTGTTCCTTCCTCGGTCGCAATCGCAAGTTAAAGAAGTCAGCGACGCGCTCAAAGCTACATCAACAAATTTTACTCCTCGGCCAGACTCGGCCGACGAGTTGGCACGCCCCGCATTCGACCGAAGGACGTAGTTAGGTTATTAGTTACTCGGCCTGCGCGCCACGTAGGTTTTGTAATTTTTAGGGTCAACAGATTGCATCTCTTGTCCGCTAGCCTTATGCGCTAAACTTTGTGAGCCATCGATTCTAGTAATATAGATTTGGAAGTTAGTGTCGTCGATTCATCTGATATAGATTTCAAACTAGACGAGAGAATCGGGGGCAAAAGTGGGTAAGAAAGAAACTTAAAAAGTAGAATAATAATGAGAAGTTGCAAATGGTACGTAGCTAATCATGGAGACAAGTATATATTCCAATAGAGAAAGCAAAATGTTGGTATAATCTTTGCTTCTGATAAGGGCATATGTTCTGCACCGAGTTGAGTGCATATGTTCTAGAACGATCATTTTTTATATTATATTTTGTCAACCATGTGGCATGGTTAATATTTTTTTTTTTTAACAGTGCTCTAAAAAGTCCTGCTTAGGCGTTAGGCGGTTGAGTTGGGTCTTTCATGTTGAACGGACCACACCTTAAATAATAAGACTGCATCTCTTGTGCGCTAGCCTTATGCGCTAAACTT
Organism: Pyrus communis; assembly: GCF_963583255.1. Classification (NCBI taxonomy): domain Eukaryota; kingdom Viridiplantae; phylum Streptophyta; class Magnoliopsida; order Rosales; family Rosaceae; genus Pyrus; species Pyrus communis. Next base: position 6,139,703 of record NC_084810.1, read on the forward strand.
TGTGAGCCATCGAGTCTAGCGATATAGAGTTGGAAGTTAGTGTCGTCGATTCATCTGATATAGATTTCAAACTAGACGAGGGAATCGGGGGCAAATGTTGGTAAGAAAGAAACTTGAAAAGTTGAAAAATAATGAGAAGTTGCAAATGGTACCTAGCTAATCATGGAGACAAGTATATATTCCAATAGAGAAAGCAAAATGTTGGTATAATCTTTGCTTCTGATAAGGGCATATGTTCTGCACTGAGTTGAGTGCATTTCGTTACCACAAGTAAGAATACCCGCACTTCGTTGCAGGTTTTAAAAACGTTTAAGTTGATAAATGAATAGCTAGAAACATAAGAACAGTTTTGTTCATTACTTAAATAGTAGAATATGTACATGGTAAATTTGTATCTATTCCACAATAACAACCTATGTACAACCAAAAAGGCCTATACTCAATTTCAAGATTGAGTTTAAAATCCTAATACAGCAGTAGCAAAGAAATCTGACATTTTAGTAGATGGGGGTTTGTTCAAAAGAAAAAAAATTCTTTCTCTGTTTTTCAAATTAGACACTAAATTCTTCAAGAGGCATAATTAGATAGTATCCACGTATATATTGATTATTTATTGATTATGTAATACTTATTATTGACTATTTATGATTCAATATTTAGTTCTCCACAATACATAGTTAATATATGATAATTACATAGAGATCAATGAACCATCAATATGAGATAATTTTGTAGAACTTATTAGAGTTTCTTATTGTGCCCCCATTGTGATTTAATCCTGGCTCCACTGCACAGAACAAATTAAAAATAAAAAAAAATAAAAAAAAATAAAAAAAATAAAAAAAGAGTTTAAATCCTTTCACATCACCTCCTTGATGAATAGTCTCAATGGATGAAGTAGCAAGATGAATATTATGAGAAACACAGAAAAACCGAAGATGAAAAGTACCAAAATCAGGGACATCAAGAAAAGAGGTCCAACTCCTTCATCAGTTTCTGATTTGCAACTGAATGAATGTTGGCTGTGTTTGGTGACTTCAAATCCACACTTGGCTTATCTAGCTGAACTTGCTTATGTCGTTTCCTGAGTTCACTGAACTCTTTCTTCAATTTGCGTAGATCAGTCTGCATTGCCTTCACTTCCACTTCCTGTTTATCGGACTCATTTAAGTCACGGATTGATCTCGCAACAATTTTGTAACCTACACAATCCGCTTGCAAATTAATAGAAAACAACTGCTGGTAGACTAGTCAAGAAACCCAAATCAATATGCTACACCATAGTTCTGAAGCTTCATGAAAACCAAACTTCACAAATTTTGAACAAAAGTTATGTTGGCACAATTCTATACAGCAAACCTACACAAAACAGATTCGTGAACCGCTATTCGCACCAACTCGTGCATGAAAAATTATCCAAAATAATGAATTATGGCTTATGACTAAATGGGTGTGGATTTAGGCTAAACCACGCACAAAGGACAACCAAAATAATTAGGTATTGAACATGTCATCCAAGTGAGTTAGAACCTCCTCACTTAGTGGAGATGAATGTTACATGACCGTAGTTTAGCGGCACATCCAACATGTTTTAAGACAACATCAACATCGAGTGTGTTCAAAAATCAGCAATGTAGTCTATGTAGAGTAACTTGGACATATGTGGTATATGTATGTAGAGTAACTATGACATATGTGGTATATGTTCGGGTTTCGCAAAACTACGTTAGCGCAAGGAGTACCGGTCGTCAAGTAAATTTCAAGCAAATTCTTTCTGGATTTTTTCCCCAATTTTATAATAAAGATATCAGCAAACCAAATAATATAAATACTTGCTTGGCAAAAATAAATATATAAATTTTTGTACAAAAATATAGCAGTATTCAGACACTTACCTAAGGCTATATCGACGCAATTTAATTTTCCAAAAAATGAGAAAATGACGAGGAAACAAAACCTGGGACGGTTTTGAGGCTCTCATGCGCTGTGTGTTTAACGATGCTGGAGCTGAACCGGACGATCTCTGCCCGGCCTTCCGTGTCCCCCAAATAATAATTCAAGTTACCCTGGACGGCCTTGTCTATTTGGGTAACGGCACCCGCCCGTACCCGTAAGCGGTGGGGCACAAGTTCTTGGCAGATGTTACATCGGGTGTGATTCGTTTGACCGAATCGGGTGTCGGCCACCGAGGTCCGAAGCTTTTCCGTTTCAGCGAATCGGTTGTCCCGGAGATGTAATCCCAAATCCCCATTTTTTCTCTGTAGCTCAAAGCGTCAGGCTTTCCTCTTTATCTTGGTGGCTTTATGAATAAGTGGGGAAGTTTGTGACTTGACTTTAACGCTATTATTAGACCCTGAGATTGGGACGTTTGGCGCCAATAGTAATAATACGTGTTTTGTGTATATTGCGTTTGTATCATTATTATGAAACGATATGGTTACGGTATATTTGTTCCATGTAAATGATTATAGAGATGAAGGCATGTTTAAAACTGCCTTTATAAGACGCACTTTCTGTCCATAATTGCTTTTTTCAAATTTGGAGGCACTTGCATTTAGAAGTGCTTTCACGCTTTTCTCTGTTAGAAGTGTTTTTTAATATTTTTAGGGTGCGTTTGTTGCACTGGACTGTCTCGGACTAGATTAGCTTCAAGGATTAAGCTGGACTGGCTTAGACTAGATTAAGCTGGACTAGTTTAGTGAAGCGTTTGGTGCAGTGTCGGACTCAGAAGTTGGATAATTATCTAACTCAAATATTATATTATTTTATCTATATTTATTAATATTTTATTATTAATTTATCATTTTATTTGTTTCTAGAATCATATACTCTTCTGTAAGGGCCAAAATCTTTTTATTTATTTATTCCTAAAATTATCTCTCTCTACCCTATTCCTCTTTTCCTCCGCCATTCTCCCTCTCATCTCCTTCTTTTTATTCTGTTTCTCCATTTTTCCAAAATATTCTTCCTCTCTCTGCAACTTCTCCCTATTTTCTTCCGGCAACTCTCTCCTTCCCCTCTCCTTTTTTTCCCTTCGTCCACTTTATCCCTAACCTCTCCCTCTTTTCCTTATGCAGAAGATTCGCATGGAGGATTCATCGGAGCTCTCCACGCAGTGCCTCCTGATTTTCTCGAAAAATCTCAGGATTCTCTGGTGATTTTGCCTTTTTGTTTTGAATTTATGTGGGGATTTGCAGGTGCTTGAGCATTTGGTACGCTTTCGGTCCCGACTTGCGTCTGGGTTGCGCGCGAATGCAGAGATCGACGGCGAGCTTCTGGTGATGGTTGTCTGGTGGTGGTCTGGTGGTTGCAACCATGACGCTTTTGCTGAGAAAGAGAGTGAATTGAACGGAGAAGAAAGGAAGGGAATCAATGGATTGTTTTTCAGTTTTGTTTGAGGTCTGGGTTTAGGCTTTTGGGTGGCATAGTGAAGGCCCAAGGGAGTGGGCAAAGGTGCGGATCAGAAGGGAGAGGGCGAAGGAGTAGGGAGACGACGAGGGACCAGCGGCGGGGGAGAGAACGGGACTAGCAGTCCGCTTGAAATTGAGGGGTCTCCTTAAGAACGTTTAGCGAAACGTTCAGTCGGGGCGAGTCCCCTTTAGTCCCATTAAACCTAATCCTTGTCCAGACCAAACAAGGGACTACAGTCTAGTCTAGTCCAGTCCCCCTTAATCCGGTCAAACAAACGCCCCCTTAAGGGTTTTGAATTTGTAAAAGCATTTTAGTCAAACAGTTGTTTTTTTTTTTTTTTGAATCAAGAAGAATAAATTAAGAGGAAAAACCACAAGTACAACTGTTCCTTGCCTAATCAAACTGAAGGGTATGAAGAGGAAATGAATGAGTACAATGATCCAAAATATGACAATCAGTAATAATAAGATCATGGCGAGCGAAGGTATCCACCACAAAGTTAACCTCTCAATTAATATGAAAAACAGTTTTTTCTTGTTGCATATAGTTTTATACAAGCGATATTAAGGGAATACAACTCGAACACACAAACCCCTTGCACTATTACTTTAAGCCATTTTTCGTTTTCAAAACAACAGCAGCTTGAGGCTTAAGAAATACACAATCGTAAGTCCCGAACAAACAAAAAATAATTATCTTTTGAAAGTTTTGTTTATCTGAACTCAACCTTTCTCGGCAGTGGTCGGTTCCATTTGAAAGTTTTGTTTTGTGGAAATAGACACTAATTATCTTAGTTGGAAGACATGATCATGTTACGACCTTCCTTGCCTTTTCGGATCACTTAATACTGTGTCCATATATGCTATACCAATGTACGTTTTTGGCACACTAATAACATCTTACTCTTGTATATCCTTGCCTCTTGACATGGTGTAAGTGTATGTTTTTGTGATGTAGAAATATGTGTATGGTAGTGATCCCGGAGATTATATATATCATCAACTTGGCATTCCATTTCCCACTTTGGAGTTAATGACTTGGAGCATTCCTTGGTTTCATATGGATGCAATTCTCCGAAGGCAGAATCGGCATGATGAACTTTGGACCTCTTTTCTTGACGTCCCCGAGTTCGGTAACTTCATTGTCGGTTTTTCTGTGTCTCTCATAATATTCATCTTGTTACTTCATCCATTGAGACTGTTCATCATCAAGGAGGTGATGAGAAAGGATTTGAACTCATTTTTTGTTTGTTTTTGTTGTGTGATTCTGAAGAACTGTACTTTAGAGTTCTTTACATCTTAAACCATGCTTTATTTTTTGTTTGTTCGGGACTTACGATTGTGTATTTCTTAAGCCTCAAGCTGCTGTTGAAAACGAAAAATGGCTTAAAGTAATAGTGCAAGGGGTTTGTGTGTTCGAGTTGTATTCCCTTAATATCGCTTGTATAAAACTATATGCAACAAGAAAAAACTGTTTTTCATATTAATTGAGATGCTAACTTTGTGGTGGATGCCTTCGCTCGCCATGACCTTATTATTACTGATTGTCATATTTTGGATCATTGTACTCCTTCATTTGCTCTTCATGCCCTTCCATTTGATTATGTAAGGAACAATTGTACTCGTGATTTTTCCTCTTAATTTATTCTTCTTGATTCAAAAAAAAAAAAAAAAAACCAACTGTTTGACTAAAATGCTTTTACAAATTCAAAACCCTTAAAAATATTAAAAAACACTTCTAACAGAGAAAAGCGCGAATGCACTTCTAAATGCAAGTGCCTCCAAATTTGAAAAAAACAATTATGAACAGAAAGTGCTTCTTATATAGGCAGTTTTAAACATGCCTTCATCTCTATAATCATTTACATGGAACAAATATACCGTATGACACGCCCCGACCCCGATATTCTCCGAATACCAGGATAGGCACGTGCTGGCCGACACCCGAGGGTGACGAAAGCCATTTATTGAGTGCAAATGCTGAAAACAAGGGATATATAAGACTTATAAATATAAAAGAATAATGAATATGCAAATAAGGACCGTGTTCAGAGCACACCTCTAATCTAGAACACTAAAAGAAAATAATATAAAATTGAATGAAACAAAGGAGTGGGTCCTACACCGAGAGGACTTGAAGATGCCGATGCGGAAGTGCCTGGACGTCGGGATTGTATGCCTCGATTCTAAGTCCTGAAGGGGGCGCAAAACAAACATGAGTGGACCAAGTTGATATATATATAATAAAACAGTTATCAACATACTAACCCCCAGGTTTTATGAAAACACATATATATAATGATAAACATAGGTTTTCCGAAACCTAGCATGTCGTGCAGTGTCTCAAATCATAATTCGGATAAATAATAAACACTAGTGAATGTCCGATATAACTCTTCAGGTCTCATGCCGACTCCCCGTCTGCTCAGCCGGCTCTGAGCAGACAGTCAGAGGAAAATACACTTCAGGCCCCTTGCCGGCTCCCCGTCTCTGAACAGACAGTCAGAGCAAAACACACTCCAGGCCATATGCCAACATCAAACCGTCGCCCTGGTCTGACCGGATCTATCCCTACGTCCCGTAGCGGAAATGACCACTAGGTAAGTACAAAACCAGTGAACATACATATATTGAAAATCAACTTCATAGTATAAAGTCATGCATCATCTATACTATAAAGATGTGTTCTAAACATGTTCTAAATATCATATCGTCATCCATCAGATATTCTATAAAATCATGGGTTATAGGAAAAATAGTAATAATTCAAACTAGCCTTAGTAAGCATGTTATCTCAAAACGTTTCATAAAACATAATCGTAAAGTCATGCTTTTCTGTGTATGCAATTCTACCATTAAAACATGCATTTTTAGAAGGGGTCCACTCACAGTACTTCGCCGTCGAAAAGCCACGCTACTAGCGAAGACGGAAACGCCACAATTAAACGCCCCTAAGCACATAAAGGGTACATTTAATCAAACTCTACTCAAACAATTGAATTTGGGAAAACGGATATCGGAAACGGGTTCGGGACGTCGAAATTAGCCTAGGAGGGGTCCCGCACGAAAACCAAAAAGTCAACGGTCAAAGTCAACGTTGACAGTCGACCGGTCAAAGTCAAAGTCAACGATGACCGTTGACCGGATCAACGGTCAGACCGGGTCCGGGTCAACAGGTCAAACGGGTCACGGTCACGGGTCACGGGTCAGGGCTTTAGGGTTTTGGGTTAGGGTTTTGGGCTAGGGTTTTAAATGGGTTGGGTTTGGGTAAAAACAGAAAATGGGTTTGGGTTTTTGAACCTCACGGCCCAAGGCCTAATTTAAAAGGGGAAATGGGTTTGGGCTGCAACCAAGGCCCTAAGGCCTTTGGGTTTTTAAAATGAAACAAAACAAAAATAAAAAGGAAAAGGTTTTGGGTTTTGGGCCAGAGACCAAACAGGCCTAAGGCCTGTGTGAGGGTGGAGAACGGCCCGAAGGCCTGGGTGCGCCGGAGAAGGACGCCGGAATTCGGCCAGAAAATTCCCAAGCTCTGTTGGAGCTCAAAACTTAACCAAAACATGTCATTTAATATACCAAATTGAAGCCCCGAAGGTAAGGAATCGAAATATACCTTGGTTCTCGTCATTGTGGCCGGAGTTGGCCGGAAAACAGCCTGGAAGCCACGGGTGTCCGCCGGAAACTGGGTAAGATTCAAATGAGCATAACTTCTTCAATACTCAATGAAATTGAGTGAAACAAAAAGGAAAGTTGTAGTACTCAGCGAGACGAAGAGATTGATACTTCGCACGCCGGCCAACTCTCCGTGTTTTGGCCGGAAATTGCCTCGAAAGGGGCGGTGCTCGCCGGAAAATTGGGTGTGCACTCACCCGTGCCAAAAACACTCCAAAACCTTGGAAATCAAGAACCCAAACTCAATAACCACATCTAGGCAAAGTCTAACATAAGAAAAGAAGAAGAAAAAGGGCTTACCCAACCGGAAAACAACCAAAACTCGCCGGAGGTGTTCGTGTCCTCCCGACGCCGCGAGCAGGGGAAAGAGAGAGAGAGAGAGATGCAGTTGAATGGCGATGATGGTGATGATTTCCTCGAGTAGGTGTAGTTGTGGGTGTGTGTGTGTGTGTTCTTGTCGGAGGAAAGAGCATCGAGAGGAGGGGGAAAGAGAGAGCACGGAGGAAGAAAGAGAGAAGAGAGAAGAGAAGACTTTTCAGAAAAAGAAAAGAAAAGGGAAAGGGAACCGGGGACAAAACAGGGGTTGGGCCCTTGGGCTCACCAATTAAGACTCAAAAACAATTTTAAAAAGAAAGATATCCCTCTAACTTAGTGAAAATACAAAAATACCCATTTTCTTCCGTAAATTCCGGGACGGGTTATTACACCGTAACCATATCGTTTCATAATAATGATACAAACGCAATATACACAAAACACGTATTATTACTATTGGCGCCAAACGTCCCAATCTCAGGGTCTAATAATAGCGCTAAAGTCAAGTCACAAACTTCCCCACTTATTCATAAAGCCACCAAGATAAAGTGGAAAGCCTGACGCTTTGAGCTACAGAGAAAAAATGGGGATCTGGGATTACATCGCCGGGACAACCGATTCGCTGAAACGGAAAAGCTTCGGACCTCGGTGGCCAACACCCGATTCGGTCAAACGAATCACACCCGATGTAACATCTGCCAAGAACTTGTGCTCCACCGCTTACGGGTACGGGGCGGGTGCCGTTACCCAAATAGACAAGGCCGTCCGGGGTAACTTGAATTATTATTTGGGGGACACGGAAGGCCGGGCAAAGATCGTCCGGTTCAGCTCCAGCATCGTTAAACACACAGCGCATGAGAGCCTCAAAACCGTCCCAGGTTTTGTTTCCTCGTCATTTTCTCATTTTTTGGAAAATTAAATTGCGTCGATATAGCCTTAGGTAAGTGTCTGAATACTGCTATATTTATGTACAAAAATTTATATATTTATTTTTGCCAAGCAAGTATTTATATTATTTGGTTTGCTGATATCTTTATCGTCTTTCCTTCACCTGTAAATATGTTTCTCAAACTTTATAAAGTCTGGGTTCCATGAGTTTCCAAAGTGTTGGTGTCATGCATTGATGCGGAGTTTGTTACAAGCCTAGCCGGCATTTGTTTTCTACTAACTTTTAGGTGGATTTTAGGTTACAAAATTCTTTCCAAATCACTTCGCGACGTTAAAGAGTCCGATAATCAAACTTCTCAAAAGGAGTCTGATAAAGAAAAAGTGCATTTGAAGGCGGTACGGGTTGATCTAGACGGATTGAAGAAGGAATTCAGTGAAAACAGGAAATTACCCAAGCAAGAGGAGATAGATAAGCCATGTGCAGATTTGAAGTCAGCTGATAAGATTCGTTCGAAGATGTGATGGAGGAGTTTATGGGCGGGCATTTCTTCGACGATCTAATTGTTTTTTCGCCGGGAAACCTAAGAAGACCATTGGAAATAGAAGGCAACGCCAGGTACCGAGTGAAGATAGGTGGAGCCATGATCACTTTTAGTCATGAATTTGTACTGTGTATCAGGGCCGGACCTGAGTTTTTCAGGGTTCTGTGCAAAACTTAAATAGACGCCCTTTATTTTTTTAATGTTATATTTCTTTATTATTTTTTTTTTCAATTTTTTCATCTATAAAATTAAAATATTACAAGTTACTGCAACAAAAATAAGTTGTTTGATCGGCTAGGTTTTTTTCCTTACCTTCAAAGGTCCTAGGTTCGATACACGTTGGATGCGTTTTTGTTAACCTAGCACATGGACAATAAGGAAGAAGAGTTAAACCGCTAGCTCTAGAACCACAAATATAAATATGATTGAATGAAAATTTGGGGGCCCCGTGCGGTGGCACCTTTTGCACACCCTCAGGGCCGGCTCTGCTGTGTTTCTCTAAGTGCTTTTGCAATTGCAATTCCATCTGTTTTATTGAGGGGCCTAGACTTAAGATTTCGCCAAAAAAATTTATTTGGTTGATTAGTGTAGCTCGAAATAGTTGGGATGCGAGTTTTCCACAACAGTTGCGTTTGTCCGAAACAAATCTTATGTGAGGGTGTTCGTGTCATATGGCAGTGTTGAAAAGTTGTACTGTACATAATTGTTCTTGCCCTTGTTTCAAGAAAAGGCTTAGCATCAGATTGTAATTTTGAAAGTACTTGAACTTCAGAAAGTGCTTATCCAAGATTTACAGTGCCATTTTATCCGGTGCTTCTAAAGACATTCTTTGCTTCCCTTAGCACCAAGACCAGCAGATACTTTGCTTCAGTAACTCTATGCTTTTAAGTTTTCAGTTCTCTTATAAAGGGCTTAGCCTTTCAAGGCAATCCCTCGCACAAATAAGTTACTTTTAATTTGCTCTGGTTTTCGGTTTCTTTTCATAGAGGACGCGACCTTCACCTGTTTTAGCAGTCAGTGAAGCCAGGTACGCTCTCTTTTCTGAAAATTATCGACTGCTAGTTTCTTTTATGTTACAAATTTCTGATAGTTTAGTTAATTAATCAGATAACAGTTAACAACTAATTTTAGATCAAACCCAAACAACCAAGAGCTAGCCATCGTAATCAGATACAAGTACTGCTAGTTCCCCGCTCTTCAAATCAGAATCAGGAAGAGTATAATTTCGACAAAAATCTCGACAAATATCTGGAAAATCATGTGGAAATGAAAAAGATAAAGGCTGGTGCTAATGAAGTTAATAGGACTTTCACTAAAAGAGATTAAAACTCAATACATAAATAGACGAAGATGTTGCTAGGACCTGTATATGATATGGTACAAAATGTTTAACCACAGTTTCGAAAACCAGATTAATGATCCTCTATATATCGAATTGCTTGTTGAAAAATATATGGATCGAGGTACCGTATATTCAGAGTAAAATTATCTTGCATTGTTCTGGTGATGTGCAGGAAGCTATGGGATTTCTGACACCGATTTGTGAACCAATAATGTTCATATGGGCTCTGATTACACGATGGTTAAAGTATCAACAAAACTTTGATTAGCCAAAGTCAAGATATAATCGAGAAAATAGAGGCCGAGCCTCTCCTTCCAAGTAAACCGCAACGCGATGAAGTCTATGAGTGGTTAGAGAATGTGGAAAGGATCAAAACTCAAATACTAACTATTGAAAAACTCGGCGAACGGAAATTTCTCTCGATTGCACATCTTGCAAAGCTTGTTGAAGAAAAAATTGGAGAAGTTGAAGAATTGCTCGAAAAGGGTAGTCTCTTTAGTGAGATTTCCAGTAAGAAGTCATTTAGGTACGTGATCATCGGTGGTGGAGTTGCAGCTGGATACGCAGCAAGGGAGTTTGTCAAGCAACGGCTTGAACCAGGTGAGTTAGCGATCATATCCAAAGAAGCCGTTGCACCTTATGAACGTCCGGCACTTAGTAAGGGCTATCTGCTTCCTTAGGGAGCTGCAAGGCTTCCGGGGTTCCATGTCTGTGTCGGAAGTGGAGGAGAGAAGCTGCTTCCGGAGTGGTATGCGGAGAAAGCCATTGAGTTACTTCTTAGCACAGAAATAGTCGAAGCAGATCTTCAATCAAAGATCCTCACTAGTGCAACTGGGGGAATGTTTGAATTCGAAACTTTGATCATTGCAACTGGTTCCAGAATTATAAGGTTGACGGAATTTGGTGTGCAAGGAGATGATGCCAAAAACATTTTCTACTTGAGGGAAATCAGCAATGCCGATAAACTTGTGGAGGCAATTAGAGCCAAGAAAAACGGAAAGTTAGTGATTGTTGGAGGAGGGTACATTGGTTTTGAAGTCGGAGCAGCTATTAGAATCAACAAGTTCAATGTCACCGTAGTTTTTCCGGAACCGTGGTGCATGCCTCGGCTTTTCACTAAGGAGATAGCCGCTTTCTACGAGGGTTACTACGCCAATAAAGGAGTTCAAATGATCAAGGGCACCACTGCAGTAGGGTTCGATGCTGACACGAACGGAGAGGTAAAGGCAGTGAAACTCAAGGATGGCAGGGTGCTGCAAGCTGACATTGTTGCTGTTGGTGTCGGCGCAAAGCCTCTAATTGATTTGTTCCAAGGGCAAGTCAGTGAAGAGAAAGGCGGAATCCAAACTGATGGAATGTTCGAAACAGATGTCCCTGATGTATATGCCGTGGGGGACATTGCTACTTTCCCTATGAAATTGTATGACGACATGAGAAGAGTTGAGCATGTTGACCATGCCAGAAAATCAGCTGAGCATGCTGTGAGAGCTATCAGGGCAAGCGAGGAAGGGAAGTGCATTGAAGAGTATGACTATGTTCCGTACTTCTACTCCCGTGCCTTTGATTTGTCGTGGACATTTTATGGAGACAATGTGGGCGATCTGTTTCTGTTTGGGGACCCCAATCCAGCATCAAACCAACCGAAGTTTGGAGCAGCATGGATCAAGGACGGGAGGATTGTGGGAGCGTTTTTGGAGGGAGGGACAGATGCAGAAAACAAGGCTATTGCCAAAGTTGCAAGGGCACAACCTTCAGCTGAGTATCTGGATACACTGAAAAGGGAGGGCTCTTCCCTTGATATTTCCATGTCAACAAATTCCCACATATAATTTGGGAAGTGAGTTTAATAGGTTACTGGAACTGAACTCTAGCCCCGTACTCGTAAGCGGCGGAGCACAAGTTCTTGGCAGATGTTACATCGGGTGTGATTCGTTTGACCGAATTGGGTGTCGGCCACCGAGGTCCGAAGCTTTTCCGTTTCAGCGAATCGGTTGTCCTGGAGATGTAATCCCAAATCCCCCTTTTTTTCTCTGTAGCTCAAAGCTTCAGGGTTTCCTCTGTCTTGGTCGCTTTATGAATAAGTGGGGAAGTTTGTGACTTGACTTTAACGCCATTGTTAGACTATGAGATTGGGACGTTTGGCGCCAATAATAATAATAATACGTGTTTTGTGTATATTGCGTTTGTATCATTATTATGAAACGATATGGATACCGTATATTTGTTCCATGTAAATGATTATAGAGATGAAGGCATGCTTAAAACTGCCCTTATAAGAGGTGGAGATGCCAAATTGTCCACATAAGGTATAACAGTAAAAAAAGACATCCACTATTGTTTCCAACCGAAATGTCAAATCTTATGCGGCATGACATGGAATGGCAACAAAAGGGTTTGCTGTCAAATTTGACAGCAGCTTCAAATACATTTTAATTTATTATTAAATGCTTTTTATTAATATGTCAAATCTTATGCGGCATGACATGGAATGGCAACAAAAGGGTTTGCTGTCAAATTTGACAGCAGCTTCAAATACATTTTAATTTTTTATTAAATGCTTTTTATTAATATTTTATAGTTTTAAAACATTTATGACTTCTTGATGATGATGAAGAGTCAATCTCAGTTGATGATGATGAATCGGAACTACAAGGCTTGGCCTCAGCCGATGCCTTAATTCGTTGCCCAAAAGCCGCCTCTGTTGAATCTTAGCCTCATTGGGTTCACCTTGTGCAGTGACTCCGAGTATTCTGCCCATGCCCATGTTTCACCTTTGAGGGAGATCTTAAGAGATATGGTGAAAGCGGAGTGGGTATTGATGGGTATGGGTCAATGAAAGAGTTGATTTGGCTTCCTTCACCTGGAAATGATGACGAGGAGGGTGGTGGCTGATCAAGTGAGAGGGATGTGGACGACCATGTGGAGGTGGAAAGGAGGTTGGATCATGATTTGAGTCGGTTCGACTTGGTGTACCCAAACTACAATGGGGTTGCTTGTAACAATGCTTTGGATAGGGTGGATGATCAGGATACCCATATTGTTCAATTGGAGGAAGAGAATCTGACATTGAAGGAGAGGCTTTTCTTGATGAAGAGGGAATTGGTGGATTTGAGAAGGATGATGTAGGTCATTGCGAGAGAGGACCATGTGATGGGCGAGGTCAACGAAGAGGTGGTGAAAAAAGGATCTAGATAATGTCAAAACAAAAATTATGAGAAATAAAATAATAATTTAATTTGACATATCAGATAGAGAGTAAAATTTTAAAATATGTCAAAATGCGACATAAGCTGTCAAATTTAAATTTTTTGTTTAAAATCTGATATCTTCTTTGGAGATGGTCTAGGAAGCACTTTTTGTCCATAATTGCTTTTTTCAAATTTGGAGGCACTTGTATTTAGAAGAGCATTCACGCTTCTCTGTTAGAAGTGTTTTTAATATTTTTAAGGGTTTTGCATTTGTAAAAACATTTTAGTCAAACAGTTCTTTTCTTTCTTTTCTTTTTTAATCAAGAAGAATAAATTAAAAGGAAAAACCACGAGTACAACCGTTCCCTACAGAATCAAACTGAAGGGCATAAAGAGCAAATGAAGGAGTACAATGATCCAAAATATGACAATTAGTACTAATAAGGCCATGGCGAGCAAAGGCATCAACTACAAAGTTAGCCTCTCAATTAATATGAAAAACAGTTTTTTCTTGTTGCATATAGTTTTATACAAGCGATATTAAGGGAATACAACTCGAACACACAAACCCCTTGCACTATTACTTTAAGCCATTTTTCGTTTTCAAAACGACAGCAGAAATACACAATCGTAAGAGTCCCGAACAAACAAAAAATAAAGCATGGTTTAAGATGTAAAGAACTCTAAAGTACAGTTCTTCAGAATCACACAACAAAAACAAACAAAAAATGAGTTCAAATCCTTTCTCATCACCTCCTTGATGATGAACAGTCTCAATGGATGAAGTAACAAGATGAATATTATGAGAAACACAGAAAAACCGACAATGAAGTTACCGAACTCGGGGACGTCAAGAAAAGAGGTCCAAAGTTCATCATGCCGATTCTGCCTTCGGAGAATTGCATCCATATGAAACCAAGGAATGCTCCAAGTCATTAACTCCAAAGTGGGAAATGGAATGCCAAGTTGATGATATAATCTCCAGGATCACTACCATACACATATTTCTACATCACAAAAACATACACTTGCACCATGTCAAGAGGCAAGGATATTACAAGAGTAAGATGTTATTAGTGTGCCAAAAACGTACATTGGTATAGCATATATGGACACAGTATTAAGTGATCCGAAAAGGCAAGGAAGGTCGTAACACGATCATGTCTTCCAACTAAGATAATTACAGTATCTATTTCCACAAAACAAAACTTTCAAATGGAACCGACCACTGCCGAGAAAGGTTGAGTTCAGATAGACAGCCTAGCAAAAAGCAACCCCAACACAACATTTCTCTTCTAATTTTAACCAGAATCATATACAAAACACAACATTCCATATTTCATTAACCAAAAAAATTAGTAAATTAAGAGCCCATTAGACAACCATAAATAAATAAATTAGGTAGCTAGACAATTTGGAATTTTAGTTTCCATGTCGTGTCGATCATCTAGAATACCAAATTGAGCAAAGGAAATTCAAATCCCTCCGTTAAAAATAAATAAATTAAAACATTCGAATTAAAACAAAAACTACCCTAATGAAAGCAAAAAAAATGTTGGTTCAATTGGAACGGTCCAGCGGGACATAGTGGATCCGGGTGGCACCGACCCGTTATCCTTCCACTGCAGAGAGCGGGAGGTAATCGTTGCCCTGTGAAGCCAGCCTTACGCAGTGCCCTCCGCTCTAGGAACTGTGGAGCCTGCGCCTTCGCCCAGGCCACACAGCCCAACTCCCAGCTTGGAATGGGCGGACCAGAAGAGAGCCACGACGGATCCGACCCGCTGAGACTGAACCAGCGTCCCAACATCCTGTTGCCCCCACTTGGGTTATAAGCTTTCGTTAGTAAGCTCGGCGATTGATGCTACATGCATAATCTATATAAAGGGTTATGTTTATCTGTCCGTGGTCGATGTGGGACAAATTCTGTTCTGAACTACGACCGTGTTCAAATTAAATTGCAGTTTTAAATGGAAATTCCTGAACATAATAGTTTAAATCCATTGGGTAGCAGGCGAGAGTTAATGGTTAAACTACGCTTTATACAGTAAACTGAAAATTCGACGTTTGTGCACCTGAATGGACAAAAGCTGGAGAATTTTGTTGAGAACCCGCAACCGGTGAGTGACGTAAGTGCTGTGTGCAGGCAGCTTCTGCATTCTCTTCACTTGTTCGTGCACTGGCGCCTCCTTCTCCCCAGGCCCTCTTTGCTTCCATGGAGCTTCCGGTCAACTTTCAAGAAAACCTCGAAATTGTTATTATTTGGAAAGCAAAGGTAGGCGTCTCTCAGATTTGCACAGGGAGAAGCGAAAGAAGAAGAAGAAGGTAGAGAGGGGGTGGTCGATAGCTTATCCGGCGTTTGAGAGTGACAGAAGGCAAGTTGAGAGCAACGGAAGCAGAGATTTTCGAAAGGGATAACTGAAACGGATGGAAAAATCGAGAAACTGCAGCCAAAGTAGAGGTTTCACACGATGATGGACTCGTGGCCAACGCGGACAAATGCGTAATTTCACTGTGCCAAGATGGAAAAACAACGGGGCAAGGAAAGCTGATTGAGGGCGATTCCACCATTTTACTGTTGATAAACAGTACTTTTCCATTGGATTTTAGTATATAAATAATTTCTTAAGTTTAACTATAAAAGCACAATTTAGACAACGTAGGTAAATAAAAGTAATTGGCAATAAGAGTTTTGAAAACGATGTTTGAACGGTTAGGACTTTGACTTCCATCTCTAACATTTTTCGCCTAAGCAACTAATACATACTATGATACAAAACAGATTTTTTTTTATGCTTTACATTTGTCTACCTAAAGGCATGGTATTTACTCTTTAAGCTATTGATTTCCCTAAACAACAAATTAGGCATGGGCGTCTACACTAACTCCTTTCATTCTCGAAGTATTTAGCATGGTATCTACTTAATTGCACTCCAAGAAAGCATAATACAATGGAAATCGACAAACACACGAATCCTAGAAAATAGTATCTATTCCGGTTATTCGTGATAATTAATTCCAAGAACCGTAACTAGTTCTCTTGTCACCCGGCATAGGTACAAGACTCGATCATCCAAATTTATCCATGTAACAAACTCAATTACAAAGCTATTCTATGATGATCAATCATAAAATAACTCAATAAGATTGGAATTAAAACTAGAATTTATCACTAAAGCATCAACAAATTGTCTTATAACAAAATGTATCGAAAATTCTCAAGGAAACATGATTAGACTTCAACCAAGTCCCAACTATGAAATTTAGTTACTCATAATGTAAATGGGCAGCAAAGTCAAACAAAACAGAAAGTAAAAGGAGAAGAAGAAACTCTTCGATGACGAATTGCAGAACGGTGCTCTGGTCCTTCCTTTTTCTCCCTTCTGTCGTGGCTGCCTCCTCTTTTTTGGTGGCTGCTGCTTACACAAGTGAAAATGAATACTATTAAACCGTAGTACTAAGTAGCACTGCAACTTGAGGCTTAAGAAAAACACAATCGTAAGTCCCAAACAAACAAAAATAAGCATGGTTTAAGATATGAAGATACTTAAAGTACAACTCTTCACATTCACATAACCAGTAGTGGAGTTACATTGGGGTCAACGGATGCAAGTGACCCCAATAAGCTCTTATTTTCACACAACCAATAATAGTCCCGACCCCATAATCAATCCAAACCCAGCAAAGTAAAATCCCTTACCGATCAGCCAAGCATAACCCCTGTATGAAGCTTTCTTGACCGCTGGTTCATTCCCAAGGCAAAGCTAGCTATAAAGCCATGGGAGAAAGGTCTCATACACAAACTGAATAAATGGAATAACTTATGTTCCATTTTAATATTTCCTGGAGAACTTCTTGAGTTTCTTATTGTGCCCCCATTGTGATTTAATCCTGGCTCTGCCACTACACAGAACAAATAAAAAAACCTCCTTGATGAACAGTCTCAACGGATGAATATTATGAGAAACACAGAAAAACCGACAATGAAGTTACCAAAATCGGGGACTTCAAGAAATGAGGTCCAAAGTTCATGCTGATTCTGCTTTCGGAGAATTGCATCCATATGAAACCAAGGAATGCTCCAAGTCATTAACTCCAAAGGAATTGCATCCATACACATATTTCTACATCACAAAAACATACACTTCCACCATGTCAAGAGGCAAGGATACCAGAGCAACAAAAAGAATATTACAAGCTTGGTTCACCAAAAAAAAAAAAACAAAATATTTATAGAGAGACGCATACAAAAGATAGTCACAAGAGTAAGATGTTATTAGTGTGCCAAAAACGTACAATCTTCAGTGTGTGATGGAAAAGACCCAAACTCGTGTCTTCTCATAAACACAAATATAAAATATAATTGGTATAGCACATATGGACACAGTATTAAGTGATCCGAAAAGGTAAGGAAGGTCGTAACATGATCATGTCTTCCAACTAAGATAATTACAGCATCTAATTCCAGGAACCGGATCCCCTCCTAAGCATAGGGTGGGGATCCTCCTAACCGGGTCATCTGGATCCTTGAATTTTGATCCAACGGCTACAAACAAGGGGATCCATTAAAAGTTATAATTATTGTAGCCGTTGGATCAAATTTTAAAGGCCCAGATGGCCAGGTCAGGAGGATCCCCACCCTATGCTCAGGAGGGGATCCAGTTCCCTAATTCCACAGAACAAAACTTTCAAATGGAACCGACCACTGCCGAGAAAGGTTGAGTTCAGATAGACAGCCCAGCAAAAAGCAACCCCAACACAACATTTCTCTTCTAATTTTAACCAGAATCATATACAAAACACAACATTCCATATTTCATTAACAAAAAAAAATAGTAAATTAAGAGCCCATTAGACAACCATAAATAAATAAATTAGGCAGCTAGATAATTTGGAATTTTAGTTGCCTTGTCGTGTCGATCAACTAGAATACCAAATTGAGCAAAGGAAATTCAAATCCCTCCGTTAAAAAAAATAAATTAAAACAAAAACTACCCTAATGAAAGCAAAAAAGAAATGTTGGTTCAATTGGAACAGTCCAGCGGGCCATAGTGGATCCGGATGGCACCGACCCGTTATCCTTCCACTGCCGAGAGCGGGAGGTAATCGTTGCTCTGTGAAGCCAGCCTTACGCGGTGCCCTCCGCTCTAGGAACCATGAAGCCTGAGCCTTCGCCCAAGCCAAACAGCCCAACTCCCAGCTTGGAATGGGCGGGCCAGAAGAGAGCCACGACGGATCCGACCCGCTGAGACTGAACCAGCGTCCCAACATCTTGTCGCCCCCACTTGGGTTATAAGCTTTCGTTAGTAAGCTCGGCAATGGGAGTTCCATGCACAATCTATATAAAGGGTTATGTTTATCTGTCCGTGGTCGATGTGGGACAAGTTCTGTTCCGAACTATGGCCGTGTTTAAATTAAATTGCAGTTTTAAATGGAAATTTCCGAACATAATAGTTTAAATCCATTGGGTAGCAGGCGAGAGTTAATAGTTAAACTACGCTTTATACAGTAAACTGAAAATCCGACGTTTGTGCACCTGAATGGACAAAAGCTGGAGAATTTTGTTGAGAACCCGCAACCGGTGAGTGACGTAAGTGCTGTGTGCAGAAAGCTTCTGCATTCTCTTCACTTGTTCGTGCACTGGCGCCTCCTTCTCCCCAGGCCCTCTTTGCTTCCATGGAGCTTCCGGTTGAGCGCCGCCGCCATCTTCCGTAGTCACATCAAGCGTACTCCTGGCCTTACAAGGATCAACTTTCAAGAAAACCTCGAAATTGTTATTATTTGGAAATCAAAGGTAGGGTTTTGGGCGGAGTCACAAAATTGAAAACTCAAATGCAAAACCCCAACATCTCACTGTTTGTCGAATAATATTTCGCTCATTTTCTCGGCAACCAAACAAGACCGCGATTTGGAAAAAGATGTAGGACAAAGAGAAGAAAACGTAAAACCCTACAACAAAGGGGGACTTGCAGACTTTTTGTAGTTATAGATTCCTCGTTACGAGGAAGCAATTTCGCGCTGGGGAAGAAGAAGCGGTGGAGTTATTGCGGGCTGGTTTGGAAGTTAAATTAAAATGTCTGAGAGTTTTTTTTTTTTTTTTTTTTTTGGTTGAAAATGATTTTGGAAATAATTTTTGATAAAAAATAACTTTAAAAGAAAAATTATAGTGCATTTACAAGAAGCACGCAACGGAATATTCTTGAAATAAAGCACTAATTATTTTGGGAATTTAAAAATATCTTCTTTAAAAACGTTTTTAGATATTTTGAAAGAACACTTGATTTTATTTGAATTGGAGAAATCAGACAACCAAGTTATAAGAATAGATTGTTGGGGAGAGATAACAGAATTATTTTGAAGATGACATCAAACTACCTGGTACTGTGTTCCATGGAACTAACCATAATGCTAACCTATTGGCACCTGGTAAAAGGAAAGGAATTCTCTCTAGATTCCTTCCATCAAATCCACCCAATCAATCAATCCGGGTTCTTGAAATTCGATCCAACGGTTACAAACAAAGAGCTTCTTTAAAAGTTGTAATAACTTTAGTCGTTGAATCAAATTTCAAATGGGCGGATTAGGTGATTTGGTGGATTTGGTGGAAGGGAACCGGAGAGAATCCCTTTCCCTGCTAAAAGGCTACTCTCGTTCTAATATGAGCATTGGGTTAAAATGTAAGTTGAAATGAAATGCAAAATTTTTTTATGAAAAAAGTTTGTTAACGGGTTGAATTTAAGTAACCTATTAACTTAACAGATCGGGTTGAAACCGATCCAAACCCAATAAAAATAACTAGTTACATGGTCAGCCCCAAAATGTTTGATAATTCCCACTTTATTAAGTGGGATGGATTCCCACTAAATAATTCTTCCACCTTTTGTGATCACTCAACACAACTCATTACCTGCAAGACTCAAACCAGCTCCCCCCAAATAACAATTGACATTTGCAAATTGATTTGTTAAATTGTTTTGTCTGCCAACAATTTCACTTTCTCATTCTCATTCATAGGTTTGGGTAGTGGTTAAGTCACATTCACACTCTCATTGTCTTCTTTTGCAAATCTTTTTTTATTTCGTTTAAGTTAGTTAATTCAATAGTTTTTTTTTTAATTACAAGCGATATTACTACTTTAAACTTAATTAAGGAAATAAAGAAGATTGGGACTAAAATGTAATGAGTTGAAGATAACGATCTATCTACTAGAACAATCTATCACTTGGTATTAAATTCAAAAACTAGAAAAAAATTGCCCATAAAAAAGTACTACGAAAATCGCTTCCCATTTTCCAGAATCTTATACCATCGGATCTCTTAGTTTTACCCCTTTTTTTTTTGTTTGTCAAAAACAATAAAGAAGTAGTAGTTATTGTGGAGCTGTTATTGCTTGTTTAGTTATGTTGAAGTTGGGTGAACCACACAGCAAGCATTGTCTGCTACTACTTAACCAATTCCACTAACTTGGAAGCCACCTTGAAAGGATGAATTATGCTTTTCTTCTCACCTTTTTCAAATCAAATCACTTTTATTGTATGATTAGATTAATACTGGCAACGATCACATAATATGATGATTTTGCCATTTAGTACTACGGTCTAATGATATTATTTTTTATTTGTAAGTGAGAGGTCTTAAGTTATATTATTACCAAAAGCGAATTTGAACCATATTATTACTAATCTATTGAAAGGCTTAGCTCACTCTACTACCTTTTAATATAGATAATATCGTATGTTTACGAAAAATACAATGGTCTTTGGCCATCTCCAACCGATGGCTGGCCAAAGGGCTCATTTTAGCCCTCTGGCTCTCCAAGATTCTCTAAGATATTAATATTTTAATGAACAGTACAAGGCCATATTTGCTTCCGTCTCCAACCGAGGGCCAAAGGGCCAGAGGGCTCATTTTAGCCCTATCACAAAAAACCGTCTCCAACCGAGGGCCATAGGGCCAAACATAATTTATTATTTAAAAACTACAACTTAAATGTTGTTTAAGTTTCATATTGTTATATGTTTTTTTTTAACAAATATGAAAAACTAGAAATGTTTTTTAATAATTTGTTAAATGTTGTTAAAAACTACAAATTTTGTAAAATAAAAGTTATAGGAAAAAATAGAATTTAAAAAAAAATGAAAAATAGAAGTTATAGGAAAATTTTCGTAAATAAAAAATAATAATAAAACTGTAAAAAAAAAATTTCAAATCAATCATATCGATTAAAACCGACAGTAATACATTTATATTAGTAATACAAACATAAGCAAAAAACAAATGGCCAACCCGAGGTTGGCTGGCTGGCCGGAAGTGGCCAACCTTCTAGCCCTTTAACCCTTTGGGAGCTCACTGGCTTCGGGTTCCATGGGAACTTCGAAGTTAAGCAAGTAGCGCGCGAGAGCACTCCTAGGATAGGTGACCCATCGGGAAGTTCTCGTGTGAGTTCCCAAAAACAAAACCGTGAGGGCGTGGTCGGGGCCCAAAGCGGACAATATCGTGCTACGGTGGAGTTGGGCCCAGGAAGTGGTCCCGCCTGGGGCGGAATGTGACAAAAAATGTAAAAAAAAAAAAAATTTCAAAAATAACAGTTAGTTGACGTCGGCTAGTCGTTGGATTCAAATTTTTCTTTAAGCAATCTTGTCGATTATAACCGACAAGAATATATTTATATTAAATATACTTTGTCGGTTATAATCAACAAGATTGCTCTAATTTTCTGGCCAGCCCGAGTTGGCTGGCTGGCTGCATGCGGCCAACACTTTGGCCCTTTCAAATTCCATGGGGCCCACGAGTCCTCTACCCTAACCCTCGGTTGAAGACGATTTTCGGGCTATTTTTTACCCTCTGGACCCTTTGGTTGGAAATGACCTTAATTTCATAATTTGAGCCAATATCATTTTTTTCTCTCTCCTACCATCCTGTTCTCTTTCTCCCATTTCTCTCTCCTATTTCTCTCTCATTTCTCGCTCTTTCGATCCTCCCTTTGAATTTCTATGTCTGGCCAATTAAATTTAGTAGTAATTTGCAAATTCACGACGAGTTGTAGTAGACATATTTGTTTTTTTTAATTATTAAAATTTAAAAACAATTTTAAATCTCATACCAAACAAATTTTTTAATTTAAAAAAAATGTTCTTAAAAGATGTTCTTAAGAAATATTTTAAGAAATTATAATTTTTTTAATACGATTACGAATGGATCTTTATATTTTTATTCTCACCTTGATTTTTCAAATCAAATCACTTTTATTGTATGATTAAATTAATATTGAGAAATGCGATCTGATATGATGGACTTAATTTCCTAATTTAAGCCAATACCGACCACATATTTTTTTTATACTAGACTAGTACTTGCTAGAGGAGCCAAAAGCTTCCCACCATCTTATGTCATTTCTAGCTTTCACATCAACATTACCATCCAACAAAGTGGAAACAATGATACAATGTGCTAATGTGGAATTATGTATTGTTTTACCATTTTTACTAGGGATATAACTTGTTTGAGCTAAGCATTTGCAAATTCAGTAATGTTATTTCAAAATAGAAATTTGACCATATTATTATCGTACATGAGACTTATCTTGATTAGAAAATATGTTAGCAATAGAGGTAGAATTTTTTGCCAAATTACCATAGCAATTGTACCATATCAAAATTGTGGCAAAAAATTTGTACCATTGGTAATGGTACAGTATTTGTCCCGTACCATACATTTTTGGTACAGTAATGGTATTTAAAACCATTACCAGTAGTATACCGTACCGTACTACTATTATTAATATTATATCATTTATTTATTCTTTTCTATATAATTAGGTATTATTATCATTATATATGCACTTTATATTTTTTTCCTAGTCATTTATCCAATTATCTCACCCTTTAACCTCTACTTTCTCAATAAAAAAAACATAAGCCTTCTTACACTGCAACTCTTTATCTTTTCACTCATCTAGCCACCTACTTCATATTTGTTGCTCCAGTTCCGGCGACTCTCTCTCCGAAGTACATCTCATCTTCTCCTTCATCAAATTGGGATGTCTTTCTCTCTGGCTTCGTCTATTAAGTTAATTTTTGTACATTTTTAAAGAATATAGATATGAAATTTAAGAATCTTTGTACTATTTTTTTTAGAAATATTGGGTTCTTTCAGCAATTCTTCCATCTATTTACTTCTTGTTTCTTAAATGAATCTCTATAAAATTCTCATAATTATATACAAAAGTTTTAGAAACCCAAAGGGAGTGGTCAAAACATGTTTGGATCTTGACTTGGGTTGAAAAAAAAAAAAAATCAAATTACCATTACCATACCATACCAACCGAACTATTTGGCATGCCGAAATTCAGTATGCCAAAAGTTTGGCACGGTAATGGTAATAGATTTTGTCATACCAAAAGTTTTGTATGGTAATTGGTACATGGGTTTTGGTACAGTAATCGTACCAATGCCTTGTGACATCCCACATCGCCCAGGGGAGTGATCTTTATATGTATATTCCCATCTCTACCTAGCACGAGTCCTTTTGGGAGCTCACTGGCTTCAGGTTCCGTAGGAACTCCGAAGTTAAGCGAGAAGGGGGCTAGAGCAATCCCATGATGGGTGACCCACTGGGAAGTTGCTCGTGAGTTCCCAAAAACAAAACCGTGAGGGAATGGTAAGCCCAAAGCGGACAATATCGTGCTACGGTGGTGGAGTGGGCCCGGGATGTGATCCGCCCTGGGCCGGGATGTGACAATTTGGTATCAGAGCCTAACCGTGGTTGCATGTGTGTCGATGAGGATGTCGAGCCCCTAAGGGGGGTGGATTGTGACATCCCACATCGCCCAGGGGAGTGATCCTTAAATGTATATTCCCATCCCTACCTAGCACGAGGCCTTTTGGGAGCTCACTGGCTTCGGGTTTCGTAGGAACTCCGAAGTTAAGCGAGAAGGGGGCTAGAGCAATCCCATGATGGGTGACCCACTGGGAAGTTGCTCGTGAGTTCCCATAAACAAAACCGTAAGAGAATGGTAAGCCCAAAGCAGACAATATCATGCTACGGTGGTGGAGCGGGCCCGAGAAGTGATCCACCCCGGGTCGAGATGTGACATGCCTCCCCTAGTAAGCAATATAGAAAATTTGATTGTTGATTAGTAGAAGATCTTCGAAGAGTTGAGATGATGTAGAGTGAATCCCTCTCAAATTGAAATTTAGAAAATCACATGACACCGCCATTGTCACACCTTCATGAGCAGCCAACGCTTCTATGTGTTAGGTTCAAGAAAATGTTATCAAAATAGTTAGCAAGTCTAAGAGCATTGTAAAGTAGATGTCAAATTTTAAATATAAAATTTAAATTTAAAAGCCTGTGCGGCACTTTTGATATTTTTTAAAGTTTTGTTCTCACCTAATTTACATTAATTACATTTTATAATTGTAATAAATATTTTCAGAACAAAAACAATAATAAAAATAATAAAGCCATTTATTAATATTTTTTTAAATTTTGTTCTCCACCCGATTTACATTAAATACTTTTAATAGAAATAATAAAATTTTGTTCTTCGTGTCAGGCTACATAAGAATTGACATTTCGGTTAGAAAACACTAATTTTTTTTTCCACTATTATTTCTGATACATACTTTGTGTTTGTGATATTCATTTGGAAATGTTCTAATTTTTAAGATTGAGGAAGAGTTCCTCTTCAGTTTATTTTGTATTTATAATTAAAATCGTTTATATTAAAATCATTTTGTAAAAATTTCCAAAAAAAATAGTTAAAATCAATGTTGTTTAATCAATGATAATAAATATATAGATGGTTGATAATGTTTTTACTGAATTTGTGCAATTTTTTTTGTAGGATTATATGATTTCATATTTTATCGATGTTTTTGCAGAGATATCCTTATAGAGTGGTTTATAATATTAACAGTTTCGATCATAAACTTGAAGTTTCTTGAATCAGCCCCCCAAAGTTAATTGAGGAGGAACTCCTCCTCAGCTAATGAGGAACCAAATTAATTCTTAAAAATATTACTTGACTTATCACACACACATTTTTAAATGTCAGTTCGGTTTAGACTAGTTTACAATAATATAAAATCAAATTTGATCATATCACTATAAATTGATTTGATTTCGGACCAATCGAATTTCTTATTCAAAATTAAATCAAACCGTTCAAAACGGTTCAAACCGGTCGGTTTGATCGGTTCGGTTGAACTTGACGTCACCTCCACTCCTAGTATGTGATTTTGGGTTTTAAAAATGGGAAAATCTGAAGGATCATGTGATCGTGTCCTTTCATCGTACATCGTACGATCAATTTTTATTAGGTATTATTTATATTTCATTTTAAATTTTAAATTTCAAATAATTTCTAACCGCACGATGTACGATAAACGGACACGATCACGGAAAAATCTCGAGGAAAAGGATCATTTTCCTTAAAAATGAAAGGAAAAAAAAAAATGAGAAATGTGAAAAGGGAAAAAACAGGGCGAGTTAATAGCAAAGACTCAAAAATAAAAGTCGAGAGCGAATCTGCTTTGACCTCTCTCCTTCTCTCTTACTTTCATTTCTCTTTGGTGGTCGCATAATAATCCAGAGAGAGAAAGGAGAGGGAGAAAGAGCGCAAAAAGACCAATTTGACCTTCGTCCGCCCGCGGAGCTGCTGCTGCTTTTTCTTCTTCGTCTTTCCTCGCGTCTGCTAGTTTTGCTGCTGTACGGTCGCCTCACCATGAACGAGAAGGCCAACGTCACCAAGGAGCTCAACGCCAAGCACAGAAAGGTCTCGTCTTTTTTTTTATTTTTCCCGTTTTCAAATTTTGGAAATTACAATTTATGCACCCAGAATTTGGAATTTGCCCCCCCCCCCCGCCCCCCAATCCTGTTCATTTCCGTGCAAATTGTTTCGGATCCTCGACTATGAATTGTGGAATTCGATTTCTGTTTTTGGGTGTTATTATCCCTTTTGTTTGGTTGCTGAGAATTGAGGGGAAAACGTTTGAGAATCTGTGCATGGTTGGAGTTTGATTGGATTTGATTAGATTTGTACATTTCAATTTGGATTCGTGGATATGAATTGCAATATTGAAGTGGTAGATTTGACTGGATTTGATGAGATTTGATCTATAGTTATGGGTCATGATTCGATTTATCTGAATTTGTTTGGATTCACCAATACCCCTACTGTTTTTCCTATGTGTATGAAATTTGGTCATAGGTTTAGATGATGAACTATCGAAATGGGCAATAATGGTAGTTTGCATTTGTGCTTTAACAGTTATCTGTAATTATCCGTGTATGCTGTTATTAGTTAATATGTGAATTTTGAAGCTTGGAGAAATTATTCTTGAAGAAGATCCTTTCGAAGCATTTATTGTCAATTCTGTTTATGTGTGATTTCCAAATCATTTTCTGCTTTGATTTCTTTTATAAAAATGAAAATCGAAGTTGCCTTATTGACATTCCATGTAAGCTGTTGCAGATCGTTTGCAACATTATGATTGTGATCCTACTGAGTGTTAAATCACCCAGTGCGCTATTTGTGCGGCAAGTCATTGGTCTCTCTTTAAATAGTTACACTTTCTTTTTATGATTATATTCAGTGGTTGCATGTATTTATAATTTTCGCGTATTTGTTTTATGATGTGCAGATACTGGAAGGACTTCTTAAATTGCCAGAGAATAGGGAATGTGCTGACTGCAAAGCTAAGTACGTAAGCATTCAAAAGAGATGATTTGCATTTCATGATACTGAATAACCAAGCATTGAGAATGAAAAATGATTTAAGTCATAACAGCCGTGCATCTTAATCCATGCATAACAAGTGTCATAATAAGCTTTCTAAATTGGTGAACGTATAGTATCAATTTTAAATGATGAATTGTCTTCTTCACAGGGGTCCAAGATGGGCTAGCGTGAATTTAGGTATCTTTATATGCATGCAATGTTCTGGGATCCACAGAAGTCTTGGCGTACACATATCGAAGGTGATTTTCATCTTTTATGTGGCTCATGACAAGAATACTTGGTGAACTAATTGTTAGGGCTGTTTACATTTCTCTTGGTATGCCTCTTCGAATTTTTGTTGACAGTAATATTAAGGTCCAGCAAATTATAATAACGGGTGAATCCACCTAACATTAGGTCTTGGTTTTTGAAAAATATCCTGAAAATGGATTTCATTAACTGCCCCTTGTTGGTGGCAAACGGCACCGTTGTGTCTTTTCATGCCTTCCATTCTTATCTATATATTTACATGGACAGGCTCCAAAAAACCGTAAAAAACCCATAAAATCCCCTTGGTTAACAAGATTTCTAATAAACGATAATTTAATATCATGAGGGTAGAACGGTAAACAAATAATTTTTTAAATTAACAGAATTTGATATAAAATCCAAGAACAACCCATGTAGTACAGTTGTAATGCGCTGATCTGAGTGTTATTGACTTTTTCTGCAGGTGCGGTCTGCTACTTTGGACACATGGCTTCCAGAGCAGGTTGCTTTTATTCAATGTAAGTTGGTCTTAGGACCTGGGCTTCTAGTTTGTTTCTCTGTTGATTGATGTCAATTTTCTTATGTTTAGAAAGATTGTTTGATTTTATACAGCAATGGGAAATGAGAAGTCAAATAGTTACTGGGAAGCAGAACTACCTCCAAACTATGACAGAGTTGGAATTGAGAATTTTATTCGTGCAAAGTGCGTGTCTGGCGGTACCCCTTAGAACTAGCATCTATTTGTCGAGATACAGTTATTGTCTATCATTAGTTTTTATTATGATTTAGGTAAACTCTTTAAAAGTGCTTCTGGCATTCTTTTCAGGTATGAAGATAAGAGATGGGTTCCTAGGGACGGACAACCAAAGCCACCTTCTAAAGTGTGGGAAGAAAGGACTAACTTACATTGGCCTCAACCTGCAGAAAAAAGTGGGCATGGTTATGTTGGAAATTCTGAAAAGAAGGTTGAGGAAAGGAAGAACATTCTAGCGACTCGTACAAAAGAAAGTGTTCCTGCTGCAAGAATTAGTCTTCCTGTTCCTCCGAAAGGTCCTGAACAGGTATTTAATATGGTGTTTCCCTGTAAGCTTATGTTTTTTCTGTTTGTTTTCATGTTGTTGCGCCTGATTGATTTCTTATTGTAGATTGGGGTTCTTGTTGACAAACTCAGTGTTAATGATTTTTATGTCAGATCTACCAATTGTTTTGCATGAACTGTATTGTTTAAGAAACAAGAAAATATATGATGGGCAGATATTCTCAGTAAGAGAGTTTTTTTTTTTTGGTCAACAGTAAGAGAGTTAGTAAAGCAACAAACATGACAAAAGAAAGGGAAATAGTAAAATTAAAAATGGAAAGTTTTATTTAAGGGGTGTGCTACTATGTTACCATGTTTTCATGGAAATCATCTTCCTTTAAAAGAAAAGAGCATTGTTGAACGAACTTGCGTTTGATAATTGGTAGCAAGAATGGACAAAAACATGTGATATGTTGGAGATAATGCATCATTCCGTTGCTGGCATGCAGAAAGCTTGCAAAAATTAAGTATCAATGGTGTCATAGAAATATTGAATTGCCTTTGGCATTTGGTAACCCAGAGTGTGAATATTGGTGGGGCACTAAAGTGGTAATTAGAGCGTAGAGGTTCAAGTAGGTGTCATAGAGAGACGTTTCTCAGGGACTTGTTGAGTTATTTTTTAACCTTTGTTCCACATCATGTAGTAGGGAGAAGATTCATTTCTGGAAGGATTTCTGGTATGAGGATTCCTCTTTCTGCGTTCCTTTCCCCTGATCATACTAGCTTCCCTTGTCTCATAATGCGTTAATAGCTAGTTCGGTGCTTCCTCTGCTTCATCTTTTGTGGTGGAACTTCAATTTCTTTGGGAATCTGAGAGATCAGGAAATTGTCCAGATTTCTGCTCTTCTTTTCGATTGAGACCATATCCCTTTCCCCTTGAAGAATAGCCTGGATGGCCATGCTTGGAGTTCAGTCACCTGTTTGTGTAGATCACTGTCCATGATTTTTATCCCTTGCTTACTATGGAAGGCTAAAGTACCTATATTAATGAAAGGTTGTTATCCCTTCAATGGTGTCCCATGTGCAAAGGAGCAATTGACAGTATCAACCGCCTTTTCCTTCTTTGTGCTGTTTTGAGTTCGGTGTCATCTGAATTCAGAAAATGTCATTTTCTTCATTCTAAACTTGGATTGTGAAGCTGCTATCTCTTCAGGTGGCATGTTTTACATGGTCATTTTTAATTTGCTTGTTGCTTGGTTCCTTTTGGTTTGACCTTTTCTATTTAAAGTGTATTGATTGATGCGCTTTGTCTTTTTTTTTTATTTCTTCTCTCAGTATGTTTCAAGTCCTGTAAAAAAAATTGCATACTTTGATTTTATTGGCCCATTTCCTTTTTTTTTTACAGTTTTTTTTCCATAGTATTTGTTACCTCGTTTATTTTAGAAAGAGTAGTAGACCTAAAAGTTTTGTCATGGTGTATCCAAATTTTGACAGTTTGTACATGGCTCAAGACCACAAGATGTTCAGAAAATAGAACCAGCTGTTGAGCCAGCTGAAGCAACAAAGCAAGCTGTTGATGCTGCTCCTACTGCCCCTCCAAAAGTTGATTATGCTACTGACCTTTTCAACATGCTTTCAGTGGATGGTCCAAGTGAGAATGGATCGGATGCAGCATCAGCTGAGGATAATGATTGGGCTGGTTTTCAGTGTATGTCTTTACTTCCCTCCCATCATTCTAACACGTTTTCCTTTACTGGGATCATCCTATATAAGTTTGGTTCTGGGGGTTAAGAGATATGGTTGCCTTTATCTGCAGCTGCTGAAAAGGCATCGACAGCTGAGAAAACTGGTCCATCAAATGCAGCAGAGAACAATGTCAAATCTTCATCAGGAATTGAGGATCTATTTAAAGATGCACCTTCGTTAACACCTGTTTCAGAGAAACCCCAGAAAGACGTAAAAACTGACATTATGAGTCTTTTTGAGAAGGTATGTGCTGGATTATCATGTGAATCCGAATTATTGTTTGGAGAATATTTAAATGGTTTGATAAATTCTTTTTGTTAGTTGGACAAAAATGGATCTGGCTTTTGCCCCATAATCCATTATAAATTTTGTACAAGGTTGATTTATTTAATTTAAAATTAAGCCTTACAAAATTAAGTAAAATAATCTTTTTAAAAATTACTTTGGTTTTGACTAAATCGAATTATCGTTTTCTTGTTCCGTTGCATAACATGGTTTGTAAATGCACGTTATATTATTTAAAGATTTGAATATCTGCAGTCGAACATGGTGTCACCCTTCTCAATGCATCAGCAGCAACTAGCAATGCTGGCTCAGCACCAGTCTCTTCTCATGGCTGCAGCTAAATCTGGCGCAGATCAAAAGTTTCCTGGTATTATTCAACAACCTGTGTCCAACGGAAGCAATTTACCTTCCCAAGGTTGGTCAAACGTTGGCTACCAATATCCTGGATTGGTGATGCCTGTAGATGGGCAGGCTGATCTACAGAAAGTTCCACAGGTAGAGTCCACAATAAGGCTTCATTATGCTATAGTTTTTTCATTCATCAACGTTGAGTGACATTCTCATTGTGTATTTTTCCTTTTGAGTCAGAGTCAGACAAAGACCATGGGACAGGCACATCCACTGGGGACCTCTGTTCCGTATTCAGCGTCTAGGTATGTCATTAATCTCTGCCTGTCCTAGTTTTAGTTGGCACAAGTGTGATGGGATTTTCTCGCTGTTATTTGGGTGTGTAAATGGTTAGCAAATGAAAAAAATTCCGAAGCAAATTGAGCTCATATTGGTCCTTGTGGTTCATGTTTCACAACCTTGATTGCTGCTGTTATGCAATAAGCCCCTTCTTGAACTGAATTGGTGGTGAATCGTTGACTGCCATGTCAAACCCAACCCCCCAAAACCAACACTGACAGGAAGTGAGCATGATGTGAACATTGAGCGTAAAACCTTAAGATTTACCATGATTTTTTTTTTCTCAATTTCCGTTATGAATCTAAGGCCGTACCTTTTCTTTGTGGAATATAATGAATCCGTCTCTTTGCAAGCACTGTTCTTAAAACATATGGGCTTAAGTTAGTTTACCAATTAGACGAGCTTACACTGGAGAAATGGGGATGTAATGCATCAAATATTCATCATTTCGTGCTAATGTTACATTTAGTTTTGCTTCATTAGCATAATAACACACCTCTTATCTGGTTCCCAAAGGTTTTCGGAGTTTCTAATTGGATTCTATACAGCTAATATTAATGAATGAAACGTTTTACCCCTAGTATTTTCTTTCATCCATACTACTGCTTCTATTTTGTAGCTTTTACGGTATGGCCCAAGTTAACCCAGTTAATGGCGTGACAAACGATGGGGCGAAGAAGACTCAATCACCATCTCCAGTATCATCTTCAACTTCTGCACAATCAGGAAAAGATTATGATTTCTCTTCTTTAACACAATTGATGTTCGCAAAACCCTGAAAAGTCTCTGGTCCCAGCCTTGTTATACCATACAAAAACAGTCGAATTACGGAAGGATATGACTTCTTTTTTTCCCATCGTCTGTTCCACCTGTACTGGGGTTCGTAAACTATTTTGTAGAGGGAGTACCACTTTTTAGCTTTTCTCTGGGTGGTCACTTCATTTGTATGATTAGGGCTATTTGATTAATAAGATGGGTTTAGATTGATCAAAACTATTTTGTTCCCAGTTTAATTTGTGTTCTTTGGATGAATATTTTTTACCTAAGGGAACCTCAAGAACAATGTCTATCGATACCTCGTGTTTGGAATCCCGGAATTCTTACAAATCGTTCCGTTTCTCGTTATTATTTTCTTTCGTTTTTCGGTAACAAGGATGGGTAACATCCCAAACACCAGCAAGTTCTAGCCAAAACTCACGGCAAGTCCTCTTGAAGTCCACTGTTTTATGCTCAATAACATGAACTATAAATCTCGAATAAGCACGCTAAATGGTCATGGTTTTGCCACAAGCAATGAAATCATGCTGCAATTGGGATAGGATGGTGGTTTGAAACCTCACCTACGTGAGAGAAACTTCAATACGCTACATGATTAGGACAACTCCCATATTGAGTTAAATTTTCGTGGGAGTTGAATGGGATTAATACAAGAAAGATCCAATGCTTTCCTGAGAGAATCATGACAGGATGGTAGTTTGAGGTCTTCCCTATGCTAAGAAGATACTTCAATAAGGCTGCTTGATTAGAGCAACTTTTACACTAGGTCACAATAGCTGGGGTTGAATGAGATCAAAATACAAGAAAGAACCATTGCTTTTATGAGAGTGATATCATCGTTCACGTGATCAAGTTGCCCTACTAAAGTGTTTCTCTAAGAGCCACAATAATGTTAAAGACTTTAAGGGAATCTCAACTTCATCTACCAAACTCCAAATGTAAAGATAACCTAACCTTTGTAATAAAAAGAAAGATAGAAAAGGAAAGGCCAATTTCAAGCATTGAGTAGTATTACAAAGTCACGGAATACAATAATTCATGGACAATTTGTCACCCAACGTTTTCAATTTTTTTTTAATTTCTTATTCTTATGAAGATGTTCAAGGTCATGCCTGGTGAACAACGATGAAATAAAGTTCAGACAACTATGACCATCATAGCACAACTCTCTTTTTAAAAATACTTTGATAGACTTTTTCAAAAAAATATTATTGTTTGTAACCAAGAATATTTTACATAGTATTTCTCTTATAACGTAACACATAATGAAATAAACTCAAAATACGAATACGAGGACATTTTTTATTTTTTTGATAGAATATAAGAACGACGTGCCAAAAAAAGAGGAAAAAAAACTCAAAATACACATGACAACATGTCTTGTTCTTGCCAATCGGTCATCAGAGCTTTTGTGTACTTAAGCCAAGTGAGCCATCATCTTTACGAATTTGGGTACATCTTGAAATTTCCCTACCAAAATTAGGTACAAAATGTTGAACTTGGAAAATACCAAATCGAAGTCCCCTGCAATGGTTGTAAAATTTGTAGTACTAGTTGTTCTAACTCATAACCCATCAGAATACAGTACCGGTAGATGGCTAACACTTGTCAATCACCCAACAAGTGGACGGTGGCATGAGAACACAGATGAATTTGTGGTAGTACAAGGCCATAAGCTACAGCTCCAAACCCTCCCAAATATTATCATCTTTGACTCACTTGTACCAGCTTGGTGTCCAAGTATATTAGGTCATCACCGGCCAATGGGAAACCACCACGTGTCGACTGCAAGCATGGGTTTTGAGAGAGGCCGACTGAAGATGATGAGCTGAATGACATGCATGCATGCATATATGCTCCATACTTTGCTTGATGCAATATAAGATCATGATAATGTCTTAAAGTTCTAACTCTGTGTGTATATATATAATTATATTATATATTGTTGACGTAAGCTCCTGGAGATTGAGAGCCTGGTGTGGGGATTTTGTTTCTGCTTCGGTGGGGCTTTCATCAGAGGAAGGGGACAAGTCATAAAAAGCTAGGACCAATGAGATTGCAAAAAATGAATCATCGGGAGTTTTAGAGAAAATTGGAGCGGAGCGTGAATGATTTTTACTTTGAAAAGTGTTTTAAGTTGAAATGCGTTGAAATTTTACTAAGAGTTTTTTTTTTTCAAAAATACTTGAAAGTACTTCTTGAGGATCTGTATAGAAAACACTTTTACATATAGGCACTTCTAAATAATTTACAATTAAAATTGCTTTAATTATCAGAACACTCTTTTTCCATTTTCAGAAGCAATCTGAAACACGTCTGAAATCTATGCATGACCTACAAATTTGTACTTGGAAAAAGAAACAATTACGCAACTGTAGTTCATGAGATTTGAACTTAAAAACTTTGCTAATAAAATAAAAATAAGTGTCACTAGACTAAATAATATTCAAATAAAATT
Organism: Pyrus communis; assembly: GCF_963583255.1. NCBI lineage: Eukaryota > Viridiplantae > Streptophyta > Magnoliopsida > Rosales > Rosaceae > Pyrus > Pyrus communis. Next base: position 6,174,018 of record NC_084810.1, read on the forward strand.
GTTGAAATGTCCTTACGCACAGTTGATATTCAAGTTATCTAGTTGTTAGTGCCTAACTGTTTCTGTAGTTGTTTCGGCCTATTAGGCGGACATAACAACCCATTAAGGGCCACAAACGCCCCCATTAATTTTCCTAATCTCTTGTTCATGTTTCAGGGTGTCATCCGGCCACAAACATGACGGTGGTCTACAAATGTTAAGCATAAACAACTTTTTATGCTTACATCTTCTCAATTTAATTGAAAGTTTGTAACTTATATTTCTTCTCCGGCCGTCATATGTAGTTTGAGAGGAGAAATGGCTTTGAAAATCATATAATGGGCATATATATACAAATTAGTAATGTTCTCTTGACATATGACCTAACATATTGATATTGCTTGATCGTCGATGAACATCATTAGTTAGGTTAAATTATATTTAAATATTAGTTGATTAGGTTGATCTTATCAGTCTAACAACATAACTTGCCAAACAGTTGTAACGTGATAACATTTCTCTATTAAAATTCATTCTGCAATGGGATTTGCTCAATCTTATTAGTCTACTCCGTGTTATATCTGTTAATGTCCTCCTCGATCACATTTCTATGAAATTTGTTGCAAAACAATCATATATTACGACTTTTGCATGCTCGACCGTCTCTTGGCTCTGAGTCATTGCCATCCAATTGACTTTTATGACCATTTTTTGGATGTATATGCGTGCAGCCTTACTTTGTAGGACATGTCGACTTCTCAAAAACGACTTGATCACTGTCTCTCACTTGCGTATAGTTACACCAGCAATATATATATATAGCTAGCTACGGTTAAATAATCTTCCCACGTCGCACTCTTGCATTTGTATGTTTCTGGTAAGGAAAACGTGCATGGTTATATTGACCACAGACAAATCAAGACTCTTTAGGTACACACATTGCCTATCGAATTAATAAAACATGCACATCATGATTATATTCGTTGTTTGGACTACTGCAAAAACAAAAATGCTTGGTGCTTATTGGTTGGTCGGCAATCTTAACACATGAATTAATGTTTTATTATATGCTAATTAATTTAGGGTTCTTGAAAGTTAAGCCCTTGCGGTACTTATTTTTTAGACAAAAATCCATAACGTTTTAAACCTCTAAATAAAACCCAAGTTTCAAATTAACTCCCAAGTAGACAAATAAGTGACCTACTATTTACTAAAATATTTACAAATGTGTCATAACACTTTAATTACGTTAACGTATTTAATTACCTACCATGATTATGGCGAATAAGTGCCTTATTATTACAGAAATTATCCACTCATGAGTTTCTCACGTTATTTTAATACTTATCTATCACGTCTTATTTTTTTATTTGGTGACAACCGTTATAGGTAAATTATTTTACATGTTTTATTATTTATTAGGCACATTGTAATATTATTATATATGTGTGTGCAATAATTTACCTATACTTTATGTAAACTATATATAGGTAAATTAATTTTGAATCAAACAATTTATTTATTTATTTTGTAGGTAAATTATTGTGTATGTATTATTAGATATACTAAACACATTTTATTATTCTTATATATACGTGTGTGTGCGCGTGCGCAAATAATTTACCTATCTTTTTATGTAAAATGTAGGTAAGTTAATTTTGAATCAAGCAACATTCTTTTATTTTGTAGATAAATTATTTTTGTATGTATTATTATATTTATTAGGAACTTTTATTGTTATTACATATACGTTGTATAAAATAATTTACCTACATTTTTTTAGGTGAATTTACCTATATTTATAGGGTGGTGCTACATATATCAAATTTGTGCATAAAATAATGTGACACATTCTAATTTGTATTATTTAAATTGAGAAATAAACATTAATATTCAATATTTTTTATAATCATTGATCAAATTAATGATATCTTTCAATTTCAAAAAAAAAAAAAAAAAATCATATTTGATATTATATATGCAATGAATTTACAACGTTAATGCCTTTTTTCTCCTTTTTTTTTGTTTTTTTTTTTTTTGTTTTTTTGGCAAAGTCATTAATGCTGCTTTACAATTTGCATATAATTACTTGTCTACATCAAACATGCAATAGGAGTATTTTAGGGATCCAATAACTGTAAAATCTGTAAAGCATAATTATTGAATTTATTGATGTGGATCCTAGTCATTGGATTTTCTTTGCGTAAAAAAAAAAATGATATTGAGTTTATGTGGAGAAAATTAATTATGAGGGGCTAAAATTTTATTTTCAGTTAAGGAGGATCTATCCAATAATTATTTTGGGGTTGGAAAATGCATAATATTAAAAGATTTTAATTGATTTTTAATATTTTTAGAAAATATTAAATGAGTATAAAAGAAATAAAAACATATAATTAGATAACTGGACTCACTCTTAAAAACACTATGTTTTTGGACCTAGATCTAAAAGCCCCTATATTCAATATGTTCATATACTACTCTCACGCAATCTGGAGATACATTCTTGGATCCTGTTGCTTGTAAGTGCTCGTTTCTTAGGTGAGAAGTAAATATTGTATGAGGAAGAATTAGTGTTATACTAACTAGCTTATGTTATAATAAGTTTATTATAATATATCTTACACTTCTAAAATGTCACAATTTTATAACACATAGATTAGTACATAGTATGACAATATTTCGGTTCCATTCAATTTTTTTCGCAATGCATCTTGCATGGCTAATGGCTTTCGTTGCATTCTAATTAATTTGGTTATTGTACCATATTTGGCCTTCCCTTGTATCACAATCAATGTTTGAAATTTCTTCAATTTGGTTGAGATTAATCAGAAAAAGATATGGAAAGGGGGTGAAGTTGACTTCATTCTATATCAGATAAACTCTTAAATTTCGGCTAAAATCGACATATTTTTTTCTATAAATCCAGCATATTGGTTAAATATCGACAAACTGCCGTATGATATTTTCTAAAATTTCTATTTAAATTTCCACGTTTTAGCAAATTTTCATCATTTCCATCAAATGCAACTGATATCAATATATTCATCGTATTTTCATAAATTTACATATCAATATTTTCACCGACTAATATTTTAAACATTGATTAACAACTCACGAATTCTTTCTTAATTACCTTCTAAACACGGTCGGTTAATTAAGTAGGGTGGCAAGCGTGCGGGGAAGCTCAAGATTAATTAAGAAAAATCCATACCCAGTCTCCAAGGGTGAGTGAGTGAGTGGTCCAATGCGATACCCATGGACCGGGCATTTAGGATCCTTCACGATCAACACACTGCCGGAGTTAACGGTCACATTTATAAAAATATAGCCGTTGAGATGTGGTAGTGGTACCTTTTAAATATTAATTCTTCCTGTACAAAGATTAAACAATTAATCACCTTTTTTATTTACTTTTATGATGAAATGATAATTAAGTAAACAAAGAAATTAAAAAAAAGGGAAAGAACATGTCCCACCTCCCACCACCAGAACGGTCTGGAGAAGTAGAAACTGTTTATTTATGGACACGAAACTTCTTATCCAAGAAATAACAGGTAAAAGTCACATCTATTTTTGTGTATGAGAGACCCTAATCCAAGAAATGGCAGCTAAATTCTTATTTATGTATCCAAGATCATCACTTAAATTGTTAAAACTAAATTATTGAGCTTGAAAATTCATAGGATAGATAAATCAAGTGCTCCTCAAGTCACAATTTTCGCATCGGGGTTTTGCAACTACTTTAGCGAGAAATACTTTTGCTCGAGTGCTTCGATTAGAAGTGCTTTTATAAGAAATTTATAAAAAATACTTCTAGCTTTTTCTGTCAAACGCAACTAAAAACACTTATCAGAACTCATTTTTAACGATTTCAAAAGTAATCCCAAACATGTCTTAATGGAATGTTAATAAATAATAACATTTGCTAGTGAAATGATTCTAAACCCACTTAACCTTAAAATGATTTATTATTATTATTATTATTTTATTTATAAATAAAACATTTTTGGTTTGATGCTTATAAAACTAAAAATATGAATGATATTATTCATATATATATATATATAGAGAGAGAGAGAGAGAGAGAGAGAGTCAAAATAATCATTGAAATTGACATAACTCTTTACTTTGGCCGTTGGGGTTTGAAATCGATAGAAGTGGTCCCTGAGTTTGTCCACTATCAATCATTTTGGTCATTCTATGAAAAATTTCCATTAAATAAGTATAAAATGACAAAAATGCTCTTAATTTTTGTCAAATCATTTGGGCACATTGTTTATTAATTAAGGGTATTTTGTCATTTTGATCATTTTCAACATAATTCTCCCAGAATGACCAAAATGATTGATGGTAGACAAACTCATGAACTACTTCTATTGATTTCAAATTTCAATGTCCAAAATGAGGGTTATGCAAGTCTCAGAGATCATTTTGACTAAAAAACGTATATATGATACTAGTTAAATGTGTTTGTCGTGTCAAAATCGAGTCACTGATGCTGATATTAGCGTTATGCATATTAATTGGCAACCTGGTGTTGATATTAGCATCATGCATATTAATTGGTAACGACGTATTTTTTTTAGGTTCGTTAATTGTGGTCGTGTTGTGTTCAAAATTATCGCTTTTAACATGTGCTTTGCAGTGCCAAAAAGGAAATCTATATAGTTAGGAAAGAGATGGTATTTTATGTGTTAGATGGCTTCTCATTGGTAAGTGTAAGATGATAGAACTTATCAACTAGCTCAAAATTTAGCACTTTATCAATTAGCTCTAACTTTAGTAATATAAATCTTTTTAATATTCAAGGAGGAGCAAGGGAGACAAAAAATTTATAATCTATTGCGGATCATATTATATGCGATTAATTAATGTGTTTTTTTTCATAATTATTAAAAAATAAGTTCCATTATTAACCGTCACATCACTGATGTCGATGGTTTCAATCCTCTTATTTTCCCTAGCATTCGAAAACCCCAATGCCACGTGGAAGAAACCATTACATGCTTACGTGTCACCCATTCTCGTTTCGTCGCAAAAACTCTCTCTCCCCTCCGCCCCTATTTATAATCGTCCTCCTCACCCCATTCACTCATTCCTTAAACTTCCTATATAGAGCTCTCGCCGGAAAAGGTAAGATTCCGATCGATTCCCAACCTGCGTCGCCGGAAAAAAAATGTCTACGAGCACGAGCAACACCTGGTTACTTACTCTAAAGGTTGCGCTGATATCCACTGGTGTGGTCTCCATTGCCGTGGGGCTGAAACTCTCAGCTCCAGTGGTCGCCGACGCCGTCACCTCCCATGTCCCTTCTCTCTGGAGCTCCGCCGTCTCCTGGCTCAGACCTCCGTATCTCTACATAATCATCAACTGCATCATCATCAGCATCGTCGCCTCCTCCAAGCTCCACCCCAAACCCGAAGATTCGACGCCGGTGACGGAGCCGGAGCTGGTGAGGGTCTCTCCCGTGACGACAGCAAAGATATCCGCACAAATTAGTCCCGACTACTCAGCGTACGACGGCATCTTTCCGAGTGAGTCCGGTTACGATGAGAATGTTCTGACGAAGGTTTCGGATTCGTACGGAGGAGTGGTAGTGGAACCAATGGTTTCGGAGGTGGTGAAGGGGAAGGAGAAGAATAGCGAAGATCTGGCGGCGATTGAAGGCGGAGATGAGGCCGCCGCGGTATCGACGCCTGTAAAGACGAGTTTGCAGAGGAAGGACTCTATGGAGTTCTGGTTGAACGAGAACCAGAAACCGCCGGTTTCCGCTCGTATCGGTCACAGAAGATCCGTTAAAGCCGTTAAAGCTAGCCCTGAAGGTACCACTCTCTTTCTCTGTGTACGACTTGTCGTATAAGCCTTGGAATATTCGGATAGGAACAAAGAACCGGACTGGCCTGACCGCTTAACCGTTCGGTGGTCAGAGCGCCGCCTGGATTTTGCTTTTGTTATTATTGTGTAAATTCAAATTTATTTCTGATTGTAAAATATCGAAATTGACCTCGTCGTGTGGGTGCAGAAGTGTAATTGAACTGTGAAATGCCCGGCATAGAATTTAAGTAGACGATGTCACAATGGTAAATTAACGAGTTTGTTTTGGCAGGGGGAAAGTCGTTCGGAGTGTCGAAGCCGAAGCGGAACGACACCCTGGAGAGCACGTGGAAGACGATAACGGAAGGGCGGTCGGTGCCGTTAGCAAGGCACCTGAAGAAGTCGGACACGTGGGACACGCACGTGCAGGGGATAGACGAGAACACGCCCCCTCCGATGCCCAAGATGAACAAGTCGGAGACGTTCCAGGAGCGGAGCAGCGCGAACTCTCCGCCTCCGAACCCGAAGATGAAAAAGTCGGAGACGTTCCAGGAGCGAAGCAGCGAGAACTCGCCGTCGCTCGCTCGGTCGTCGGGGTCGGGGCGGCTGAGGAAAGAGCCGTCGCTGAGTCAGGACGAGTTGAACCGGCGGGTGGAGGCGTTCATCAACAAGTTTAACGAGGAAATGAGGCTGCAGAGGCAGGAGTCGTTGAATCAGTACCAGAAGATGGTGAACCGCGGGGCCAAGGCTCCAATGGCTCATTAGTTTAGTTATCTTTTTTTTTTCTTTTTTTTTTTTAATATATATATTTATAATTATAAACTTATAGAGTACTTGGATTTAACGGAAGACGTGACACAGAATCAAGCGCAATGACGTTTTAGGATTCATATAACCGACCATACTTAGTGGGAAAATGCTTTGTTGTTGTTTGTATTTATAATTATAAACAAATAAAAACATGCAATGTTGTTCTTGTGGGTTTTGAAAATTGCAATCAACTCCAACGGTTGTAAAGATGTTTGAAATCCAAATCAATATCTGCATACTCAAGTGTAGCGAAATTGGTTAGACAACATGCTTTTTTCCCCTTAAGTTGGAGCTTCATTGTCCAAAATTTTGAATTAGATTACGTTAATTGTAATATTTTTTGAATTTTAAAAAACTTTTAGGTCAATGATCAGTACTGGTGAATTCAGAATTCTAATATTGGGTATTTTTAATCAAGGTACAGTAAGCACAAATGGGATGGCGGGCTATTAAGTATCTATTTACATTTAGAAACTATACTTGTATTGAGAATGTGCGTTTATTATTTTAAACGAGCTAGTAAGTGTATATTTACACTTAGAAACTATACTTGTATTGCGAATTTGCGTTTGTTATTTTAACTAGGTGTATTGTTTAACATATATATGACATACAAAAATATCATAATTTTTTCTTTAGTATTATAGTAAATTTGATGGTATGAGATGAAAGATCATTAGGAGTTCATAGTACTTTATGAAAAGTTTCCCTTGCATAGCATCTGCACAGTCATGGTAGCTTTCTTTCTTCCACCACTTGCCCAGACTGTTGGATGGTTCTCAGAGATCCTCACAAGCGGTTCTTCGCCCCTTGATGATCCCGAGACCACTCGGGTCTATGGATGGATCCGCTTCTGGCTATGACTATGAGCGGCTAGATTCATTTGTTTACCAAAACACCTTCTTGAGGAGATCAAGAATAAGGTTGAGCCTTGGAGGAATGGAAATGAGATCAATTACTTGCTAATTTCAAGTATTGATTTATCGATAGCATGTACTTAATAACCTGTGTTAGTATAGTAAACACAAAGAAATACAAGAATTATAGGGCGTGTCCACTTAAAAAAAATAAAGCTAAATAGTATGAGTATCAATCCTACTCATGTGTTTACTAATGGATTGAAAAGTAAAGTCATCTCTAACCGAAGGCTAGCCAGAGGGTTCGTTTCTCCCTCTAGTCCTTCAAAAAATTAATATTTTAATGAACAGTGCATGACAATATTCCTTACCATCTCCAACCGAGGGACAAGGGGTCATAGGACTCATTTTAGCCTTGTCACAAAAAACCGTCTCCAACCGAAAACCACAAGGCTATAGTATGGAATGTGAAGAATTGAAATAAAATGAGGTAAGATAGTATGAAATAGTGAAAAATATGTGAGAAATGGTGTAGGAAAAAATTAGAAATAAAAAAAAAAAAAAAAAAAAAGGGCCGCTGGGCATAGAAACAAAAAGTGGGCTAGGACCATAAAAAAAAAAAAACCAAGCCCTAAACCCTAAAGTGGGCTGGGCAATGGAAAAGAACCAAACAAAAAGAAAAAGGGCTGGGCTAATGGAAAAAAACAAAAAAAACAAAACAAAAATGAAATTGGGCTAACTGAAAGTGGCTAGCTGATTTGCCTTCAGATTCCGTGGGGCTCACAAGCCTTCTGGCCTAATCCTCAGTTGAAGACGGTTTTCGGAAGTTTTTCGACCCTCTGGACCCTTTGGTTGGAGATGGCCTAAGTGCCTTCTATTGGTTTGATATGGCATGCCTGAAAAATGATGAGTATCCTACTAACGTAGGGAGTTATTTACCGCATACCCAATCATTCTCGTGCCCATAATGCTTTCAATACCAGTATTTTTTGTCTAGTTCTTTGCCCTACTCTGAATTCCTTTCACCAATCACAGCAGCCAAAGCATTTCAAATGCAGAGATCATGAGATCATGAAACATTTATGGAGTAAAACCCTAGGAAGAGAAGAAGACATCATGTTAGTATCATAATTGCGAAGGCGGTGGGTGGTGAGGTAAGTCTAACCCCAATAAATATTTAGCCTAAATTTGGCACAGTGGATAAGCACTTCAGAAAAAAGTACACCTCCACGTACTTGTAGTGGCTAATCTGTTAAGTGCTTTTTATAACCACGTAAATAAAAAATATTGGAAATTTTGTTTTTGCTGGCCTAGAAAATCTTCCATCTCAGACTTGAAGAAATAGTCGAGTCTGCAGACTCCACCAGTATCCACCGTTTGGGCTTCCCTTACCTTGTATTATACAGTTGCCATCTTCTTGGACCACATCGTTTCTGATTAATGATGTCATTTTTCCCAATTCCTAATATGAAGGTTATCAGGCCTACACAATTTAGACATCGTTTTCACTCTCCTTTGTGTCAATAGTAGAAGAAAATGGCTACCATCGGCCAATTCAATCGACAGAATGCGTCGACGATTTTGCGGTGTATGGAAACCGTATCCATTTTTAGAAAAAAATACATCATACGAGTTTCAGAGTTATTGGGCGCCCCTTTCCTTAGGCGCTAATAATACTTTGCTACTCAAAAGATGAGTAGGAGTTCTTACCCAGAATTGTTTGTTGTCGATTTGAAGAACTTTGTGTTTATGATCAGAGCCATTCATATTGTAAATCACTTTATAAAGATCTTCTTTGCAAAAAAATCACTTAAAACTAAGATTATTTAGTCATCGAGTTTTATAAGAATAGATGAACGGAATTGGTAAAAGCTTTGTGGACCGTCTAGGTATTTGCTTCAATAGATTGACTAAACAATCTTAGTCTTTAATTCATTTTCTGCAAAGATGACTTTACAAGTGACTAATATTATAAACAGTTTTCTAATTGTAAACATAAAGCTCAAAGCTCCTACTCATTCTTGAGTAGCCAGGTATTGCTCAGTTTTTAGGGCAAGTTCCACCCATGAGCTCTTAACAATGGCTAAGAATCTCTATCTAATGGCCAACATCCAAAACCTCTCATGCCATAATGTCATTTAACACCTTTATTTTGTCAAGAGAACCAAAAAAGTTCGTTATTCTAGCTAACAGTTAAACCGATGAGACTTTCCTATTAAGTTCATAACTAACATGGTTTGGTCAAGCCACTTAGTATTACGACCTAATGATATTTTTCTTTACTTGTAAGTGAAAGGTCTTAAGTTCGATTCTCGCAAAAAATGAATTTAAACTACATTATTGCCAACTCATTGTGAGGTTAAACCCACCCCTCCCTCCTTAGTGTAGATAATATTGTTTATTCAGAAAAAAAAAAAAAAAAAAATGGTTCGGTCAAATATGATGTTGACTGCTGATGGTCTTGCTTAGAGGATTCCTATTTACCTCAGTCTGAATGACGAAATCAGAATACTTTACAAAGGATTCACATTATTTTCACTCTTACCATCTTATGCAATTTTTGTATAGATTTACACATAACTAGAACTGTTGCATCCTGTACAAGTGAAACCGCGAGCAAACGGAGTTCAAAGAAGAACGTAATGCCGCCATTCTGGAAGTGTTTCGACGTTTATTTCATTGAGCAAATCTCTACATTGCCATTGTAACTGGGAAAAGCCTATCCAAGAAAGTATACACACCCCCTCCTAACAGAAGTGCGCCGCTGTTAAAACAACAAAATTCAAATATGTTAGTGAAAGTCGTTCAGTGACCCCAGGTATTTGAGAAATGAGCAAATAGCTCATAAGACATCTTAGTTGCCTTGTGATGGCCCGAGAATCACCAAAGTGCTCAATTTGAAAGTTGACAGACTTGTACAATATATACCACCTCAACAGTTGATTACTAATGATGGAGCTTAGTTCCTATAATTTGGGGGAACTCAAATGTGCTAACAAGTTTTCGAAGAATTAAAAACGACAAGGAAAGGTGTCAAGTGTTACCTGATTGGGTTTATCCATGCTGAAAATTTGCGAAATGAAAGTAGGCTCTGCACAAAACAAATATAGGTTTTGCTCAGGAAAAAGGAAAAATCCTTGAAGCAGAATACGATAATTATTTACTCTTAATTAATCACGACTTTGAAACAAAAGATTGAATGCATAGGTTTCCACAGAAATGACTATGATCTCATTTTGAGTTCCCATCAACGTAGTTTTTTGTCAGTTGATATGACTTCTATTATTATGTTCTTGCATGTTCTTTCCAATTTCTTTTTTCTTGTCCGAACTTCCGAACCATTCTTTGTTGTTTCTTGTTTTAAATTCATTCAATATTCAACTCACAATTACAGATGAAATGGAAGGTTAAAGTTGCCAACATTGCTAAGCAGACTTTCTAGAGACATTCACACATAAGTCTTGAATCTTTTAATATGAGGCCCGTCACAGGCGGGAGAACACAATAGCAAAGAAATATACTGGAAGCATTCACTAACCATTATGTTCTAACTTCTAACAGAACTTACAACACATCTAAAAAGTGATAGACCACATACCTGCAGTGCTCCAGCAAAAGAAGCAGCAAGAAGTAAAGGAGCAACATAACCACTTGTGTATGTCAAAAGTAAGCTGCCTCCTATCACTGGATTCTGTAATAAAATTTGTCCACTTAAACTAAAAATATCCGCTATGTATGTACATAAACTGTGAAGGGCACAACTTAAGCTGGCAAAGAGTACTGAGAGCATCAACTGTTTAGAATTTGCATGCTATAATATGATATCAGGATGGATAAAAAAATTTCTTATATATGACATTCCAGAGATGATTGACTGAGACCAATAAGCAACATCGAAGGAATTTACAATGACCCTGCTACATCATCTGCCTAACTGCAACTGATCTACACCAATAAAATATGAAGTTTTACTCCAAAAATGTGATCATCCATAATATCCAGTTAACAAAGGGTTTGAGGGAGTCCAAGAGCATCAGCCGAGTCTCACAAGCATTAGTGAAGAACTTGTACTGAAAATCTAAAGATTCTTCTGCATCTATCTATCTCCTTTCAAGAGTAATAGATTCTGAATATGCCAGGCTATTAACGAATGCACAAATGTAAAGTTACTGCTTTTGCTATCAGTAATCTCAAGCAAACTGAAAGCTAAAAAGAAATTTAAGAACATCAAACATTTGAGTTTACCTTAGACGTAGCAACATATCCAAGCAGAGTGGCCAGCACTGGCGTACTGCATGGCGAGGCAGCTAAAGCAAATGTAAGCCCAGCTAGATATGCTTGCACACCTAATACGTTCAAGTTGAAACTTGTAAGATCAGTTGGACAACCGGCTTTTATCTAAACCACAAAAGTCTATAACATTATGGTGGGTAGTTACTTGAAGGGAAATTAGCAGCAGCAGCCCGGGGATCAAAATTGCTAAAAAATGAGGGGAGCTGTAGTTCAATTACCTGCAACATCAACCCATATGGTGATAGCATAAAACTAAGGGATAGCATATAATCAGAAAGATTAGGCAATCAAAGTGAAAGATAATATCCAATAAACTAAGCGCATTCTAGGCAAAAATACAAAATACAAAATGTTAGCACATGAATAAATACCTCAAGGAGATTCAGGCCCATAATAATAGCTAAACCTGAAGCAGTCAAAGGTAACCCCTGCCCTGTCTGTCCATATGCCTTTCCAGCAAATGAGGCTCCTATGCCTAAGAGTGCAAGTGTAGTTGCCAATCCTAAGGAGAACGCAATTGAATTCCCAAGAACCTGACCAATAAAGGAACATTAACCTCATGCTATAGGAATATGTGTGTGTCAGCTGTCAGAGAGAGAGAGCGAAAGAGAAAGAGAGAGTAACAAAGGCAATCAAAAGTGGCAAGTTATCACCTCTGCCTTGCTTTTCCCTGAGCCAAATGCTCCTGTATGATTCAAATAAATTCATATAAGCATTACGCATGATATATGCAAAAGAGTCACTGTCCATCTTCATGCAAAACGACTCCACTCCCCCCATTTGTCTCCATATCCATGAAATAAAAGACATAAATGCTTACCTATGTAACCTAGGGTCAGCGGTAAAACGCTAAGAGTACAAGGAGAAAGGCTGGTCACAAGCCCAGCCCCAAAGATAACTGCCAAACTGCAAAGACGAACAAGCAATGAGAATCAGTGCATGTTCCAAGACAGTAAATCATCAAAAATAAAATTGTAAATGAAGACGTGAAGGTGGGACTGAACCTAGAGAAACTGAGGGCTGATAGCTGGTCTTGAACAGCTTCATTAGCATCTTGTCCAGCAGAAAATAGGAAGCCTCCAAACCATTCTCCGGGGCCTCCATCAGCCAAGGTATATACTGAAACAGCACCGTCCTGACTTGGAAAAGAATTCTAGTTCCTCAGATTATATATGAGAACTATAACTAGGATACAGACTTTAATAGTAGTTCTGGCCCAGGTACTGACAATCTAAACCATCATCATGAAACAACACAACTACAAAAACTAGAAGGACTGTGCAGCAAAATGATACTGAAATTTTGAAAAGAAAAAAAAAATTACTGAGAAGGTATAATGGGATCAGCAATTAAGCAAATTCTCACCAACATTTTCTCCGTGCTAGCCTTTGCCAAGTCGGCAAAGACCAAATTCGCCGCTGAAAAATGAGAAACGAAAAACCAACTCAGTTACAAGAAAGTTTATAGAGTACATCCAATCGCTTTGAATCAACTGAGAATCACAGGTAACATGGAAGATTTCCTTCGTGCCATGGCTGTTAATTAATGTAATTATCTACATGTATATTATATAAATATGCAAGTGAATCAATAAAACGTAAATGTTAAAATGAATAGCCAAACCACAAATATAAACGGAATATTTCCATAACTTATTCGAAACTAATACATTTTCAAATTTCAACAAAAAAAAACTTCCGAACCCCACAAAAAAACCATCAGGAAACGAGTGAGCTAAAACAACAGCTAATTTCTCACAGTTCGAAGAGTATAAATATTCACGAATTGTGAATGGTATCCAGAAGACAAAGGAAATCAAAAAGCTCCTGGCTAATTATACGTCTCTACGTTTGAAGTTAGACCTATTCTATTCATTAATGATATGAAAGTTCACTTCTTTGGGAGAAAATAAACAGAGGCAATAGAAACAGAAGTTAATCCGTGTTAAGCGAAGCTGCAAAAGACGAAGGCTTGTTACCTGCCATGGAATTTACGAAAGTCTTAATTGGGAAGCTGCTGGTGCTGCTGCTTCTATCAGTCTTTGCCAATGATGCAGAATCTTGGCAAGCATCCTGAGGTGTAGAAGTAGAAGCAGGTCCCTTCAGCATTCTGCTGGGCACCATATATTTTTTACCTTCAGCACACGAATTTGGGAAACAATAAAAATGCCACAACATGCATTAATTAGTATTTAGTAGTAAAACCCACATGAAATCTATACAAAAACATACAAAAGATTCAGCGCTTGAACTTGATAATATATCCCAACATGCAAAATTATAATCACAGTTTACTCACTGTGACCGATTTTCTGGCCACCCTTGCAGCTTGAAATTGTGAAAGGATTAATTCCATAACTGCCGCAATTGTTGATAGCGAAATTCATCTGCATACAGAAATCTCAAAACACAAAAATTGAACACTGGAAGAAATGATCGGGAACCCAGAAAATTGTTCGGCTAAATTTTCAATCATTGGTGGATTTGAGCAGAGAAAATCTCAAAGCTTTTTGCTTTTACCTCAAATTTTTCGGATTTGGTTCACACAGCAGCAGTGGAAGCAAGCAAGCAAGCAATCATTGGCAGAAATATCAACACAAACTTTGGAAGAAATAATATCACCATATATGGGTTTACTAGGCTAATGGGCATCTCAAGTAACACCCACATGCACATGGGTTTTAAACATAGAAGACACATTTGAGGCCCAATAGTTGCTTTCAGACGTTTATGATCAGAGGCATGAGTTATAAACATAGAGTTAGACATTGGTTGTAATTACATTTTTAGAAATCACTTTTGCTCGTAAACCCTTATGTTGGAAAGCGACTTTAGTATACACATGCGTGATGTTTTCATTAAAAACTCAAGTGTAGGTGTGTTTCCAAAAAGCGCTTTTATGAGCTAGTAGCACTTTTAGATTTTTCTGTTATATTTAATAGTGTTTTTTTGGTTGCCAAAAATTATTTTTAACTATTCTAAAAGCAAATTCCAAATTGACTCACATTGTTAAACTTTGGTATTCCTTTTTAGCATTAGTTAACTAAGACACTGACACTACCATTGAGACGCTTACCAAATGGTTAAGAACATTATCTTTATAGATGAGATTTTGAGAAATTGTCTTTAATTCCTCTGTTCTAATACCAATTGTATTAAAGAACTCACATTTATCCCCTGTGTTGGTTTCATGTACAAGTACGCTTTTGTTGAAGATCGCTCAAACTTTTTCTAGAAGTATGGCATGTGTTTCTTCAGCATCGTAGAACTTGATACTTAACATTAGTGTTTTTCAAGAAGTTCCCCCCTTTTTTTCCCATAGAATGGAGTCAATGATTTATTACACGATCAATTCCCCTTTGTGCACCCCATAACAATCTCAAAGGTGGATTGTTTTGTGAAATTTATGGAATGTCTCTATAAATATTTTGATTCATCATTTATGATCTAAAGAATCCAAATTGTACATGAAATAAATAATCGTTCTATTATGTGCTAAACTGTATTCATAGTAAGAACATAAAATTTGGAGAGAGAATAAGACATTCTTATGCATGTGCCCATTCCTCTTCTACAGATAAGTTGATTGTAATTAGTTAATTGTAGACTGGTTTATTAAATTAGCGATCCTAATTTCTTGTTGTCCGAATATTTCTTGCAAACTGGTGTTCAGTGACATTACATGGAATTGCTTCCGAAAGGAAAGCTTCAAATTGGAACGATAAGGGCTGCTTCGTCTGATCCGCCTGCTCTAGGTTAAGGTAAGTGTACAACACAATGCTGGATTGTAGACGATGAACCTGCTACGATGTATTTATAGATGAAGATCTGGGATTAGCTCTGTAGCTCAAGAAGAATCAATTAGAACTAAGATGGTTTTCTGTTTGCTCTTTTACAAATTCATGCCAAATTCCTGCGAGGCAGAAGGGACCAGACACACGAGAGTCCGGCACGAGTCTTTTGCTTTCATGCTTGTACAAGTCAACTAGCATCTATGGATTAAGGCAAAATGTCAACGTCAAGACCCGAAAACATCCATCTAATTACATTCGTTGTCAAAATATCAATTGGGAAAGAAACTTAAAAGGAAACTGATACAGGGATCATAAAAAGAGTTGAATCTTAATACTATCAATATGGGCGACCAGAATCCTCAGTCATACAGCAACTTTGCAGATTGAGTTCTCAAGGTTTTGCTTTCATGCTTCTTAACTTTCTCAACAGCCTTCTCTGTTTTAGATACAGCTCTCACTACGGCTTTTTTCTTTCGAGCATTTTTCGATCTCTTCATTTGTCTTCCCTTTATCTTTCTGTCACAGAAATTTTCACGATTAAAAAGGTGTACGAAACAGAAAACAGATTGCTTTAGGAAAAACGAAACCAGAAAAAGGCATATTACAAAAACATAAACGAGTAACTTGAAAAGACAACTTAGACATCACAGAAAGGGTTCATAAGAAAGAACAAATAAAACATCAATCGAAGGGGAAAGAAACTACGAAGCCACCAAAATACTAAATACTTGACCCTATTTTCAAAGGACAAAACATAATCAAATCGCAATCACGTGACGCATCAGTGAACCCTCCCTTCCTCAATCTCTTCCCATGATTTGAACCCTATATTCCTGCACCTGTGACATGAACAGTCACAGAGCAGTATCACCTAGTGACAAAAACAAATCTCCTCATTACCAATTCTAGCATGCTCAATTTTCACAGCCCCAAAACAGGAAAATAAGTAATCGTGCTAACTTGTATGCAACAAATACTTCATAATGAGAGTAGCAGAGATACCCTCTGTTGAAGAACTTGGGACTAGAAAACCATCATAAGTTGACAGTAATGCCACTGATCACTGTCCATAATAAAACCATTCGAGCCATCTGAGCCATTTAAGGAACAATCTCGCTTAAGGACTTAACAAAACTTTCATACATACGACATTCAACCAAGACATGTTCTGATAGAATTCTGGAATTACTCCCAATATGCATATAATTGGGTAACATCTACCGTGTAAACCAAAACAATATACATTCCAAGCTTAATTCATTAAAATTTGAAATTCTGTACCATTTTATAAAGTAAACACCGATATTCTCACACAAAAGAAGAAGACAGATAAACATGCATTGAATGCATACAGACATAAGTACGTACATACACACACATATACAGGATAATGCTAGGGAGACTAAATTTTGTATACTAAATGACATGGAAGTTGTTGATTGGATTATTACTTAACTATTGATTAACGTGCTTATTTTTATTGGTGACACATCATTTAGTTTGCAAATTTAGTCTCCACACACACACACATATATATATATATTCATTTTTTAAAATTAAAACCCATTAATCTCATACATAACCATACAATAATACCATCTCTATCCTGCACAGAATCTAGCATACTTTATCAGAATGTTAATCAATTCATTCATTCACATGGAATCATGCATAGACTTGTGATTAAGGTTTAGGGTTTCAATTTGTGGTCTTGATTGGCAGTCTGAAATTCTTCAAAAAATTAAAATTGACTGCTTTTTAATACTTGATACTTACAAATTGGAAGCAGCAGCACTTGGGTTATGAGCTCCAGACTCTGACGTATCCATTGCTGCACAAAGATCAAAACGATCAGAAATAATTTCATAACCATGGAACTTGAAGGAATTATAAAACAAAGATTCCAATTCTCGTGTGTCTTCTTCCAATTCGATACCTTGAGGCAGATCTGAGACGGGATCTTCGGCGATGTCCATTGAAGCGGCGCCGGTTTTCTTCTTCTTGTTCCTGTTCTTCGCCATGGCTAAAATCTGAGAGAGGTTTTAGGGAATAATCAACCCTAGCTCGTTGCACGGAGAGAGAACCCGCGGAAAGGCGGGCTAATTGGACCTTTAACTACCTTATACCTTGTTGGGCCATTGGCCCATGAGGATTTTGGACATCTAACCCATTATTTTTTCCTGGGACATCTTGCCCACTCTTACGTAAAAAAGTAAAAAAAACAATCTCTCTTTTCAAAAGTTTTTTTTCTTTTTTAAAATTTGATTCAAGTAGCCCTTGTAGAAAACTACCTTTCAAAAAAGCCTTGTTCCAAAATGCTATTTTTTTCCCCTATTATCCTCCTACTCATCTTCACTATTAATGGGCAATTGATCACTAGCACCCCGTTTGCCATAATCATGCTTAGAGGTCAAACACTCTGTGAGATTTAAGGATTGTATCTTGGAGTTGTAGAGAGTCGTTATACCGGCACGTAGGGAGGCGTCTATGGTGAACAACACAATTCTTGATATCACACGTCAGATCATTCCTTACCTTTTATTTTTACTGCTTTGTTTATTAATACTAGCATTTACATACACATTTTGTGTGTATGAACACATTTTTTTAGAAAATGAGAAGGAGAGAGGGAAAGAGAGAGAACGTGGGTTGAGTGGGAGGTTATTGCCCATCATTTTTTTTTATTTTTTTTTTTGTGATAGAAGACTAAGTAGTCTTTTCATCCTCTTTTGGTTGACAAAGAGAGTTTCATTAATTAATAGAGATATGTGTGTATAATGATTATAATCATTTATATTATCCTACAGAAATAGCCAGCCTTAATTTTCTTCAATTAATTTCTCTGTCTTTGGTGCTCATTGAAGACCTTTTGGTGTTCATGTTCGAGTTGCATGGTCTTGATTCTTGAATACGTCTCTTGCAGTTTTCTTCTCCGTTGGCATCTGAGAAAGCGGATACACTTTACAGGTTAGCGCAGCCTTCGTCTCCTACGGCGGCAACCTCTTTTCATGGTCAGCAACTCCTTTTCTTTCTCTGTCTCGCCATTGCTCGTGCCTGCTGCGATTTTCCCAGTGGCTTTGGCAACGTCTTTGATCGTTGATGTCGTCCTCCTTGGCAAACAAGTATGGACCTTTAAAGGAGCCTGCCCGCTCATACATTTAGGAATGGATTTGGGCCTTTCTTTGGTTTTATTTCGGCCCTCTTTAAAGTTTGTCAGTTAAAATTTGTATACATAAATATTAAATACCCTCATTTTGGACCAAGTGACTTTGTACTTTTAGCCACGCAGGGCGGCTATCCACATGTATCCCAAGGTGACATCCATCTTTTGGTAATGGGTATACTCGAGAGAGAATTTTGGAATTCGATCTCTCCTTATACGCGGGTCATGAACTCATTTTTTGTTTAGGATAAAGGAATTTCAGTTTAATGAAAGAGAAAGTGGATCTACATTTGTAAGTGTTTTCCTAATGGTCCATTCTAGTGGGAAAACATCAATTGAAATTATTCATCAGGTGACTGATTTCTAACTGTAGATTCCTATGGGATTCATATTTGGGGAAGCTTCTGAATTTTTTTATTCTTTTTTTTTTTTTTTTGAATAAACATATTATCTACATTAAGGGCATAGCCTTACAATGGGCTAGCAATAATATGATTCAAACTTGCATTTGGCAATAATCGAACTTAAGACCTTTTACTTACAAATGAAAATAAATATCACTGAGTCGTAGTACTTAGTGGCCAGTACAAGCAGGTCAAACTAGCATGTTATAATACATAGGAAGACACAAACTACATCAATGAAGCGAATGATGAGAACCGATGTTATATTGAGAAATTATCAATAATTGGACTATGACATAGCAATGACTTATCAATTTGGTAAATGGCAATGAGGAGAAATATAGATCCATTGGGTTTTGAGAGATGAGAGAAGGACGACGTTGCCAACGGCGACTTGGTGGATGAGAGACAAAAGTGAAACGAGTTTGCGTTTTCACGTTTATAAACATACTAGCCTTTTTGCACGCGCTTTTGTGCATGTGAAATGTATTTTCTTTATCACGGCCCACTACACATGACTTAAATATATTTATTCATGTTAATTGTTTTGCTCTTGCGCATGCAAAAGACCCCCCTAAAGATCGTATGTTTGGGCGAGAGGGACATCAAAGTTCCAAAAGAATTAAGGTCAAATTAGTAAGGAACGAACTACAAACTATTAAAGAAGAAAATAACTGCACTTTGTAGACATTATAAAGGTTTGTGAATGAAGGTATCAGTCATTCATAACTCCTATGCCTTTTGTAATAATTATGTAGGGCATTTATCTAACATTTCTAGTCCATTCAAGACTAACTTGACCTCATTAATCCCTTGAAATAAGTTCATTACTCCAATCATTAAAAGGGTGTCAAATACGAATACAAAAATGAACTCAAATTATTTTCAAAGTCACCATGTAGAAAGAGACTTAGTTCTCATGGAAGACAACAATAAAGTTGCAAATGATATCATATTACTTCGAAATCACCAACTAATTCAATTCATGTTCTTATAATACCTGGTTGAATCTGAAAGCAAATCCTTCTCCTATAATACATTGTTCCCATACTCTACAAATAGTGACGATTTCGTGCATTTGCGCACTTTAATGACAATTTTAAGAATGCAGTGAAGTATTTAAGGCTTGCTCTTCACTCCACATCCCCCAATACTGCTGGCCTTGCATCCTTTGGTACAGGTAAACATTTGTTCTAGTGAAATAATGTACTTGCAAGGATTGATATTTTTATCTAACTTGAGCAATAATCTTGAGAGTACTCAAGCTTGGGCAAAAGGAAATCAGCTACTTGTTGAACCATCTACCAAAGTTAGTTACAAATATGTAATTAATTGGTCCAAGAATTGACCAAGGCATATAAATAGAGTAAAATCGTTGGATCTTATATTACCTGCAATGAAGGGATAAACAATTTGGTATAAGAATCTAATAAGAATCTCATTCCACAAAACTTCAATTTGGGCCTAAACAAATGAAAGCAAAAAAATTCTCAAGATACATACTTTCATCCAAATCATCCACTGTCATTAACAAAACAACAACATATATCTTCCTTTAGCTAAGATAAAGCAAAAACTCAGATGCCCCGAAAATCAACTGGCTATTCAGTGATGGCTGGACTATTTTTAAAAAAACCATCAATTTGGAACATGCTGAAACCAAGTTTGGTACCAAAAGATTTCAAACTTGAATTGTTTGTAAATAGCAACTTTCATCCCCATGAACCTGAAACATTACAATAAAACACAACTTATTAACTATTTGACTTTGGCTTATAGAAAGGTAATTACTTTTCGCAACATTACAAAACCAAAAACTGCAGTACCTTTTCAGATATGGGAATCACGGATTTCTTCCCTCTTTCTTCTTCATACACATCCAACACCATTGCAAACTCTATAATTATTCTCTTATCCTCGCTTTCTACAACCTAACTCAAGTAAATCCCAGTGCTGAAAAAAGCATGCCAAAATAACATAAAAAATAGTCAGTAAAAAAGCTTCCTCTGCAATGTATTGCCAATTAAATTTTACCAATTGGGTAAATATATATAGGGTTCTAAGTTCTAAGCTTCCACTACAATTGAGATCGTCTACCCCAAACAGTGGACAAAAAACTCAAACCTATCCACTCCAATCCTAGCCTAACCAGTCGGAAATACAAATTCCTATCAAGTTCGTTCCACCAAACGTGCCCCTAAGTGGTTGGACCGGTATTAATCACCCATCACCATATATCCTCCTTTATTTTAGCCACTTGGCACAATTGGTTACTAATCTTGTTAGCAAAAATCCAACCCTAATCTCAAGGCCTAGTCACGTCAAGTTTTCCAAAGTCTGGCTTTAGTTGCACCTTTGCTTAAAATGAGTCCCATCATTTTCATTTTGGTCCTCATAATCCAGATGATGATCCTTCGAAAATTTTCCATAGCTATATCTACACGTGCTTGTCCATTGTTGTGTCAAACACTAATTGTAATGTGTAGAGTATTCAAGTGTGTTTATAATAGGGGAGGGAGATTTGAACTCAGAAAGAAAAGTACAGGTAGATTATGAGCTAGTTGATACTCATAGTCGATTAACAGACAATTTCGAAAGATTTAACAAAAGCTAATTACTTATGCCTTGATACAAATAAATAAGTGAATAAATCAAGTTAAGTGGCTACTACTTTTTTTTTTTTTTTTTTTTGAACAAACGATATTATCTACATTGAAGAAAGGGTGGGCTTAGCCACACAATCACAATAGGCTAGCAATAATGTGGTTCAAATTCGCCTTTGACGAGAATTGAACCTATGACATTTCACTTATAAGTAAAGAGGAATATCACTAGACCGCATTACTAAGTGGCTAAGTGGCTACTACCTAAAATACAATAAAAATTTCCCTTTTGCACACTCTTGTATATATTTTTTTTCTTTCAGATCTTGTTTTGATTTGTACAATCGAAAGACAAAAAATAAACAGAGATGTGCTGAAAGATAAAATAAATGTACGAAAATCACACCGCCTTCAAATAATATTGTCTAACACAAAGGACATGATGCAACATACACATGTTATGACCTTCTGGCATGGGGAATTTTGACGAAAAGTTTCCGGTACTGTTTACTTTAACGGAAAACCATATTTTTACACTAAAAAGTCAATCCTAGTACTATTCACTTTACCCTTTATTTTGTCTTTATAGTTAAAATTTAAAGTTTTTAAATCATTTTTATTAGTTTTCCTCCTGTCATGTGCAGTACACAGCTAGACAGGTTTGGTTTTTCGTTTTTGGCAATTTATATTTTGTAATTTCAAATGGGCCAGGACTTGTTACACAATGATCAATTGGGTTCAAATTGTACCAAACAAGAAGCCCAGGAGGGCCGACAAGAACAGAACAATCAACCAACAAAACAGCAAGAGCAACAGCCAGTTGTTGCCCGCTTTTATCAGACCACAAAATAGTGTGAACCTAATTCACAATCATATCACTAGGCTTCCATGCCTTTCTTTTCTTTTCCCCTTAAATATTATGGGAATTGTTTAACATAGAAAATGATTCAAAATATAAATTGATGAATTGATGTTTTCGACTTTTCAAGCTGTACAGGCTATGGATTTAAAAGGAACGATAAGATTTATAAGATGCATTGGTTTGCAATGAGCACGTTAAAAACTCGGTAGAATGTCTTGTGTAAATAATTAACATTAGGTTTTTAGAGATTTTAAGAAAGTTTGATTTTCTTGAAATTTTTTATGTTTATTGTCCTTGAGTCAGGGTTGCTTTCTTGGTCAACAAGTAGTTATGAATATTCTGCAACCTCTATGGTATCCTATGAATTACGGTTTTTAAGTTTTTTTTATTTAACCAACTTATTTAACAATAAAACTATAGAATTTTCTCTATTGCTAATGCATTTAGGTTTATGCTTTTCCAACAGGATCCTATCCGGATTTTTATGGTGAGAATCTTAGGAATTCGTGAATCGTGTTCGTTCATCGTAAATCATGGGGTTAATTTTTGTCAAGTATTGTTTATGTTTATTTTGAAATAAAAATATTTAAAATAATTTCTGACCGCACGATGTACGATGAACAAACACAATTCATAATCTCCAGAATCCTCACAAAGATAATCCAACGAAGATCTGGACTCTATGCTTTTGTTTTCGAATTTTTATTGTAAATTCGGTTTAGGGCTTTCTAATTTACTAATGAATTCAATGTGATGAAACTGTTTGTACTGGCATTGTCCTTTACCTTAGAAACTACTCAAGCAAGCAAGATCACAGAGGGAACAAAAGCTGCTCAGAAGTACTTAAGTATGGAGAGTTGGCAACCATTTTTAAGGAATTGGATCCCAGATCCATTTTGTAGAGATCATAAGGATTTTTACATTTTAATCATTTATCGTGTATCGTACGATAAAAAATTGATTTTTTTATTATTTAAAATTAAACACAAATAAAATCTAATAAAAATTGACTGTACAATATATGAAAAACGATTAGAATATGAGAATCCTTATGATTCTCACAAAATGAATTCGAAAAAGATCATTTTCTCATTTTTAAGACAAAATATTGATTGAACATTCCCTCCCACCAGATATCTCAGTTGTTGCCAGAACCTTACCTTTCACCAATAATGACTAAAGGGCTTTCTGTTGTCCTACATGACAACATGGAGAAGGTAGGGGCAGCCAATGACATTGACACATGCTCTCTCGTACAAAAGCAATCCATACTCCATTTTTCTGTCTTCTCTAATTTCAAGTCTTGTTTTAGGGTAGTGTTGTTCGGGATACTATTCTTTATTTTTCATGCATTTTTATTAATTTTTATTTATTAATCTTCTTTAATTTATTTAATTCAACGATTGAAAATTAAAAAGAGTGTATAAAAGAGATAAAAATGGTTGTTTGGAATGTGGATAGCACTACCCCTTGTTATATTCAACCAAACTCTTTTTATTAAATTTTATTCACCAAATGATGTTTTAATATGTTATATATTCATCTAAGGAGTATTAACTTTAGACTTCATTTGTTTTTACTGAATAAGACTCAGGATACACCGTTAGGTGAGTTAATAAACTTGATGAAGAAGTTGGAGTCTCTCAAATTACGAGAACAAATTATATGGATTGAGTATACTATCGTGATGGCATTTTGGTTGAATAACACAATTATATTTAAGACATTATGTTATTGGACCAAATTGTTTGGAAAATGCTAGGAAGACTAAATTTTTAGACTATTTTTTTACGACCACATGATGTGGCAATTGATGGTTGGACTCATTTTTTTAATGATTTGAAGAAAAAGTTCAACCATCAACAATCATATTATGCTGTCTACAAAAAATAGTTTACAATTTGATCTCTTTACTCTCTAACATCAACCGAATTGTTATTATGAAGGTATACCTGGTTCACTCAAATTCCTTGTCTAAAAACCTTACTTAAGCAAATGATGACCCTAAACTTTTTAAATTCCAGTAATTAGTTCAGGCTTTTAGAGGCTGAATTATTGCCAATACCAACTTTCAAGCCTTTTAAAGCTTTTAGGTGCAATTGACTTGCATAAAAGGGCATTCGGTTATCATAAAAAATCAAACTATGTGGACATGGTGCATGCCCTAATTATTGGTCTGCTGCTGAAGAGAAATATCGAACATGTAAAAATTGGGATTGAAGTATTATTTTTAAACTGTGTGTCAGTTTAGATCCGCATCGTTAGGTAAGTTAATTATCATATTCCCAGACAAACTTTTTGGTATATTGCCTTTGGGAAACACTATCATCGAAATTAAGCAAGTGGCACGTTCATAGGGTTTGGGATTTTGTTAATTAATTGAAAGCTTTTAGCTATGCTGTCATAACTTTTCAATTTGATCATTGAGATTTAAAATCGATTGAAGTAGTCTCTTAGATTGTCCATCATTAATCATTTTGATCAATCTGTGAAAAATCTATGTTGAGTTAAAGAAACCATCAGTTCAAAGGAATAGGTAGATTTTACAAAAATACTCTTTATTTAACGGAAATTTCTTACAGAATGACCAAAATAATTGACGGATGACAATCTCAAGAAGTGCTTCTATCGATTTTAATCCTAGGGATCAAAGTGAGGAGTTATCAAGAACCTAAAAATCATTGATTGAATGAGTTTGTTGTTATTTCAGAGGCCAAACTTGTCACTTTACGTATATCAAAGCTCCATCTCAATCCATATATCAGGTTCATGCTATGATAACCAATTAGGATTTCGAGATTTTGGAACTACCACTACCAGTTCATCGAATAAGCAAAACGTTTTTCCTCTTTTCCTCTTTTCTTCAGCTTTGCAGAGAAAAATTAAAGATGCCGTTTGCCACAGAAAGTAGATATATATGCATATGGTACAATGCCAAAATGTTTATGAAAAAAGAGTTTTTACTTTTATTTTGTGTACAAATGTATATTTTATATTACAAAGGTGGAGGAATTTGAGCTGTCACACAATAAAACCGTCATAATAATATGGTATCAAACTCATTAATTATTTATGAACCAAATTTAGATCTCGCACTTAAAGAATAATACTTGCATCCCCCCATGTGGGGAATGCACATATTTCTCCATTTGCAAATAACGTATCTTGACCGAATAAAATCGACAATCAGAATAGTCCAATTTATTAATCTTTATTTAAATAGACGGTTCATCATGAATATACTTGGTACCTAAACCGTCAATCTTTTTTAGAAATTTGAATGACTAGGTTTCTCCTATTACATGATTTTTTATATCGGTGATCCTCAAATTAAGAGTAATAGATTGAACGTTTCAGATTGTTGATTTTATTTGATCAAAATACGTTATTCACAAATGGGGGAATGACCTCATCCCTTCAAAGTGGATTGCAAGTATTATCCATTTTAAAATAAGGAATTCTTATTTGAGTTTTATTTTGATACAACGATATTATGAGAAGGGAGTTGGACTAACCTTCACAATCTGACAAGAGTATTATCGAATCGATCTCACCAGTCAAACCTAATATCTTTTATTTACATGTTAAGATGAATTCTTATTTGAATTTTTAAAATCTATTATGCATTCCTCTGTCACAAAAGCATAACAAAAAAAAAAAAAAAAAAAAAAAGAAAGAAAAGAAAAGAAAGATTAAAACAGTGATATATCATGATAAGGTAAGATGCGTAAAAAACCATCACAATTAAGTCTTATTTGAACATGTACGTGATATGATCTTGATTTATATGATACCTAATATATATATGATCCAACTGTTTGTTCAGAGGTCGAATAAGAAAAGCAACTGTTTGTTAAGAGAATATTATATATGTAATCCTCTAAAAGATAAAGTATATATGATGATTACTAAAAAAAGTTGTGTTGTGTTTGTGTCTAAAAAAACAATCGATCGAACTTTCTTTTAATCGCATGACATTAATGTGGCTACATTTAACGACATGCAAAACCTTATTGATTAACGAACGCGCTGCTTGCATATATACATGCACGCGTGCATTCCAACAAAGATGATGGTTTGTCCTTTGCCTCACCTGAAGAGATTAATCAGTCTTGAGTCTTGCACATATAAGATCGATTGGCTTTTGCCAAAACCACTTCCTTATGATTGTGGTAAGCATGTACTAGTTCAAAAACAATAGTTTATGTTGTAACAGTTGTATCTTTTTTTTGTATTTTAAGCCAAATTATATCTAGCCGTAGTAATCAATAAATTTGTATCGAACTTGCCAGTCATAATATTTAAACTTAAAATATTTTACTTACAACTAAAAAGAAAGATCACTAAATCATAGTACTAATGACAAAAACTATTGTTATTAAGTTTTTTATTTAAGCATTTAAGTGAATGAAGGAGGAAACTAGTATAAAAGCTAACTTTACTATTGAATTAAGAAGATAACTCCCACAAAATGAGTTTGAAGTTTCTTCTATATTTTTTTGTTTTTCCATAATAAACATAGATTAAATGAAGAATCCTCTCGTCATTTGGTAAAGAATGCATATTCACTCACTATTAAATTTGATTTGAATAGTTAAGATTAGAACAATTTTTATGGATAAATAGGACTCTGTGACCATGAATTCCTGGTCACTAAAATAGGACCCGTACGAGAATTTATATAAACTAAAAGAAAAATAATTACATTTCAAAGAAAAATAATTACATTTCAAAGAAAAATAATTACATTTCAAGGCACTATATGTGGTAGTGTATGCAAGCATGAATCTCAATTCAACCTAATACCATGACTCTAGTTCAACAAATGGGGTCACAAATTAGATTGATGTACGTAGCATCGCATTGAAAGGATTTGGCAATTAAAAAAGGGAAAGCAGCTATAGCTTTAAGTTGCAAAATCCCCTGCCCCAGGAAGAGAAATAGGTATGGTGGTGTTTGCTGGGCCATGATATTATTTTTTTGCTAAAGAGAATAAAATTTTAAATTAAATTTTATTTAAATTTTTATTTACGTATTTATTTCTTATTAGTGAGATATTATTTTATTTGTAAATTTAATTTATTTAGTATTCCCTTTATTTTTCAACCTGTTTTTGACTTTCATCAGTTTCCTTTCTGCCCTAATTAGCGCGAGCCACGTTACCGTTAGGTCCGTTATGATTGAATCCCCTCCATTTAAAATATGAATTGATTGATGCGTGCAACTTGGTAAGGTCAAATGACTCATGTACCCTTTATGTGGATAACATAACTCTTCAATGTCAAACTTTTACAAAATCTAGTTCTTCAATATATTAGCTAATTTGATTTTGAACGTCGTCCTGTTTAATTTTTTTTTTTTCAAAATAAAAGATAATTTTGTCGGTCGAGTAGGAATAGCAACATTAACATCAATAGTCAGAACAAAATAAATTAAATTATTCTTAAAAAACAATTGGTGTGACTCTGATCTATGAATTAAGATAAAAAGTTTCAGCTGTTGAATGTCCCACATCGGCCAGAGAAAGAAAGAAATAACAATTTAAATATCCTAACTTCACTTCAACTAATACTGAGGTGTTTTGTCACATACGACGAATTGTGTAGGTGGTAATTAACAAGTTAAAGACAATATCGATATTTTTGAAAGTGAGCCCTTGATCCATCTCTTTAATAATTTGACATTTCACTTCAAAACAGAATTTCAGCTTGTCTTGGTATTACTTGAATTAAAAAAAAAGTATTCGATTACTTTCGAAATGATTTGCTAAGCATTCTTAGCAAGAACTTACAAGAAAGAAATTAACCAACAAAATGAGTTTATATTTTTTGTCATATTGTTATTCTAAATTTCTTATGATATTTTGGACCACTGCTAAAATGAAGGGTTGTACCCCAAAATTGTTGATCTCATTCACAAATAGAAGCACTTATATATAAGGGATATGTAAAGTAAAGCTTTGAGTCGCATCCAAATTTAATTCAATAGGTAGGGCTCCATCAATCTTAAATAACCGAAGATAGAAATATTTCCAAAGTTATTTCAAGATGTGCCATTCTTTTCCATATATATGTTGGAGTTTGAGATCCTCTTGTCCCACATTGGTTAATAGTATTTTTTCACAAGCCTTTATATAGGCTTATTCCCTTTTCTTAGTAATTAGAACTTGGACCATTTGGAAATGGATTGAAGGCTTGGGCCTTATGGTTGTGTGGATTAGGTTTGAATATAATATAGCCTAAATACAATTAATATTAATTAATCAAGGCCTTGGAATTTAAAATTAATCAGATTCATTAATTTTAATTTTCGGATTAAGTTTTTTAATTAATTTATTAATTAAAAAACGTTTTGATTAAAAGACACAGCTGTTAGAAAGAGTTGTACTTTTTGATTAAAAGATACAGCTATTAGAAAGAGTTGTGTGCTTTCAAATACACTGAACATGTATTTGAAAGGGTGTGAAATAGCCTATATATTTGCAATCACAGTATCCAAGTGATGATCTTTTCTTCCTCCTTATCTTCCGTACAAAATTTCCAGAGAGTAAACACACAAAGAAATTCGCTAGAGTTCTATAATCCAGTGCGGGTTGTAGAATTTGGTAGTTGTATCCTGGTCGAGCAGACGTTGTAGAACCACAAGCACAAGAGTGGGACAAAAATACTGTTCGAAGGACATAGCTTTTACGCTAGTCTCTACCTTCTGTGATCAAGTTACTATCATTGATATTGTTATATTAGTTTATGTATTTATTGTATAATTTCATTCTGCACATCAAGTATATTTGGTAAATAAAATATTAGAATTTCAAGTTCTGTTTCTGTTATTTTTGTTTATTTCTGAATTGTTCTCCAACAATATATGCTAAGAAAACATGCACGTAGTGCTTGTTTAAGCTTGATATATATTGTTGGGACCAGATTGATGAAGTTTGGTTCATCATTTGACAAGTATAATGTGAAGTGTGGTCCATACGAAAGAGAAAATTGAGAGTATACTTGTTTATTTCGAAAGCAAATGCCATTCTATGATACTTGGGTTTTAAGTCTTTCACCTATTTATATATTTGTACAAGTTTTCTCATATTTGTTTGTTTCTTAACCTAAGTTTTACTTCATAACATATTTTAACGCACCCTAACCAAAGTTTATTTTCTTTAAAATTGATCAAACAATTGTCTCTTAGGACTAGAGTCTAAGAGTACTCTTCTCTATTTACAAGTGAAACTTTTGTAGACGTCAAATTCTGTACCAAATTTAAATAAATATATAAGAAATTTAATCAGGAGTCGAAATAGGTGCTTTTATATTTTTACTAACAAACAAATTGACACTTTTATTTTTCTTTACACAAGCAGTATTCTAAGAGTTTTTTTTATGTAACATATTGAGAGTGGGGTTTGGGCTGGTGGGCTAGTAATAATTTTGTATCAAAAATCACTTAGAATGGTGAGGAGAAATATCAGCATTATGATTCTAGTGATTATGATACTCTACACGTTTTTTGCTACAATAACGATATTCTACACGTTAAATGCAAGTATTTAAGATTTGACAAATAAAGAAAGTACAAGTTTTTAAGAGATGCTAGATATCAAATTTCACCTAATTAATTTTTAAACATTGTCCCCTTGAACTTCAACCAAAAGAAAAAAAAAATAATAGAAAAATGGTCAACCACCTTTGTACAAATCATTTTCTCTCATAAATATTAGGGATTTGTGAAGAAAAAAAATATTAGAAAGGGCTATGTTATCCACACATTTCTTTTTACTTCTCACACATTCCTTGTTAATTTTTGTCATTTGATATTTTTTAATTCATCCGATCTGACGATCGAAAATTAATAAAGTGTATGAGAAGTGAAAAAGGGTGTGATCCACACACACTCCGGTTAGAAATTTAATTTAATAATGGTCAAATTGACATTTTCAAGTTTGTTGGGTGTGATTATCAAATTGTACGTAAATAGAAAATAGAAATACACCAAACCCTATCCAACAAAATATAAAAAATCTTTTTCCTTGGTAACAAATAAAAATTGACCAAACCAAAAATAGTATGATTCTATTATTGTAATTTCCTCAAAATCTCCGTGCTAATCCAAAACCCCATTAACTAACAATTACCACTGTGGCTCAGTAGGTCCCATTTTATTCAAAATTTGCATCTTTTAAATCCCTAAATTCTATCGGATCCAAACGGCTCTCTGAACTGGAAGAGGCAAAATTTTGGAAACAATCTGCAGAGAAATAAAAAATTAAATTTAAATTCAAACCAAAGAAAATAACAAACAAAACAATGCTTTGAAGCAAACCAACGTATATACTAATCTTCTTCGCACGCTCCAACTCAAGAGTTGGTTTCCAATTTATTTATTTTTTTCAAGTGGCTCTCTACCATTATAGTAGAGATGAATGCTATCTTTAGATCACGGAATGATGTCAAATTTCTTTAACTCTTAAATTTAAGATTTAAATTTCTAATATAATAAATTTATCGTTTGAAAAAAAAAGTTATTTATTTATTGTTTTTCAAAAAACAAAGAGAGGAGAAGAAAAACAAACAGAACAGAAACAGGGGCTCATCTATCTGTTTTCATACAACAAACAGATTGTCCATTTTTTTTCCTCCATTTTCCCAACTCTCTTCTTCCTCCTCCTTCACAACACCCCCACCCCCCCCCTCTCTCCCCCCCCCCCCCCCCCCCTTTCTCTCTCTAGAAAAAGAGGTTTGTCTCCTCAACAAACTCAACCTCCCCTTTCCTTCTAGTCCTCCTTCTCCAACTCCTCCCCCTCCCTTCTCTCCTCTCTCTTTCTCTCTCTAAACCTCGTAACTTAGGCTTTCAGTATCGAAATCCCCAAAACGTAAACCCCTCGATTAGCCCAGTTTCGGAGTTCGTCTCCCTCGGTTTTTCTTTCTCCCCTAACAAGAAAAAGATTGCGCATTTCCATTTGCACAGCTCGCCGTCCGTCCAATCCCCAATTGGGTTTTTCTGTTTCAGTCTGATGAGAGAATTTGAAGAATTGGGTCGCTGTTTCTGGACACTTGGATCTTCGGATTTTGTGGGTTCTTGGTTTTCTTCGCAATGCGGGGTTTGAATTGGGTCGGGGTCCAAGTCTGAGGGATTGAATTGACGTTTCGAGGTGTGAATTTGGGGGTTCGGGAGGTGTGCATAGACTGAATTTGTAGCTTGTGGTTGTGAAAATGATGGTTTCCGTGTCTCCGTCGATGATAGCGAGGAGCTCGTTGGAGGAAATGCTGGAGTCGCTTCAGCGAAGAGATATGGGGGAAAAGCCAAAGGAATTGCCGCCGGCATTACCAGCTCGGCCGCCTTCCAAGGCTCGGCTGCCGTCAGCCCGCCGCTCTATGCCCAACAACTTCAGGGTCGAAAACGCAGAGGGTTCTCTGGAGTGTTTACCTAGTTTGAATAAGAGAAAAGAGGGGGACTTGGGGTTCAAGGCAGGTCATTTTGGTGTGAAGAAGACGGAGAATGATCAAACTGTTGAGTCGCCCTACGGCGGGTCACTGGAGGACTGTCGAACGAGGCCGGAGAAGATTGCAAAATCGGATTGCGATGACAACATTGGTTATTTCATCAAGAAGGTAATTAGGAGGGTGACAGTTAGTTGGCTGATCTCCTTTTTATTTTTATTTTTTATGTTTCTTTACTCTTACGCATTGCTTTGTGTTACAGTGTTATTTGGAGTATGGTAATCCAAGAACTTTAGTCCATAAGATAAGTTTTGGGTAATGTGATAGAGCTTGGATTTATATGATTGCAATGATTCCGCAGAATTTGGATTTTGGTTATGATGAACACCTGTACTTTCAAATTAGAGGTCAAACCTTTTTGTTGAAATGTCATAGATCCGTAAGAAAAAAAAGATTTTTGTTCGATATCATTTTGTAAATATAGCATCTTTGTTCTTTGGGCATAGGAAATTTATATGTAAAACATGAATTGATGTTGAAATATTTGGTTTCAGAAACTTTGTGTTTGGTGTCGGCTACCTAGTGGGCTGTGGGAGTTAGGAACGATACAGTCAACTTCAGGGGACGCCGCACTTGTTTCACTCTCTAGTGGAAATGTAAGTTCATCAGTTTTTGGCTTCACCCCAAATCCCATTTCAACTGCTGAAGGTACTTAGATTGATGGGCTGTTTATGCCCTTGTTCTGTTACTGTAGGTAATCAAAGTGCATAGAGTTGAGCTCTTACCTGCAAACCCAGATGTTCTCGAAGGTGTGGATGATCTTATACAGCTTAGTTATTTGAATGAGCCTGCTGTTCTTTACAATCTTCAGTGTAGATATTCCCAGGATATGATTTATGTAAGTATCACATTTTCCTGTTGCTTATGCATTCGTTTCAGATTCATGTCTTCTTCTCTTCTCCTTTTACATTCTCGTGTTTTTATTCTGTAGAGCAAAGCCGGGCCAGTTTTGATTGCAATCAATCCTTTCAAAGATGTTCAAATTTATGGAAAAGATTCTATTAGAGCTTATAGGCAGAAACTAACAGACAAACCTCATGTCTATGCTGTGGCAGACACTGCTTATGACGAGATGATGACAGGTGCATGACACCTATTTTATTTATATATTTACTTTTGTGCCGAATATTTTCTTTTTATGGTGGCATTGTTTAACTTGTTCTGTAACTTGTTTTTGACCGTTTTCCTGGATGTAAATTTTATTTTGCAGATGATGTAAATCAGTCCATAATCATAAGGTTAGAACCTCTTCAAATTGGTTTCTGGTATATTAGAATCTTCTTTGTGAATCACGCTTAGTACTTGTGTACTGTGTTATCCTATACTAGATCATAAAGTTCATTGTTAAATCAGAATGTAGTTTGCAAATAAATAGTCAATAAATTTTCTTTTACAGTGGGGAAAGTGGAGCTGGGAAAACCGAGACAGCAAAAGTTGCAATGCAATACTTGGCTGCTCTTGGTAGTGGCAGTTGTGGCACAGAGCATGCAAATGCAATCCTTCAGACCAATTGTATACTAGAAGCGTTTGGAAATGCAAAAACATCCAGAAATCAAAATGCTAGCCGATTCGTAAGTTACTTTATTTCTTTCTTCTTTTTGAAGTTTTATTCAAAGTTATTGCCTGGAATTGGTTATTTATTTTGGCAATGATATCCATCCTTTGTTTTTCATTACTCAATTGAGGTCTAAAGGGTATGCACTTTAAACATGGTTTCTGCTTTGCTTCAGGGGAAATTGATTGAATTTCATTTTAGCACTGCGGGAAGAATATGTGGTGCTTTTATCCAAACATGTAAGCTGTTTAAATTGAATAAATTCCTTTTCTGGTATTCTATTACCTGACTTGCATTTCAATCAGAGTAACTGACTTGATTTTACTACCTCATTCACATGTCAACTCCAATGCGGCTATCATGATTGTGAACAGTTTTTTTGGACAAGGTAATTAGTTGCCCCTTTTGAGTTTAATCAGCTTAGTTTTAGCTGTCTAAATATGCCTTATCTGACACTAGAATATCTCATTTGAGCAGTCCAGAGTTGCTCAACTAGAAAATGGTGAGAGGTCGTATCATGTCTTTTATCAACTCTGTGCTGGCGCTCCATCAACGCTAAAAGGTAGGGAAGTTTTATTTTAATCATCAATTCTAGTTGCTTGTTTCACCATATGTGGCAAAATGGCAAATTCATGCCCATTAATCTATTTTCTAAATTTATGTCCTCTTTATGGGATGCCTAGATTTATAAATTATAGTGTCACATCATAAGTTCGGGGGTCTACTTTGTTGAAATCTTGCTGTATGACCCATGAGCTTTAACATAATTGGCATGGGTTGGGGTTACGTGAAAAGTAAATCTTAGGTTGAATTCCTCTTCTAAGCAAGAAAGGAAAACAATATAGTAGTTGGCAGGGAACCTAATGTTTGGAACCACTATATCACCACATAATGTTTGGAACCACTAACACCACATAAAAATATTGAGCTCCAGGCTAGTCTTCTTGATTCCTTTTTACAAAATTGGTTCGTATGGTGATTAGCAATGATCAGTTATCAGTAATGGCCCTTGCTTGTGTTTCAGAAGCTGGCAGGAAACGTATTAAATGGGTTCATTACAAGTTCTATGATAACCATTTGCCTTTTAATGTTTAGTTCTGTTATTAGACAAAATTAGAGCCTTCAACAGTTCTGCTGTACAAGTATTGGGGAATCATTGTTTGTTTTTGATTGCAGAGAGGCTAAACCTTAAAAGGGCTAGTGAGTACAAGTATCTTAATCAGAGTGATTGTTTGGAAATCGATGGTGTAGATGATGCGCGAAAGTTTCATATACTTGTGGTAAGTAAAGAGATAGTTGTTTATATCACCATTCATGCAATCAATATACTTTCTTTTCCAGTTTGTTCCTTCTATAACCAAAGTGTCACTTTCTCCCATGTTGTATTGTTTTTGCATCTCCTCAGGAAGCGCTAGATGTTGTTCATGTTTGTAAGGAAGATCAAGAACACATGTTTTCATTGCTGGCTGCAGTGTTATGGCTGGGAAACATATCATTTCAAGCGATTGACAATGAGAAGCATGTGGAAGTGTTAGCTGATGAAGGTAAGAAATAGGTCATTCACTTGGTGATCTTTCCATAGGATATTTTGTATAGAATGCTTGATTCTAAGTCAGTTGCATACCTGGCTTGGATTTTTAATGAAAGTTCTAACTACTAAGGTTTTCTATTTGGTCATTCACTGGATCACTGGAATGGCATTTTGGGGTCCGCTACTGCAGTCATATTATTGAGCAGTGTTAAGAGTGTTGTGCACATATATGTCCAAAAAGACCTTTAAAATTTTGTCTATCCAAATTTTTGTAAGAGGTTTCCCTCGGTGTCTGATTTCATTCCATGTGAACCATCTGCGGTCTCAGAATGTGTTTGTTCTATTAAGTCAAATATTACTTTTAGACTTACACTTGAGCACATGAACAGATGCCTACATATGAGTAACTTCTCTTTGTTTTTCCATTGGGCAGCTGTAACCATTGCTTCCATGCTGATGGGTTGTAGTTCCCAGGAGCTAATTCTTTCTTTGTCCACCCCTGAAATCCATGGTGCCAAGGATAGTATTGACACAAGGCTAACACTGAGACAGGTTTGTTAATTTCTGTAACAATCTATGCTTGAGTCCTGACAGCCTTTAAATGTTTTGATGAAAATAAGGCTTATTTTTTCTTTCGTTCTTTCGTATTCAGGCAATTGATGCAAGAGATGCGTTGGCAAAATTTATCTATGTTAGCTTGTTTGATTGGCTTGTAGAACAAATTAATAAGTCACTTGCAGTGGGAAAATGCCGTACTGGGAGATCCATCAGTATACTTGATATTTATGGGTTTGAGTCATTCCAGGTACTACTATATACTTCACTTTTGGTGATGTTTGCAATAAGATTTGTGTATTTAGTAATGATCTTAAGGGCTATTTTTCAGAAGAACAGCTTTGAACAAATGTGCATTAATTATGCAAATGAGAGGCTGCAACAACATTTCAACCGACATTTATTTAAGCTTGAGCAGGAGGTGAGCATCTCAAGTGCAATGTAGCATTAAGGTTGCTTAGTGTCAGACTACATGTTATGACTAAACGTGTGAATTATGATTGCTTATTCCTTTTACTTCAGGAATGTGAATTGGATGGGGTTGATTGGACTAAAGTTGATTTTCAAGACAATCAAGAATGCTTGAATCTGTTTGAGAAGGTATTTCATTGAGCCTTCTATATCACCGACCCGCTAATTTTTCATCAGAATTTCATTAGATTCATCTTCACTGTATAGTATATGTGACATTCAAATCAACTTGTATAATTTGTGATAATTAGGGGTTGGGCCTTCACATTTTGCTTTACCTTGATTAATGCTTATGATATCTTAATAGAAATTCACATTGCATGATTGCTACAAAAGCAATGAATTACGTGGTATTAGTCTTCTGTTCTCTTTATATGTTTTAAAGAAAAACTTCATTAGCTCAGCTGGAGGAAAACCCCTCAACTATCCACTTGTAT
This sequence comes from Pyrus communis, assembly GCF_963583255.1. Classification (NCBI taxonomy): domain Eukaryota; kingdom Viridiplantae; phylum Streptophyta; class Magnoliopsida; order Rosales; family Rosaceae; genus Pyrus; species Pyrus communis. The sequence continues at coordinate 6,210,645 of NC_084810.1, forward strand.
GTTCTAATTGATTCTTAATTGTAAATTCATTTGGTTCGTTTCTTCTCCAAAAAAAAAAAAAAAAAAAAAAAATTGTAAATTCATTTGGCGCCCTTCTCCCGTTGCAAAGTAAGAAGGGTGTATTACGGATCATAGTATTTGCCTCTATCATTAAAGCCACTTTTTATTGTGTTGTGGGCAGAAACCTTTTGGGCTACTATCCGTGTTGGATGAGGAATCGAACTTCCCTAAGGCAAATGATTTGACCCTTGCCAATAAATTTAAGCAACACTTGAATGCTAATTCTTGCTTTAAAGAAGAAAAAGGAAGCACTTTCAGTATTCGCCATCATGCTGGAGAGGTTAGTTTTTGTTTGAGCATGTTCCCAAGCTTTAGTTGTGTGCTGACTTCATTTGCACTATTGTATATGTACGCACCAACTTAAGAATTGTTTTGACTCTGCTTTTTATCATTCTTTCTGCATGCTCTGAAAGTAGTGCATAGAAAGTAGCTAAGTGAATCATGGAAAGGTAAAAATAACAGTGGTGACAAATTATGATTGTCACCGTTTCGGCCTTCTTATTGGAAGATTTCTGAAATAACTCTGGTCTTCGGATTCGCATCGAAGGTGTTGGACATTAACATCACGCCAAGGTTTCTTGGACTCACTCCTAGAGAGATGCTAGAAAATTTCTGGCATCACTTCGGAGGTGCCTTCAACTCAACCCAGGCAACTCATCCTTTTCACAAACTTTACTTTGATTATTAACTGCTATCCTCATTGTCATCACCAATCTTCATCCTCTTCAAGGAACTATTGTTAATTGCAAGTTTGCAACCACTTGATTAACACACATGTTTCCTGTTGCCTCTGCTTTATTGATATCAAGGGTGTCTTCAATCCACCCCAGACAACTCATCCTTCCCAAAATTTTTACTTCTTTGATTCTTAACATTTATCCTCATTCTCATCACCAATCTTCATTGTTAATTTGAGTCTCCTCAAGCTACCATTGTTAATTGTGAGTTTGCAACCACTTGATTAACACATTTTTTTTCCTTATGACTGGTTCCTTGGCTTTATTAAATAACTTACGCCTTGACCATAGGGAAGGACTGGCTTACGAGACATTGCATTGGTTGCTCTTGATTCTCTTAAATGTAATTTGAGGATAGTCCAACTTATGTTTTTGTACTAGGCAATACATGATGTAAGCCTGTACATATTGATGCAAGTTTGATGACCTTTATTTCTATAAAATTGCTATTGGTTTTCATAGTGTAATAGTTTTACTAACATTTGTATTTTTATTAGGTTCTATATGACACAAGTGGCTTCCTGAAAAAAAACAGAGATAGGTTGCCTTCTGTTTTCGTCCAACTCCTGTCATCGTGCAGATGCCGGCTTCTGCAGTTGTTTACCTCCAAAGAGCTTAAGCAGTTCCAGAAACCTGAAAATGGTTCGTACCAGATAGATGCATTGGACCCTTCAAAATCAAGCGCTGGTATTGACTTCAAGGTACATATGCTTGCACAAGTTTTAGCTGGATATAGGAGTAGCTTTTGTATGCTTAGATCAGATGCCAAAATTTTGAATGTCATCCGAGTAGGATGGGACTTTGTTAGATGAGTTTGGATGATAGTTTTCTTTTGGTAACAGATGGGGGTCGATGATCTTATTTGTTCAGAAAGCTACATCTCATTCTAAATTATTGAACAGTGGCTGAGACATAGCTGTACTGCATCGTTTAAAGTTTAATTGTACGTCATTCATTCCTGTAGGGTCAATTGTTTAAACTACTGCACCAGTTGGAGAGCAGCACCCCTCACTTCATTAGCTGCATAAAGCCAAACAGTAAGCAGCTTCCCGGCATGTATGAAGTAAACCTTGTTTTACAACAGCTCAAGTGTTGTGGAGTTTTGGAGGTTGTTAGAATATCACGATCTGGATACCCTACTAGAATGGCACATCAAGAATTTGCAGGAAGGTTGGTATACATTGAACCGGAGTTACAGGTTTTTAGTTAGTACTGGCTTTCTCAACTATCTTTTCTCATGTGTCTTTTGGATTAGGTATGGTTTTCTACTTTTGGAGGACGATTTACCTCAGGATCCCTTAAGTCTATCCATTGCTGTTCTAAAAAGATTCAGTGTCCTCCCTGAGATGTACCAAATTGGATATACGAAAGTGTTTCTTAGAACAGGGCAGGTGAGCTCCTTTAAGAGTTTTGAAATTTTTCTCTTCATTTCTTTCTGTTTTTATTTTTATTATTTTTATTTATTTTTATTTTTATTTTTTAAAGCTTATTTCTCTGGTGGCTTTCCTAATGTTGCTGAGTCTGGTTGTTCATAGATTGCATCATTGGAGGATAAGAGAAAGAAAGTTCTGAGAGGAATAATTGGTGTCCAAAAATACTTCCGTGGTCACCGAGCTCGTTGCCACTTTGATCAACTTAAGGAGGGAGTCCCCAAGATACCATCAAGTAATGCCTACTAACTTTTATAGTTTCATTTGATCAAGACATTTAGCTGTTTTTATCATATATTACAGCATTGTTTGGTACAATTTGATACTTCTTCTGAAAAACAAAATCCTGGTTCAATACAAATTTTGGACTCTCTTCAGGATGTTGTAGTTTGGCTGACCATACTGTTCTTTATGTTATGAAATGAACATACTTGAATTTTTGGTTCAAACTCCATTTGTTGCCCAATTCATGTATAATGAAAAATAATATCTTTTGACTACCTTTTAGTATTAATGGAAATTACTTTTTAAGATGCAGACGGTCTTGGTGAAAATACTGGAAGGAAAGCAGGTTCTTGTGAAACTCTTGATGAGCGTCAAAATTTGAAGAAGTCACATCCTGAGAATGGGAAAGCTAAAAGGAAGGCTGGCAGGAAGATGTCAGAGGTGAAGGTACTTCCGATAAAGTAATTACTTGCTAAACCTGTTTTCTTTGCCTCATCTCCTTATGAAGATCTTAATGCTGAAAACACACTGAAATTTGACTAGTCATTACCCAATACTTGCTCTTTTTAGCTGATTTGTCAAAAAATTTGTTCAACAGTTATAGTTATAGTTTTACTTTTACCTAACCACATGAAACAATCTAACTTTATTTAATAGAACCAAAAACACGTCCGGTAGGTTGAAGGTTGAGTTTTCAAAAGCACTGCATTAGCTTTAATCTTGAGTTTCAGTTTTAAATAGAAGTCTTTTCCAGTGTGGTTAAAGAATTTTATCTTCCTTGGCTATTGAATTTAGGTCGCCCCACTGTATAGACAAAATTCTCCAAGGCTTGAAAAATTTAAATTGTGAAAATCTGCTCTTTGAAACAGTATGATTACACTTAAAGCTGAAAATTGCAAGAAATACTTGTGCATTTTGGTAAATTTTTCTTTTTGGAGGTTTTGTAAATGAAAGGTCGACTATTTTCCACTCTCTTATGTCTCTGAGGTTTGCGGATCTGAATAACTGAACGTGGAAATGTTTTCTGAACAGGATTTGCCATCAGATTTGGCAGAGCTTCAAAGGCGGGTGCTTCAGGCTGAGGCAACTCTGGTGCGGAAGGAGGAGGAAAATGCTGAATTACAGGAGCAACTGCAACAATTTGAAACAAGATGGTCAGAACATGAATCAAAGATGAAATCGATGCAGGACGTGTGGCAAAAGCAGATGGCGTCTTTACAGGTGAGTTTTCTTGTGTATGCTTGATCTTAGTTTTAAGAGATATGCACAAGTAGTATTATGCAATTTATGCTTATAGAACCAAAAGCGAATCCTGAAATGAGTAGAAGAATTGGGGAAAATGATGCAACTTGTATGGTTGTTCCAACTCACAGTCAATCTGAATATTCAGATCTGAAACAGTAATGGATGCTAAAATTATGCAATTTTAATTTATTCTGTAAAACTGCATTATAAAGCTGCACAAGAGATGGTTATCTTCATCCAATTAAAATCATATTCTTGCTGCATGCGATGAAAACCCAAATTGACCAGTGAGTTTGTTGTTCTGGTGACTTGGAGATGATTATCCAGTTTATGTCGACTTAGAAGAAGTCAACTGTTAACGTATGTTATTAAGTTGAACTCGATAGGGTGTTGTGTTTGTAGTTTGTACCCATGCGTCATGGGTTCGAAACTCCCCCCTCCTAATTTATTGTAATAGTATTGAACTCTCCACCCTTCCCCCCTTGTAGTATTAAAAATTTTGAGAAAAAAAAAAATTGAACTCGATGAAGTCTTTTGAACCTCCACCTTTTTTCGATCAACATTGTTGAACTGCCACCTTAGTCGTAAGCTTTTGGGATCATAATTTACTTCACCACAACCAATGTGCATGCACATGCATCTTCACCTTATATTTACATTTTGTCTCCTTTGAAAGAAATGGATGGTTCCTTGTTGATGATTGACATCTTAGATTGAACTTTGCATCACCTTTAATACTCTCTATTATTATGCAGACGAGTCTTGCTGCAGCCAGAAATAGTCTTGCATCTGACAATACTGCTGGTCAACCTGGAAGACTAGGTTCTGTTTCATCACCCCGCTACAATTCTGAAGAAGCCACATCTATGGGATTCAATGGAGCAGGGCGTGAGGCTAATGGCAGTTCAAATGCAGTCAGCAGTCTGGTGAAGGAATTTGAGCAGCGGAGACACACATTCAATGATGATGCGAAAGCTCTAGTTGAGGTAAAACCTGGGCAGTCAGCTGCAAATATGAATCCTGAGGAAGATTTACGAAAACTTAAACACCGGTTTGAGTCCTGGAAGAAAGAGTACAAGGCAAGATTACGGGAAACAAAGACAAAGCTTCATAAAATTTGGCACTCAGAAGAGGAAAAACGACAGAGAAAATGGTGGGCAAAGATAGGCTCAAGAGCATTGTAGTATCTTGTTTTAGATGATCAATCACCATCTCATGGTGGACCAAGAAGGAGATACCTAAGAGGATGATTGAAGAAAGGAAGTAACTTTCTCAGTAAGCTACCTCCTTCTTCAGTAGCTACTCCTCTGTTTATATATCTCGCATCGCATATCGGTGAATCTTGGTGTGGTGTAGTATTATGGAGAGAAACTTGTAGATCTACCAAATTTTTGTGACTGGGAATGTTGATGATCAAGTGAACAGAAAACTAGGGACTTTTAAGTGGTTTTCAGCCGCTATTTCTTTGTTGATTAGTTTACGTAGTTTGTGTATATTCTGTTGGCATTGATGTAATGTGCTACAGTGTAGATCTTGTTATTGAAGATGTGGGAAAATATGTTCATATTGTCTCTGTATGAAGTGATTAGTACCTGATTTTCCAATGTGTTTTTTATCTTTCTAAAAGCATATTACATATATAATTGTAGGGTTATCGTTATTCTATATTCAACTCCTGAGCAATGTGTTTGTGTGGGGGAGTTTGGTGCCTAGGATTGGATTGGATAATTTTATAATTTTAAAGTATATATGTTGAGGATAGAGGTGAATAATTGTATATGTAGAAGTGATGACACCTGAAAGAAACTCATCCTTCTTATTGTATCACTTTGTATATTTGTGAGGTCTTAGGTCACTTAGTACTACGGTCTAGTGATATTTCTCTTTACTTGTAAGTGAGAGGTCTTAGGTTCAATTCTCGGCAAAGACGAATTTGAATGACATTATTGCTAGTCTATTGTGAGGCTTAGCTCACTCCCATATCCCTTAGTTTAGATAATATCCTTTGTTAAAAAAAAAAAAAAAAAAACAATCTGCTTGGATGAGTAATTTATATTTTGACTTGGGCGCAGCTAAGGGCTTGAGCAGTTTGCTCTCTCCTTGCACTCAAGTTTGATATCTCCGTCTTGTTATTGAACAAAAGAAATGATTCAAAGTAGATCTGAAATGATGGAACTAAGAAGATTGGATTACAGTTATAGAGTTGATACTGATAGTGAAATTTGAGAAATCTGATCAATTAAAACGGCAAGTATTAACATCTCCATAAAATTTTCCATTCAATTACATTCTCCCAAACAAGATTAATAATTACTAACTAGAGGAACTGAAGATTAATTTATGATCCGGGCACAAACTTGGTGGCATAGACCCATGCATTATTAGCTACAGGGTTGTCAAGGTGGTCCAAGAGGTTCTCTAGGGGACCCTTCCCAGTCACAATGGCTTGGACAAAGAACCCAAACATGGAGAACATGGCTAGCCTCCCATTCTTGATTTCCTTCACCTTGAGCTCGGCAAAGGTGACAGGGTCATCGGCAAGGCCGAGGGGGTCGAAGTATTGTCCTCCGGGGTAGAGGTTGTTGCCCTCTCCTACGCCATCAAGACCGTTGATACGGAATCCTTCAACGAGACCCATGAGGATGACTTGGAACCCAAGCACTGCTAGGATGCTCTGAGCGTGGACTAGGTTGGGGTTGCCCAAATAGTCGAGGCCGCCTTCTGAGAAGATTTGAGCTCCGGCTTTGAACCACACTGGCTCTTTGAAGTCCACTCTCACCCATTTCTCGAGAACTTCTGGGGTGATGCAGCCTAGTGCTCCAAGCATAGCCCACCGGCCATGGATCACCTAAAGTTGCACAACATTACTAAACCTCTACTTCCAAATCAATGCAAAGTAGTATAATCGTTATCAACAACAATCTCTCGTTAGATATAAAAAAATTTATGTTGTCAGACTGTAAATTAAGACTGCATCATCAGTCTCCACTCATTTTGGTTTTGAATTGCGAATAGAAGGCAATAACATGCATGTATTTTTGAAAAATATGCTTAACGTCTTGCTTCATTAATTCTTAATCTTATGTAACTGTTTGGGTTATTTGGGGAGTGGAAAATTAACACTAATGGGAGTGAAAAATTAACAGTACTTGAAGTGTTGAAATACCTCAAGAGCCCGGTTCTTAGCAAAGGCCTCTGGGTCAGCTGACAACCCTGCAGTATCCCAGCCGTAATCACCAGGAAATTCTCCGTTCAGGTACGAAGGAGTCTGAGCAGAAAAGGGTCCCAAATACTTCACTCTGTCTGGTCCATACCACAAATCATTCCCCTATTCATGTCACAAACCCCGAATATTAGACATGCATTCTGTAGTTTAGACTAATTTAGTGTAGACCATCGCTCGACTAAAAAAAAAAAAATTACATAGATACGTACGCACCATGGTGTATTTGCCAGTTCCCACTGGGACAACATCTCTGAGAGTGTTAAAACTTGGCCCTCGGCTTTGGCCAAGAAATGGGGTTGTTTTTAGAAGAGTGCTTGAGCTAGCAGCAGCTGCCATGACTTTCCAAGCTTTCAGAACTTAATTCCGATGACTTGATTTGTGTTCTGATGAATTAATTGGTGGAATTGTGTTTGAAGCTTGGAAGTGTGTAGAAAGGAAAGCTGTGTGTGCAATATTATGCACAGATGGGTGGTAGAGAATGCAGGAGTGGGAAGTAATGGTGGGCATTCTGAGGGTTTGAATCAACCAATGAGAAGGTTTCAAAGGATTTTTAAGCATCTCCAACTCATATCTTTCTATCCACATTTTATCTAGCCAAAGGCACATCACAAACTCACAAGTCCTTAATATTAATTTGTTGGGAAAACTTGCACTGTGTGGCACAGATGGATTTAGTGTTTGTATGGGGCCCTACGGCAAATTCCTGATGGATCAATGAATGGTGGTTGTGATTTAACGTCTCTAATTGCTCGGGAGTAACTTACACAAAACGGGCTTACTACTATACCGGATGTTGTGGTTAATAATATAATATCAATTAACAAAAACTTACACATGACATGTTAATTGTATAATGTATATTATATTATTGGCTTGGGATGCCATAGTAGCTATGTACCCATTCCATGTTAGTCATTCTCCAGACTGATAGGGACATGTTGCCCTTGCTTGGGGGAAGGGGCTTGAAACAACACATTTTATTATATAATGATAAATTTACACTAAGGAGTGACGTAATTGGTTTCAAACTAGCCATCCACGATATTCGAACCCCTTACCTACAAGTAAACGGATAATGAGCCAACTAAAGGTCATGTTTTATATGCAGCTACACAAGTGCATAATGAGCCAACTAGTAAGTTCTTGTTATGAATTCTTTAATCTTTCTCGAGTAATTAAGGTTATATACGTACAAGCATGGTAATGGCTTTACTCGTGCTGGAGTTTTTCTTAAGTCCCTTGTCAATTAACTATTGGACTTGAGGAGACGCGATGAACGGCGACATTAAGAGCCCTTAGTCAGGGGACTCTTAGTATATATCCTCGATGATCATGGCCTATGAGGGGCCATGATTTGCAAGATGATTATCTCGTTAAAATGATCCCGAGATTATTTGACTATATTAACAGGGCTTGATAATGGAGGTGGTAGTGCTAGTATGGGCGGTGACAATAGTTGGGAGGAGGGAGCAATGGTTGTGGGAGTCATGATGGCAAAGGTGGTGATGATAGCAGGCAGTGGCGGCGAAGGCAACTATATCGATGGTGGGATGTGCGGTGGTGGTGAGGGTGGTTGGGAGGTAGTGGAATTGATGGTGCTATAGATGGTGGTGTGGCAGAGATGGAGGTGTAAATGGTACGAGGGGAGTGATGATGTGATTGTGGTGGTAATCGCAATGGTGGTTGAGGTGTCGGTTGTGATGATCATTATAAGGTGGTGGTGCCGTATGTTTGTACCATACTTCACTAATTTCAAAACTACTGAACACCAGTCAATTTCATACCTTTAGGAATTCACTAAAGGATTAGTGTGGAGGCACCCCTACCAATGCTCAAGAGTTTCTCGCTAACCAAGAAGCCAATCACAACGTGACACATTTTAACATCAGATGAAAGTTCCTAAAGTCTCACATTGAACGTGGACGAAAGCATGAGACTATCCTCAACTCTAAAAGAAGACTATTCTCCTACAACTAATCCCTAATTGTTGTAATTATGGATGCCCACTTGCTCCCATCTATTATTTGGTTTGAATGGATGACTCACACCTTTACAACATTGTTAAAGAGAATGGCTTGGTAGGTTTGGCAAGTTTATCAGACATTTTGCCTGATTGAAGAATAAAGGAAAAAAGAGAGGTGAGAGACATACCGAGGAAAAGAAAGAAAAGAGGAAAGGAAGAGAGAAAAGAAAGAAGAGATTGAAAGAAAGGAAAGAAAGAAAGGAAAGAAAGAAGAGAGATGCATAAGAAAATACCAGTGAGCTAGGTTAGAGAAAAAAAAGAGAAAATAGTGATAGTTATTTTGTACTCTTATTATTTTAGATAATGAAAGAAAGTACTACCGCTGTCCCAAGGACGTAGGCATTGCCGAATCACATAAATATTGTGTCTTATTTATTTTATTTCACTGCACACATATCATTAATTTCAAACACTAATGTCATTATTCTACTTAATTCATTATTAAAACTCACTAATAATGATTATGCATAAACCTTTGTATCATGTAAACTCTACATTATTAATGAGAACTCCTTTACTCTTGTGGACATAGCCTAACTTAGAGTCAACTACATATATCTAGTGTTTGCTTCCCTATCTCTATCTCTTTACATATTACCTACATTTGGTGATCGAAACAACCTTGTAAAGATCACACCTTGACATTTTACATTGTTCCAAAGTCAATCCGATTTTGTGCATCAACATCATACATAATTTTTTTTTATTTCTTCTTAAAACACCAACTTTGTCTTACAACCTAAGTTAAATATTGCATGTTGTGGTAATTTTTTTTTTTCTAACTTATTATTTTAAAATAGTATACCAAACATACTTTTACACTCGTTTTTGTATGTCTAAAATGAAAAATCGATTTGTAAAACGTGACCAATACTTTCTACGTAGGGCTGCACCAATGTTTTCAGTCATGTCTAAGTTCTCCCTTCTTGTACTATCAGGCAGCTGTCCCTAGTCGAACTTGTGCACTAAATTTGCTAAAGCAATCTCGTTAATAGCCATGGCAAACCGAATCCCTGGGCAGCCTCGTCTTCCAGCGCCGAACGGAATGAATTGGAAGTCGTTCTCTTTATAATCTGTAGTACTATCCAAGAACCTTTCTGGCCTGTACTCCTCCGGTTTGCCATGCATTCACCAGAACTTGTGTGTTGCCTTTAATGTCGTAATCGTTTATTTTCACATTTTCAGAGGACGTCCTTGGCAATAGCAGTAATGGAGCGGAGGATGTAAACGGAGACTCTCCTTGATCGCTACCTTCAAGTGGTGCATTCCAACCAAATCATCCTCAGTTAAAATGTCTGTTCTCTTACCTCGCTCTGCAATTTTTTCAGGATTCTAGGATGCCTAAGAAGCTCAGACATCGTCCACTCTAGGGATGTCAATTGCCACATAAGGTGGTATGAAATCATGGTATATTTAATGGTAATAATAACATTACTCTTAGACTATGTATTATAAGTGAAATATTGTTTGTATTGTAAGCGACATTGGGGAGAGGGTTTGAATCTGGGGATTGAAGAGAAAACCATAACCACTAGAGCAATCAACCATCTGCATGTGGAATTTTTTTTCTTGTTTTTTGAGGATGGATTGATTTATTGGAATTTTAGGGTTAAGTAATACTAAATATACATGTTTGGCACACCATAATTGATTGAAAACCCAAAAATTGCAATTCAAAACGTTAATAAAACAATTAACATTACTTGCCTTGATTAATGAATCGCCTACGCTAGAAGGGTAAAATAGGCACAAAGAAATAGAAAATTGCAACCGAAATAGAGAGCTGCTAGACCCACCCCGTTGTCTTATTTCCCCACCCACGTTATATTTACACCCACTATAAAAAGTTAAAAAAATTAAAATGTTATTTCCCCACCCACTATTATTCCTAAAATAACCCTTTATATATATATATATATATATTTTTTTTTTTCTTTTTTTTTCAACTTAACTATCTATGCTCCACTTTCACCATATCTCAAGTCATGTTGTTTTATTTTTCTAATTGATTCACGTTTTCGTTGTTTTATCGAACTGAGTTTAGTCAAGTTAATTACAACACCATGCTTCATGTTTCTAGTTCGATTGATCACGATACACAATCCATTATTGCCAAATTGTACGGCAACGTAATATGAAATCGTAGATACAACACATTCAAATAGGAATCAATTCGATGAATGATTCAAGTTCGAGTTGCCGTGCTGTTGAATTGTCTGATCGGATGGACATAAACGTTAATCAGAATTTTACCCTGTCAACAGGTTACCGTCATCAGGAAATACCACTGAACTTGAACAACTTCCAGTCTCCAGGGCATTGAACTATTTTAAAAGTAGGTAAAATCCTATTGTAAAAGTAGCTCTCCCACTTCTCCCACCTGAGATTTCATCAAAAAGGGCATACCTTTGCATCAATTTATGAATAACAGTTCAGGCTTTAAAGACACTGCATACGCATACAAATAATCTCGTCTTAGACCCAACATTCGAGCACTTCTTTATTGTCCAAGTAAACCCAAAAATAAAAAGCCATTCCATTCGATTTCTGAAATCGGGCTGTGTAACATGAGACACAAAAGTGATAGTTACAAGACCTAATACATTTGTATTTCTCCGAGAATTAAAACTTTCATCAATTGCATGTAAAATAAAAACCCAGAAAGGCAAATGTTTAAATCCTAACAAATTGCACACAAAAAATTATTCTTTTACCTCTTTGATGGAAACATAATCCTCTGCTTTTTCCATAAAAACGTCATCTTCTAAGTTCATTCTTTTTGCTTTCTATGAAGGATGAGAGATGAGAAGGATGAGTTAGGATTTAAGGAAGACAAATAGTCTAAAGAGTTATCAAACTCAAACTTTTATTTTTTATAAAAAAAAATAATGCAAAAGAGGGTAACTAAGGTCCTTATTAGTCATTTTACAAATGGACAAATTTGTAATTAAAAAAGTCATTAAAAGGTGGGTGGGAAGATAAGACATTGAGGTGGGAATAACAGCTCTTCCGAAATATCATCCGACTCATCACCACTAATTTGAAAAAAAGTAATGCTAAGGAGACTAAATTTGTAAACCAAATTTTATAAATTAAATGACATAAAAATTGATGATTGGTTTATTACTTAAGTATTAACTAACATGCTTGTTTGATTGATGACATATTATTTAGTTTGCAAATTTTGTCTACCTAGCATTACCCTTTAAAAAATTAAAAAGTTTTAACATTTAGAGTTTTTCCTAAGACATGGCATTGTTTTTGAGTTTATATAAAATTTTCTATATCGATAACTATATCGTATACATTAACGACAATAGTTTGCATAATATCGACTGCATACAATGACATATCTGCAGTTAAAAACTGTAGTGAAACGCAACATAGAAAGCCTCATATGTATATGCACCCATATACAATATTTCTACAATAAGATGTCCATATTGTAAGAAAAATATGGACTTCCCTGTATGGCTACTCCACTATGCATTCAATGATAAAAAATTGTATGTACTTTGGTGTTTATTTAAGTGTCATCCATGCAAATAATCATCCAAATTCATAAATGTTTACATCTTTACCGAATAATCATCCTAAATGTGCAAAGGAACATAATTTGTTAGTTTGAAATGTGATGTGCATAATCAGACGGCTAAACTGTGATGACCCTGCGTGAACTTCAAATTTCACATTGCTTGAGTGATGGAATGTGATGTGGTTTATATGTGCACATCTAATCATTTCATGATGGAGTCAAGCAAATGTTCATAAAGTAAAATTAGGTCGATGGGCTGGATTACATGACTTTAAATGGAAATGCATTGGAAATGTAAAGTAGTAAAAGCCCTTAGCAAGCTTCAGGACATGAAGGGAAAGATAATGCTAGAGGACCGAGATCACTGTCTTCGGACTGGACTTAGTACAAAACATACTCCTTAGAGAGGGAATTGCACGTCAACCAAATCATAACATGGGGTGATAGAACTATAACAATTTAGATCTCAGGGGTCATAATCAGCGTTTGCTTCGAAGGAAGGCTTTGAGTTTGTAGCTAAAGAGCTGAGAATTGGTTTCTGCTGAAGAACAATAAGGTTTGTGCTAAAAATAGTTGGGTTGATTGAAGAATCACTCAAGGCTTTGTATAATCATAGAGATTAGATTTGACGAAGGTCGTTAGCTTGAAAATGCATTAATTACATTAATATTAAAAGTTAGGAACTTCGATAAAAACAAAAAACCAATAAGGTTTCAGTCAAAGAACATTAGTGGCTAAAGACCACATTCAAAGTCTCCTTGCTTTTTAATTATTCTATCAGTATATTGTTCGTTTGGGCCTTTACACTATACTAGAGTTGGGTCTTCAAAAAAAATATTGAGATTTAAAAACTTACTTTCGCATAACCTAATATTAAATATTGACATTTTTATAGTATTTTTGTATATGTGTACTAATTAAAAAAAAATGGGGGCCCTCTTTCATACGGGGCTCAGGTGGTCGATCTTCTCACTGTTGCTCAAAGCATCTTCATTGGAGTCCCTAAATAGGGACAACTAACATATAAAATGGGTATAAACAAAGGGAATTGTTATTAGCACTTCAAAAATCTCATTTTACACTCCTCACACTTGTATTTTTCTTTCTAATTATGGAAAGTTTGGAGTGCCAAATGAGATTTTTGGAGTGCTAATAACAATTTCCTCAACAAATATAGGGACAATGAATCTCCAATGGATCGTAAAGTGAGTCCCTAAAGTATAGGGACACTAGATACATAGTGTATGTACTTATTTATAGGGACAACAATGAGTAAAAAAATGTGGCCCACCACCTTGAATGTTGTGCTGCTAGATGGTTACTTGCCTCACACGCGTGATTGTTGCTAGACTCACCAAACAGCTGTTGACACAACTGCAGGCTTGGGTCCTAGCATAATGGCCTTTTCCTTTTTTTTTCTTTTTTTTTTGTTTTTTGTTTGTTTGTGTGTGTGTGTGTGGTTAAATTAGAAACTTTCTTAATTAAAAAACTATTACATGAAATAGAAAGCCCAAAGGCAGTCTGAATACAAGTATAGTTCAAAAGGAAATACATCATAGATGCCCCAAAAGAGCAAGTCTACAACAACAAAAACCTTAGATATGGAAGATTGCTGCCTCCACCACAATAGTCACACCACCACCAAGATGAAGAACCCACAAACAAGTTGGATGAACGGAAAATGGGGGTGAGCGAGCCACTCGCGCAAAAAGCACTCCCATAATCATTCCAATTAGTGCTAAAGGACTTTAACAATCACACAACACCAAAGTGTGCCGCTGTTGAGAGACATGTGACGTGCCGAGTAGAAAAGGTTGGCGGTGGAAAACTGACAATGGGGATAAGCTACGGAGGAAGAAAGGGGCATATAAGCTCAAGAAAACTAGAAATTAAGAACGTTACTAGAAACAAGCAAGAGAATAAACCATGAAAATTGAGGAGAGGGACCAGGACCAGAAAATATGGGAGGGAAGAGAGAGGGCTTGTGAAGAAGTAAGTTAGAGGGGGACCAGATATGAGGGAAGAAAGTGTTGAAATATCCCACATTGACCGTATCTCAGTGAAAAGAAGAGTTTAAATATCCCAACTCTTCTTCAACTAATACTGAGGTCTTTTGCGATAAAACCCCACACATGATGAATTGTGCAGGTGATAGTTAACAAGTTAGGGATAATATCGGTGTTTTTGGAGGTGGGAATTTGGTTCATCTCTTTAATAATTCAATATGACATCAGAGCTAAGGAGTTGACCCGTACCATACTGCCACGTGATAAGTGGGTCCTCTTGGCCCCATGCGTTGATGGTGGGTCCCTTGACCCTAGGTGTAGGGTGAGTCCCCTTGGCTCCACGTGGTTCTCAATGTGTGGATCTGCCACGTGTGACCCACCAATTGGTCCCATGTGATAAGTGTGTTGAAATATCCTACATCGACAATATCTCTGTGAAAAGAAGAGTTTAAATATCTCAACTCCATTCCAATGAATACTGAAACATTTTGTGATAAAACTCCACACCTAACGGAATATGCAGGTGGTAATTATCAAGTTAGGGATAATATCGGAGTTGTTGGAAGAGAGCATTTGGCCCGTCTGTCTGATAATTCTATTGAAAAATGATTTGAGGGAGGGGTAGAAGGCTGTATAGGAGAAGGAAAAGGAGAAAGAGCAAGTAAGTTTGCCTACCGACCCCAACCAGAGAGGAAGGAGTGAGCGGTTAAGTAGGGATTTTGTTTTGGGAGGGGGCGGCGGCTTCGGTGTTAAAGAAGAGGGGATAGCGGCTAGGCTTTGCTCGAAAAATTTTAAACGTGGAAAAAAAAAAAAGAGCTCATCTTTTCTTTCTTTTACACCGATTATTAGGATGATGGGAGACCTTTTTTTATGTTTTTTGTTTTTTTTGTTTTTTTAGGGGTGATGGCATTTTATTATTAGGATGATAGGAGACTTTTTGTTTTAAACGTAGAAAAGTTTTATCGGGTGACGGCATTTTATTATTAGGATGATGGGAGACTTTATGTTTTTTTTTTCCCCTTCTTTTCAACAGATTCTAGGAATGTGATGATTGTTATAAAATCGGTGATATGTGTGTTGTGGAATATAAAATAAATGAGACACAATATTTACGAGGTTCGGTAAGTGTGCTTACGTCGTTGGGGTGTAGTAACAATACTTTCTCTCTTTATGTGAAATAATAGAAGTACAGAGATAATTCTCACTATTTTCTCTTCTCTCTCTAGCTTAGCTCACTGGTAATTTATTCCGCATCTCTCTTATTTCCTCTTCTCTTATCTTTCTCTTTGATGTTGAATTGTGTGTTTACAATGAACGAATGAGCCTCATTTTATAGAGGTTTTCATTCGACAGAATAATGTAGCAACACTATTCACTTTACAAAATTTCTTCAAATGAATATTGCATAAATAGTAATCCATCTAATTTTTCTTCAGATTAATAGTAAAGAACTATTCATGTGGGCCATCCACCTATTACATTACAACACTACCCCTTGGATGGCTATATGTTAAATTTGGTTGCCTCGTTAAAAACTTGTTCTGTTTTGGATGCTCTGCCTGATGGGTATCTCTCCCTAATTTCGAATTCTCCAATTTGACTAATTACTAAGTTGATGTAATATGATATCATGCATGATAGTTGAAGTGTTTGCTTTTGATTACATGTGCTCCAAATTTTAATAGGCAACAAGTATCAGCCAAACACATTCATGACTAACTTCATGGAGATAAGTATTTCTGAGAAATATGAAGATGTAGCAAATGATCCTTGCTTCATCGATCATTGCATAATCAATATATTTCCATATGTAAATACAAATCCTTTCCAAGAGCATTTTGTATGCATGCTAGAAAGGTATTTTGATTTTGCTTGCCCAATAAGACCATGGCTATTAGTGACTTTATTCGAATAGAACAAGCACATGTCTATAATTTCTCGGAGATATCAATAGATAAGCTTCATTTCATTCCAATACCTATATGTTGGTATTGTGCCTTAGAAGAAATGTTTCATTTGATTCAATGTGTTGGCTAAATACAATAAGGCACATACTTCACTAAGATGTGGTACTTCTGGACCAAATATCAATTCACACGAGGATGAATGATCTTCCTTAGTGTCTAAATATCAATTAATCAGTTGAGTGTTCAACTCATGACCTTTAATCCACATGGTTCTTTAACCATAAAACCCTTTTGGTGGATAAGAATCGTGTTGGCATATTGTTTGATTTGCAGCTCGAAAAATATTCCTTTTAACACTTTATAATCTTTCTAGACTCTTCACGAGTCCCAATTTAATATCATCAACTCTTATAAGAGATTAGTATGTTGCAGTAATATTATAATGATAGTACTCACTAAGGTAATTTATACCATCCATTGACATTGAGTACATAATTTGTGCTTGACCCTTTTAGGGCTTACTTCAAGCTATTTGAATCATTCAGGGATATTCTACACTTCATGACACATTCTCCTTTGGAATTTTATACAAAGCAATTTGCTTCTATGTATACTTGAGGGAATTACTTATGAAGATATGCTTCGGGCATATATATAATTCTCCATTAAAATGAATAGGTTTCACAATAAGAAACCATGTTTAAAGGAGTGTATTACAATTTCAGGTTTCGACTATGAACCTGTTGTTATATCATACTAGTGTGTTTCATTGTATCAAAAATGCCCATATGTAACCTTCTAGGTTCAACATTCTTTGGCTATTTGTACAATATATATGTCCATTTTTCTACGTTCTTATTAAACTGTAATGAAATTTCCTCTCCATTGTTACCAATAATTTTTCCTTTTTTTCGTCGATGAATAAAAGAACGTGTCTCAATATCAACACAGCTCATTGATGAATTTAGTAGCTACTGTAAAACCAAAATTGACATTGGTAATCATCAATTCGTGATCCTATAATTCTCACGTGATTTATGAGCATTTCATTACTTTGGATATCCTTGCCTCTTCAGGGGCTTTACATTGTCTTTTCTAGGATAGTCATCGCTTATTACATGAATTGTTTGAGAATTTGGATCATAACCTCCTCTAGAGTGTTATAGAACTTGAATTTGTAATCTCCACTTATGGGGAGTTGGATCATTGGAACCTACACATCGATCATGCTCCTGGCATAAGATATATTAAAATTACCGTGTCCATGGATTATCCTTTTGGAGCTTGAATTCATGCAGCGACTATCATGCTTCAGGTATGCAACAGTTCAGTAGTGTCAAGTTTATAGATAGTCTGACTAAGACTTCAATCGGTGCGGCATTTTTGTAACTTGTAATCAATTAGTAATTTTCATTACCTTTTTGTACATTATGTGAATTATATAAACTGGTAGTGTTTGTTAGGGTTGTGAGTAGGATTCCCATCATTGAACTTTGGCCTTCCATTCATTCAGTTAGCCACCAATTTTCTCCCTTTAGACTTTATGGGTTCATCGTTAATTTTTCTGCTTCAGTCTCTTGCACAGTATAAGTGGTGCGTAACCTTTGCCCTTAGATGGTCCATCACTTCTTGGTGACTCATCCATGCTTGGCAACTTCAGTGTAAAGAGCCAACAGTGTACCAATTATTGGTGACTTGAGACCCGGCTCCAACAACAGTTGAAGATCATTACTCGAGAGCAATGCAAGGTAAGCAATCAAGGAAAGGTTCCAGGCAGTCAGTTCTTGACTGGAAGTTTGATTTTAGGTTCTGACTGATTGCTCTTTTTCTCTTTATCTTGTAGGTAAGAGCAATGGCAAAGGAAAAGAGAGGGAAAAAGCATGATATAAGGTACTCTTGCTCTTGACCCTAATGATATGGGATACTTTTGCTCTTGAAGGAAAAAAATATAAGATTTTGATGCTGGTGTAAACCTTTTCGATCAAAATGGGTTTCTTGCTGAGGAAATGAGTTTGACATTTTTGAGGGACTTGGTTGAAGAGGTATTCTCTGAGAGGAGGAATACTCAGTATTTTGTGAGGCTTGGTTGAAGATGCATTCTCGGCAAGGAAGAATAGTTAGGCGTTTTGGAGGTGTGCATTGCCATAGAGGACAAAGATCGATATATATAGGGATTTCACGATAGCTTGTAGTGGTGAGGTTGTGACCTTGTCACCTACGCTTGACAGCAACAGTGGTGTAGTTGGAATAGTGAACTTTATGCGTTTTAACTTTGCCAGAGACAGTTTGACAAAGTTGTCCTTGATATCTAGAAAGCTGAGATTGCATCTGAGAAATGTTGACAAACTTTATTCAGGAAAATTTGGCTTTTGAAATTCGGAGAGTGGTATCTCTTTGATTTTTGAACAAGTAGCTGCGTTGCCTCTCCTTTTATAGAGATATTAATTGTATCCAAAACGCACGCTTTGAAAATTGCATGCCTACGAAAATTGTGGGTGCCTGGCAATATCTTACTTTCACAAGATGATGGAAAACCCTATCATAGCCCTGAACAATAGAGAAGCATTGTGGGTGCTTGACAATATCTTATTTTCACAAGACCTGACATAACGTTTTCTGTCAATCCAGCATGCCAATTCGTGCATAACCCGATGGAATCCCATGTTGTCACTGTGAAAAGGATTATCAGGTATCTCAAAGGTACCTTAGATTATGGAATACACTTTAAACTAGGACCAATTCATCTTCAGGCATACAATGATGCTAATTGGGCAGGTGATCCCGATGACAGGCGATCTACTTCTAGTTTTGTTGTATTTATAGGTTCCAATCCCATATCTTGGGCTTCAAAGAAACAACATACAGTGTCACGCTTATCCACTGAAACTGAATATATCGGGCATTGGCAATCACATTAGCTGAACTTGCCTAGATAAGATAGCTTTTCAGTGATCTACATCATATTCTTCTCATGTCTCCAATGTTTTATTGTGATAACATCTCAGCTATAGCACTATCCACAAATCCAATTTTTCATTCTAAGGCAAAACATATTGAAATTGATTACCATTTTGTCCTAGAAAGAGTAACAAGAGGTGACCTTCGTGTCCAACAGGTGTCTTCTACTGAACAGTTTGCATACATTTTAACTAAAGGGTTGTCATCATCTTTGTTTCATCAATATTGGAGCAATCTCATGCTCAGTTTCATGAAGCATGAGCTTGAGGGGGATGTAAAAATATCAAAGCTAGTGATCTAAGTGAAGAGGAAACAATGGTTAAGATTGTGCCACATATCAATGGATAAGGAGGGTTGTTGTATAAAGGTTGTTAGGATTGTTGGTTGTTAGAATTGTAGTTTGTTGAAGTAAGAAGGTTACACATTGTGTTAGCTTAACTAGCAAGCTTTGTAATGGCTTAGTATATAAGCCCCTTGTAAAAAACAGCTACTTGGTAGTCAAGAAAGATCAATTCACAAAGCTTTCGATCTCTCTCTCTCTAAACTTCTTATGCATTTCTATTTCTTCTGCATTTTTCTCAGTTCTTACAGATCATAGCCGTTAAATTATAAGTCAAAAACAAAAAAACAAAAGTTCGAAATATGACAGTTTGGTGGGTCCAAAATAATTTAAGTCAAGCTTAAATCCTTAAATCCTAGGGGGAATCTAGCCCCATATTGTGCGAGGGAAGCCATTGCAGTCCCGTTTTCGTCTTCTGATGAGTCAGTGCAGGTCGTTGCGTTCCCGTTTTCGTCTTCTGATGAGTCAGTGTAGGTCGTCATCATAGCGAAGATGGAGAGAAGTAATGGTGTGATGATGAGGAACGGGAGATGGGCTGCAATGATGGGATGGTGAGAGAAGAATAATATATTGTTATCTAAAAGGAAAACGCGTAGAAGCAGTACAAGAACACAATGAGAAGTAATGGAGGGTGATGAGAAATGGTGTGGGAAGATGGAAAGCTTCAAAGGATTGGATGGTTAGAATTAGGGGGGTGGTAGTGTTCTTATATAATGTTAGAGAAGAGAGAAGTTTGTAGGTTTTACTGATTTCGAGCATTCGATCCGATAGGTTTGTAGAAACGGACCTGAGGTCGCTCCCCTTTGTGTTTTGGAGTGGGATGTTTATCTCCCTGTTTGTAATTAATTAGGGCAGAAGAGTTTAGGTTGGTGGGTGAGTAATGTGGGGCGTCAATACTTCAGTGCAGTGCATTCTTGCACAATTGATCTTCCAACTACATACTCTCATATGGTAAATTTGGATAAATACATGCCTACTATCATTGAAGAATGACATATTTCACCTGTTGCGAATATTCATCGTATGAATTCAATTATTAAAAACATTCAATTTCTTAATTTAAAGATCATTCTTACAAAAAATTATTCAATTCAAAGATCGTCTATACATCCAAATGTATAGAACAAACTGACAGTTTAAGTACCAAGTGGTAGGAGATCGTCTATACAAAAAATTATTCAATTCAGAGATCGTCTATACATCCAAATATATTCACGATGAACCGTCTATTAAACCAATGGTAGGAGCAAAATACCTAAAATTTAGTATTGTATATTGAACTATTCATTTATACATATTTTCAACTATTTTGTTAGTTTCATTTATTTAATTTTATATTGAATATGAAGATAATATTTAAGGAGGGAAGTACCAACTACATATGTGAATGTATTTTAAATTTATCACGTAATGCCATGTAAGTAAGTTAAAACTCGTTACAACACAAAATAGGCTTGAAACACTTGATAACACATAATATTTTTTTCCCTGCTTGTGATCGATGTTTATCCTAAATAAGTTTAGATGTTCTTCTAATGCATATGCATGCTAATTATTAAGAGACTGAACAAATCAGTCAAGCTCAAGGCACAAGAAAGGTGGTGGACTGATGAGAGATGACATAAGTTTTTAGTCAAGAACATTAGTGGCTAAAGACCACATCCAAAGTCTTCTTGTTTTTTAATTATTCTATCAATTTATTGTTCTTTTGGGCCTTTACAGTTGAGTCTTTAAAAAAAATATTGAGATTTAAAAACTTACTTTTGCATAACCTAATATTTAATATTCACGTTTTTTATTTTTTTGTGTATATGTGTACTAAAAAAAAAAATTGGGGGCCCTCTTTGATACGGGGCACAGGCAGTTGATCTTCTCACCGTTGGTCAGAGAATCTTCATTGAAGTCCCTAACCAACGTTTAAAATGGGTATAAAAAAATATAGGGACAAAATGAATCTCCAATGGATCGTAAAGTGCATCCCTAAAGTATAGGGACTTACTGGATACGTAGTGTATGTACTCATATCTAAGGACAACAATGAGTAAAAAACGTGGCCTATCACCTTGAATGCTACTAAAAGGCTACTTGCCTAACACTCGCGATTGTTGCTAGACTCGCTAGACAGCTGCTGACCCAGCTGTAGGCGTGGGTCCCAGCTGAATGGCCTTTTCTTATTTTCTTTTTTGGTCAAACTAGAAACTTTCTTAATTAAAAAACTATTACATGAAATAGAAAGCCCAAGGTAGTCCAAATACAAGCATAGTTCAAAAGGAAATACATCATAGATGCCCAACAATAGCAAGTCCACAACAAACAAAAACCGTAGTTCTAGAAGAATGTTGCATTCACCATAGCAGCCACACCACCATCGCAGATCCACCACCGCCACTAAGAGAAAGAACCCACGAACAAGTTGGATGAACGGAAAGTTTCTAGTTTGACAACCACACGACACCAAAGTGCGCCGCCGTTGAGAGACACGCAATAGGCCGAGTAGCAAAGGTCGGTGGTGGAAGACTGATGACAGAGATAAGCTACGAAGGAAGAAAAGGGCATAAAAGCCTAGATATGAGAAAAGCTCAAGAAAACTAGAAATTAAGAATGAAGCTACGAAGGAAGAAAAGGGCATAAAAGCCTAGATATGAGAAAAGCTCAAGAAAACTAGAAATTAAGAATGTTAACAAGGAAGAGAAATAAATCATGAAACTGAGGAGAGGGGACTGGAACCAGAAAATATGGGAGGGAAAAGAGAGCGGTTGGGAAGAAGTAAGTTTTTTTGGGGGGGGGGGGGGGGGGGTGGGGGGTGGGCAATTTCAGGGACCAAAATGATGTATTATGCAAATCTCATGAACCATTTTGGCTAAAAAACCTTCAAAGAAGGATGGGTGGGTTTTTGTTTTTTAAGTGATGCCTTTTTAGTCATGACTCATAATCCAATCATGGAGCCCAATAATGGAGCCATGATGTTCAACAATGTAGTCATTCTAGTTATGTTTTTTTTTTTTTTTTTTTCAAGAAAAAAATTGATATCAAATTTGAATTTTTTTTTGTCTAAATATTCACAATTTTTTTACGACAATGTTATAGGAAATTAATTCAAAAGAAGTTAACACAAACAAAAAAATTTCACCTAATCAAATAATTACTTAAAATTGTAAAAACCTCAAATTTATGGATTCTACTATAAGAACTCTTATATTGGAGGCAATATTCTTTTAGAGACAGAAATATTTCCTTAAAAATCCCTAAATGAGTCCTCAAAAATGGTGGTAGAAGTCCATAAATAGAGATTCCCATTAGATGCTCTTAGGAATGACCCTGCTTATTTTTTGAGAGTTGGTAGAGTACAAAATTTTAAAATGAGGACTGTTGCCAAAAAATCTGTGTGCATCTTTTTATAAAGTTATACTATACTCTCCAACTTGTCCTACTTTTGTTAGGTTAGAGTTAATTAACCCGAATGCATCTACGTGATTCTCGCATGTATTATGACAATGTTTTTATGACAATGTTTTATTATGATTAGTGTATACATCATACCTAAATAGAAATTGTTATAGTCTTATACATATTTTAATATTTATCATGTACTAATACAAAGAGTCATATTTCTACACGGTATCACCATCGTGAACCTAGCCTACCACAGACCTTCCCCTTGCTTCCCTCTGTTTCGTCTAGGCTCGCTGCACCAGTCTCCTGCAGCCCCACTGTCAGCTTGTGAGCGTGCCGACATCTTATCCCAGCCCCAGGCCGTGCGTTCATCTGTTGTGCCTTTGCGCCCTGCCACACCTGATCCTGCCGACCCCACTTTGACACCCGTGCTGCCCCAGCCACATCAGTCCCATGCATTCCCCTTCTTTCTATGATATAAAATTCATATATACTTTGTACGTTTCATGATAAAGACTTATGATCGATACTTTATCTGTTACTATTAGTTTTAAATTGATATAGGGATTTTAATTTAGTAAAACATTTGAAGCTAGTTTTCATTAAAAACGTTTTCAGCAATGTTTTGTAGAGCACATGTAACATGCGTTGAAATGCTGTCCCTTTCAACTATAGCATAGATCACATAGAGAGAGAGGGAGATATATATATATATATATATATATATATATATATATATATATATATATAGATGTTAATTTAGTAGCACTTTTGAAGCTAGTTTTTCATTAAAAACAATTTTAGCTATGTTTTGTGGAGCAAATGTAACATGCATTGAGATGTTGTCTTTTCCACTATAGCATGGATCACACAGGGAGGGAGAGGGGAGAGTTAGAGAGATATAGAGATTAATTCAATAAAACGTTTGAAGTTAGATTTTCATTAAAAACCTTTTTAACTATGTTTTGGTGGAGTAGATGTAACACGCATTGAGATGCTGTCTCTTTCAACTATAGCATGGATCACACAAAGAGAATGGGAAAGGGACATAGAAATTTTAATTCTGTAACATGTTTGAAGCTAGTTTTTCATTAAAAATGTTTTTAGCTATGTTTTGTGGAGCAAATGTAACACGCTTTGAGATGCTGTCCCTATAAACTATAACATGGATCACACAGGGTGGGAGAAAAGGGGGGGGGGGGAGAGAGAGAGAGATAGAGAGATTTTAATTCAGTAAAACGTTTGAAGCTAGTTTTTCATTAAAAAAACTTTTTAGCTGTGTTTTGTGGAGCCGATATAACACGCATTGAGATGCTATCTCTTTCAACTATAACATGGATCACCCTAAACCTTGTTTGTCGATCCCGTGCCCATATAATTAAGCCTACTAAAAATTATGGTCTTTGCTATAAGCCGATAAATAATGTCGTCTCCGAAGGCCCTGTAGTGAAACAAGGACCAGCAAGTCCTCTGAAGTTAGTTTCGAAAGACGGTGTTTCTTCTCGTTGAAATTATATATATATATATATATATATATATATATATATGTGTGTGTGTGTGTGTGTGTGTGTGTGTGTGTGTGTGTGTGTGTGTATAAATGCTTGAATAAAGTGATTTGGATTGTCAGTTTGTTCTCTACATATACTACCTATAAAAAGGGAAGATGTTTAATAGTCTGAGTTTTTCTTCTAGCGCATTTGATGAGCAGAATATCCCATTGCATTGAGAAAATGACCGGATGCCAAGGGCACTCTTGGTTGAATAGAATAGGGTTTCAGTCATCGTTAGTAACATTTCCATTAACCCTCTTATTGCAGAGAAAAATCAAATCTCTAGATTTGATAAGCTAATTTGGCACACAATAATTTTCAATCAAATTATACGACATCAAAGGGGTTTTGTTGCTGGACGTTCGTACTCTACAACCATGTGTTTAGATTTTATAACAAAGTGACAAATTAAAAGAAATCACGGGCAATCATGCAAAGACGCTACGCAAGGAATGAGAAGCATGGGCAGCCTGGCGGCATTTGCAGCCCTATCGTAATACATAAAATCCAAACTACTTTATTTTGTTCATTTGTTGACAGTACGAATGGAATGCATACAATCCAAATTACTTTATTGAAGCAGGCACTGGCTTGGAAACAATTTCAAAGGACTAGCTTCTTATTTTACTACATTTCTTGGGATGGGTATTCATGTTTTAACTAACAGAAAGGGAGAAATCCAAAGTTACAGGCTCATATATGCATCAATAAGGATATGGAATAGCAACAGCTTTAAGAGGCTATTTTATAGGGGAAACTTGATATAAGTCCAATTTTTTGAGCCAATAGTAGGAATAGTCCAGTTTATTAAAATAAGTCCAATTTGTTATATTTAATTATTTAATTATCAATAGTTATCTGTTCAATAATAAGATTTATTATAAAAATCAAATTTCTTCCCAATTATCTCTTTGCTTATTTCTTTTTATTTATCTTTTTGTTATTTCTCGTTCTTACTCCTGCTTTAAACCCCATTTATAGATTTTATTTTTAATTTTTATAATCAACCTATATCACAGGTTAATTATATTTATCTACCTATATGACATATTCTTTTTTTATAATCAACCTGTCACAGATTAATGTGTCTTGCTTGTAGGTATGTTATGTTTTTTCTACCTTTTAATTAGGTTTCATATCTCACGTATAGGTATTATATACATTCATATATTTGTTACTTGAGTTAGGGTAGAATGCTTTGCAGATAAATTTATGTTAGTATATTAGTTTTTTTGTTATAAGATATTAAATATTTTTTGTTTGGAGTTGGAAAATGCATAATATTAGAAGATTTTAATTGATTTTTAATATTTTTAGAAAATATAAAATGAGTATAAAAGAAATAAAAACATATAATTAGATAACTAGACTCACTCCTAAAAACACTCTACGTTTTTGGACCTGAATCTAAAAGCCCCTTTTTATTTTCCCCCACCACCCTAGAAGAAAAAAAAAAAAAAAACTATCAATAAAAAATTTAATATTAGAATGATTCATACTTCATTGATTATATACAAATGGTACAAGTATCATGAAGAAGTTTATGCCTATTAGATACAAATGGTAGTCTAAACAAAATTTATATGTTTAATCAATCTTCTGCATCTCAAACACCGAAATGATGAAAAGTTAAAAGCATGTGTCTTCCATGATCCATCCTGTAGATACACCACAGAAGGTATAGCAAGTTAGAGTAAAACTATTTTTAGAAAAAATAAGAACCAAAACAATCAAATTATGTAGAACTCACAACCATGAAAAGAAACTGAAAGAGAAAGTGAAGAGGATGGTAATGGCTCGATCAACGCCTTCCGAAAAATTGAACTTAATCAACAACGTTCAGCAATTAGGTGTCTCCCGCCATTTCGAAAATGAGATTGAGGAAGTTTTGCAGCAAATTCACAAGAGCTATTATGAAGGTGATGTTATATTAGAGTATGAGTGTGATTCATACGTTTTGGTGATAATCTTTGTCTCAGATTGCTATAAAGAAGTCTTAATATGAGAGTTAATTCGACTTTGGTTTGGATTGAAACTCTGTGTTGATAAGCTTAAGAATAGAACTCATACTTGTATAAGGAATGCAGTCTAATATTCCTCGTAGGATTGTTATAGGGCAATTCAGGTCTTGTAGTATAAAGCCATAAGCCCCTGTTCTCACAAAGCACGCTCTTATTATTCCAATTACCTATAACTTGGAGAGCATTGAGTTTTGCAGAGAGGAAGGTTGTGTGCAGGTTTTCATGGTTTCTTCATCCATGCACATGTCCGCAGGTATGTATTGGTATAATTGCTGCAGTTCTTACACTTATATTACATACATAATTTAAGGATTGTGATTTAGTTGATTAATCCTTGTGTTCTTGGCTAATGTATTAATATTTAAGTCTAGTTTACTCTTACATGTGGTATCAGAGCCAGATGGATTTTTCAGTTAAGTTCAATCACTGGTCCTTCAATCTGCAAAACTAATTGCGAATTAAGTTAAAGAACAAGCATGTTTATTGGTTTTATAGAACAATGATAATACAACGTCGTTTTATGAATACCCTTTTGTTTTTTTTATTTCTGACCCTGGCAACATGAAAGGGAAAACTAGGGATTTATTCTACTTTAATTTTCTTTGACCATTATTGATCCAAAAGGGGAGAAACTCGTGTTCTTCAATCTGGGAAAGGGTGAACTTATTCTTGCTTGCTTTTCTGGAGATCAATAAAGTCATTTAGCAAAACATATTTATCTTAAACATCATAGTTCTAATTTTGAGAATTATTGCTTCCGCTGTTTTTATTATGATGTCTGCAGATTGAGGTAATTGAGGTTTCTTAATCCTTTATATGAATAAAGATGTATTCTGATCAACTAATTATGTTGTTAAAAACCATTGAATAAAGATCGTGTTATCCTAATGATTCTTCATATTGATGTTGACTCATTCCTTGTTCTTGTATTATTGAAATCTGAATGAGAATTGTCTTTTTCTGGGAATTGGTGCCGACGGGATTCTGGCCGATAACTTTGGCGATGATTTTGGTTCAGCGCATTTTGTAACAATGGCGATTTACTTCGAAAATCTGCAATGAGTCGAGGAATCTCAGTTGGGTTGACGAATATGGGTCCAGTGATGCATTCGAGTAACTCAGTTCACTATTTCATGCATGATTAATTGTTTTCCTATATGCATGATTATAGTGCGATGAGTTGGAGCATAATGAATTAAGGCTTTTGCTATTTCAAGTATGCTTGTTTATATATATATATATATATATATATATATATATATATATATATATATTGTGAAGTCATGATTATACTCGAAATCCCTATAGATGCCAACTTGTGATTTACGTGAGATGTCAGGAATCACGATGTATTTAATTGCGGGGAGCAGCACTTGCACATCGTATTGTCAATTCCTGATTTTCAATTGGTTTGATTTATATCAAGTTTGGGTTGGAATGGATTTGACTGCATATCATATGCAAGTCGGCATGTATTATATAGAAACAAATACAAATGTATATATAAAATGGATGCCAATTGCTTTGTGATTTATATATAATAGCATATATGAATGAAATCTATATGCATATGGAGATAGCATTCGTGCATAGATGTTGTAATTATGGGCATGCGGTTTTATCTATATCAAATAGAACTTGCATAAGTTTCTTTGCATATTGATGCATGCATACAAGAAAATATATGAACAGATGAATGAACATATATATGTGAAATATGTTTTGGGTAGAATTGTTATTGTGCATATATGACGGATCTATATACAGTGGTGTCATTTGGGTTTTATTTATGTAATGATCTTATTTTCATTAGTTGACCCAAATTAGATTTTGTGGCGATATACATTGATCTTAGCCTTAAAAATTTACTTGTATGATTATATAGGTCAAGCTATAAATTTTTGAGAATTAGCTTGTGTCATCCATTATATAGAGATGATAAACAAATTAGCTTCTGTGAGCTGTTGTCTATATTTTTGTACAACACAAATTGACATTTCTGAATGCATATTGATTTAATTTATGAATTCATAAGAAAGCCTATGCTTATTGTATTATGAAAATCATGGAGTTTAAAATGCATGCTTATTGTATATGTATATTTGTGATTTCATGATGCATGCTTCCGCTATTATATTTTGGTTGAAATCGCAAATAGGGAGGAAGATGAACTTTGTGTTCTCCAGAAGAAATAATGGTCTTGATTATCTCGTTTTAATCAGAAGAAATAGTGGTCTTGATTATATCGTTTTAATCAGAAGAAATAGTGGTCTTGATTATCTCGTTTTAATCAAGACATATTGTTGTGACATATATCCGGACATTATCAAGATTTGGTTGATCTTGCTGAATGGATATTGAACTAGTTAGGATCAAATTGAATGCAAAAATATTGTGCTTGCTATTCTAATTTTGATCGTTGTTGAAACTGGTGATTTTGGGTTTATGTGAGATAATTTTTTTCCAAATGGATTGTGACTATCTTTTGATACATAGACTATTTGCATAATGGTTTAGGTGTATATGACTAAACTAAGATTATGCAATTGGTGAGGAATTGGGAACCAATCGGTTCCCAATTGGTTCATATCTTCGGTTTCTTTATTTGTTGTGCAGTACACTCTGCTTATGCTTAAGTGGGAGAATCATATGTTCGAATGTAAGCATAAGGCTAAAAGTATTTAGGCCGGCCATTATAATTCATATGGATGCTTAAAAACCAGTTAATGGTTTTATTGAAGCAATTGGTTGAATTATTTCTGTTACTTAATTTGTTTAAGTAATGAGAAGGATCCTATTATGTTAGCATTCAGAAGGAAACGAATTTGGTTTCCATATAGATTCTGATTAGTCATTCATTGTATTGGAATGATTTTTAGTTAATATAGTTGCTATTAACTTGTACTTAACTTGGTTGTGTTAAGTATGGCCTAGTTAAGTGGGAGCAAATTGGTTGGTTTTGCTACATTGGTTCACTTAGTTACAAAGTGCAAATTAAGTATGTTGTGACTTTTGAGTTAATTCTGTGATGTAACAGAAAAGATTCTTAAGTTTAATACTATAAAATGCATTGCTAAGTTGTATGTGAGGTTAAGCTTTTGTCATCCAAAAGATTTGGTGATCACTTATAGAGCTTGTATGGTTGCTCTTAAGGTGAGGGAAAAAGTGAAAGAAGGTGCCATCATTGTGGAACATTTGGCCACTGATTTTATGATTGCTGATCCTTTAACCAAAGCCTTGCCAAATGGAGTTTTCAAAGCTCATATTGCTCAAATGGGAATGGTGGATGCTCTTGATAAGTGGGAGTAATTATATCTGTTATCAAGAGCTTATGGAAGCCTGTTGTTAAGTGCTTTACAAGTGGAAGTATGCTGCACAAGGTTTTCTAGAAGCTAAGTGTTCTAGTTTAGAACTTTATGCTTTATAGTTAGCTTTATGCTTTGTAGCTAGCTTTTGTATATGTTATCTAGTTAGTTGATGTTTTCATATAGTTCAACACTTCCGGATAAATCTGTGATCAGTTGTTCGATGAAAACAGTTTGATAATTCAATAAAGGCTCTTGAGTCAATATTTTCGAATTTTGATAAAGCTGTTGGTTAATTATAATATTTAGGGCTTTATGAGTGGGAGTAAACTTTTGGTTTGCTCGTGAGCTGTGAAATGTTACTGCAACCATGAATTGGACTTTGTGATTTATAAGATGAATTTGTACATTGTATTGCAGAGGAGATTATGAATTCATTGTCTGATATGTGTGAGTAGTATCATTTAATATTGGAGACATATGTGTTAAGGCTTGTGTGATCACCTTTATATTGAATTTGAGATGATTATTTACTGTTGTGAATCATGCTCAAGTGGGAGAATATTAGAGTATGAGTGTGATTCATACGGTTTGGTAATAATCCTTGTCTCAGATTGCTATAAAGAAGTCTTAATATGTTTATGAGAGTAATTCGACTTTGGTTTGGATTGAAACTCTGTGTTGATAAGCTTAAGAACAGAACTCAAACTTGTATAAGGAATGCAGTCTTACATTCCTTGTATGATTGTTATAGGGCAATCCAGGTCTTGTAGTATAAAGCCACAAGCCCCTGCTCTCACAAAGCATGCTCTTATTGTTCCAATTACCTATAACTTGGAGAGCATTGAGTTTTGCAGAGAGGAGAAGGTTGTGTGCAGGTTTTGATGGTTTCTTCATCCATGAACATGTCTGCAGGTATGTATTTTTATAATTGCTGCAGTTCTTACACTTATATTACATACATAATTTAAGGATTGTGATTTAGTTGATTAATCCTTGTGTTCTTGGCTAGTGTATTAATCTTTTAAGTCTAGTTTACTCTTACAGGTGATGGCCGAGAAAATGATGGTGACCTTTACACCACCGCTCTCCGTTTTCTGTTGCTTAGACAACAAGGTTTTAAGGTTTCATGTGGTCAGTTTTCTCTCTGAGGTCATGGTTTGTTAATTAATAATGTTTATAACTTTGGATTTTCCCTAATTTTGTTTACGTTAACAAGTGTATTTGGTGGAGCTAGCAGACATGTTCAATAAGTTCAAGGAAGTCGATGGAAAATTCAAGGAATCACTTGCAACTGATGCAGTAGGGCTATTAACCTTGTTCGAAACCACACATGTTAGAGTTCACGGAGAGGATTTGCTAGATGAAGCACTGACTTTCACCACCACTCATCTTGAATCATCGATTGAAGCGCACCGTTTAAGCCCGTTACTTTCGAAACAAGTAACTCATGCCTTGTATCAACCATTCTGGAAGGGCTTCCCTAGGCTAGAAGCAAGGAGTTACTTGTCTATTTATGAAGAACGTGGTCATTCAGTAAATCAAACTCTCCTAACTTTTGCAAAGTTGGACTTCAATTTGTTGCAGCAAGTCCATTAGAAAGAATTAAGTGAAATTACAAGGTTAACTCTGATCGCGTCCACAAGCCATATACACGCTACAAGAAAAAGGACAAAAATCACACTTTGTTTTGTGGCTGTTTTCTTGTAGTGACATGTCAGTTCTTACAATAGTGAATGTAAATATGTGTGAATAATGTTATTTAGACACATAAAACTATATACATTTGTTGACACTAATCGAACTATGCCCTATTATTCTCTATGGCTACATATATTAGTAAGTGTGTTCGTGTGTCTAAGTATAACATCACTCTTTATGCATGTGCATACGCAAAAGTTACAATAAATAGTAATTGGATTGACTAATTTCATTATTATTATGTATTAATTGGCAGGTGGTGGAAGGATTTGGACTTTGTAAACAAACTACCTTTTATAAGAGATAGAGTGGTTGAATGCTACTTTTGGGCATTGGGAGTCTTCTTCGAGCCCGAGCATTACTTTGCTAGGAGAATATTATGCAAAGCTATTGCTATGAATGCCACTATTGATGACATTTATATATGATGCGTATGGAACATATGCAGAACTAGAGCTGTTTACTAAAGTTGTTTAAAGGTTCATAGATTATATATTATAATACAGTCAATTATCCCTTTAATTTCATACCTTATACTACAAGTTTAGTTAACGACTGATTAAATATATAATCATCACTCAAGAAGGTCTTACTAATTTTTTTTAATCACCTGCAAATGGGATATCTCAGTCATGAACCAACTGCCAAAGTATTTGAAAGTCTGTTATCAAGCTATGTTGGATGAATACGTTGAAATCGAAGAAAAGCTTACAAAAGAGGGGAAGTTATATGGCATTCATCATGCGAGAGAAGCAGTAAGACTTTTTAATATTTTCAGCTGAACACATTCACTTCATATTATATCAATGTTAAAATAAGGGGTTAAAAGTGAATTTATGCGTATATGATATAGTAGTAAGAACATATCAAAGTATTATCATGATACCACGTTTTAGTGCCTCATAATAATTGCTCAAAAGGTCAATTGTGGTTTTTTTACTTTTTATGTTCAAATCTCATATTGCTTTTGGAAATCTCAATGACTCACCACACTTCATTGATTTTTAGTGTCACACTTGCACCATACCGTGAAAAGTACTAAAAATCATGATATAGAGTTAGGGGTGTGAGATTTGAGCTTAAACCACATAATAAGTTAATTATATGAATACGACTACACCCTTAAATTAATCTTGTTTATTAACAAATTTAAATGATCATGAAAAATAATGTTGTAATTGTATTATCATCAGATTACCTATGGAAAGTAATTAACTAGAGACTGCGTGTTGATTTCACGGATGAAAGTTCTAGTTCGAGCTTACTTCGAGGAAGCCAAATGGTTGCACCAAAATTACACACCAAAAATGGATGAATATATGTCAGTAGCACTTACCACGTCCTACTTTCTGCTATCAGTCGTGTCATTTGTTGGAATGGCAGATTTTGTGACAAAAGACTCCTTGGACTGGATTTTCAATGACTCTAAGAGTTTTCACGCTTTATTACTACTTGGCAGACTCATGGATGACATGAAATCCCACAAGGTTCGTACCTATACTAATATCTATAAAGGTATATATACTAGTAATATATGAGTAATATACTTAAGAGTAATGCTAGATATTTGTAGAATATTTACTGAATACATTACTCAATAATAGAGAAGCGACTCACCCATGTATGTGATATCCATCTTTAGTTGAGATGTTCATTAGTAAATATAGTACGAATAACATCACTCGTAGACTAAAGTATTTTTATTCTCAACTTTTTCTTTTTTCTTTTCGTAAAACAATATTTTGTACTTAGACAAACAATCACTTGGGATTTTCTATAGCATCCGGAGCATTGGATACTCTGGGGGATTTAAGTTTTAAACTTTAGATCCTTGATATAAAAAACACACACACAGACACACAAATCAAGATCTAACAGTTCAAAAGCTCTTTTAACCTTAAAATTCATGCATGCATGTATGTATATGTAGTTTGAGCAAAAGAGAGGACATATTGCGTCGGCTGTGGAATGCTACATGACGGAACAGGTGCCACAGAAGAAGAAACAACAATCGAATTCACCAAACAAGTGAATGATGCATGGAAGGACACAAACGAAGAATGGCTGATTCCCACCATTCCTAGGCCCCTTCTGTTGCGAATTCTCAATCTTGCACGCACAAATGAAGTTATATACAAGTATGAAGATGGCTTTACCCATGCCGAACTAGTGCTTAAGGATTCCATTGTTTCTTTGTTTGTCGATCCCGTGCCCATATAATTAAGCCTACTAAAAAATATGGTCTCCGAAGGCCCTGTAGTGAAACAAGGAGCAACAAGTCCTCTGAAGTTAGTTTCGAAAGACAGTGTTTCTTCTTGTTGAAGTTAGTTTCAAGCGCTCCCATATAGAACCAGAGTAATGGCAGTTGACTATCTGTCTATAAAATTAGGGCTCAAGGCACCCGCCCAACTGATCTTTAGGATGGTTACATAAATTACCCCAATTCGGTATATAGAAAGGTATCCCGCAAGGTAGACCAAATCAAACTTTCAATCAAAACTATAGATAGATAGGCGGTGTTCAAATACCCATGGATTCGCTGTTTGCTTACTGGCTTCATATAATTCAGAAAACACTAGTTTTCTCGAAGCCTCTTGTTCATATCTCTCATCAAAAGGTGCTATTCGATAATGTCTATTAAAAAGGGAAGATGTTTAATAGTCTGAGTTTTTCTTCTAGAGTGATTTGAAGTAGTGCATTTAGGGGTGGGCACGGTGCGGTTCCATCCTTAAATCGGAACCAGAACCGGAAAATATCAACGGTTCGGTTTGGTGTGGTTCTGCTTAAATTTATTACTAAAACCTTACGGTTTGGTCTACACCGGTTCCAATTCGGTTCTTGCCAGTTTATGGTTCGAAATACTAAATTCTTTGAACACCAAATCATCATTCATTCAAATACATCTTCTCAAACTCTTCAACAAAAAAAAAAAAAACTTCTAAAACTGATTATATAAAGTTGCATACAACACAACAGCAGCAAGCGAAAAAGAAATATTCAAAGTGAGGGCTGGTAACATTACATTATGTGATCTTTAAAGTATCCTGAACATAAATTAAACGTGATTTCTTTCCCACCAGCCTCCTCAGGTGGGAAAGGAGGAAGTTTTGCATTAAGATCTGAGCATAAAAGCGCATACATAGGACAAAAGGTTGGCTCCAGCACAACCTTATCAAATATCAGAAAGATAACATCCTGCAATTCAAATTGAACCCTCAAGCTCATCAACAGGAAAGTAATAGCTCAGTATGGAGTAAGAAGTTTTCAAAGACATTTAGTTAATACAAATCCTTAAAATATCTGGAGTGGTAATTCCAGAATCAATTTGTTGGCCCTTGAGAATGTCAAACTTCTCTGAGGGTCAATTTGTTCAGTATACTGCACAAAAATTAGAACACTTTCATAAGATAATCAGATACAACAAGTAGTTGCACACAAAAAAAAAATTCTAGCTTCTATTAAATTGCAACCTTTTGTAACTTGGTAAAACTAATTTTTCAACCTATTATACCATGACATGTGTGCATATATAATTTATTTATTTATTATTAATAAAACGGTTCGGTTCCAGCTAGTTCTTGATCATTCGAAATCGGAACTAGAACCAATTTAAACGGTTCAGTTTGGTTTTTTACTCAAAGTTGACTTTTCCGGTCAACACGGTTCTTTTTGATTCTTTGTCATACGCTTCAATACGGTTTTGCGGCTTGACGGTTTTTATGCCTACCCCTAAGTGCATTCCAACATCTTCTGTTATGTTTGTTTTGTAGTCGGCGCAGTTGCCCTTACTTCACATTGAAATTTCTTCATAGCCCTTGGATATTGTAAAAGCTAAGACTTTCTCCACTCAAGTGCTGTAAGGGTAGATTTGTTGGGAATCTCGCTCCACCGTTGAAGAAGCGGGGATAGATAGTGCCATAATAATTGATTATGTTTTTGGAGTTATATCTAATTATCTCTCTATATAAAGAGTTAGAATTGGGGGGACACCATGTTAGACACATTTTGAGACATATTTTCATGACCTGCATATTTACTCTCCGTGGACAATGAGAATGGGAGATCCGGTAAGCATTCCTTTTTTTCCATAAATGAGATTTTCTAATTTTTAACATTTTAAGGTTTTTTTTTATTCACGTGGCACAAATATGTGGGGTTCACGACTTCCAAATAGGCAAATAATGGAGGAAATAACAGAAATTGGGATGGATGTATGACATTGCAATGAAATAGTAAGTTTGTGTATGACATTGCAATGTTTTAAAGGTGATGTATGAGTTTGCAGTTGTACCCAAACTTGAGGTTGCAGAACGCAATTACCCCATAAATTATTACAAATAGTTCGAGTCTTGAAGACTCTGATCAAATCATCAAATAAATGAGTTGCAATCCATTCAGGTGGATTCTCAAAATAATGATACCCAAGATTCATGTTATAACTTCAATTGGCAAGGCCGTCCGTCACAACGTTCTTTTCCCAGTAGACATGAATGAACTTGCAACAGGTATGGGTACCATAAAATGTCAAGGTTGTTCAATGATGTTGGCAAGATAAACGAGAAATATTTTTGTGTACCTCCAAAGTATCATAATATAAATGATTGGATTTTTTTTTTCTTCTTCAGGTATCCAACCACTTGTATTATGACAATTGGTGTATTCAACTATGTTCTCTGTACACTGAAAAACCTCTTCAAGCAAACGGGTCTATATTTTTAGTCTTATCCGGTCTCTTACACAAGCTGTCAAATATTGATATAATTTTGAAACCACTAAAAATACAGTGTGCCAAAATTAAACCCAACAGCCCATTTTGAAACGGACTTCAAATTGAACCCGGCCCATTACCAATGTGAGAACCTTTTGTTTTCCTGGAAATTTGAATTCCACTAACAACGGTCACATGGTTGAAGCTCGCTCTCTCCATTCACAATCACGGTCTTGAGCCGTCCGTTTACATCGGGGGAGGTCTCTCAGCTTTGAAAGCTGAAATGGCATACATATTGTGCCTTCCAAAATAGCAAAACAGAAGCAAAAATGGAGGATGGTCATGGATGAAAGAAGCTCATTCGCCTGAGGCTTTTGGAGGTTCTTTTCAGCGGCGCAAAGAAGTTGAAGGAGACAAGAATATGGCTCTCAGTAACAGTAACGATCGCTGGGCATTGCTGGTATAAAATTCATCTCCTTGAACTTACTCTCTCTCTCTCTCTCTCTCTCTCTCTCTCTCCCTCCCCTCGAATTAAGGGTCTTTTTTGGGTTGGGAAATTGGGGTTCTTGGTTTTGAAATCTTGGGTTTATTTTGCCCTTTTTGTAATTTTGAGTTCTAATTGAAATTGGATTTATTAGGTGTAGGAATCTGGTTTGATTGACAAGAATATGGCTCTCAAGAACAGCAACGATCACTGGGCATTTCTGGTACAAAATTTCATCTTTCGAACTTGTACTCTCTCTCTCTCCTCGAATTAAGGGTTTTTTTTGGGGATGGGAATTTGGGGTTCTTGGCTTTGAAATCTTGGGTTTAATTTTCCTTTTTTTGTAATTTCAAGTTCTAATTGAAATTGGATTTATTGGGTGTAGGAATCTGGTTTGATTGACAAGAATATGGCAATTTTTCGTATTTCGATGTTGCAATCTTTATTTGTGTTCATGTTTACCCTTGTACTTCTTTTTCTTAGCCCACATATTCTTAGAAACCAAACATATCCTAATCAAACCTGAAGGTGCATTTTCTCCATTTTGTCTTTGTAATTCATGTTGTTATATGAGAATGCTGAGTGTTAGTAATATAATGGAATTATTAGGTTCCACCAATGCTCTTCAAGCTAGTACAAGAGCCAAGACTTCCGTCTCTAAGTCAAGAGCCAAAACTTTGTAAGCAAGAAACGGAGTGTGGAAAACCAAGATTTTACATTCCGTGTCCCATTAGAAGCCAACACAGTAATCAAACCTGATGGTGCATTTTATTCTTGTGAATCGATTGCTGAAACTATGTTCGGTTATCATTTCAGAATGGATTGCGTTCAGTTCTCTGTTTACAACATTGGGAATAGGGAAAGGATTTAGAGCTTCACATCTTTACAGAACCCCATTACTACATTAGGATTAACTTGCAATCTCTTTTATTTCATGCAATTTCTCTGTACCTTTAATTTGCTTGTTTATATCTTTCTTTGCTGATTGATACAGGAAGAACGCAATCGATGTGGATCTCACATTAGAATCCAACTCAACGTATGTGGGTTCTAGTATACTCAGAAACAAATATTGTCATATTCCCACACCTTTTTTTCTTTAATTTTCAGAAATGGTTTATAATTCAGAAAGTATATGTGATCACCAATTTCTAATTCTTCTTTTTTGGATACATTGCTTGTAGTGATGATGACTGTTTTTACCGAAGCCATTTGTAAGTACTTTGATCCTTTGATTATGAGGCATTCTCCATTTTGATTATGATACATAACATGTTTTATTTAGAATCATTTTTTTTGCATTTTTCTGAGAAATAATAGGGGTCTAGAATTGCTTCTTGTGCAAGTTTAATAGTTAATGTATTATTATATTACATAGCTAGCTGTAATTTATTAGTTATAGGTTATTGTAGATAGCTATGTGTATATACCTCTCTTTCAATAGTTCTTAGCACTAAGTTTGATACATTTCAAGAGACAAAAACCCTTATATCCTTCTCTTTATTACCCTTGCATCATTTTCTTCCCAAAGTTTCTTCTATTCCTCTCAGATCTTTCTCTCTGTTACTTCCTACCCATTCATTTGCCATGGATGCTGTAGACTTTAGGTCCTTAATGCTTATCAGGGGAGGTCTTAAATCTGATGCGCCTGTTTTCAACAAGTCATTGTACAACCTTTCCAATGCCTTCACCCATAAACAAAGAGGGTGATTTTGAGGTATTCGCGGAGTTGCATCGCGATGTGTTGGTAGCTCTGGCCTCATGTTGGAGGCGCGTGGGGTGAATGTGTTCATTGACCTGTATGAAGGCATGAAGGTAACCTGGCCAGATGTCCATATCCACCTATGGTATTTAAGCATGGGTCTCAAACTCCCCATGTTTGGCTTCATCAAAAAGGTACCAGCCCATTATCAGCTTGCCCCTATTAATCTTACCCCTACTACCTATAGGGTCATGTATGCTTTAGAGCGTTTAAACATGATTTATAAAGCTGGGTTGGGCCTTCCTAAGTTTTGAGCTTTATATCTATTAAAGAGCATCTCCACGAGTTCGAGCTACTTTTTCCAGAGTCGCCATGCCGGACGATGGAATCGAACTTGGATTAGGTTTGCCTAACCTTACGATCATGACGTACTTCGAGTCATAAGGAATTAGGAGGGTGACATTACAGGCCGTCACATTCTCATGATACCTGCGACCTTATCTGCTATTTTGGATCGTTTATCCAAACCGGGATTTTCACAACAGAATGAAGGATGTTACCACGTGGTGTCTTGAAGAGGTGGTGACTCAAAAAGTTGGTGATTATTTGGATGTGAAAAAGCCAAACAGAGTTGTCAAAGTTCCCAAAGATGACCAGACGGATTCAAGGGCGACGAAGAGGAAAACTGCCACCTTTTCTTAGAAAGAATGCAGGTCATCCTGGGGAAAGGTTCAAGAGGAAGTTGTCGATTTATGCAAATTTGGTGGCATTATAAAAGGTGAAGCGGAGTCAATGGCAGAGCTGCTGGCAATTAAATCTAGACCTACATTGGTGATTAAAGGAGGAGAAGCAGACCTGGAAGATTAAGTACCTCTAAGAAAGAAGCGACTTCGCAAGACAAATGAAGTGGTTGCTGCCAAGTTCATGAAAAGAAAGACAGAGTTGGTTGAGGCTATTAATGTTGAGAATGTTATGGAGGTCGTCAATGTTGGTAATGTTGTCGTGCCTGTTGATGGGGGGACGAATCCGGTGGAGTCGATGTTGAAGTTTACTGGTAGAATGAAGCTGAAGGAAGTGGGAGTTTAATCTGCCAGAATGGACTTTTAGGTTCCGATCACTCATATTGCCAGAATGGCACCTTAGGCCGTAAAAGCCAACGGTCTTGACAAAGTGGGCACTATAGAGTTTATGATATGGAGGCCACTAGAAGCTGGGTTATCATTTTCTTAGAAGGAAGTTCCTCGCCATTCGCTCGCTTTAGAGGATAGTCGCCATTGATGTAATGTTGCCCCGAGTTTCTAGATTGAGAATTATGTATTCAATATCTTCATCCGCCTTGGATTTAGGCGTACAATCGTCATGAGGTTCAAGATCAATGTTGAATTGGTTAATGTCCTCAACAGACCCCCATATTTTGATTAC
Source organism: Pyrus communis (assembly GCF_963583255.1). NCBI lineage: Eukaryota > Viridiplantae > Streptophyta > Magnoliopsida > Rosales > Rosaceae > Pyrus > Pyrus communis. The sequence goes on from NC_084810.1 coordinate 6,250,623, forward strand.
TATGCAATGTTGATGGCTGGAGTGGGCAACTCTGCCTGGTTAGGCTTAAGGACAAGGTTAAAGCTCGAAACAACATAGGAATAAGCGGTTGCCTGGTCATCCTCAATCTCATTTACCTATGTTAGAGTAGGATACCAGATCACTTGATAGTAAATGGAAGGGACTGCCCTCATAATATGTATCCAGTTCCACCCTAAGATCGCGTTTTGAGGCGAATATGTGTCTAGAACATGAAAGTTTATCATAGAACTATAAGGGTCGGCAACGATCTACAATTTGAGTCCCTAAAGTGACAGGTGTCATTTCAAAATGCTAATAGAATCAACCGAGTTTTCTTGATGTCACTGAGTAATCCCATCCACTCCATGGTGTCTTTGAAGAGTAGATTGACTTCAGCTTTGTTATCGACTAAGATACGACTCACCTTCGTGTGGGCTATCTGTAGAGTGACATTGAGTGTGTCATTGTGCAAAGTGCAAACTCGCTCCATGTCTCAATTCGAGAACATGATTATGTTGCTATCAATGGGGATATCTTTATTGACAGAGGCCACTATCTTCAGTTTCTTACAGGTAATTCTCTGCTCTTTTTGTGAGGTCCCTAGATACTTTTGGGGGTAAATGCAGTTGATATGAAATGTCGACCTTTTCATAGGTCTTTCGTCTCAGTCACTTTTATTCTGGTGTCATCTCGCTTACCTTCCTTCGCATTTTCAGCTACGAACTTCCAACAATGGCCATGGTCAAGTAGATCCTCGATGAACTCCTTGAGGTTTATGCAATTTCTTGTTGCGTGATCGCAGGTTTTCTGGTAGTTACAATACTTCTTAGAATTTGGGATTCGAATTCGTATGGAACAAGGCTTCTTAAAGTAAGGCTTGTTTCTGATTTCATTCAGTATGTTGTTGAGGGATGTGTTCAGCAGAGTGAAGGAAGATGAATCTCTGCGATGCTCTATGCGTGGTCCGTTTGCCTTGCTCGTTTTCCTTTGCCTTCGCTATGCTCATATCAGGGCTCATTCGTTTTTTTTTTTTTTTTTTTTTCCGACGAGCGCGACGTCAACGAAGGGCCAGACTTCAATGGTTTCCCATTCCACCAGTATTCCTCATCTCAGACGACTATCTCTTCTACCTTGTCGAAGTATTTTGTAAGTGTGATATACTCGTACATGGGTTTATGCGACTAAGTTCAAATTTAATGAGAAGTGCATTTTTGAATGTGGTGGTTGCCATGCGGTCATCAGGTCTGTCAACCTTGGCGTACTCTGTACGGACTCTTTATATGTAGTTTATGAGGTTTTCATTGTCTTTCTAATGGATCAGAAACAAGGTATCCGTTTCGTGCTTCACCTCCTTATACGCTGAGAAAGCCTTCATGAATTCATCGTTGAGGATCTTGAAGTCGGTGATGGATTTGGAAAAGAATTCTGTGTCATGGCATTTCCCTTAAATGTGGTAGGGAACATTTTACATATTAGGGAATCATTGTGGTTGTACAAGGCCACAACATTCCGATACGACATTTTATGGCTTAAAGGGTTGAAGTCCACCTTGAAATATTTCACCATTAACTGCGTGAACTTGTCTGGTGGTGCTTCATACACCAGAGCATTGGAGAGGGAGTCACCGCCGTAGCATGATTGTGTGCCTCCATCCAATGGTGCCTGGCTTGCACCATTCAGATAAAAATTCAAACTTCTCTGGTTGATTGGAGAAACTCTAGTCTAGCTCCGTGCACGTTGGGACTGCATGACTAAGGGAAGCTCTAATGGTGCATCTCTTGCCTTTAGAGAGGTTTCTGCAGCTGTTGGGGCATATACCAAAGTTGGGGCATTCGGGGGAATGTCGTCCTCCAAAAAGCCTAGATATCCTATCCAGGTAACACAGATTCTGGCATTGTTGCAATCTAGGGTAGATTTCAGTCGCAATCTAGGGTAGATTTCAGTCGCAACAAGCATTTTTTGACATCATTTGTAGAGGACGCGTGCTGCGTAAAAGAGTTTGCAATAATGGCAAGAGTGGGTGTAGGGCATTTCACCATTTCTGCCTTAAGGAGACTGAAGTCGGAAAATCAGCCATGATAGGATAATAATGAGTGAGACCTACATAGATCAAGAATAGGCAAACGTCGTGAGTCCAAGCGCCGAGAAGGGTGGTTCTCGGCGTAGAGGCTTCGATGCCTAAGCTAGTGGTTGTAGAGAGAACGGTGTAAAGTGTGTTTCTGAGTTGTTCTGGGCTTACCATTGGTGAGAGGTCACCAGGCACATTTATAGGCCATTTGTAGAGTCGGTAAATGTCACTCGACATTCCCCTTCATAGAAGGGAATAAAGGGTCCGAGAGGATACCATTTTCACAAACAGACGCCATATCGAAGAAGGACAATTTGTCTCTTCTTCATCACGGGTAAGAGGAGTGGTTGTGTTAGATCGATCCCCTTCGGGGGTAGACTTAACTTTCACTTCATTCCGGATCGTACCTGACAGTGCTTGTCTTACCATATAGCCCAGGTAGGGCAAATCCTCCATTTCCTTAGCTAACACCATATAGCCAAGTAACGCAGACGCAACGAAAACATTGTCCAGTTCCCTTGAATCTACCATTAACACGTCTCCATGGAATATTAGCTCCAGAACCAGATACGGAGCTCTCTCCAAAGTGGCAGAGCAGGATTCTCTCCACCCACAAGAATGTCGGCCGACCGCTAAATGACTTTCCCTTCGCTAGATAACCTAACCTCAAGTAGCTTCTAAATCTAAGACCTCTGATGGGCTCTGAACTCACTCTACCCTCTTTCACAAATCGCGCTTCCCTTTTCGTAGGCAAAGTGACTCATCCCTTAGCTACTCCGCTAGATCTTTTCTCAGTAGGCTCAACGATGACATCCCCTGTATCTACTTTTAGATTAATCACTTCACCAGTACATTTAATAACAGAAACATCCCTAGAAGAATCTACGCCAGCTTCAACAACCTTGGGCTCAGCTTCTCGGTGAATCATTAACCCCTATTCATTTCCTCATTCCACGAGTTTATCCATACCTTGCTCTTCTCAACAGCTACGGACCATTTTGCTACTTTGTTGTTCCCAATAATCATTGACAATTCTTGCACTCTTACCCTTACCCTTATTAGGAACTGTGATCCCAACCTCTCTAGCAACCTTAATCAGCTTTGGCACAAGAATAACACGAAACTTATAAATCTTTGCAATCTCTTCCCTAGCCTTTTTCTTAGCCACTGTACTTCTAGAATATTAGGACTCCGCACATAAAAGAATCACCTCTCTTTACTCGGTTGTAATCTTCAACCACCTTAGCAACCTTTAATTCTAAGCGTTCTTCATCACTTCCACCAATCATCCATGCATGTCCCAATCCGGATGGGCGATCTACTGGCATTCCCAATGTCTACAAGGATCACTGTATAGGTCTTGTTGATCAAATGTGCCATGACAGCTCCAACTTTATCCAAAAGGTCATCCAACGTAACAGATTTGGTCCGAATGACTACAACTTGTTGGTGGCACTCATCGAAAACAATTAACACATCGTGTTGTAGTCTTACGTGGGAAGGTTTTTAATTCAGGAGTAGTTCCATTTCCAGGCAATGCGGCTTTGGAAGAAAAATCTTGAACTGGCAGGGATCATCTTCAAAAAATACAATGCTTTGAACTTCACGAAGCCCATTCAGGTACCAGGGATAGATTCATCGAAAATGCTTGTTTCGCGTAGGCCTAATTCCAGATGGCATCCACCCAGAACTGCCCCACAAACTTTTGCAGTGCCACCTTATTATACATCGTTGGCGGCATCGGAGGGCTGCACCTTGAATTGTTGAAAACAGGAATAACCCTAGATGAATGGGCGACAATGAGGTGTTTCAACAATTGCGGAAGAATTGGGTGACGCCATCACAAGGTTGAGGAAGAATTGAGAATATCATAGAAGGATTTTCAACAATTGCTGGGTAAACTTCATAACTCAAGAACCAAGGTTTGCAAGATAAAAAATGAAGGCAGAAAGAGGGAAAAAGAAAAGGAAAAGATATAAATACCCAAACAATAGATAAAAAATGCATGCAATTGGCGACGTTAAAAGCAATAGACCATGTGGTTATTTGTCCACCGTGATCGACGGGCTTATGCACGCTCTCCACCTCCAACAGGCATGACACCTAAACTAATGATGGTGTTTAGTATAAACAAAGCGTCCCCGACGCACCTATTGGGAAGAATATGAAACCAAGCGCCAGGGATAGTGGTTCTCGGCGTAGGTATTTTGACGATCAAGTTAGGAAGTGAATGAAATGGATGATTGAGATGCTATGAGTATAGAGAAAACTTATAGTGTCTAACCATTCTGTAAAGATTTAGGATGCCTATTTATAGGCTATTGGGGAGTCATACTAGATGCTTTGTCAACTCTCTGAAACATTAGAGTTATTGGAATTAAAGGTAAGGCTCTGTTCACTTAAACGTCTCTATTGCATAGGTTTAGCTCCCTGCACAGCATGGGTCAGTCTAGTTATTCATTTGCATAGTATGCTCTATCACATTGCCTATGCCTATCATTCTGACCAGACTTTCTATGTAGCAGAGTGGAGATGACGTGGAGGCGATTAGACATGATGTGGGTGCCTATAATGCCCATTCTTCCCTAAGTGGCTAGAAGACAAATTGCATAATCCTGTTAAGGCTCCGACCTGGGGCAGTGAGATTTTTTTCTTTTAAAACCAAGTGTGATCTTGCTAGAGCTATCAGCAGAAGTGTGGTTGCCCTTTAACCTATAATCTGTTGAAATATCTTGGGGTCCCTCGGCTTTAAGAAAGAGTTTTGGAGTGGTCGTGTTGGACTTAGCTAGAAACCACCAAGTTTTAGTATATCGCGATAGGAGGAATGGGGTACCTCAATCACTCCGGCTAGGTCTACAGGATGGACTTGCATATTCATTGTTACAGCTATGCCCCAGAGTACCTCAGGGTGTAGTTAAACAAGACCACACCACCTTACCCAGAGTAAGATTGGAGTTGTCATCAAAGGGATGCAATCTTGTCCTAGATTACATGTTAGTAACTGTAGAGATTTTATTCCAACATTAATTATTTGGTGCGAAGTGGAAGTTGTCACTCTGAGCTAGAACTTGGATATGGGAAAGACTAGCAAACACTTAGCACTTTTTGGATAGTCTCTTAAGGAGCCTGTTGAGTGATCCATACAAATGGAGGCAAGAGTTAATGCTTGACGTCGAAGTTCAGGCGCGCACAGAACTCCAGTTTGTGTCAGAGATGCTTTGTTTCCGCCAACCGTCACCATTAGTTGGGGGGTAGCACGCCCTTTATAGATGGTGGAGCATGTGCGAGATTTGGTCCGTCGATCACGGTCGACAAACCGCCACGTAGTCCATTGCCTCTGTTCGTCTAACGCCGCTTATTAGGCTTTGAGTATTTAAACCCACTTCATGACTTTTTCCTTATTTCTTTTTTCACTTCTGATCATGCCCTTGTTTTTTTCCTTCTTAAATTTATCTAGCAATTTTCAAAATTTTGTTTATGATTTTTCTCGGTTCTTCCTCAATCTTCCTAACTCAAAAACCCTTCGTGAAGGATTTTTTCCGACAATTCAAGGTGTAGTCTTCCAATGTTGCCAACAATGTACAATGAGGTGAGGCTGCAAAAGTTTGTGGAGGAGCATTAGGCAGTTCTTGGCCAATGCCTTATGGGGTTGGAATCACGGGGAGCAAGCATTTAAGATTGCTTGAGTTTGGGGTGGCTCACCACCTCTACGTCTGAATCTATCCCTATTACTTAAGCTAGGAATTAATATTCTTGATGTCTAGAATTGTGAAGTAACCGTTGATTCACTACGGCCTTCTTCTTCCAACCTCACTTAAATTGCTTACCATGTTCTCACTATTAACCGGGATGGGCTTTGCAGCATTTAGAGCATTGTCCTTATTGAAGATGTTCCCTGCCAATTCAAGATTCTTCTTCCAAAGCTGCACCGGGGACCCTTATTACCAATTCGCTCGCGTTGGGCGACGGCTCCTCTTACTTCTCTTTTGGTCTAGGAGACTCCGGTACAAGCTTGAGCTTGATAGGCTTTCCCATTTTTTTGTATTATGTCCTAAGCTACAATTTCTCCCGCCTTATTTAAGCACTCCGACAAAGTAAAAAACTCACATTTTGGCTTGTGGAGTTTCTTGTTACTCTCAAGCACAATAAGAAGGCCCTTCTTGAAATTTGTGGCAGCCAAACTATCATATGGTCTATCCATTTCTGCGAACTCCGTTTGGAATTATTTTATGTACTCGCGGAGACTTTCTCCTTTCTTTTGCCTTATTAGGAAGAAAATGTATGTCTCGCTCTCTTCGCTCCCCTGTAGGCGAAGAAAGCTTTCACGAACTCCATATAGAGGGTCCTGAAATTCGAAATGAACCCAGATGAAACTCAACATTCCATTCTAGATTAAGGGAACACCTTGTAGATCAATGAGTCATTATTGCCATATAGAGCCATAGCATTTCTATATGACAGAATATGGTTGGAGGGGTCAGACTTTCCCTTGAAATATTTTACTCGGAGTTGAGTAAACTTATCTAGAGAAGCATCCCATATCAGATTTGCGAAGAGGGGGTTATCTTTGACTGACTACTGCAATCCTTTTTCAGAGTGAGTCCGGCTGGAGCCGCCAAAATCAAATTTATGCCGTCTGGGTTATTTGGAGGTGCCTTTTTCTAGCTCTTCATGTTGCGGGATTGCACGATAAGCGACACCTCTACGAAAGTCACTCATGCATGGAAAAGTATTTTTGTAGTTATAGAGAAGGAGTCATCGCGCTGCGGTATTCATTTACCCTTTTTTGGATGAGAGCAGACCTTAAGAAGGGTGTGAAAGGTTAGTTAACCCTCTCTATAAGGAGAGCGGACCTTATGAAGGGTGTAAGAAGGGTGTAAAAGGTTAGTTAACCCTCTCCATAAGGAGAGCAGACATTGAGAAAGGTGTAAAAAGTCAATTTACCCTCTCTTGGTGTAGAGCATAGAAGTCGTTAAGTATGTAGTCAAGCAATGTTTATGAATGATTTTATGAATCTTCATTGAAAATAAGTAAAATGTATCAAAATTTGCTAGAAAGAGAAAACTACAAAACAACAAAGACAATCCTCAAACACTTAGAGGAGTATATCGATCTGCTTGAGTCTTTGAACTTGATAGGCCTAAATGAGATTCAGGGAGTGACGGGAGGTCACATTTAGTACTTTCTCAGATTGTAGGAGTTCCTATGCTTTTTAAATCTACTTCTCGTTCATGGTGGTGAAGGTGTAGCTACTTTTTCCACCTACCCTCCTAACAACCTTCCCAGATATGATCTATCTTTATAGAGCCTTCTCCATGGGCAGTGATAAAGGTCTTTCTTACGAATATGTCTTTAATCTGGAACTATTAGATCTTGGTCCTTTTATTGTAGTAGGACAAGAGCTGCTGCTCGATAAGCTACTATTTGGTGACAACCTTCTCACATTCTTCCTTTGCCAGGTACAAGTTAGTGGCCACCTCATTGTTCTGCTCTAAATTTGGCAGTATAGTGCTGATGGTTGGCATAACGACGTTGGAATGGATGATTGCCTTAATGCCAAATGCCAAGGAGAAGATAGTTCACCAATAACTTATCATTTGCTTGTATGACACGTTCATAGGAGGTTGTCTGGCCACTTCCCTTTCTTATGTATAAGAGACTTCTTGAGGCAATCCAAGATAGTCTTGTTGGATGCCTCATCTTGCTCATTTCCCTAGGGGTATCTTGGTGTGAACATGTGATGCGGGCCGTTGTTAGTGACGGTGTAATGCAGGATTCCAAATCAGTAGAAGATGTTCTTCTAGATAAATTTCTCTATGTCCGTCTCGGGGTTCAGCCTCAACACATTTGGTGAAGTAGTCAGTTGCTACAATCATCATGTCTCTGGCCCAGTAGTAGGCGGCATTGGTCCCACCATGTTGGTTGCTCACTACATGAATGAGCAAGGGCTCGTCTGCGGATGAAGTATGATGGCAATTGTTGCACCTTTGTACAAGTTTCTTAGCAACTTGATGCATGGTTCGCCAGTAGTAGCTTAAGTTAAGAGCTTTCTGAGGGAATCCTACTCTAGAGTGGTTGCAACAAACGTCTTCATAGATCAAGCTCATAACCTTCAGGTCTTCAAGAGGCGCCACACTTTCGTGCTTCTTTCGGTAAAAAAGTTTGGCTCCCTGTTAGGCCATGGGCCAAAATCCTTCAATTAGCTAAGTCTTGATGAAGACTATCGTGACTAATTTCGGGAAACGCTGGCTCAAGTCGTCATGCACCCATTTACACCAGAACAGCCAAACTCATCCATGTTTTGATATACGGGTAGTTTACCTTTTCCCAGGGGAGAGTAGACGCTGAGAAGGGTGTAAAATATTAGTTTACCTTCTCTTGGAGGAGACTAAGTCATGAGAAGGGTGTAAAAGGTGAGTCTACCCTCTCTCGAAGGAAAGCAGACACAAATAAGGGTCAGTTTACTTTCTCTCGAATGAAAATAGCCCTTAAAAAGGTGCAAAAGATTAGTTTCCCCCATCTCGGATGAGAGCATGAAAGTTGTTGTTGACTATGCAGTCAAGCAAAGTTTAGGAATGATTTCTCTTGAAAATAAGTGAAATGTATCAAACTTAGTGCTAAAAACTATTGAAAGAGAGGTATATACACATTGCTATCTACAATAACTATAACTATTAAATTATAGCTAGCTACGTAATATACTAGTACATTAACTATTAAACTTGCTCAAGAAGCAATTCTAGACCCCTGTTTATTTCTTAGAAAAATGCAAAAAAATGATTCTAAATAAAAATGGAGAATGCCTCATAATCAAAGGGTCAAAGGTACTTACAGATGGCTTCGGTAAAAACAATCATCATCACTACAAGCAATGTATCCAAAAAAGAAGAATTAGAAATTGGTGATCACATATACTTTCTGAATTATAAACCATTTCTGAAAATTAAAGAAAAAAAAGGTGTGGGAATGTGAAGATATTTGTTTCTGAGTATGCTAGAACCCACATAGGTTGAGCTGGCTTCTAATGTGAGATCCACATCGATTGCGTTCTTCCTACATCAATCAGCAAAGAAAGATGTAAACAAGCAAATTAAAGGTCCAAAGAAATTGCATGAAATAAAAGAGATTGCAAGTTAATCCTAATGTAGTAATGGGATTCTGTAAAGATGTAAAGTTCTAAATCCTTTCCCTATTCCCAATGTTGTAAACAGAGAACTGAACGTAATCAATTTTAAAATGATAATCAAACATAGTTTCAGCAATCGATTCACAAGAACAAAATGCACCATCAGGTTTGATTACTGTGTTGGCTTCTAATGGGATGCGGAATGTAAAATCTTGGTTTTCCCCACTCTCTTTCTTACAAAGTCTTTGGCTCTTGACTTAGAGACAGAAGACGGAAGTTGTGGTGAAGATGATCCTACTTACTATCCTCAGCGAAATTCAAATATGCAGCCTTCAACTAGCTTGAAGAGCATTGGTGGAACCTAATAATTCCATTATATTACTAAAACTCATCATTCTCATATAACAACATGAATTACTAAGACAAAATGGAGAAAATGCACCTTCAGGTTTGATTAGGATATGTTTGGTTGCTAAGAATATGTAGGCTAAGAAAAGAAGTACAAGGGTAAACACAAACACAAATAAAGATTGCAACATCGCAATACGAAAAATTGTCGTATTCTTGTCAATCAAACCAGATTCCTACACCCAATAAACCCAATTTCAATTAGAACTCAAAATTACAAAAAAGGTAAATTAAACCCAAGATTTCAAAGCCAAGAACCCCAAATTCCCAGGTCCAAAAAAACCCTTAATTTGAGGAGAGAGAAAGAGTACAAGTTCAAAAGATGAAATTTTGTACTAGAAATGCCCAGTGATAGTTGCTGTTCTTGAGAGACATATTCTTGTCGATCAAACCAGATTCCTACACCTAATAAATCCAATTTCAATTAGAACTCAAAATTACAAAAAGGGCAGAATAAACCCAAGATTTCAAAGCCAAGAACCCTAATTTCCCAACCCAAAAAAAACCCTTAATTCGAGGGGAGAGAGAGAGAGAGTAAGTTCAAGGAGATGAATTTTATACCAGCAATGCCCAGCGATCATTGCTGTTACTGAGAGCCATTTTCTTGTCTCCTTCAACTTCTTTGCGCCGCTGAAAAGAACCTCCAAAAGCCTCAGGAGAATGGGCTTCTTCTTTCATCCATGACCATCCTCCATTTTTGCTTCTGTTTTGGATGGCACAGTATGTATGCTATTTTAGCTTTCAAAGCTGCGAGACCTCCCCGGACGTAAACGGACGGCGCAGGACCGTGATTGTGAATGGATAGAGCGAGCTTCAACTATTTGACCGTTAGTGGAATTCAAATTTCCAGGAAAACAAAAGGTTCTCACATTGGTAATGGGCCGGGTTCAAATTGAGGTCCGTTTCAAAATGGGCTGATGGGTTTAATTTTGGCACATTGTATTTTTAGAGGTTTCAAAATTATATCAATATTTGACAGCCCGTGTAAGAGACCGGATAAGACTAAAAATATAGACCCGTTTACTTGAAAAGGTTTTTCAGTGTACAGGGAACACGGTCGAATACACCAATTGTCATAATACAAATAGTTGGATACCTGAAAAAAAAAAAAATTTCAATCATTTATATTGTCAACATCATTGAACAACCTTGACATTTTGTGGTACCCATACCTGTTGCTAGTTCATTCATGTCTACTGAGAAAAGAACGTTGTGACGGACGGCCTTGCCAATTGCAGTTATAACATGAATCTTGGGTATCATTCTTTTGAGAATCCACCGGAATGAATTGGAACTCATTTATTTGATGATTTGATCGGAGTCTTAAGGACTCGAACTATTGTAATAATGTATGGGGTAATTGCATTCTGCAACCTCAAGTTTGGGTACAACTGCAAACTCATACATCACCTTTAAAACATTGCAATGTCATACACAAACTTACTATTTCATTGCATTGCAGTTTCATACATCCATCCCAATGTCTGTTATTTCCTCCATTATTTGCCTATTTGGAAGTCGTGAACCCCACATATTTGTGCCATGTGGATTAAAAAAAACCTTAAAATGTTAAAAATTAGAAAATCTCATTTATGGGGAAAAAAAAAAAAGGAACGCCTACCGGATCTCCCATTCTCATTGTCCACCGAGAGTACATATACAGATCATGAAAACGTGTCTCAAAATGTGTCTAAAATAGTGTCCCCCCAATTCTAACTCTTTATATAAAGAGATGATTAGATATAACTCCAAAAACATAATCAATTATTATGGCACTATCTATCCCGCTCCTTCAACGGTGGAGAGAGATTCCCAACAAATTGTACAGATTTGTGCCGTCAAAGTTGTTTGGAGACTTGCAACCGAGTTCCTAGACTAGAAAAATCTACCCCTTACAGCGCTAGAGTGGAGAATGTCTTAGCTTTTACGACATCCAAGGGCTATGAAGAAATTTCAAAGTGAAGTAAGGGCAACAGCGCCGGCTACAAAACAAACATAACAGAAGATGTTGGAATGCACAATTCACTCTAGAAGAAAAACTCAGACTATTAAACATCTTCCCTTTTTGTAGATAGTATATGTAGAGAACAAACTGACAATCCAAATCATTTTATTCAAGCATTTACACACACACACACACACACATATATCAACAAGAAGAAACACTGTCTTTCGAAACTAACTTCAGAGGACTTGCTGCTCCGTGTTTCACTACAGGGCCTTCGGAGACCACATTATTTATCAGCTTATAGCAAAGACCATAATTTTTAGTAGGCTTAATTATATGGGCACGGGATCGACAAACAAAGAAACAATGGAATCCTTAAGCACTAGGTCGGCATGAGTCAAGCCATCTTCATACTTGTATATAACTTCATTTGTACGTGCCTAGGAATGGTGCCTAGGAATTCGCAACAGAAGGTGCCTAGGAATGGTGAGAATCAGCCATTCTTCGTTTATGTCCTTCCATGCATCATTCACTTGTTTGGTGAATTCGATTGTTGTTTCTTCTTCTGTGGCACCATGTTCCGTCATGTAGCATTCCACTGCCGATGCAATACGTCCTCTCTTTTGCTCAAACTACATATACATACATGCATGCACGAATTTTAAGGTTAAAAGAGCTTTTTAACTGTTAGATCTTGATTTATGTGTGTGTTTTTTATTTATTTTTTATATCAAGGATCTAAAGTTTAAAACTTAAATCTCCAGAGTATCCAATGCTCGGTTGCTATAGAAAATCCCATGTGATTGTTTGTCTAAGAACAAAATATTGTTTTACGAAAAGAAAAAAGAAAAGGTTGAGAATAAATATACTTTTGTCTATGAGTGATGTTGTTCGTACTACATTTACTAATGAGCATCTCAACTAAAGATGGATCTCACATAATGGGTAAGTCGCTTCTCTATTATTGAGTAATGTATTTTGTAAATATTCTACAAATATCTAGCATTACTCTAAGTATATTACTCATATATCACTAGATATATACGTTTATAGATATTAGTATAGGTACGAACCTTGTGGGATTTCATGTCATCCATGAGTCTGCCAAGTAGTAATAGAGCGTGAAAACTCTTAGAGTCATTGAAAATCCAGTCCAAGGAGTCTTTTGTCACAATATCTGCCATTCCAACAAATGACACGACTGATAGCAGAAAGTAGGACGTGGTAAGTGCTACTGACATATATTCATCCATTTTTGGTGTGTAATTTTGGTGCAACCATTTGGCTTCCTCGAAGTAAGCTCGAACTAGAACTTTCATCTACGAAATCAACACGCAGTCTCTAGTTAATTACTTTCCATATGTAATCTGATGATAATACAACTACAACATTATTTTCCATGATCAATTAAATTTTTTAATAAACAAGATTAATTTAATGGTGTAATGGTATTCATATAATTAACTTATTATGTGGTTTAAGCTCAAATCTCACACCCCTGACTCTATATCATGAGTTTTGGTAATTTTCACGGTAGTGGTACAAGTGTGACATTGAAAGTCAATGAAGTGTGGTGAGTCATTGAGACTTCCAGAAGCAATATGAGATTTGAACATAAAAAGTAAAAAAACCACAATAGGCCTTTTGAGCAATTATTATGAGGCACTAAAACATGGTATAATCAATTCATTTATATCATGATAATACTTTGATATGTTCTTACTATTATAATATACGCATAAATTCACTTTTAACCCCTTATTATAACATTGATATAATATGAAGTGAATGTGCTCAGTTGAAAATATTAATAAGTCTTGCTGCTTCTCTCGCATAGTGAATGCCATCTAACTTCCCCTCTTTTGTAAGCTTTTCTTCGATTTCAACGTATTCATCCAACATATCTTGATAACAGACTTTCATATACTTCGGCAGTTGGTTGATGACTGAGATATCTCACCTCCAGGTGATTAAAAAAAATTAGCAAGACCTTCTCGAGTGGTGATTATATATTTAATCAGTGTTTAACTAAATTTGTAGTATAAGGTATGAAATTAAAAGGATAATTGACTGTATTAGTATATAATCTATGAACCTTTCAATAGCTTTAGTAAACAGCTTTTGTTTGCATATGTTCCATAAGCATCATAAATGTCATCAATAGTCGTAATCATAGCATTAGCTTTGCAGAATATTCTCCTAGCAAAGCAATGCTTGGGCTCGAAGAAGACTCCCAAAGCCCAAAAGTAACATTCAACCACTCTATCTCTTATTTTGTCCACCAAAAAAAAAAAAAAAAAAAAAAAAAAAAAAGAACACTCTCTCTTATAAAAGGTAGTTTGTTTACAAAGTCCAAATCCTTCCACCACCTGCCAATTAATACATCATAATAATGGAATTAGTCAATCCAATTACTATTTATTGTAACCTTTGTGTATGCACGTGCGTAAAGAGTGATGCTATATTTAGACACACGAACACACTTGCTAATATATGTAGCCATAGAGAATAGTAGGGCATAGTTTGATTAGTGTCAACAAATGTATTATAGTTTTATGTGTCTAAATAACATTATTCACACACTTTTACATTCACTATTGTAAGAACTGACATGTCACTACAAAAAAATAACCATAAAACAAGTGTGATTTTTGTCCGTTTTCTTGTAGCATGTATATGGCTCGTGGACGCGATCAGAGTTAGCCTTGTAATTTCACTTAGTTCTTTTTTATGGACTTGCTGCAACAGATTGAAGTCCAACTTTGCAAAAGTTAGGAGAGTTTGATTTACTAAATGACCACGTTCTTCATAAATAGACAAGTAACTCCTTGCTTCTAGCCTAGGGAAGCCCTTCCAGAATGGTTGATACAAGGCATGAGTTACTTGTTTCGAAAGTAACGGGCTTAAACGGTGTGGTGAAAGTCAGTGCTTCATCTAGCAAGTCCTCTCCGTGAACTCTACATGTGCGGCTTCGAACAAGCTTAAGAGCCCTACTGCATCAGTTGCAAGTGATTCCTTGAATTTTCCATGGACGTCCTTGAACTTATTGAACATGTCTGCTAGCTCCACCAAATAAACGTGTTAACGTAAACAAAATTAGGGAAAATCCAAGGTTATAAACATTATTAATTAACAAACCATGACCGCAGAGAGAAAACTGACCACATGAAACCTTAAAACCTTGTTGTCTAACCAACCGAAAACGGAGAGCGGTGGAGTAAAGGTCATCATCATTTTCTCCGCCATCACCATCATGATAGTCTTGCGAATTTGCTGCAAAACTTCCTCAATCTCATTTTCGAAATGGCGGGAGACACCAAATTGCTGAACGTTGTTGATTAAGTTCAATTTTTCGGAAGGCATTGATGGAGCCATTACCCATCCTCTTCACTTTCTCTTTCAGTTCTTGGACATCTTTCTCAAGTTTTGTATCTGTTTCCTACATAAACAAATTTAAAAGATGTTAATAAAAGTATGATGTTCATGCATGGTGTATGCAAATTAAAAAGTACTTATAAAAATTAATCTACAATAACAAAGTATATACTCTAAATGTAAGTCGCAGCTAGCACTTGATTAGTATTAATAGCCCATTCTTAATTAGCATTATTAGGCATAATTTTCTACCAGAGAAGCATATGAAATAAAATAAGAGTAATGTTATTCTCATCTCAATGTCTTATCTTCCCACCCACCTTTTAATAAATTTTTTAATTACAAATTTGTTCATTTACAAAAAGAATGATAAGGACATTAATTATCTTATTTTGCTTAATTTAAAAAAAAAGGTTGGGTGTGAGAGACAATTTGTCTATCTTAAAACCTTAACTCATATTTTATCTCCTTTCATTCAGAGAAAGTAAAAAAATATCAATAGACTTGGAAGATGACTTTTTCATTGAACAAGTGGAAGATGACGCTTCTACGGAAGAGGTAGAAGATTCTGTTTCCATTGAAAAGGTAGAAGAATAATTTGTGTGTAGGTCATTTGAATTTGTCCATCGTGTTTTTGAATTTGTCGTTGTTGAATTCTTTTGAATTTGGATACATATGTCGTTTCCATATGAATTTGCAAACCTTAGTGGTTTTTTAAGGGACAATTTTATAATTTAATATGTATGTATACATTAAAGATTATTTTGGGAATAATAGTGGGTGGAGAATTAGCATTTTAATTTTTGTAACTTTTTAAGGTGAGTGAAAAAATAGGACAATAGAGTGGGTCTAATAGGTCTGTAAAATAATCGCCCCAAGCGCTGGAAGAGAAATTAGCTAAACGTCGTTTAACATCTTCCGAAACCACATTTAGTGTTTGACCATGAGATGCAGCTGAAACTTGATGATCTGACATTTTTTCCCTTATTCGGATCGACCATGGAGATCAATGTTCTTTTAATTATTATTGAAAAGGGCTATACTCGGCTCTTTATAGTGAAATCTCCCTCTCTCCCTCCCTTCCCCCTCTCTGTGTGATTCATGCCATATTTGAAAGGGATAACCTCTCAACGATTGTTACATCTACTTCACAAAAAAAAAGCTAAAACCGTTTTTAATGAATAACTAGCTTCAAACATTTCACTGAATTAAAATCTCCATATCTCTCTCTCCCCTTCTCCCTCCCTCTTTGTATGATCCATGCTATAGTTGAAAGGGACAACATCTCTAATGCGTGTTAAATTTGTTCCACAAAACATAGCTAAAAAAGTTTTTTAATGAAAAACTAGCTTAAAACATGTTACTGAATTAAAATCTTTATATCTTTCTTCATCTCGTTGTGTGATCCCTGCTATAGTTAAAAAAGATAGCATCTGAACGTATGTTACATCTGCTCCACAAAACATAGCTGAAAAGGCTTTTAATGAAAAACTAGCTTCAAAAGTTTTACTGAATTAAAATCTCTATGTCTCTCTCTCTCTCCCCCTCTTCTCCATCCTTGTGTGATCCATGTTATAGTTGAAAGGGACATCATCTCAACTTGTGTTACATTTGCTCCACAAAACATAGCTAAAAACGTTTTTAATGAAAAACTGGCTTCAAACGTGTTACAGGATTAAAAGGTCTATGTCTCTCTCCCTCTCTTTATGTGATCCATACTATAGTTGAAAGAAACAGCATCTCAACGCATGTTACATCTGCTCCACAAAACATAGCTGAAAAGGTTTTTAATGAAAAACTAGCTTCAAACGTTTTACTGAATTAATCTATATATCTCTCTGACTCTCCCCTCTCCCTCCCTATGTGATCCATGCTATAGTAGAAAGGGACAACATCTCAACATGTGTTACATTTGCTCCACAAAGCATAGCTAAAACCGTTTTTAATGAAAAACTAGCTTCAAATGTGATACTGAATTACATCATATATATGTCTGGATCTCTCTATGTGATCTGTGCTATAGTTGAAAGAGACAGCATCTCAACACGTGTTACATCTACTCCACAAAACATTGTTGAATCCCCCCCCCCCTCTTCTCCCTCCTTTTGTGATCCATCCTATAATTGAAAAGGACCGCATCTCAAAGTGACTTACATCTGCTCCATAAAATGTAGCTAAAAACGTTTTAAATGACAATCTAACTTCAAATGTTTTACTAAATTAAAATCTTTATGTTAATTTAGGAGGCAGATTGTCTGCCCTCTGTTACCAGTGCCCTTTCTATCCCCTTTTATTTATGGGATCACGGTTAAGTCACGTCAACATTTTATATTGCTATTGATTTTTTTGTCTTATTATCTCTGTTAAAAAATTAATATAAAAGGTTGACGAGACTTAACCATAATCACATAAATAGGAAGAGACGAGAAGAGCACGCCAACAGAAGGACAAACAGTCTGCCTTCGTCAATTTAAATATCTAATAGTAACAAATAAAGTATCGATCATTAGTCTTTATCACGACACGTAGAAAGTATGTATGAATTTTATATCATAGTAAGAAGGGAATGCACGGAACTAATGTGGCTGGGGCAGTACGGATGTCAAAGTGGGGTCGGCAGGAACAGGTGTGGCAGCGCGCAAAGGCACAACAGATGAGCGCACGGCCTTGGACTGGGATAAGATGTCGGCACCGTGGGGCTGCAAAGGACTGGTGCAGCAAGCCTACACGAAACACAGGGAAGCAAAGTGAAGGTCTGTGGTAGGCTAGGTAGACAATGGTGATACCGTATAGAAATGACTCTTTGTATTAGTATGTGATAAATATTAAAATATGTATAAGGTTATAACATTTTTTATTTAGGTAAAATATGTATAAGGTTATAACAATTTCTATTTAGGTATGATGTATACACTAATTATAATAAAAGATTGTTATAATGCATGCGAGAATCATGTAGATACGTTCGGATTAATTAACTCCAACCTAACCAAAGTAGGACAAATTGAAGAGTATAGTATAACTTTATATGAAAAAGATGCACAATTTTTTTTTGGCAAGAGTCCTCATTTTAAAACTTTGTACTCTACTAATTCTCAAAGAATAAGCACGATTATTTTAAGAGCCTTTTCAATGGGAGTCTCTATTTATGGACTTCCACCATCACCTTTGAGGACTCATTTAGGGATTTTAAGGGAATTTTCCTGTCTCTAAAAGAATATTATCTACAATAAAAGAGTTACAATTCCTAAATTTGAGGTTTTTATAATTTTAAGTAATAATTTGATTAGATGAATTTTTTTTGTTTGTGTTAACTTTTTTTTTAATTAATTTCGTATTACGTTGTCATAAAATATTTTGACAAAAAAAAAAATCAAATTTGATACCAAATTTTGTGTTCCAAAAAATAAAATAAAAAACGTAATTAGAATGATTACATTATTGAACATCATGGCTCATTATTGAGCTCCATGATTGGATTATGAGTCATGACTAAAAAGGCATCACTTGAAAAAAACAAAAACCCACCCATCTTTTTTGAATCTGTTGGAAAGTAAAAAAATTCAAAGGCAATCACCATCTTCCTTGAATATGTTGAAAAGGATAAAAAAAATAAAATAAAATAAAAGGTCATCATCATGGCCATAGAATATGCTGGATAGAAGGGGATAAAAAAACAAAAGTCTCCCGGTATCCTAATAATAAAATGTCATCACCCGTTAAATCGGTGGAAAAGAAAAAGAAAAAGGAAATAGGAGCTCTAGCTTTTGTTTTTTTCTTTTCTTTTTCCACATTTAAAACGTTTCTAGCAAAGCCTAGCCACTCTTCACTTTTTTCTCGCACAAAAGCCCCAACAAAATTCCTGCTTCGTCGCCGAATTCTTCCTTTCTAATGGGAGAAATTTTTTATTGTGACTGAAATACGGATGGTAAGCTACGTATTTTTATATAAATGGTGAAAAATTTTAATTTTTAAGTTATTAACTTTTTAACACACAATCTCACTATTTGTATAATGACACGTGGTGTATCACCCATTATTCTGATCACAACGAAAAATCTCTCCTCTAGTTAGGGTTGGCAAAAAACTTACTTGATGTTCCTCATTTTCCTTCTCCTCTCCAGCGTTCTACCCCTCCTTCAAATCATCTTTTTGTTTTTTTTTTTCTGACAAACTTTCGAATCATCTTTCATCCCTCCCATTCGGTCCCCCCCCCTCCCAACTTACTTCTTCCCAATCGCTCTCTCTTCCCTCCCATATTTTATGGTTCAAGTCCCCTCTCCTCAGTTTCATGTTTTATTTCTCTTCTTTGTTTCTGGTAACGTTCTTAATTTCTAGTTTTCTTGAGCTTGTCTCAGATCTGGGCTTTTATGCCCTTTTTCTTCCTCCATAGCTTATCTCCATCGTCAATCTTCCAACACCGACCTTTGCTACTCGGCTCAAGGCGCGTCTCTCAACGACGGCACACTTTGGTGTTGTGTGGTTGTTAAATTGTTTTTAGCACTAATTGGTAGGATTATGGGAGCATTTTTTGCGTGGTTGTCCCTATATTTTTTTATACCCATTTTAAACGTTGGTTGTCCCTATTTAGGGACTCCACTGAAGATGCTCTGACCAACGGCTAGAAGATCAACTGCCTGAGCCCCGTATAAAAGTGGGCCCCCAATTTTTTTTTGTTAGTACACATATACGCAAAAAATAAAAATGCAAATATTTAATATTAGGTTATGCGAAAAGTAAGTTTTTAAATCTCAATATTGTTTTTAAAGACCCAACTGTAAAGGCCCAAACGAACAATATATTGATTGAATAATTAAAAGACAAGGAGACATTGGATGTGGTCTTTAGCCACTAATGACCTTGACTAAAACCTTATGCCATCTCCCATCCGTCCACCACCTTTCTTGTGCCTTGAGCTTGACTGATTTTTTCAGTCTCTTAATAATTAGTATGCATATGCATTAGAAGAACATCTAAGCTTATTTAGGATAAACATCAATCACAAGCGGGAACAAAATTATTATGTGTTATCAAGTGTTTCAAGCCTATTTTGTGTTGTAACGAGTTTTAACTTACTCACATGCATTACGTGATAAATTTAAAATACATTCTCATATGTAGTTGGTACTTCATTCCTTAAATATTATCTTCAGATTCAAAATAAAATTAAATAAATGAAACGAACAAAATAGTTGAAAATACGTATAAATGAATAGTTGAAAATACGATGCTAAATTTTAGGTATTTTGCTACCATTGGTTTAACAGATGGTTCATCGTGAATATATTAGTTGGTACTCAGTACTCAAACTATTAGTTTGTTTTATACATTTGGATGTATAGACGATCTCTAAATTGAATAATTTTTTGTAAAAATGATCTTTAAATTAAGAAATTGAATATTTCCAATAATTGAATTCATACGATGAATATTCGCAACAAGTGAAATATGTCATTCTTCAATGATAGTAGGCATGTATTTATCCAACTTTACCATATGAGAATATGTAGTTGGAAGATCAATTGTGCAAGAATGCACTGCACTGAAGTATTGACGCCCCCCATTACTCACCCACCAACCTATTGAAAGTGTCATATTTGTTTAAGTTCCAGTTAATTTTTTTTCCCGTTCAATTTAACTAGCACTTAATGGAAATGAGTTTTCAAAAAATTGGATACATATTTGCAATGTTTGAAAAGGTTAGGATCACCTTGGAATGATACTAAAAGGTTAGGAAGCGTTACATAATTAACATACAACCTACACACAAAAATTCAATAATTATTACAACTAATTTGAAAATTACAATTAAATGCCAACGACTAGAGTAAGGTTTCAATATTATACAAGGTTTTATTAAAAAAAATAATAATATTTTTCAAGGATTGGAATAGAATTTTCTGCTACATGGTAATTATGAACAAAAACTATTGAGGTTATGAATCACACATCTGTAAAAGAAGAAATTTTACATGTACTAATAAGTAATTGTATTACTCTACATATATTTCATTATTTGATGATAAAACTGCAACTTTTGTCAAGAACGTCACTTAACAATTAACCTCGTTCCATACAAGGTGTTCTCATATTTCATACATCTTCCTCACATGCCAGAAACATCGACATTGAAATTAGGCCTGGCAAACAGGTCATGTTTGCTGTGTTTCGTGTCTTTTTCGTGTAACACCTATTATCTTAACGAGTCCTTAACAAGTTGGGTCACTTTACCCAACAGGTAAAATGACCCGACCCATTAAAAAAATATTTTTTTTCTTAAATTTGCACATACCACATTGTCACATAAATATTACTTTAAAACATAAAAACATATTTGCCGTTAAGTACTACATCTACACTCCAAAATAAAAGACTAATAAAAAAGCACCAATACACTACTAGTTTACTACAAAATATCAAATGTGCAAGGATATGCAAAATGAATGAGTTTTTCTTTTCAAGGTTGTGAAGACTTTCTTAGAAATTAAAATCTTGCCAATGAAACTCAAAGTTTGCATGTTATTCATTTTCCAAAATCCTTCAATTTTCATCGATCATCATGGGGAAATTGTATTGGAACTTTGGCTTGATCAACCTTCAAAAGTTATGTTGATGATGTTTTCAGTAAGATTGTCAACATGAGAACTCTCTTCCGCAGAAATTAAGTATAGAAAAGCTAAACATTATAAATCATTCAAATTATGTGAAGTTTATCAAAATAATTATGAAAAGAAACAAAACAATAGTACTATAGCATATAAAAATGCATTACCTCTTTTTCCAAATTTTCTAAATTTAATTTAATATATATAATTATATATATATATGTGTGATTTTATATTTATATATATATATATATAATTGTTATAGTATTTTTAAGGATATAAAATTATTATTAAATTAGTATTTTGCTTCTAGTGTATAGGGTTACGCACGTGTATAACCGGACCAATCCGTTATCTTAACAAGTGTTTATCCAGTTATCTGATAACGACTTGATTCGTTACTTGGTCACTGGATAACTTGTTAATTTCGTGTTGCTTTGTATCGGATTAATGGATCGTGCTAGAAATTGCCAAGCTTAATTGAAATAATGCTATAAAGTGGAAAAGGACAAACTACTAAACGTCCCAGCAATTATGTGACCCCTGAATAAAGGGCTCCCACTCATAAAACGTGGAAGGGAGCATTGCCGTTCGCTGACATTCAAATCATTGCATACTTTACAGATTTTTCACATGATTTATGAATCTGAGTGTTATCAAATTCTACATTTGCTTGCCTATATATAGACGTGATCGTCCACGCATTGTTCTTCAAATTGACTAAAATTTTCCAACAGGAAAGCATGGAAGACATGGCATTAATCCAAGGTTCAGCAGAAGCTCAATCACAAAATCCCAAGCCTGAAGTTGCTCGTCGGACGGCAAATTTTCACCCAAGCATTTGGGGAGATCAGTTCATAAATTATGATGATTCCCAAGACATTGTAATACATATTATGCAAGCATGAACATTTTCTTTCTACAACACCACAGCTGTTTTTCTTTTCCTTTTTAGAAAATCTTCGTTTGTGAGTTTTCAAATTTGGTGGAAACTTTAGTTATTTTTTCTAATAAATGAAAGTATCTACATTAAGGGAGAGGAGATGACTTAGTCTTGCAATGGCTTAACAATAATGTAGTTCAAATTTGCCTTATAGCTAATTTTGCACGTGACTTTAATTTTCTCAAAACGTTTTCTGACATTTTTTACTCACGTAAATAATTTGTTGTTGCAGATTACACAAGCTCACAGTCAACAACAGGTTGATGAACTCGAAAAAATTGTGAGGGAACTATTGATAACCAGTGCAACTGATTTTTCACTTCAGCTAAAGTTGATTGATGCAATCCAGCGCCTTGGCGTGGCATACCATTTTGAAAGAGAAATCGAGAAAGCACTTGAACGTATGCATGCTGCATTTGATGGTGACCATGGCAACGATGATGTTGATCTATACACTGTTGCTCTTGCTTTCCGGCTGCTAAGACAACACGGGTATAATGTTTCATGTGGTAGGTGTAAACAAATTAACTTAATTGATTATTTGATTTTGAGTTACTATTAAAACTTTCTTAATTCTTGTGTCCCTATTTTCTGAAAATCATGCAGCCATATTCACCAA
Organism: Pyrus communis; assembly: GCF_963583255.1. Classification (NCBI taxonomy): domain Eukaryota; kingdom Viridiplantae; phylum Streptophyta; class Magnoliopsida; order Rosales; family Rosaceae; genus Pyrus; species Pyrus communis. The sequence continues at coordinate 6,273,715 of NC_084810.1, forward strand.
TTTCAAGGATCAAAGTAGTAGCTTCAAGGAAAGCTTGATTGATGACGTGTCTGGTATGCTAAGCTTTTACGAAGCAACACATCTGAGGGTGCATGGAGAAGACATATTAGAAGAGGCTCTTGTATTCACCACCACTCACCTTGAATCAGCAGCAACCTGCGTAAGCAATCCACTCGCTACACAAATAACTCAAGCCCTAGAGAGACCCCTGCGAAAAAGTCTAGAGAGATTATCTGCGCGACGTTACATTTCAATCTACCAAGAAGAAGCTTCACATAATGTCTCTCTTCTGAAACTTGCAAAGTTAGACTTCAATCTTGTTCAACTTTTGCACAAAAAGGAGCTCCGAGAGATTACTAGGTAATTAAGATGATCTTATTAGTTTGCAAGATGGCACCAAATATATATATATATATATATATATATATATATATATATAACTTTCGAATTCGAAGTAATTAATAGGCAAGTAATATGTTTAGGTGGTGGAGAGCACTAGACTTTGAAAGGAAGCTGCCATTTGCAAGAGATAGGATGGTAGAGTTGTACTTTTGGATCGTCGGAGTGTATTTTGAACCACAGTACTCTGTTGGGAGAAAAATTATGACAAAAGTAAGTGTCTTGCTGACAATATTGGATGATATCTACGACGCATTTGGTACATTTGAAGAGCTCGTAGTCTTTACTGAAGCGATTGACAGGTTTGAGATAATTAAATAATAACTATTTGTTAAAAATAATTAAAAACTGCTACTTTATTCCAATGATTACGATGATGATTATGCTAGCGCTTCAGGTGGGATGTCAATTGCATTGATGAACTCCCGGAATATATGCAAACATTTTATCATGCACTTTTAAATCTCTACAATGATATTGAGGCAGAGATGGCGAAGGAAGGAAGATCATACCGAGTTCCATATGCAATACAAGCTGTACGTAGTACATAAACATATGCAGAACTTTCCTTTTGAACTTTTTTTCTAACTGGTAAATTAACGTATATAGCCTTGGTTCGTCAGATGAAAGATCAAGCTCGATCTTATTTTAATGAGGCCCGATGGTTGCACGAGGGACGAGTTCCAAGTATGGAGGAGTATATGCGCGTTGCAACAGTTTCGATTAGTTACACCTGTCTTACAACCATATCTTTACTTGGCATGGGAGATGTTGTGACAAAGGAAGCATTTGAGTGGTTGTTCACTGACCCCAAAATTGTTAGAGCTGCAAATACCATTTTTAGGCTCATGGATGACATTGTTTCGACAAACGTATGTATAATTTTATCAACTTCTTGTGTGATTATTTCAACACAACAAGATCCTAAGACATTAATTTTGGATTTAACTTTTGCAGTTTGAGAAAGAGAGAGGGCATGCTGCTTCTAGTGTTGATTGCTACATGAAGCAATATGGGGTGTCAGAGCAAGAGACAGTTGATGTTTTTCAGAAGCAAATTACGAATTTGTGGAAGGATATAAACGTGGAGTTCTTTAGACCAACTTCTGTGCCAATGCCTGTTCTTATGCGCGTTCTCAATTTAACAAGAGTAACTGATCTTCTTTACAAACAGGAAGATGGATTCACACATGTGGGGAAGGTGACGAAAGATAGTGTTGCTTCAATTTGTATCGATCCAGTGCCACTATGATGTGGTTTCGTTGTTGTTAGAATATTGTCTTGTTGAGTAGGATGACTTTGGTACTTATCTTTGGGAGCCTTTTAGAGATATGACTTAAATAAGGTGATTCTAAGAGTATAGCCTTATGGCTAGTTTGGTATTACTGTGTTTTAAAAAAAAAACTACTTCTGTTGTGCTATGAGAATAAACAGTGTTGTAAAATAAAGTTGTTGAGTATTTGGTAAACTTTTATTGTAAAAGTTCTTTTAACAAAAAAAAAAAAAAAAAAAAAAACAATGTTTGAGTGTTTGGTAATTTTTTATACAAAACTGTTGTGAATATGTTAAATGACTAAAAATGATAAGGTATTTAATGCGATTCGCTAAAGAGAATAATGTAGGGGTAAAGATTGTAATGTTGTAAAACATGTAGGAGTATAGTTGGCATTTGAAAATTTCATTAAAGGAGCATTATTCACTATGCTTTGAACAAATTGCTTCAAGAGGTAGTCTCCCTCCGTCTAAAGCGTTGTTGCAAGTTTTGGACGAAATGAGCTGTGTGTTACTTTGGATTGCCTTCCCTTTCAAATTGCATGAACATAGTACGTTGGAAGCTAGTCAACATCCGCAAGCTATCAATTCGTTTGGTGTATGGCTTGGAATACATCAGTGTACCTTGCGAAGCACCTTCATTCTATGCTTTGATGGTGTTTGCGATCATGTTCTGAAGTTGTTAGATAAAAAGAGAGCCCATTAACATGGCTTCGGACTCTGGGTTTTGTTTCCCCCCAGCGTTGTCGACACAACGCACCTCCTCCTCGCCAGATTCCTCGTCATGCTTATTCTTCTTTGGGTTAGGGTCTGCAACTCCAACCTGCTCATAAGCATAGTGATTTGCATGTCATTCTCATTGACAGTCCTGGTCAGCTTTGCTATCGCCTCGTTCATCTGTGTGAGTTGTTCTTTGATTGAGGTGGCACTGGTGGTCATAACTTGTGCAACCAAATGATGAAACTCTTTACATACATCAAGGGTGTCAACAAAGTTTTTATGCGACTGTCGCTACTTGATGATCTACGGTACAATCTTGCGCTTGAGGCTTTATCCAAAATCGGTGACAAGGAATGCTCATTTAAATCATTTGAAGTCAAAGAATGCCACTCATTGCTTTAGGACATCTTCTTTTGTGTTGCTATAGTATGCTTTAGTGCCCCTAACAAGGCTAGGTTGATGACGGGTTTGCGCCTCTAGCATTCCCCTTGCTTCTTTAGTGTCACCAACTTGGAAGTGGCGTGTTGAAGCATGAGCACCGCCTTTGACTTTCTCTGAGTTATGACACCAATGGATTCTCTGCTTGTAGCAGAAGTGCTAATGCTCATTCTCTTGGTTACGAGAGTAGCTTGACCCTTCTTGGTAGCCATTGATTTTGAAGTGTGTTTGGATTTTTTGAATGGAGAAAGCTATGAGAGGTAGAGATTGTCCCACCGAGTGTGTCAAATTTGTAAACACGAATTTCCTATGACAAATGAGACAAGAACATGTGTACAAAATTATATTTGTATTAATGTAAATGTTCAGGGTTTACAATCTCTGTTACAAATTTGAATCCCCTGATTTGGTCTCTGGAATATAAAATGTGTGTAGGGAATTGTTGGTCCAAGGGTCACGATGACTTGATCTCAGATGAACGAATGTTGTAAGGGTTTGCCTTGTGGCAATGGAAGAATTGGCATGTGTAGTGGTGCTTGATGATTTTTCACGAGTTTGATAAAGAATGTAAGGAGGTTTCTGGAGCCTTGTATTTATAGACTCTCTAAGTTTGTCTACAAAAGAACTAAGATTTGATTTGTGCCTTGGTTCGAGATTTAATTTCATCAATTAATATTTGATTTGAATTTAAATTAATTAATTAGTTTAATTTTAATTTAAAAACAAATAATTCCTTTCCACCAAATGTTGACACGTGTCCGTCTTGAGGACTCATCTAGTTTTGATGAGTCACATGCCATGTGTACGATTTGTGAGTCACATGGTGCATGCCATATAAGCCCAGCTTGTCAAAATTTAATGTGTTGGTGAACATTTATTTTCACCAAAATTTACATGTCTATAAGGGGTGGGAGTGGTTCAAAATTATTACAATAAACTAGGGGAGGGAGAGTTTTGAAGCCCGGGACACCTTGACTTCCAAGCTTCTTTCGCCTTCAAATTATCCTATCGTCTCTGTGATCCAAAGTGACCGGTATTTCCATCATTCTCTCTTTGTTTTCCTTGATTTTATATGTCTATATTTCTAGGTAAGCAATACTATGATCATGTTTGATGTTTTAATGAAAGGTTTTATAGTTTTAATAAATGGTTTTAGATTTTTGGTAATATGATGGATTGTTGCTTTTTTTTTTTTTTTTTTTTTTTTTTGGCTAGAAAAAGAAATTCATTAAAGAGAAGAACCTCTAGTATAACCAATTCCGAAAGCATCAAACAACAAAGCATTTGAAGTTTTGACCAGAATACAGGCATCCTAAATATAAGGATAAATGGACTTGATACCAATAGAAGCTAAAACATCGGCCACAAAGTTAGCTTCCCTAAAGATATGACATCACCTAACTTCCTGAAAAGTGCTAGCACACCACTAAACATCCTTAAGGATGGATCTCAAGTTCCAAGGCATCTCGCACTTCCCTTGAACAGCATCAATGATCAGCTTTGAAATGGGAGAAATTCTTCCTCTATGCCTAATAGATAGCTTCCTGGAGAGCTAAGGCCTCATCCACATTAATGGTATTATGGCCCAAATTTAAAGCACCCATAATTAAAGGGTTCCTAAGCACATTCCTAACCACAAAACCTCCAGCTGCAACTGAGTTAATGACCGACCCATCAAAATTGATTTTAACAAAGGGATGAGACGGCTTGCACCGTTTAATAATGTCATTAAACTCATGGTTCCTACTCGAACACTAAAACTGACATTTTCCTTAAAGAACTCATTCACAGCTGACATTGCCCTAATGTAAGTTCGTTACAAATAGGATTCTCGCTTCTGAAAATAATATCATTTCTATCATTCCAGATTTTCCAGCAAATCATTAATGCATTACCAAAAGTACTTAGCTCCTTCCCATTTTTATGAAGGAGGGCAGTCGACCAATCCACCACATTGTTACTAGTTAAAGCATCTCTCAGCAAATCAACATTAGCCAAATTCCACACTTGCCTAGCAAAATTACACTATACCCTCTTTGTTATTTTTACAAAACGGATAACTCGTATCAATGTTATTAATAAACCTACTCAGTCGTGCTTTAGTTTAAAGCTTACCTTTAATGAGACACCACCCGAAGATTTTAATTTTAGGGGGAAAAGTTCATTTCTAGAGAATATTGAGAAGATTTTGCACATAAGACAAGGCATGGTTATCCATTTGCAACCAAGTAGTCGTCTTAACTAAAAACTTACCATTAGCAAAAGGGCCCCAAATCAATTTGTCTTCATTCTGTTGTAAATGAATAGGGATACTGCAAATCTTAGTGAGAATACAATTATCAACAAGATGCACTCCTCACAACAAGAAAACCCACAGTCACACAACAAGAAATTGCATAAACCTCAAAGAGCTCATTAAGGATTTATGATCATAGCCATTGTTGGGAGTTTGTAGTCGAGAAAAAGAAGGAAGGTAAACGAGATGACACTAGAAGATCGACTCCGAAGAATAAAAGTGACGGAGACAAAAGGCATGTGTAGAGGCCAACGTTTCATATCAACTGCATTTACCCCCAAAAGTACCTGAGGCCTCACAAAAAAAGCAGAAGATTGCCTGCAAGAAACTGAAGATAGTGGCCTCTGTTAATAAAGATCTCCCTAGTGATAACAACATAATCATGTTCTTAGATTGAGACACGGAGCGATTTGCACTCTGCACAATGACACACTCATTATCACTCTACAGATAGCCCACACGAAGGTCAGTCGTATCCCAGTCGATGGCAGAGCCGAAGTCAATCTACTTTTCAAAGACACCGTGGAGCAAATGGGGTTACTCGGTGACATCAAGAAACTCAGTTGATTGTAATGGCATTTTGAAGGGATACCTATCATTCTAGGGACTCAAATTGTTGATTGATGCCAACCCTTCCAGTCCTATGATCAACTTTCATGTTCTAGACACGCATTCGCCTCATAACGTGATCTTAGGGTGAAACTAAATGCATCTTATAAAGGCAGTCCCTTCCACTTACTATCAAGTGATTTAGTATCCTACTCCGACTGGGGTAAAAGAGATTGAGGATGACCAGGCAAGCGCTCGCTCCTATGCTGTTTCGAGCTTTAACCTTGTCCTTAAGCTCAATCAGGTAGAGTTGCCCACTCCAGCCATTAACATTGCATAGCAATCAAAATCTGGGGGTCTGTTGAGGAACATTAAGGAATTCGACTTTGATCTCGAACCTCAGGACAATTGTATGCTTGAGTCCAAGGCGGATGAAGATAATGAATACATAATTCTTAATCTAGAAACACGGGGCAACATTACATCGATGTCAACCATCCTCTAGAGCGGGCGAAGGGAGATGAACTGCTTTTTAAGAAAAAGATAACCCATCTTCTGGCAGCCTCTATATCATGGACTCTTTAGTGCCCACTCTATCAATACCACTGGCTTTTACCCCTTGAGATGCCATTTCGGTGATACGGGTGATCAGAGCCTGAAAATCTACTTTGGTGAATTAAACTTTTGTGGCCTTCAGCTTCACTCTACCAGTAAACTTCAACATCGACTCCACGGGGATTCGTCCCCCCATCAGCAGGTGCGTCAACATTACCAACATCGGTGACCTACACATTCTCAACATTAACGGTCTCAATTAACTCTGTCTTTCTTTTCATGAACTTCGCGGCGGTCACTTCGCTGGCCTTGCGAAATCGCTTTCTTCTTAGAGGTACTTAATCCTTCGAGTCCGCTTCTTCTTCTTTAACCGCCAATGTAGGTCTAGATTCAATTGCCAGTAGCTCTGCCATTGACTCTGCTCCACCTTCTGCAGCGCCACCAAATTTTCATAAATCAACAACTTACTCCTGAGCCTTTTCCTAGGATGACATGCATTCTTTTCGAGAAAAGGTGGTAGTTTTCCTCCTCGCCGCTCTTGAATCCGTCTAGTCATCTCTAGGAACTTTGATAGCTCTGTTCAGCTTCTTCACGTCCAATTAATCACCAACTCTTTCAATCACCATCTCTTCAAGACACTGTTTAGTAACATCCTTCATTCTGTTGTGAAAATCCTAATCTGGATGAGACCAATCCCTATGAATGTTAGGAATGACAGTGAAGGCACAATCAATTAGGTGCGCCCTTACAACTCTGACGGAGTGAGCATGATCGAAAATAGAGGATCAGGTATCACGGGAATGCGACGGCCTGTAATGTCACCCTCCCAATTCCCTATGACTTGAAGTACGTCACAGTCGTAAGGTTAGGCCAATTCGTAATCCAAGTCCGATTCCATCATTCGACATGACGACTCTGGAAAAAGTAGCTCGAACTTGCGTTGATACGCTTTAACAGATATAAGGCTCGGAGCTCAAGAAGGCCCAACCAAGCTTCATAAATCATGTTTAAGCGCTTGAAAGCGTACATGACCCTATAAGCAGTAGGGGTAAGATTAATAGGGGCAAGTTGATAGTGGGCTAGTACCTCTTTGATAAAGCCGAACATGGGGAGTTTGAGACCCAGGCTTAAATACCACGGGTGGATACAGACATCCAGTCGAGTCACCTTCTTGCCTTTATATGGGTCAATGAACACATTCACCCCACACGCCTCTAGCCTGAGGAGGGAGCCCCCCAACACATCGTGATGCAACTCCGCAAACGCCTCAAAATCACCCTTGTTGTTTATGGGTGAAGGCAATGGAGGTTGTATAATGACTTGTTGAAAACAGGCACATTAGGTTTAAGACCTGCCCTGATAAGCATCAAGGACCTAGAGTCTACACGTCCATGGCAAATGAATGGGTAGGAAGTAACAAAGAGAAAGATCTGAGAGGAATAGAAGAAACTTTGGGAAGAAAATGATGCAAGGGTAATAAAGAGAAGGATATAAGGGCTTTTGTCTCTTCAAATGTATCAAACTTAGTGCTAAGAACTATTGAAAGAGTGGTATTACACATAGCTATCTAAAATAACTATAACTAATAAATTACAGCTAGCTACGTAATATACTAGTACATTAATTTTAAACTTGCTCAAGAAGCAATTCTAGACCCCTGTTTATTTCTCACAAAAATGCGAAAAAATGATTCTAAATAAAACATGTTATGTATCATAATCAAAATAGAGAATGCCTCATAATCAAAGGGTCAAAGGTACTTATAGATGGCTTCGGTAAAAATAGTCATCATCACTACAAGCAATGTATCCAAAAAAAGAAGAATTAGAAATTGATGATCACATATACTTTCTGAATTATAAACCATTTTTGAAAATTAAAGAAAAAAATGTGTGGGAATGTGACGATATTTGTTTCTGAGTATAGTAGAACTCACATACGTTGAGTTGGCTTCTAATGTGAGATCCACATCAATTGTGTTCTTCTTGTATCAATCAGCAAAGAAATATGTAAATAGTGCTCTAAAAATCGCCCTAGGCATTGGGCGGCGGAGCCCCGACTTGATTTAGGCCAAAACGGTTACTTGAGGTGGGGAGGATTTAGGTGCCGCCTAGGCACTTGCTAGGTGGTCTAGGTGGCAGTCTAGGGAACTGCAAATCACAAACTTGGTGCAACTCTCCCAATAAATCTGAAACTTTTAATGTAGTACGTAGCAGCAAAGCCTCGACGATCTTTTGCAACTTGTCGTCTGTAAGTAAATGAGAGAAAGATAAGGTATTTGACATTTTATCTGAAGTGGCACGAGCTGCAGATCCATTGATTTAGTTTGAAGCTCTGGAATGGCTCTGAAAGGGCTAAGGAAGAAGAAGAAATGTAAAGGTGTAATACAAAGGGTTTTTCAATTCTCAAGGGGTAAAAAAGGTGTGATGATTTGGGACTCCACCTTTGGGAATGTGAAAGAGGTGAAGTGGCACATGGTTTTGAATTATGAAACCACCCACTACTTTTTGTCTTTTCAAAAGTTGTCAAAAGTTTGAGATTTATACATATAATATATATGTATATGTGTGTGTGTGTGTGTGTGTTATATGAATTTTTTGGATAATGTTATTTTTTTCTTAGACCATCAAATTATGTAGATAAAATAAATAATATATAGAAAAAATTATCTAAATCCACCTAGCCCCCCTAGACGTTAGGTCCCAGCTTACCGTCCGACTAGCGCCTAGCGTCTTTTAGAACCATGGATGTAAACAAGCAAATTAAAGGTCCAGAGAAATTGCATGAAATAAAAGAGATTGCAAGTTAATCCTAATGTAGTAATGGGGTTCTGTAAAGATGTAAAGCTCTAAATCCTTTTCCTATTCCCAATGTTGTAAACAGAGAACTGAACGCAATCAATTCTGAAATGATTTCAGCAATCGATTCAGAAGAACAAAATGAACCATCAGGTTTGATTACTGTGTTCGCTTCTAATGGGATGTGGAATGTAAAATCTTGGTTTTCCCCTCTCCGGTTCTTGCTTACAAAGTCTTTGCCTCTTGCCTTAGAGACAAAAGATGGAAGTTATGGCGAAGATGGTCCTACTTACCGTCCTCAGCAAAATTTAAATATGCAGCCTTCAACTAGCTTGAAGAGCATTGGTGGAACCTAATAATTCCATTGTATTACTAAAACTCTGCATGCTTATATAACAGCATGAATTACAAAGACAAAATGGAGAAAATGCACCTTCAGGTTTGATCAAGATATGTTTGGTTGCTAAGAATATGTAGGCTAAGAAAAAGAAGTACAAGGGTAAACACGAACACAAATAAAGATTGCAACATTGAAATACAAAAAATTGCCGTATTCTTGTTAATCAAACCAGATTCCTACACCCAATAAATCCAATTTCAACTAGAACTCAAAATTACAAAAAAAGGCAAATTAAACATGAGATTTCAAAGCCAAGAACCCCAAATTCCCAGCCCAAAAAAAAACCCTTAATTCGAGGAGTGAGAAAGAGTACAAGTTCAAAAGATGAAATTTTGTACCAGAAATGCCCAGTGATCGTTGTTGTTCTTCAGAGTCATATTCTTGTCAATCAAACCAGATTCCTACACCTAATAAATCCAATTGTAATTGGAACTTAAAATTACAAAAAGGGCAAAATAAACCCAAGATTTCAAAGCCAAGAACCCCAATTTCCCAACCCAAAAAAAAACCCTTAATTCGAGGGGGGGGGGAGAGAGAAAGAGAGTGGATTTTTGGGAATAAAAAGACAAAATTATCCTTGAGGAGCATCAGAATTCATACACGTGAGCAGTGGACAAACATCCCACAATCAAATCAAAAGTACCCAAATAGGTATTTATTATTAAACCTATTTCATTCGTCCTCATCGAATCCTCTCCACAAGGTAACCCCCAAAACATTTCTTTTTAAATTATGTTAATTGGTTAATTAATGGATTTATTACCTAATTAATCTCTTAATGGCCAATTAAACCACCAATTACATCCAAAAAATACACAAAAGGCCGGTCACCTTCTCACCAATTCAACGTCATTTCCTCTAAAAACCTAGGTCTTGACTCTTGCTAAACGCCCAAAAATTCCGCAAACACTTTTCTCTCAAAATTTTAACTTTGGCATCGGAGTTTCTTCGACGAAAGCCCACCTCCACATTCATTGTGGGCGCGTGAGGCTTTTGGCCTTGACCAAAGGAGTTATTTGTTTTGTAAGTGCAATTTTGTCCAAGATCAAGGAGGAAGAAATTTGCATCCACAAATTGGTGCTTTCATTGAGAGTTGAGTCTAACACTTGTGGAAGACTCTCGCATCCAAGGTTTATTTATTTTCTTGTCCACATTGCATGCATGATAAAGAATCTATTTACTTGCCCACGAGTCATAAGATTTGTTATATGGGGCATCGACGCTTTCTTGAAGATAATCATAGGTTTCGAAGGCAAACCACAACTTTTAATGGTCATCGAGAGCATCGTAGTGCACCAAGGTAGTGGACTGGTTTACAATGTCTCGAAGAACTTTCTACATTGAGATTTACTTTCGGAAAACCAAAGAAAAATGCTTCAGTTGGACAACGCAGAAAAAGAACTTCGAGCAGTACAAGTAGTAACAGTCAATGGAAGAAGAAATATATTTTTTATGAACTATCTTATTAGAAGCATCTGTTGAATAGACACAATCTTGATGTTATGCATATTGAGAAGAATATATGTGACAGTGTGGTGGAAACATTGCTAGATATAGAAAAGTCTAAAGATGGATTAGCTGCACGTGCAAATCCTGAAGTCTTGAACATAAGACATAGTCAACACCCACGTAGAGAAGGAAATAAAACATTTCTACCTCCAGCATTGTTCACGTTGAAATGAAAAGAAAAAACTGCGTTTTGCAAAGTGTTGTCTACTATTCGAGTCCCCGATGGACATTCATCAAATTTATCGCGATGTGTGCATGTGAATGAACGAAAAATACATGGGTTGAAAAGTCACGATTGTCATGTTCTAATGCAGCATTTACTCCTGCTTGCAATACGCCCGATTTTGCCTAAAGCTGTTACTATGATATTATTAGAGTTAAGTGCAATTTTCAGACAGTTATGTAGTAAGAAGGAGTCTGAGGAAGGATTCAAGCAACTGAATTCAAGAATTGCCTTGACATTGTGTCAACTTGAAAAAATATTCCCTCCTGCATTTTTTGATATAATGGTGCACCTTCCAGTTCACTTGGCAGATGAAGTAGCTCTTACAGGGCATGTTCAACATAGATGGATGTATCCAATTGAACAGTAATTAATAAATTTTTATAAATTTTTTACAATTCTAGTCATAACTTTAATTTATAATTATAATAATTTGTGTTTCGTTTATAATTGTAGGTATTTGCAAACGTTGAAGCACTATGTTCGTAATAAGGGTCGTCCTAAAAGTTCTATTACTAAAGCATATTTGGCGGACAAGTGTTTGTCCTTTTGTTCCATGTATCTTAGAGATGTCAAGTCTCGTTGCACCCATAGAGGCCGAAATGAAGATGGTATTGGACGTGGAGTGTCTGGTGGGTTATCAATTTTTGACTCCAAATGATGTTATATGGGTTCAGGAGAAAATGTGGAGCTTGATCTAAATGTTCTAAATAATTGTGATGAAGTTAAGCCATAGATACATTCTAAATAATTGTGATGAAGTTAAGCCATTTAGAAGGTAAGAACGTTTAATCATACGTCTTAATGTTTTATTGGTTTTCTTAACTTTGAAAAATTAATTATCTAAATTTGGACATAAATGCCCAGGCAACATGAGGAATTCTTGAAAACTAAACATCATCGAGAAAGATTAACTATGCGACAAATCAAGGAGCTAAGCAAGAAAGAATTTCCATAATGGTTTAAGCAACGTGTGAGTTGATACAACAATCGCATTATTTATTTACATTTTAATATTTTAATTATAACATGTTTATAGTTATCGTGTCAACTTTTATCTTCATTCTTATTATAGAAGAATTCAAGATGTCATCCTAATGACACGTTGATATCTCAAGACTTGCATTGGCTAGCTAATTATCCTAGCAGAGTTGTGAGTAGATATAAAAGTCACATTGTTCATAGGTTCAGATTTCGTATAAAATCTGTGGATGATAAGCATAAGAATCAAAATTGTGGTGTCTTTGTACCTGCAAATGTTCCTGGTGCAATTGGGCAAGTGAATTGTTATGGCAGAGTTGTAGATATGTTTGAGGTTAAATATTGTGGTCATGTTGAGCTGGGAGATAGGGGTCGAGCTGTGATGTTATTTAAGTGCGAATGGGTTAATAGTGAAAGTCCGCAAGGAATGAAGACTGATCAATATGGATTTACTATGGTGAACTTCAATCGATTAGGATTTAAAGATGATCCTTTCATATTAGCATCACAAGCATTTTACGTCGAGGACACAATTGAAAAAGATTGGCACGTAGTTGTTCGAACGCAGCCAAGGGATTTGTTTGACGTATTAGAGGATAATTATGCAATTGAAGATTATGCCATACCAAATTTGGATGATTAGATACTTGACCATGAAAATTTCCATACAAGGTTTGGTGTGGAAGAAACTCATTTTCATGAATCATTACCGTTGCCTACCCAGTTCGCTAGTTATGCCAATGCCGACGACAACACAACGGATGATGACATGGAATAAATATATCAATTGTTTTATGTGCTTTAAGTATTAATTAGACTATATTTTTATTTTTTATTACGTATTTTATTTAAGTTCAATTTTATTTACTAAAATGTTATATGAGATTAAAAAAAAAAAAAACTCTTTATTTTTTTTTTTGTATGGGTTAAACATTTTTTTTTTTCAAAACTTTTTCCTATCGCTTTTAGGCGACGGCATTGGTAAGATAATTTGAAATGCACTAGACGGGAACTTTCGCGCTTGTTTTCAACGAGTCAATGTCAGTTTTAAACAACGCCAACTACATTTAATTCGACGCAAGTTACATTAAATTCGATGTCTAGTATGTAATGTCGCTTGAAACCAACGCTAGTGTCTTTTAATTCGACGCCAGCTTCATTTATTTGACTGTGAAGTGACTAGTGTCGGTTAAAAGCGACGCATTTCAATGTCAGAAACTGGTGGTTTTATTTAATGTGATGTGTATATCAGTAAATATCAGAATATAGTGTCAGTTTAAACCGACAAAAAGTGTAACTAAATTGACGCCACGTTAAGCTCAATAAATTTTGTCAGAAGTGGTTGGATTTAAGTCGACGTAATGTGTGTCAGATGCTAGTGTCGGTTTCAATCAACACTAAACCTAACTTATTTCGACGTCCATGGTTTCTAATTCGATGTCAGTGGATTAATGTCGGTTTTAACCAACGCTAACTTAGTATGCATATTTAAACCCCTTCCTTTCCCTTTTCATCCGTGCTCTTGTTTCTTCCCAAATTTCTGTCTGTCCTTCTCCTTCCCAATTTCGTCTGTACTTCCATTTCTTCTCCCTTTTCAATTTTTGTACTTCTCCTTCGAGAAACTGTAACTATGGATCATCATCTTGAAGATGAACATGCTGACGAGGAAGAAGGCGAAGGTGGTCTATTTTTAATTTATTATGGTTATTAATTTTTGTTTTTTTATTTGTATTCTAACTAGTATATTGCCTAGATTGAAAATATATTTTTGTACCTTGGTTTTTTATTGTTTTTTCTATATTCATAAGGATCAACTCAACAAAGACGGGGACCCTCAATTCCCAATTGGAAGGAACAGCCTTGTTCTTTTGATGCTTCTGGAAAATGCATTAGTGAAAATTCAAGTGCACTTTCAAAACATGTAGCGGCAGAGGTTAGAGATTATAGAAATATTTCGTTGGTGAGAGATTGGCGTATGATCAAGGAAGATCGTAGAGAAGCTTTCTGGAATAGAATAAAGGTATTAATATTTTTTGTTACTTGAAGAGATTGGAATAAATCAATGTTTATAGTTATGATTATTTTGCTTCAGTTTTTTGATGAGTATAGGAAACTATTATTTTTGATGAAGAAGATATACCGAAAATGCCAATGATCCGTCACATGACACTTCATATTGCGGAGCATGCGCATAAGGAGTACCCAAATAAATTTAAAAAAAAAACATTATACTGATCAACCAATCGAGGAGCGCCAGAAGACTCATCCTAATGTGGATCCTCGACAGTGGGCTGATTTGGTGGCTCACTGGAATACGGAAAAAACAAAGGTAAATGGTTAATGTTTTGTTTTATTATAGCCTGAAATTTGTTTAATTAATTTTTTTTTCTTCAGGAGATTGTTACAAATAATAAGCACAATTGGCGGTTGAAAATAATGAACCACACATCCGATGCAAAATCTTTTGCAAGAGTTCGGGCAGAACTTGTAAGGGTTCTACATTTTGAAGAATCATAAAAAAATTTAAATTTAATATATAATTAGTAGAAATTTGTTATTAATTTGATGGTTGCTGAAAACTGGTTTGTTTTTTTTATTGACTCATTATTATAGCGGAAAAAGAATGGGAAGGAGGCGGATCCTGTTTCGTTTTTTCGTTACTGTCAGACTCAGAAGGATAACACTTGGATTGATGAAACATCTGAGCATACTGCAGTAATTGATTTTTTTTTTTTGTGGTAGTATATTAAAGTTATTAATTTTTATTATCTGCAGATGAATTTTTTTTTTTTAAAAAAATTTATTCGAAGGCAACTATGGAGGGGCATATTCAAACTATGTTCAGTCTGGGCAAGAGGATAGTGATGACCTTAGGACCCGGGTTTATGTGGAGACAATGGATCCTGAGCATTATAATAGAGTACAAGGTTATGGACATGGTGTGACTCCGGATATGGTGTCGTATGCATCTTCTTCAACTTCTAGTTCTAATTCTTCCAAAAGATCATCTAAGAGTTCACTGGCAATGTTGATGACTGAGAACAATGAATTGAGAAGGAAGGAAAAAGCTAATGCTAAAGGGGTGGCAGACTTAGAGGTTAAGCTTGAAGAAACATGCAACCAGCAGCAGCTAAACAATCAGTTATTGGCGGTGTTTCAACAAAAAATTCAGCCGCCCCCACCGTATAGCCCAGGAACCCAACAAACAGGCCAGAGTCAGCCTGTTCCTCCATATTCATGCCCACAAGGAACCCAACAGTCAGCCTCATGTTGCACCTACATATCAGTATACAGGCTATAATCAGCAACCTCCTTCCCATCCGATGTATCCGACACAGCCCATGGCATACATGCAACAGCCACACATGCCATACATGCAGCTGCTGCCATATCAAGTGCATGCATATCGACCCGAGATGCCTTCTTCTAATGATGTTCCAATTGGAGTGTTTTCTGGAATGCTCGTAGGTGCTCCATTAGATGTTGACATGGCGAGGGTTTTTGGATCACAAGGAGGATCTGAAGAAGGATCCAGGCAAGGAATTGGGTCACATTCGGGCTCCGCTTCTGCCGAGTAGTGTATGTGGTACGGCTATGTATGACACTTGTGCCACCATTTATGGTCTCTATATCTTTTTTTGTGTGTTGAATTTGCAATGGCGGATTTAATGTTTGTTATGACGAATAAGTTTTGTATGTTATGTGAAATATAAAATGTTTGTTATAAGTTTTTGTTAATGGTTGCCTCGGCTAATATATGAATTATAGTTAAAATTATTTCCATATAATTTGCAGTAACTGTTATTAACTAGAAATTGTTATCACATTATTTTTAAAATAACTGGTGTTGTTTTTTGGACGAGAGCAGTATAATTTTTTTAATATATCAGGTGTCGCTTTATGGACGACAGTAGCGAGATTATTTTATTTATTTAACTTATATGATGTCGGTTTGGACCGACAGGAAGTCTGATTTTTTTATTGTTTATTTGTTTCTTAATGTCGGTTTTGACCGCCATAATGTCAGATGTCGATGTCGCTTATAAGCGACGAAATAGCCTATGTCGTTTTTAAGCGACGTTGTTGTTTATTTTTATTTTATATTACTTTACTTCTTGGTGGTGGATTAAAGGGCCTAAGCGACGCCATTACCCTTTTGGTGACGGTAGTATTAGTGTCGGTTACTATATGCGACATTGCACGAGTTAATGTCGGATTTTTACCAAATATGCGACAGTAATCGGTGTTTCTTGTCGGCTTTAAACCGCCTGTAATATCCCCTTTTCTAGTAGTGTCAATAAAGTATCAATTTATGAAAGTAAAGACAACACATAAAAAGAACATTAAAACTGGAAACCAAGTCGTGATACTTCACCATTTAACATAGAAATTTTATCTTGCCCACATACACTGAAATCATTTTTTGTATCTATACACTAATAATTTGACATTCAATACGGAAAAAATAATCATGACTATTCCTCTCTTTTTAAATTTTCAGGGAAAAATTGAACCACAAACAATCAAAAAACCCAAATAAAAAATAAATTTAACAGCAAAGAGCAAGCTCCAAAATAAAACCCTAAAAGACACCAAAATCTAAAAAAAATTATATATATATTCCCACATATTCGACTTTCACACAATAGAAAACACAACTTCACAATATTAAAAATAAAATAAAATAAAATTTGTTGTAGAAAATGCTAAAAGAAAAAAACTGAAATTATTTACCTTGAGCATAAATGGCTTCGAAGCTGCACACAGAAGCCCCAAAAAACGAAGAGTAAAGTGTCTTGAAACAAAAAAAAAAAAAAAAAGCAAATCGTACAACCAAACGACAGTTCTAAAGATATAAATAAAACACCAAAAATTACAAAAACTAAATTAAACATAGAGCAACATGTTTTGAAACGAAAAACACAAACAAATTATACACCCAGTGTGATAGCCCATTCCGAATTAATTTACCGATAGCGCGAGAATAACGTTTTTTTTCCTTTACTCGTTAGTGATTGTGTGTGTGTGAATGGGCTACGTTTTGGATTTGGTGATTGGTTTAAACACACACACACACGTCCACACATGCACACGTGCACCTTTTTTCTTGCTATCGATGTACGCAGGAGGAATAAATCTTTTCTGGAACAACTCCTTAAATACCTCCCAATCTGCAGCTTTCTCTCAAGATAAGTCATCGGCCTGCTGCTCTCATCATGACGCAGGTTCCTTACCCAGAAATCATGTGGTCGTCTCTACCCACCTGTCTGCAGATAGACTCCCCTGACTCCACATCAGTCTGAAGGTCTTCTCAAGGTGATTCAAGTGGGACGATAGTTGTGAGCAGAGCTTCCAACAATTGAAGTACTTTCTCACTTATGCACCGATGTTAGCACTTCCAAATGATAGTGGTAACTTTGAGATCTATAGTGATGCGTCGTTGAATGGTTTGGGCTGCGTACTAATGCAACACGGCAGGGTTATCGCTTATGCTTCAAGACAATTGAAGCCTTATGAGATGAATTACCCTACTCATGATCTTGAGTTGGCGACAATCATGTTTCCACTGAAGACTTGGAGACATTATCTTTATGGTGAAAGATGTAGGATCTTCACGGATCACAAGAGTCTCTAGTACCTATTTACTCAGAGAAATTTGAACCTTCGCCAACAGAGATGGATAGACTGCTAAGTGATTACGACTGCACGATCGAGTATCACCTAGGACGTGCAAATGTGGTGGCTGATGCACTTAGTCGGAAATCTCATGGTAGAATTGATATTTTACATGCAAGCCGTGTTCCTCTTCTTGCTGATTTTAGGTCAATCGGAGTAAAGTTAGAAGTGGAAGCTCGAGATGAAACCTTACTAGCTCATTTTCAGGTTAGGCCAATCTTGATTGGCCGTATACTCAAGGCACAGATCGATGATGATGAAACTCAGAAGCTGATTCGGCTAAGAAATAAGGGGAAAAAGAAATATCTTCGGATTCGAGAATCAAATGGCATGCTCATGCTAGAAGGTAGAATGCATGTACCGAACAACGTGAAGTTAAAGAGGGATGTTCTGAATGAGGCACATATATCGGCATATGATATGCATCTGGGAAGCACTAAAATGTATCATACCATACGACCATTTTACTATTGGCCGGGTATAAAAAGAAAGATTGTTGAGTATGTTAGCAGATGTATTGTATGACAACAGGTTAAAGCTGAGAGAAAGAAGCAGTTTGGACGGATGCAGCCACTTCCCCGTTCCACAATGGAAATGGGAAAATATTACCATGGATTTCATGTATAAGCTTCCCTATACACGGAATGGTTATGATGTCGTTTGCGTAGTGGTTGATCGGCTCACCAAGTCCCTGCATTTTATTCCAATTCAAGAGAAGTTTTCCCTGAAACAATTAGCTGAGCTCTTTGTGTCAAAGCGCTAAATACCATGGTGTACCAGTCAGCATCATCTCTAATCGAGATCTGAGATTTACTTCTAAATTCTGGATAGCATTTCAAGAAGCTCTTGGTTCGAGATTACTGTATAGTACGGCTTATCATCATCAAACAGATGGGTAATCTGAGAGGACCATTTAGACACTGGAGGATATGTTGAGATCCTCTATTTTTGCAGTTTGGCGATGCATGGCATAAATGTCTAAATCTGATGGAGTTTACCTATAACAACAGCTACCATTTGAGCATTGGTATGTCACCTTTCGAGGCATTGTATGGTAAATCATGTCATACACCATTGTGTTGGTTAGAGGTAAGCAACAGAGTTTTGGAGGGCCCAGAGATAGTGGATGAGACTACCCAAAATATTCAAGTAATCAAGTTTAACCTGAAAGTGGCCCAGGATCGTCAGAAGAGTTTAGCAGACAGACATGCCACTGATTGGACCTATAAGGTAAATGATTAGGTATTCTTGAAGCTGTCGATGTGGAAGGGTGTTGTATGGTTCGGGAAAAAGGGGAAATTGAGTCCCAGGTATATCAGACCATACAAGATTACTGAGTAGATCAACGAAGTATCTTATAGACTTGAGTTACCCTCGGAGTTGTCTAGAGTGCATGATGTATTTCACGTTTTAATGCTTTGTCATTATGTCTCAAATCCATCACATATGTTACCTCCGCAGCCATTGGAAATTAATCCTGATTTGACTTATGACGAGGAGCCGGTGACTATATTGGACTGGAAAGATAAGGTTATGAGGAATAAGACAGTGCGTTTGGTGAAGGTTTTGTGGAGGAATTACTCGGTAGAGGAGGCCACCTGGGAGACAGAATAGTGGATGGAAGAAATGTATCCACGCTTGTTTTACGAGTATTAGTGGATTTTTTTTATTATATAAATTTTGAGGACGAAATTTTTATAAGGGGGTAGGTTGTGATAGCCCGTTCCGAAATAATTTACCAATAGCGTGAGAATGACGTTTTTTTGCCCTTACTCGTTAGTGATTACGTGTGTGTGAATGGGCTACGTTTTGGATTTGGTGATTGGTTTAAACACACACACACACACGTCCACACAAACACACGTGCACCCTTGGTTCTGTCTCTCTCATCCTTCTCGACACTTCTTCCATTTTCACCATGTTGTATGGACAGCTTCACACCTTACAATTGTGGCACGGATCGAGGTTCCAAATACCTTCTTTGTGTTCCTTGTGACCTAACCAACACACTCGTACCCTTGATTTGGCTTGGAACCCTCGAAAACCCTTTGAATCCATGGACTCCGTCGATAGAACTCTTCACATGCTCGTGATCGTGGAGGTTTTATCGAGTTTTAAGATCAAAAGGAGTCTTAAAAATTTCTCATGAAGCTCAGAGAGCAAGTTTGAAGGATTTTGGACGTTGGGATAGCAAGTTCTAAAGTTGGCCGAATTTTGTGAGATTTCTCCGGCGAGATTCCGGCATTTTTGGTGCTTCAAAGTGGTATAAAATTCTTTCCCTTGTCCTAAGCTTCATTTTGACATAAATTTTGTGCAGTTTGGTTGAGAAATGAGTGAGAAAAGTGAGTTTGAAGATTTTCCAGAATTTGGCGACGCAGGGTGGCCAGCGCCGGATTCCGGTGACTTAAGGTAGGAGACGACGGAATATTCTGTCAAAGTTGACGGAATATTCCTAATGGAGACTAGCGACGTTAGGTTAAAGTTAACGGAATATTCTGGTTTTTGACGGAATATTCCCTAAAGGCGTTAAGGATTCCGTCTGTGTGCCAGGCACGTGCCTGCGCGTGGGAGGCACGTGCCTGGGTGTGGAAGGCGTGTGTGGCTGTGCCTTGGCTGGCGCGTGGGGGCGCGTGAGGCTTCAAAAAAAATTTCTAAAAATATGGAGGTGTTCATGGATTGAGTAGAGCATGTTGGTATATTCAAACACCCTAATTGAGCAATGTATGAGAAGTTATTACCTAAGGTTGGTTATGTGCGTTAAATTGATGATTTTATAGTTGTTTCACATATAGGTGAGGACTATCCTGATGAGGAGCGCAGCCACACGAGGCTCGGGGCCTACGACCCTTCTACGTATCAGTGAGTGGGTTTTTGTTTTAAGTATATATATATATTATGATTGGTATTTTTCCAGAAATTACGTTTTAATGGTTTTATATTGAAATGGTTTATAATTGAAATGCCATGTCGAATATCGTTGATACTATTATTTTTGTGATTGCGTTGGTTATGCTTTGGTACCTCAGATGCTCAGGTAAGTCAGATGAATATGTTTGTTAGTGATAGTTGTGGTGACGATGAGATTAAGTTATAGCTTATATTCCTGCACCTCGGTGTTTGTGCTCTGCCAGAGTAGGGCCTAGCCTTTACGTGATCGTTCACCTCCCGCACTGTACGCTCACCTTGGATCCAAGGCAGGTGCCAGCCTGTCGTATAAACCATTATAAGTGGTTCCGACTCGTAGGTGACTTGCGATACATAGCACAGCCTTCACGTGATCGTAGCACTGAGCGTATTTATTTACAGCATCCTGTCGTACAAACCACTATAAATTATTCCAACTCGTGTGCAGGATAATGGTTGAGGAGCTATAGATTCAGCCGTACAGGTCACTTTAGGCGACTCCGGCTGAAGTACTGATATTACTAGCATATTATGATTTGTTTTATCTCACCTGCTTGATGCTTATACTGTTTGATTGGATATTCTGACACGGCATTTTTTGGCATGACATATTTGAGCTTTATTGTTTGTCGCATGAATTATTATACGAGTACGTATAGTATTTCTAGGAAAGTATACGGGTTTTACAGAGAGGGGTTATTACTCGATATTGAAATGGTTTTGGAAAAACTTTATTTTTGCCCACTCACATTTTCTGTTTTGCGCCCCTCCAGGTTTTAGGTAGAGGTGACATTGGTGGCGAAAGAGGCATCGGGGCAGTTCTGGCAAAGCACCCTCCATGTAGGATTTTCTAGTTATCGCTTATGTAGTACTTGTTTATTTTTGGACTGCACCTAGGATATTTGAACTTCTATTTTGCATTTTCCTTCCGTTTTCGTCACTACCACTCACTGATCTTTTATTGTAATTATCTTGTTCGGCTTTATTTTCCTCGTATTTCCACTCTAGTACTTCCGCAATGCGCACTTGACTGCGTCATTCTCGCGTGACGGCCAGCACGCCCCGATATTTGGATCGGGGTGTGTCACCTAGACATTGGATCTAACGATATAAAGAAAACACCCAGAATTAGAAGAAGAAAAATTCATACAAAAATCCCATTTGAACATGAAAAACTACAAAAAAAATAAATTAAAACAAAACTATAAAGGTTAAAAAAACTCACCACCAAACAGAGGTGGACCTTGGAGGTAACAAATACACCCTAATAAAATCGAAAAACCAACATAATCAGTATTGACCCAGGGATTTTAAACACAAGATGCAACAACTATTAATTTTTCCAAGGGTTTTAAACGCGAGAAATTTGCACAAATGATTTGGCTGAGAAAAATGAGAAAGATCATAATCCACCTCCATATCACAGAAGGGCATATGGAAAGTATGGAAATGGGAAGGCAGACAATTCACCTTCATTTTGGAGAGATGCAATTGAAGAGAGCTTATCCACGATGATCGACGCATGGCAAAACAGTGGAGAATGCATGAAAAGGTTATGCAAGGATGATGAGTATACACCACAATAAATTATGGTGAGCAAAAATGCATTCAAAGAGATAATAAGACAATCACATTTTTATAATGAGCAAAAATGCACTTAAACAGATAATGAGCAGACAATCTGCCTCTAAGAAGAAAAGCAACGGGCAAGCTCAAACAGGGGCAAACATGTGGGGTAGAAGAGCACTAAACCGGCTTCTCATAATTTTTAACTACTGTTTTTCCATACATTCAATTCGCTTTATAATTGTGTTATTGTTTGCTGCCACAAACCATGTGGCCTGCTTAATTCCCATTTTTAAAATATTTTTTTGGTCCTGGCACCCATGTATCCAATTTTTTTTTATAATTGTTTGTTTACTGTGCATGGCCTGGTTTAACTCCCATTTTAAATAAAAAATTTAGGAAACATTTTTATTCATTATCGTTTAGTGTGGTGTATGTTCATTAGCCTATTTATTATTATTATATGAGTTTGAATTTCGAGATTCATATAGTAAATAAGCATAAATTTCAAAATTCAAACGTATATAGCGGTGATAAATAGGATGATAAATATACATCACATATAAATGATAATGAGCAAAAATGCACTAAAAAACTTATGCTACCATCTGTTTTTTAATTATTATTTTATATTTCTCTGTCTCCCAAATGATATACGTAGGTTTAAAAAAAAAAAAAAAAAAAGAAGCAAGAATAGACAAATGACGCGAGGCCAATAAGGACAAAACGGACATTTTACTGTAGCAAACGTAAACAGTACAGAACGTAAAGAAGAAACCGAGGGCATTTGCGAGGAGCAATGTCCGGAAGAAAGGAAAGACGTGATGTACAGTTGCACAGTTGCGGGGAACTGTTCTAGATGTCATGAGGTTGTGTTTTTTAATTATTTTTTTTCTGGTGATAGGCGTCCTATCTCACTCAGTCTCCATGCTCAGCGTTTCTGTGCATGTTCCAGATTTTTGTTTTTTTAATTATTTTTTGGTGGAAAAGCATGTACCATTGCTGCCCGTGAATTAGATAAGGATAAAATGCTGGAATCAAATAGAGAGTCGGATGGTGACGTAAAAAATTAAAAAAAAAAGGAATCCCGAAGAAAAGAAGGGTAATAATAAGGGTAAGGAGGTCATTTTCCTGCAGCAGAGAGGGAAAAAAGGTCCGGCAAGGAAGGAATGAGAGGGCAACTTGGAAAGTTCACTGCTGATGAACACTCACCCCTTTCACATGATGAATATAAATATATGAGGCCAACTGAGGTTTAGTAGATATAAATATATGAGTTTTATATCATAGAGAGAAGGGAATCCACGGGACTGATGTGGCTGCGGCAGTAAGGATGCCAAAGTGGGGTCCGTAGGATCAGGTGTGGAAGGGCGCAAAGGCACAACAGATGAACCCACGGCATTGGACTGGGATAAGATGTCGGCACGGGACTTGGATTGTTTGCGCTCTCCGTTTCATATTTTTTTCATCATCTCTTATATTTTGTGATCACAGTTAAATTATATCAACATTTTATATTTCTATTACTTTTTATTTTATTATTTTTATAAAAAAATCAATATATATGATTATTATATAATCATGATATAATTATTATATATATAGTAATTATATAATTATATATATATAATTGTTATAAGGATATAAAATTATTAAATTAATATTTTGCCGATAGCATATCGGGTTACCCACGTATATACTTGAACTGATCCGTTATTTTAACGGATGTTTATCGGGTTATCTTATAACGATCCGATTCGTTATCAGTTTGATTGGATAAGTTGTTAATTTCGTATCATTTTATATTGAATTAACGGATTGGGTTAGAAATTGATAGGCTTAATCGAAATAATGCCCTACAGTGGAAAAGGACAAACTCCTAAACGTCCCAGCAATTATGTGACCCCTGAATAAAAAGCTCCCACTCATAAAACATGGAAGGGAGCATTGCCGTTCGCTGACATTCAAATTATTGCATAATTTACAGATTTTTCACGTGATTTATGAATATCTGAGTGTTATCAAATTCTACATTTGAGGTCAGATTATCACATATAAAGACCGAAGACCACATCTAAAGAAATCCAAAGAGGTCAGATTATCACCACACTTCCAAGCATCATGCACAAACTGCTTAAACTCAGGATGCAACAGCCACATGGTTTCAAATTTAAACAATTTGTTTGCCACCTTTAGTTACGGACCATTAGTTACTAACAAAAAAGGGATATGATCCGACCCAAAAATAGGGTAATTACGTAAGTTACAGTTACCATGCAACTGAAGCCAGTCCGAGTTAGCAACTATTCTATCAAGCCTTTCAAAAATTATGGTATCATCTGAGTGTTTATTTGTCTACGTAAAAAGGAACACTAGAAGCATCTAACAATATTAGTTTACCCGCATTTAAAAAGTTTATAAAGTTGTTAATATGCACATTGGTACTTTGGTTACCACCCCATTTTTCCTCTACATTAATGATGTTATTGAAATCACCTAAGATCGTCCAAGGCTTATCTTTAGGATCAAGGCGCAACAACTCATGCCACATGTTAATAACTTGAAGCGCTTTTTGTGGGGAAACATACACAAACATAGCAAAGTACTCAACGTTCATTTTAATATATTTAATTTCCATATGTATAAAACGAGAGCAAGCATCAATGACATTAATATACAAAGGCCCCCAGCCCTTCCATCGGGGTTATGTAAAAAAAAAAAATGATCAAAATACTTCCCAAAAATCCTAACAGGGGGTTTTAGCCATGGAGATCTTAGTTTCCACAACACAAAATAAATTTAGTTTTTCCAAACTACATAAATAACTGAAATTACACCTAAACTCTGGTCTACCGATTCCCTTACATTCCAAACCATGCACTTCATTAATCCAGTTCGTTAAGGTAGGAACTCAATCCCACTTCTGCAGTATCCTCTTCACGAACACGTTTCCTTGGACTCAGCGTTCCTATAATTAGTCTAGCACTCACAGGGCACCCTCAATAGTACGACAAACCGCAACCAGGCTCCCAAACTTGTCCCTATTATCACCCTCTTCACTTCTTATTCTTGACATCCCAACATCCTGACTATGAGTAAATTCATGCATAGCATCAAAGAAGTCAATATGCAATCTACTCTCGGAGTTAACACATATGTCATCACAAATCAAAGCAAAGTAAGTCTCATCCGCAAACATATCATCATACCTAGCAAATTCAACTAAAATAGCATCCACTAAATTCATGTTTGCATTCAAAAACACATAATTAAGAATAATAGGCAAATTAGAGCGTGAAGATCTTACCCCCTAATCCCGATCCACACCTTTCCCTGCCCTTCTCCAATCCTGAACCAAATTAGCCCTAGCCACCCACTTAGTCTTAGGGCAAGAAACCACCTCCCTAAAAGACTTATCATCTCTTAAACTCTCACTAACCAATCTTTTATCAGCCCTATTCTCCATTTTGGATTAATAGCAGTCCAACCATCCTCATCAGAACCATCATCCTCTACACAATGTCCCATCTGCTCAATCTCAATGGTCTCCTCTTCCACCATAGCAGCACAACATCACATACTTTTGCAGATTAGCTTTCATATCTACATCCACCACCGTATCTTCTGGGAACACCGAAGGTTCATCTTCATTGACCTTGTTGATCATGAAGTAGCCATCATCAGCCTACACCTCGGGGCAGACATAACCATCATACCTCATTCTATCGCAATAAAAACAGACCTAAAAAAGTTTTTTGTAACTCACAAGAATGAGGCATTCCTTATCCTGGTTAATAATAAGCACCCGCTTCAGTGGAAACCTCAGATCCACCTCTAACAGAACCTTGACAAATAGGCCATTCAAACCCAAAGTCACTTCGTCCACCCTCAGCAAACTCCCTAATGGCTAAGTAATATCCTTGATTATATTATCCTCCTTATATTGGAAAAGAACCCTAGGTAGTCTGGCCCATGTAACAAGCTTGACAATCGCGTCCAAATCCTTAAAACCTGTGGTTTACCTTTCCAGATGAAGGATTTGACCCCTGACATACCAGGGTCAATTCCTCATGACAAACATTAGATCATCCACTTCCGTAAACACCACTGTGAACCATCTTCTACCAAAAGGATCAAGGTAGAAGGTATTTTTTACTTCATTTCTCCATAATAAGCCAAGCTTCCACTTAATCAATCTTACTTCCAAGGGCTACCCAAACATCTTCCCTATCAGCATTCTAGATTGCATGTGCTCAACATTGATCGATGAGCACAAGTTAGTATTCACCCTAGTCACAGCTTTCTCTATGGTGAAAGTACTCCTAGCCTTTTCAACAACCACAGGTTCCTGCCCAGGTTGAGGAACCGGGAAGGGGTTCTCCCAACTAGGCATATAGGAATCAGAACAAATCCTAGGCCTAAGGGCCAAGCTTGAATTAGAGGCAGCCATGTGAGAGTTAGACATCTTAAAGACAGATGATGAGAAGAAATTAAAAGGCAGGGAAGCAGGTGAAGGCCAAAGGCACCACCAAAACCTGCATAAATAGCCCAACTTTTGGGGGAATCCAACCATCAAAACACACTAGCGGATTAAAAATCTCATTACCAAACTATTCAAACGAGGAAGCTCAAAGGTAATAATTGTAAAACTCACACAGTTAATGGCCCTAGATCTATCCCCCAAATTAAAAGCTAATAAAAAACTATCTTGTGTGCACAGAAACTGCTTAAATAAAATGACCAACACCAAATGAGAGCTTAATCGTCTCCAAACAGAGTAACAAAAACAATTACCACACTAGAACCAGATCATCAATGGCGTCATGTAATAATCAAAGAGGCACGTTGAAACCCCAACCGTCACAAACCCGAGCCTTAAACCTAGGGTAGCCAAATCGTCCCAGAAACAGAGAACCATACAAATACAAACACAATCAATCAAGTCTAAATTCGCCCAATCAGCAAACCACAAAAGCCCCAATCAGCAAACCACAAAAGCAACATACTAGCCACGAAACAACTCCTCAGAAAACCACAAAACGTGTGAAAAATACGAAACCATCTTACACAACCTACGTGAAGAGGATGCAGAAACTTAAGAGCTTTCCCCAGACGCACTAGCCACTCATACGAACTCCAATTAACATTGTTCCCTAAACGATTTAACACCTTAATTATCGCAGCCCTAGTTAACGAAACCCTAATTATCCTTTCAAGATTCAACCTAACCCTCTCAATAAGCAAACAAGCAATAACTCGAACTGAATCAACCCAAATCTTCTCACAAACCTTGCTTGAAACAGCAGATTTCGATTCTCACATGCGCCAACGATGCAGCGCACAGAGAAACCCTAGAGCCTTCCTCATTTATCCATTGTTACTTATCAGCTGGTGGATTTTTTGAATTATAGTAAAAAAGTAGGGGAGTAGGAAAGACTTCATTAAACTAATGGCAATTGGCATGTTTGAATCATTGTCATCCCGGCATATTTCGCGTTTTACTAACGCACAAGTTATGGAAAAGTAAATGGCTCCTACGTCGAAATTAGTTATGCCAGACCTAATTTCCCTTACCAAGTAAACATCCTCGAGCAAACATTTGGAACAGAATTGTAGACTTTGGCCTTTGGGTTTCATTTGAATTCCTAGACATTGCCAGCAAATTTAAGCCGATATGGCAGTTTGCTCTGAGTAAACATGATATGAAGCAACAAGGTTTTACTTTTCGTTGGAAATGAAGCTTTCTTGAATGCTACAATCTGCAAGAAAGCTTGATGATTATTTATTTATTTATTTATTTATTTGGTATTCGGGAGGTGTGTAATTACCTAAGATGAAAGCACAACAATTTTGGTTTTTGATTTTTTTGGGAAAACTTTTTAAGGGTGTACTTTCATGTCAATTTTTTATTACAATTATTATAAATTTTTTCAAAATGACTATAATTCTATATGGTATCTAAATTTTGTTTATTTTTCCAAATTTCCTGATTTATTCTTCAACAAATCGTCAAAAGCTCCATTAACTTTAACAATTTTATGTGTTTTGCAGCTTTATATTGGGGAAGCTCTCCCATTCACTCCTTAAAAAATAAAATTAACAATAGAATAGAACAAATTCATAACATCTTAAAGACTCTTTTAAGTCTTAACATTTTTATGTTAATTTGGTGTGTTGAATCTTGACCTTGAATTGTAATTGAACTTACCTCTGCCTTTGTCCCTATAATTGTTGCTTCTGTATCCACCATTGTAGCCACCATTGTAGTTTTATGAACCATTATTATAGCTATTTTGATTTCCAGAGAAATAGCCTTGACTGTTTGAGTTGTTGGGTTGATTTGATCTACCCTCAAAAGATGAACCGCAGTTACTTGAATCGATAGAACTAGAATCAAGAACTAATGTTTTCCCTTTTGAAGCATGAGTGCATGTCATCATTGCAGTTCCAAAAGACATATTGGATTCCAGTGACTGATTAGTAGTTCTTCAGGAAGCAACTAAGATTGAAAATCTTTGATGGAGATACCATTTTCCCTTCCTCTGATAACACATTTAAATGTGTTGTATTCTGTAGTAAGTTCCTTGAGAGCAAGAATGATGATATCAATATCTTCGAAGATAACTCCAGCTGCTGCAAGATGGTCTCTTGCATCTTTAATCTTCTGCAGGTACTTAGAAATTGAGCCAAACCCTTTCTTGATGTTCTGAAGCTTAATCTTTAAATTAAAGATACTTGTTTTAGTCATAGATGAAATCCTTTCCTTGAGATTCACCCACATTTCATTAGAACTTGTACTAGCAATGATACAAGATACTGATGTTCATGATAAAGTTGCAGTAATGAGTTGCATGATTGCACGATCATGCATTTTCCAAACTTGGTAGGCATCTGTCTCCACTTCTTCGACAGTTGAATTATTGACAAATCTTGTTGGACATTTCTTGGTGCCATCCACAAATTCCAGAATTTCATGGCCTTCAAGAAGCAATTTAATCTGAAAGCTCCAAGTTAAGTAATTGGTGGCATCCAATTTCACTGTAAAGGATGTTGATACTATTGGAATAAGGTTGGTGATTGGTGACAGAACAATTTGTAGTTGCGCTGCTGTAACCATCTATGCAGAAATGGAGAAATTTCTTCACTGATGCTTTTAATCAAACAGTTGATCTTTGTGACAAAAACTCCAATTTTCTTGTGAATTCGATATGGGATTTGCTCAATTTTATCTTAGAAGTTGTACAAAATAGAGGATTGAGAAGATAAGATAATAGAGATTTCAAGGAGAATGCCGAAGCGCCGAATTGTTTCTTGGTGAGGATACCATGTGAGAACTGAGAAAAATGCACAAGAAATGCAGAAGAAGTTTAGAGAGAGAGAAAGAGAGAGAGATGAGCGCTTTGTGAATTGATCTTTCCTGAATACCAAGTAATTGTTTTTACAAAGGGCTTATATACTAAACCATTACAAAGCTTGCTAGTTAAGCTAATACAATGTGTAACCTCCTTACTTCAACAAACTACAATTCTAACAGGCTTGTTAGCCAAAATGGTCCCTGAGATTTGCATAACACATTATTTTGGTCCTTAAGATTCGAAATCAATAGAAATAGTCCTTGACATTGTCCACCATCAATCATTTTGGTCCTTCTGTGCAAAATTTCTAACAAATGTGCCCTCAATTTAATAAACAATGGGCCAAAATGATTTAATAAAAATTAATTCTATTCTTATTTAATGGAGATTTTTCAAGGAATGACCAAACTGATTGATGGTGGACAAACTCAAGGACCAATTCTATTGATTTCAAATCTCATGGACCAAAGTGAGAAGCTATACAAATCACAGATACCGTTTTGGCTAAAAAGTCATTCTAACAACCTACAATCATAACAACCTTTATATAACAACCCTCCTTATCCATTGACATGTGTCACAATCTTAACCATTGTTTCCTCTTCACTTAGATCACTAGCTTTGATATTCTTACATGATCAAATGAGATCAGATCTAATGAAAAAAAAAAAAAAAAACTTGACGGCCCAAAATTAAATCTAACGTCTAAATAATTTAAGAAAATTATTTAAATCAAATTTAACTTGAAGCTTGAATACCATGATTTAAACTTTGTTCAGTATAAATCCTATAATTTTTAATTACTTATTGAAATTTGAATATTTTTAGATTAGAATATTCATAAAAATAAATACATAAATTTTATTTTCAAAAAAGTTACCGAAAAAAAAATTTGGCTAATCCATTATTTAATAATCACAGACTAAAATTTTAAACCATAAGGTTTGGAGGAGAAAAACAGTTTATGGGTTATGGCTTAAATTTTTAAGCTTTATTTCTAGGGGTTGAAGCCATGTCCAACCATGGGATAAAGCTTAAAATATAAGCTTTAGAACCGCCCAAACCATCTCCAACTATTAGGCTAAAATAAGTCATGGAAAGAAAATATATCTCAATGCTAAATTCCCCCTAAGATTTAAGCTTGTTTTAAATTATTCTGGACCCACCAAATTATGATATTTTTAACTTTTTTTTTTTTTTACTTATCATCTAACGGTTGTGATCAAATGAGATCAAATCTAATGGTTAAAAAAATTTGATGGCCCAAATTAAATCTAATGTTTATGCATTTGTATGATTTTTAATTACTTATCGAAATTAAAATATTTTTATATTAAAATGCTCATAGAAATAGATTAGGATAATCTACATAAAATTTATTTTCAAAAAAGTTAGGCTAAAATCATATAGCAGAAAAGCAATTTCTAAATTATGGCTTAAAAAAATTTTGCTTAAATTTTTTAAATTTAAATATTTTTAGATACTATTGTTTGTTAAAATTACTTTTCCTGGATCAAATTTGATTCCCACCAACAATGGTCAAATAGCTCGCCTTCTTCATTCACGGTACTAAACAACATACCGCATCCTGGACCTGCTGATTAATCTCAGCCGTCCAAAGATAAAACGACGTCGCTGAGGGGAGCTCTTAGCCGTGAAGGCTGAAACTGCAAACAGGCTATTCCTTGCAAAATAGCAAAACAGAAGCAAAAATGGAGGATGGTCATGGATGAAAGAAGAAGCCCATTCGCCTGAGGCTTTTGCAGGTTCTTTTCTGCGACGCAAAGAAGTTGAAGGAGACAAGAATATGGCTCTCAATAACAGCAACGATCACTGGGCATTTCTGGTATAAAATTCATCTTCTTGAACTTACTCTCTCTCCCCCACCCCCCTTTCGAATTAAGGGTTTTTTTGGGTTGGGAACTTGGGGTTCTTTGCTTTGAAATCTTGGGTTTAGTTTGCTTCTTTTGCAATTTTGAGTTCTAATTGAAATTGGATTTATTGGGTGTAGGAATCTTGTTTGGTTGACAAGAGTGTGGCAATTTTTCGTATTTCGATGTTGCAATCGTTATTCGTGTTCGTGTTTACCCTTGTATTTCTTTGTCTTAGCCTACATATTCTGGACAACCAAACATATCCTAATCAAATCTGAAGGTGCATCTTGTTCTTGTGATTAGGATTAACTTGCAATCTCTTTTATTTCGTGCAACTTCTCTGGACCTTTAATTTACTTGTTTACATCTCTCTTTGCTGATTGATACAGGAAGAAATGGATGCGCCTCTGTGGGTGGATCTCACTCTAGAAGCCAACTCAACAAACCAACATATGTGGGTTCTAGTATACTCAGAGACAAATATTTTCCTTAATTTTCAGAAATGGTTTATAATTTAGAAAGTATATGTGATGTCAATTTCTAATTCTTCTTTTTTGGATTGGATACATTGCAGTGATGATGACTGGTTTTACATAAGCCATCTGTAAGTATCCTTTGGCCCTTTGATTATGCGGCATTTTCCATTTTGCCTTTGTAATTCATGCTGTCAAATAAGAATGCTGAGTTTTAGTAATGTACTGGAATTATTAGGTTCCACCAATGCTCTTCACGCCAGTTGAGGGCTGCATTTTTGAATTTGGGTGAGGATAGTATGGGCTTAAACTTTGACTTAGTAGGACCATCTTCGCCACAACTTCTGTCTTCTGTCTCTAAGTCAAGAGGC
This sequence comes from Pyrus communis, assembly GCF_963583255.1. Classification (NCBI taxonomy): domain Eukaryota; kingdom Viridiplantae; phylum Streptophyta; class Magnoliopsida; order Rosales; family Rosaceae; genus Pyrus; species Pyrus communis. Next base: position 6,306,073 of record NC_084810.1, read on the forward strand.
AAAGACTTTGTAAGCAAGAAATGGAGAGGGGAAAACCAAGATTTTACAGATAAGCGGGACCCAGACAAAGTTCTGAGTGGGACATCTTCCTGTGGGGACTCAGGGTCCAGTGATAAGATGAAACCCAAATCAAGCTTTATACAGTTGAAAGGAACATCCAGTTCCAAATCAAGTTCAGTTTGTAAAAGCAGTCTAACTGGAAATCACATACCCAATTGCTCTATGCCAACGTCCTCTGGTGGGGATCCAACATGTAGTTTTAGTTATGTGACAAACAAGGAAAATGAAAGCAGTGCAGCAAGCACCATTACATCTGAGAGTGGTCAGCAGCAACAACAGAAGTTTATGGAGAAATCAAATCCGGCATTGAGTCAAACAAATGGGATATTTTCAGTAATAAAGGCTGGTTTCAGGAAAAGCGGTATTACGAGGCCAGCAGCCAGAGTGGAGATTAATTGTGATAGAAGGAAATCAAGAGGCCGTAAATCTTCATTCAGCAAGTCTAGTGTGGGATCATCTTCAAATCCTGGTTCGAATGGCAGGACCTCAACATCTACATCAATACAGTACAAAGAAAGATCCCCAGATAGCAGGAATGTGGCAAGAATGAGTTATGCAACCAAGAACAGAATAAAACCTTCTAAAGTATCCAAGTTGTCTATGCATAAGAGTGAGTGAGGGACTGCAAACTACATAATTGGACCTAATGTTTCAAAGTCAATCCACGTGGAAGCTACAAAACCAAAGGTGAGATGTCACAAATCCGAGACACAGATAATAAGAATTTTCTTGATTGTGATGTATGCATATCTGAAATAATCGCCTACTAGTAAGGGACTTGTCAGTTAGGACTGTACTCTATTTAATTGTGATGTATGCATATCTTATTCTCTCCCTCTTTTCGTAACACATCCCAAAAAGCATTTTGAGGGCCCCATATTTGTTCATGGTTTTCTTGCAATTTATTCCTACATTTTATTCCAACTGAGTTTGATCTCGATGGGCCACAAGATTGATATTAACATGAATCATACTGTTTGTGCAGGTTCAGTATCAGATTCTGAGAAGGAAACCTTTGGATTCTGTTCTAGTTAAAGAAACTAAACCGGTAACTACTGTGAAATCTAAGAAGAAACCAGTTGTTGGTGGATCTAACAGATTGGCGGCCCCAGGAAAAGAGAATTTGAAAGGGAGAATCGCTGGGAGTCAGAAATGCAATAACAAAGGCATTGCTCCTGCAACCATGGTTTGGAGTCCGAAGGGGACAAAACAGAGCATTTTGCAAAGGACTGACCGAATGGGACTGGCTGGAAAGGTACATAAGTTAATAGTCGATAATTAGTCCTTTGTAATCGTTTGTATTTGTCTAACAGGATTAGAAAAAAGTTCATCTTTCACTCCTCATGTACCATTTAGAGTAAAAACAACTGTTTTCCCTTTAAGTGTGGTTTGGGAGTGGAGGCTTTTTGGATATTTATCATTGTTTCCACAGCAGAACCATGGCTAACCTTGTTGTACTTAAAATTTTTAAGTGTTTGCTCCTTTAGGTGCTGACATTAGTCTGACGGATGATCTTGTAAAAGAGTAGAAATTTAGGGGAGGTTGAACCTCATTAGGCTTTTGAATGTGCTGCAATATAGACAGAAAGCATCATGTCTGGGGCAGTGATCTTAGTTGATATTGCTAGGGTACTTGTTATCTGAACATATGCAATCTCGAATTAAATTTTGTGTTAATCCCAATCCATATCCGATTTAGTATAGAGATTGGTGATGAATTGCAGACACTTTCACTTAATAATCTGATAATGTTGAGCTTCTTTTGAGCAGGGGAAAGTCGGCGGTCCAAGCCATTTGGTAAGCCTGAAGGATGTTCCAAAGAGACCCCATTTCAGATGAGAGACCAGTGCAGTCTAGCTGATTTGTATGTATAGGGTAAACCTAACATCACTTCTGACACTGGAGAAAAAGTAGAGTGAAACAGAGTTTGGCCCTCAAATGATCCGAGATTCTTGCTGGCCCAGAGGGTCCCGTATTTCTATGGAAGTTTTTCTTCTGATTGCCATGAGTTGAGGTGATATCTTTCGAGTGGCGCTATTTTCACGCACCTCATGCTAGTTTCGAGTGGCGCTATTCTAATAGTCGTTTAGTATTATGTACATATCTACTGGAGAAAGCTCTTCTGGAATTCTTTTCATTTGACAAATTGAAAGAGAGAGGGAGTAGGATCTGTAATTCACATCATTTTTGAAAATATTAGAGGTTTCTGTAATGAAATGTTAGACGCGCAAATCGTTTACTTTGAAGGTGTAATACAAGTTGATGTTTTCTTGACTTACAAGTCATCTCAGACAACGGGGTTGTTTCCAAGCTGAAACAAATCAGATGGATGTTGCGACCACAAATTCCAGCCAACCTGCCCGTTGATACCAGTCTGGTGGCCGGAAACCATGGCCGGAAACCATGTTCACAATCTCTCACATCATGTATCACTCAAGACAGATATGTACAGTACCCGAAAAAGAACATTAACTCGATTTGGAACAAAATCAACTGAAGCGGGCATCCACTCTTGTAACGATCAAATTACATTTTGCGACCTTTCGGAAGGAACATTCAAACAGCTTGAATGTAGACTTCCATCAGAAGCCTCTACGAATGGATTGTCTTTGTCCCAGCTCTGAACTCTTTAGCTCCTACGTCCTTCTGCGCCGAAATGGAGGTACATAAGGTTGGAGCCGTGACATGAAGTTGGACTGCCTTGTCAAAGCATGGGAGAACTTTACTGATTGTTACCTTCTAAGAGCGCCGTAATTTCTCGTGACCTACAAAAAAGGAGAATAAAAGCTCAGTACTATTAGAAATCTCTCAAGACCAAAAGCAGGCAGTCCTATATATTTCCAGGCTGATTTTTAAAGAATACAGTAAAATGAAATAGAAGAAAGAAGAACCACCCGAGGCAGAGGCTTATTTAATCTCTTTGTCACATCTTCATCATCGTCGTCATCATCTTTGTTCATAAACATTCGGTTAATTGCAGAGCTATCTGATTTCTTTCCACGCTTAGATGGTTGCGTAGAGCCTCTACCTCTCCCCCTTGGTGCAGCCCTTTTCCGTCCTCTACTTGGAACAATTTCATCATTTTCCTTCAATAATTGAAACCATATTATCTTATCAAATGAGTAGCATAAACAACATTGATTCCGTTTATGGAACGTGTAAACATGCAAAATTATTTAATGGTTGGCACAAGGCAAAAGGAGGTTGTGTGTGGACTTAAAAAAAAAAAAAAAAAAAAAAAATCATATGTAAGAGCTTCGCCAGTCAATTGACAGTAACTTAAGAACAGCCCGGATTTTCATTAGCTATTACTGATTTAATGCCAAAACTCAGTTGAAAAAGAAGGTAATCCATACCGAACTATTATCAACCTCATCAATTCCAAGTTTCCCCGCCTCTTCTTCACTCGAAGGAGAATCCACATCATCCCCATCATCAGCAATACTTCGTACAGCGGCAGTTGCAGCAACTGATGCAGATCTGCAGTAATTATATTAGCTAAGATACAAAACTGGGAACATGAATGTCTCGACTTGTTAATGCAATATGAACCAAACGTGCAGCAGACTTCTAACTGCTTGCAATTAGCTACTTAGAATACATCCTAATAAGTCATGATTTTGCAATGTCAGAACTTGTTTTCTTGTCTAACCGGAGTTGGTTTCTTATTAAGAAGGCTGCGTTAGTTGTGTTCTTGGGATTTTACATTAGTTCTTTGGCATCCTAATTGCTTCTTTAATTGTGTTTATTAGTTCACATCAGAGTCAACGACAATGAGATATACAGAATGAAATTGAACTGTCACGTAGAACAGCAATAAGGACAAACAAGGAAGGAATCCCCAGTTAGCAACGCTACCTGTAGGGCACAGAAAAAGGATACCATGTAGATATTTTTAACTGAACATTAGTAAATACAGAAAACAGAAAAACTAACTTGTAATGGAAAAGATAAAGTCCTATAAAGGTTAAGGGTACTATTTGCATTTTGTGGTAGACTTTAATGTTGAATACCAGAGAGAATCATGACAAATATCATGCAGTGGGAGGATAAAGTTTTGCAGCTATATTTGTTCCTACATATTTCTCTCTTACACCTCTAAAGCAACTAATTAAATTGCTGGTTATTAATTAAGTTTTAAAATGAAGTGGCCGCTTAATTGATTGAATATCTTCTCAAACTTAGGTCAAAGAAAAACCTCTGAGAAGACCGAAATCCAAGAGATGCATCGAGAGTCGTCTGCTTCAAGGTACTGGTACCCCTGCCCCTGCCTCTGCCCCTTCCTCTTGCAGTAGTTTTACCCTTACCAACTTCTGAGGTAGACGTTCTGCCCTTGCGGCCTCTGGCAGTGGATTTTGAGCCAGTCATCTGCGTTGCATCTTCATCGTCACTGAAGGAAACTGCACTTGCAGTTCCAGCAGCACTTGTACTTCTGAAATCCTACACGAAGAACAATAGCTTAAAAATGAAAATAGTAGGCACATGTATCAGCCAAAAAATTCTGAAATGGATGCAATAAAGAAAAGTGATGCAAATTCTCGAAAAAAGCAGATTAAAATCAGAATTACCTCCCAAGGAGGGGCAGTGGAAGAGAATGGAGAGCTACTCTTAGAGTTCGTAGGTCTTTCCTTGACACGTTCCTGCACTTATAACATAAATATTTGGTCAGTGTATGGAAGCAAGCCCTCATTAATTGCCATAGTAATGCTTAAGGCCACAACAGGGTGAGATGCATGAGCGAAAGTAGCTCCTTAAAACCTAAAAATCCCAAATTCAAGACTTCTATGTTTTTTCTTTTATGTCAAAACTGCCTACAATTATGATCAATAAATTGCAAACTTTGAATCACGTATATACGTTTTTCCCATATCTAAGAACTAAAACCAAACTCTATGAAATTAGTACAAGAGGTCTCAGTCGACTGCTATGCATTTTGGGCCTAAATGTCTCATTTCAAACCCCAACGACAGCCCTGAAGGCCCCATCAGGGCAAAATAATTGTCCATGAAACTGACTAGAATAGGGTAACACAATCACTGATGAAAGAAAAATATTTGAAATTTAATCATTCTTGCCTGCAAGCACTCCCCGACTTTAACGATTAAATCTTCCTCTTCAAATGTCACTGTATCTGGATCCTTAGCAATTTTCTTCTGTAGAAGTAGAAAAGAAAATTGTCAGTAACATACTTCAAAAGAAAATACAATAGCTAGTTGAAACTTTAATTTAAACAGAGCAAGTACTCACTCGAGTTTCTTCAAGATTGTACTTCACGCAAGAATAGAAAGCCATTTTGTCATCCTTACTAACAAAATTGTGCAATGCAACGTCCAAATCATTGACAGGAAGGATCTCCATTTTCTGCATGATCAGATATCCCCATGAGGGTTTAACCTTAAAATAAAATTTACAAGCTGTAAACCTGTAAGTAATTGTAATGTCGTCTACAATATTTTCCACATGACTTCCATTTTAGCAATAATCCAAAAAATAAATCATATCCTGAAATCATAAACTCTTACTATGATGGCGAAGGACAAAAAGAACCAAGTTTCAATCACGTTAAGTTTTCCACTGATAATGTTTTCCATAAGTCAGTTGAGGTGTGTGTTTCTGAGCAAATTGTGGAACTGTTTATCCGCGAGAAACTAACAAAACTATATTCTGTATAAAACAAATCCAGAGTTCCACTGGATGAAAAGTACTATATGCATGATAATCTGAGTACAGGAAAGAAGGAATATGACAGCTGATACCAGATTATTTTCCGCAACCAAAGCCTCTATGTTTTGCTGATTTAGTTCTTCTGGGCGAAGCCGTTCAGAATCATCAATTTTAGCTACAATAAAAGATAAGAAATAATTAACTGAAAATCTGTGAATATATGAATTCTAACATTTAATGGACTTCACAAATAGCTCTGACTGTAACGAAATCCCCGAGTAACAGAGTCTACTGTCGTAGTGATGTCAGAACTGAACTTCCCCTACATGGTGAGAATTTATTTAAAGTCTCATCAAGTTTTATTACCATCACTTTTGTTTGAGATATACCACAACTGTAGCTAATGTATGTGAAAGTCTTTAGACTGATGCCAGCACTAAGATTTAACTTGTGGGCAATCTGTTAATCTAATGGACCTACGAGGTTAATATATTGGAAATCTCATAGGTGAGGTCATACTGCACCAAGCTTTTTGTTATTCAAAAATTAAGTGAAGTGTTGGAACTTATAAGATGGTATAAAAACAAACACTCAACCAATGCAAAATCCACTACTGTTGAAGCTTTTGAAAATTTGTGATAATAAGTACCTTCGCTACGGCCCTTTGTTGAAGCTTTTGAAAATATAAGAATGTCTTGTGGGTTTGCAACCTTAAAGTCATTACAATAGCAATGATTTATTTCCAAAATGTGATACGAGAAAAATTAGCAGTAGAATACTGATCTAGGATTAGTGAATGTACCTTCCCCACATACTTCTGTCCAAATCTTTGAGGATTTATTGTCATAAATCCAGAATAGTCCACCTGCCAATTGTTCCATTGAAGTTATACGATCACATGGAAGGGGAGGTTAAGGTTACATTGGGTAAAAAAGAGAACATCCATATGTACACAAATACTTGTAGATCGGAAGCCAAGGCATGGGATAGGAAAAAGGCCTAGAGATGTGAGGATGCATATATGAGGATCACCATCATAATACCAACATCTTAAGTTAAATTGGAAATATTACCTTTATTCGAACTAGTGGAAGTTGGAGCTGTGATCCGCTAACATTTTTCCTAGATTTCTCTATCTGAGCGTTGACCTACGGAAATTCAAATCTATACTATTAATATACAGCACATGCATCAGAGGGCATAATACAGGGAAAAAAGAAAGGCATGGGAAAGTACAACAGTCCGATATTACTTGCAATTACACTTACCACTTTGTCCAAGTGTTCAAGAATTGAATTAGGATCATTGGGATCAATTTCAGGTTCATCTTTTAATACAATCTGTAGCAGAAAAAATATATTATTAATCAAAAGTTTTAATGTAGAAGAAAAGGTAAACATTAAATCACCTCTGTGTACTCAAAAGGCCTCACTGACGTCAAAGGAATCTTGGTTGGACGGTATTGATTCCCCTGCATAAAAGTATAACAGCATCCAACTCAGTTTGGGAGGAGAAAGGATCAAAAGATGCTGCTTTCAGGAAAAAAAATAGATCTAACATTGTTTTGCAACCTTAATTTCTAAAAGGAGCACATGCTTTGGCTTTGATTCTCCGTCAATCAGTGATGTTGCAACAGAAGAACCAGGTTGTGTAATGTGAAATCCCATCCCCGGAACTTCCTGTCAGAAACAAAATCATATAAAGTCGTGTAAGGCACCCTCCCAACAAGACCAAAACTACGCACCTAGAGACAGATGCACGTACACACTCAAGCTTGCATGCACAAGCATGCACATGTCCATGTTGCATATATTGATAAAGCAATATTCATTGGCACCTGAGGGTCCACGAGGCATTCGTGTTCATGCCCCCACACTACGAAGTCTAGGAAGCGTGGTAAAAAGTGCTCATTGATGGCATTTTTTGGGTTTGTCTTCACTCTGCACACAAAATTATATAACTTCGTAACTAGGAAGATTGACAACTTAAATCAAATGAAACCATGATATAAATCGGGATTCCTCCTTAATGATGATTAATCCAATCTCACCCACCCACCCACACACCAAACCTGTTCTGATGAAGCACTAGAATGTTGAACCAGTCTGACACTTCCAACCCTTCTTGAGATTCAGGTCTCATCCATTGTACAGCATGTGGTGTCTAACATATGAATAATATGCCCAACAAATATGTGTTTAGAAGCCTGCAAATAAACAGCATAAAGCAAATTCTCAACATCAAATACCTGAAACATTCTATTGAGCCGTTCATCTCTAATGTTTCCGAGACCATAAAGAGCCACTGATGTTGCACCCTGCAATTCAGGAGGAGTTATGCGCCATGCAGCACAAAGACAAAAACCCTCTATTCACCAAAAGAAGACATTAGATCCTCCCAATCCTACTATTAATTAAATCCATAAACTAACCTTCCTCATGAGAATAGGATACACAGTGATCTGACCAACCCCAGAACCCCCAAGACCCATTTTCCCAAAATAGTTTACAAGGTTGCACGCTGAGAGAATATCGACAGCAGAAAGATTATCCTGCCAATAACCACAATGTTAAGAAGTACAGATACATGGTACTTAAAACAGCTGTAGCAAACACATTTCAAAATATCGATAAATACCATGCATGAGCGTACGAAAGAGGGGGTCCTTGCTCCTCTTTTTGGCAATAACATAATTGCTATTTAAAACATATCCCTTTTCTTCCCAGCGATAACCATTAGCCTATTGTACCCTCCCTCCCCATTTTTAAATACCCCCTCTCTCTTTTCCTCTCTTACAGTAATTGGATATAGAATAACAGAACTGGTAAGCATATGGCCCATTTTTGGGGATCATCTTTTCATGGGTTCAAGGACTGGTCACATTAGATGCAGCTTACTCCAAAAGATAAACATATTTTTCTTGATATTTTAACAAGACCATTCAAATGATCAAATCCTTTACTAACTGTAAATCTATATACTTAGAAAACACATAACTACAGCAAATGGTATGTCTGAATTTGCTGACAAGCCTAGTAAGTTATAAGTTTCTTTCTTGTAGGAATCGATAGAAAGCTGATGAGGATTGTAAGCTCAATCCCCTGGAAACTTGAACCCTTTAATTACAACCAACAAACTTGACCAGTGAGCTATATACGATAACGAATTTGTGTAAAAAAAATCTTAAAACATGGTGCTAAAAATGATTTCTGATGAGAAACATTGATAATGTTTTAAAAAGAAATGAAAGGGCAAATACGCAAACAACTTCACTGATAGAATCCATACCACTCCAGCAGGGTCGTCATGATTTCCATGGATACTAAACACTGGCAATCCAACATTGAAGTGAGGATCTTCATAATTTACATGACCAAATCTGTTAGAACAAGAATTTTGTTATTAACAGAAGGGTGCCTATCATCCTTATCATAATATATCTCTAATTTTTTACAGAAAGTCAAGGTTCCTGATACAAACTTGGATGCAAAAACACATCAGAGTGACATATCATTGCAGCAAAAATTCCGTATTTCTCCATTTGCTCAACTCATGGCATTTGAACCAAAGGTCAACTTAGACATATCATTGTAGCAAAAATTCCAAGCAAACAACAAACGTGCAGTTCATTAACTACATACGTATTTGGAAAATTCAGAGTCTGGTCGCTAACAACTTGGAACTGCACTGGCTGATCATTGAGGCAATGACGGCGGAGAATCTCAATGGCCTTAACTAGTGTTGACCTTGAAGGCTTATTCTCATGGAACAGATCACCACCCAGAAGCAAAAAATCCACCTGATAGAGGATAAATGCCAAAATGTGTTGGTTCACAGACAGTATAAGGAAACAGTTTCAATCGAAAAGAGCTTTGCAATACTGTATTTCTCCAAATGTGGACACAAAATTGAAAGGAATTAGAGAACGGGAATCAAACCACAATCGCAAAGTTGATTTGCATGGAGTGAGACTACAAATACAGCTAGAATGAAAAATTGGCTATTACATTCTTTTGTTGTGCTATTGAGCATATCTCATCAAATGCCTGGAACGAATCATGGCGCCGTACTTCATCCTTCTCCATATAACCCAGATGGCAATCCGTAGCAACAAGTATTCGAAGTGTATTACTAAAATCCTCCCTGAAAATTGTTTCATTGAAGGTAAAAATCGGAAAATACCATTTGCCCCGAAAATCTGAATACATATTGCAGAGAAATGTACCTTGACAAGTCACCCATACTGACAGTTGATACTTTTTAACCCTACAACTTGTCGAAACCACAGACTGTTATGATCATAAAATCCCCCGATTTCGATTAGAATTTGATTTTACTAACGCCGGCATTTCCACCAATAACAATTCAAAATCCAAACAATTGAAAGCGAAAAAAGGATCAGAATTTACAGTTCAAGGAAAGCATTTGCTACAAAGGTTGAAGTAAATTAAACCTCCCAGCATGCAACTTTCGATATCGAAAAAATTCAAAAATCTCAAGTCGAATACTGAAAACCGAAATCCAAAACCCCTAAAACGCAGGGTTTTAGCAGCACAAGAACACAAAATCGAACAGCGTAAATACGGAAAAGAAAAAGAAAAAAATCAGAGTGAAAGTTCAATTCCCTAGTTGCTGATGAATTTTGTGAGTACAAATTTCGAACCAAAAATTAAAGTACTATAGTAAGCGATTCACGAATTCGGTAGTCAATTACCGAGTTCTTTTTTTTTTTTTCCTGTTTTTTTCTCGGGAAACAAACAGTCGATATAGCGAGAGGTGATTACCTGTCTTATGGTGTTGTCAATACGACTGCGAGTGCGAATGCAGAAGCGGATTCGGCGAAGCTTTGCGACCGGAAGAGGGCACGGTGGCGGGGAATTTTGAAAGAGCGATGACAGTGGAAACAGAGAAGAAAGGTACGTTGACACTGTTTTTCAGCGATTTACGTACCAAAGTACCCTTGGTGTTTTCAGCTATTAACAATTGTGGCCTAATTTTGGTTTTGTATATTGGGCTGGATCTCTGGTTTTGGATTGGGCCAAGTCTTTGGTGACATGAAGGGTGATCTGATGGGCCACCACCAATGACACCACCACCTTGTCATGACCATCGTCAAACGCCTTCCACCACCACCACCCCTGTTTCTGCCCAACCACCATCACCGCCACTACCAACTCGTCACAACCATTATCACTCCAACCTCACCTAGCGATAAGTCAATGATCGCTAGTATCAGCAATCCCACCACCTCTGCCATCACATTTCCATGATCATATTTACAACTCCATCAAAATCTATATATTTATAACTTCATAGTATATAAAAGTTAATTAAATTCATACGTTTATAAATTCGTAAAGATCTTTTAAAATCTTTGTTCAATCCACCCCTTAGAAATAGTTGGCACATACGTAAGTGATAGACAAAATATATTAAGAGAAGTCTCTTTGTTAATCAAAGAAGAGAGACTTATATGTAATTAGTATACTGTCATTGAGATGTATTGGTATGAATTAATATTATGTATAATTTGACATCGAATTTAAAACCTGAGTAACTATGGGCTAAAGAGAAAATCCCTCACCACCATGAATTAATATTATGTAATTTGACATCGAATTTCTCTTTCATGTAGTTGAGAGTTCAAGAGACAACTTTAGTTGGCACGTAAGGGTACTACACATAAATTTTACAGTTTTTTACGCATTTTTCCTCTCCCACAACCAACCCTGGTTTGGTTCCCTCAATTAGTTACAATAGCATTGAGAAGCATCCGTACAATGATATAGAAATGTCAGATTAGATTATATTGACCAAACAACCAAGTCCTTGGAACAAGTGAGGAGAATCCGGAAATCCTCTATCATATATGTTCATCATACATCATGCGGTCAATTTTCGTCAGGTACTGTTTATATTTAATTTTAAATAAAACGATTTGTAATGATTTATGGTCACACAATGTACGATAAACAGATGTGATTGGATGATCCCCGAGATTCTCACAAAGAAGATTCGAAGAGGATCATCATTCCTTGAAATATTATTCATTTCAGAAGTAGCAGTTCTTGTCCATCCTTATTGGGAGTTACAAGTCTTATACTGTGTCTTCGTAGCTAACCACTTGGTTTCTGGCTATGCATGGCTCTTATCGATCACAAGAAAGAAGATATATAAAATCAAGAGAGGGAGATTAACTTCAAGACAGAAGATATATAAGAGAGGGAAATTGAGGGCCACTTTGGAATTGCTACGATTTTTTTTTTTAACTACTTCTAATGTGTTTTAAGAATAATCAGCTGTAAAATAAAGCATTTGAGCGTTTGGTCATGTATAAAGCAATGTAAAAGCACTTGATAAATTTTAGTGTAAAAGTGTTATAATTGTATATAACAACAAAAATGGACATGGTAGTGGGGTTAGTGGAACTGGCGAGGACAATGGTGGTGGTGGCAGCGACAAAGGTAAGGGTATGGTGGCAGTGCTAATAGTGGTGTGTGGTGGTTTGGGTGTAGAGGTAACAATGGTGATAGGAGAAGCAGCGGCAGTAGTGGAAGTTCTGGTGGCAGTGGTGGCGACTATGGTTATGGCAAGTATAGCGGCAGTGGCGACAACAATGGTGGATGTAGTGGTGGTGGTAACGATAATGATGGCAATGAAGGTGGTGTCTGTAGTGATGGAGGTGGTGGCATTATGGTTGTGATGATGTTGGTAGCAACAATGGCGGTGGTAATGGGAGTGGTGGTGTAAAGTTAGTATTTGTAATGGTAGTTGGTGGCGATCACTTTGTTCTCCAATAGATAAAATGTTGGTAGAAGGTTAAATAATGTCATTTTTTAAAACTAATGAGGGTAATGCAGAAATTGAATATACTCATTAAAGGATCAGCTCCACTTTTTATTAAAACAACTTTTAAAGCAACCTACTGTTGTAAACTTTCCTAGTTTATATGTGATTGTGTAATTTCTAGATTAGGTTTGATTCTAGTTATCATTTCCTCTTACAACTTGTATTCCTTGGCGATAAAGGAATTTCTTCTCTCCTTTACTACAATAAATAAAGGCACTATGTAAGATGGATAACACACACATTCCCCTACAATTCTACAAACACATCTCTCTCAATCTCTCTTTTCCTTGCCACCAGCCCCCTTACCCTTGTCAGATAAAATAGGATACAACACGTTATAAGCACGCTCCTACCACTGCGCTTAGGAATTTGATGAGGAAATTTTCTGCATCAAACCAATTCATCCATATCATCACACAATCAAATTCTTTCAAAACAACGATTTTTATCTCGATATTTTTGCAACCTTGATAGCATGAACATTCACCATAATGCATGACCCAACTTTACGTTTTTCGAATTTTAGATTCTACATAAATTGTGTATGCATTATATTCCTAATTGTTGAATTATGTGAATTTGATATTTTCCATAAATTGCATCAAATATATGTACATGCATTAAACTATTGAATTGAATATACTTTGAATTGAATTGTATATGAATTGAATTGAAAAAAAAAAAAAAAAAAAAACAAGAAAAATTGAAATTGAAAAAGGCAACCTGGATTCTTCGAACCCATGCCCTTGTGCCATTGAACCAAGCCTACAGCTTTGGAGACCGAGCCAAGTCGGAGCCATGGGCTCCTAGTTTAAAACCCAGAACAAACCCAACGCCATCCATGGTGTCTCATTCCCTCATAAATGGGCCTGCAGCCCAATCCTGACTTTGGGTCCTCGTCCGATGACCTACAGATCGTCTTCCCCCCTCCCAACGAGTTGTTTGGCCAAGATTCATTTTGAATCTCATCGGTTTTTCTTCAAAATTCCAATTAATTTTCCTAGGGTTTTTAAAACGTTAAGAGTCGCCACTATCCGTTTACCTTTATGGGTCGCCATCGAAACCACGATCATTTACCGTGATTTTTGCACCAAGACACGACCACCTGAAGCTGTGTCGCCGGTTATCCTCTTCGGCGAAACTCACCCAACACACACTGGGATGTTCGATCCAAAACCCAAGCCTTTGGGCTTGGCCCGTTCTCGGTGATAGCTCCAGCCCGTTGGGCTTTTGAGCTCCCCTCAACCTAATTGTTTTACCCTGGCCTGCAAAGAAAAACAAACATTTTTTTTGGGCTCGCCTGAAGCGGCCAGTATGGAAAGAGAAAACAAAGACAAGAAAGACCAAAAAAAAAAAAAAACACTTTTTTTGTCTTGTTTTTGGGCTTGCCTGCAGCAGCCCATCTCTCTGGCCGGTTCTCACCGTGGCCTTATAGTACCACCCAAGCCCAATTTTTTTCGGGCTGGGCTACACGGCCTGAGATTTTAATTCAATTCTAATTATAGACCCAAAGTTCTATTTGCATATTTTCTTGTTGCATATTTATGTGTATATATTTGCATTTATCTGGAGGAACATATGAACCTGAAGTTCATAATTATTTTGAAACTTGAAGTTTCTATAAACATGTCTTGTTTAAAAGCCTAAAGTTTTCATTAAACAAAACATCACCCATGAAAACCCAAAGTTGTTTCATGCGAATCTTAACCAATACATGTCTATTAGAATATGAATGTTCTACTCCTATGTGAATGGATTGATTTTTTTCTCCATTACACTAACCACATCTTGTCCATTTATTTTGTGATAGGAACATGTCGAATTTGAACAAACTCGACTTCACAACTTTGGAAGGAACTACCTCAAGTGGGTCCAAGATGTGAAGTTTCACCTCACTACAAAGAACTTGTGTCCCGCTGTTAAAGAAGAGACGGACAATCCCATTGGTGAAGCTGAGAAAGCCACTGCTATGATCTTCATCCGAAGACATATTCATGATACCTTACAAGCCAAGTACCTTGCTGAGGAAGATCCATGTGCACTATGGGTCGCTTTAGCTGATCGTTTTGATCACCAAAAGGACATATTCTTGCCTGAAGCAAGACATGACTAGCAGCATTTACGCTTCCAAGACTGTAAATGTGTGAATGAATATAATTATGAAGTTTGTTGAATTTGATCACTTCTCAAGTTTTGTAACAAAACTTTGATTGAAGAGGATCTCCTAGAGAAGACCTATTCAATTTTCTATGCTACTAATATTGTCATGCAACAACAATATAGAGCTCAAAAGTTCACTAAGTTCTTGAATTTGATCTCTATTTTACTTCTCGTTGTAAAACAGAACCAGCTGTTGATGAAGAATCATAAGCTCGACGTACTGGGGCGACTACTGTGCCTAAAGCACATTATAGCACAAACCAACACCCAAAACACCAAAAAATGCGTGGTAAAGGTGGCCAGAAGCCATCATGCGAAAGTCAACAGGGTTAAGGCCCATCTAAGGGGGAAACAAAGCCCAGAAGCGCTCAAACCTTGCTCCAAAGGCCCCGAACTTCAAGAATAAAGGCAAAGCACCTGAAACCATGCATGCAAATATGTGTTATCGTTGTGGTTCAAATGACCATTGGTCCCGTGAGCTCCCCGGAAGGTTATAGCTAAATATCATTCTTGTCGTAAGAAGTTCGAATCAAACTTCGTGCAAGTGGACGAACAGGAGACTATAAAGATGGAGGTTTCTGACTTTCAAGAGGATACCACCCCTATGGAAGATTAGAATCTTAGACATAAACTATTTTTTTAGTTAAAATTACACAATGGGGCCAAATTCCACCTAGTGGCCGAACCCTCCTTTGTTTTTTGGTTGAGTTTGGAACACTTTTCCTTTATGTTTAGATTATTTGTTGGTGATTTGTTTTGGATATTAAGTTTTAATTAATTACCATCCTTGAATAAATGAAATTATTTTGATTGATATTTGTTTTTAGGATCTTTTATGCGTGTGACCGACTCAAATTAATTTTTCATTCTAGGTATGACTAGTAGGGAAGTTAGTTATCTAGCTGATAGTGCAACCATACACACCATTTTGAATGAACGCATCTATTTCACTAACTTCATACCCAAGAATGTACCTCTGACAACCTTCTTAGGCCCATCCAACTTGATAGAAGGATACGGTAAGGCACGTATAACGTTGTCCAATGGTACAATCTTAACCATTGTTGAGGCACTCTATTCTCCACATTCCGGAAGAACGTTGTTAAGTTTCAAGGACATTAGAGATAACAATTACCACACTAAAACCCACGTAGAAAACGAAGTTGAATTTTTGTGCATAACCTCCCACGAATATGGCCAGAAACGTATTCTAGAAAAGATGGAGCGTATCCTGAGTGGTCTGTATACTATGACCATACGCCCTATAAAATGCCACTATGTGGCCATCCCTAATACTGGGACCGTGCGCGAAATTACACTTTGGCATGATCATTTGGAACATCCTAGACAAACAGTGATGCACCGTATCCTCAAATCATCACACGGACATCCACTAACCCGAAGTTTAGGTTATATCCAAGGAATTACATGTCAAACATGTTTTATGGGAAAGCTTATTACTAAGCCTTCTTATGACAAGATTCGTTTGAATCCTCCCATTTTTCTAAAACAGATTCAGGGGGAAATTTATGGATCGATTCACCCTCCATACGAACCATTTAGATACTTTATGGTTTTGGTTGACGCTTCCACATGTTGGTCACACGTGTGATTGTTGCCCACAAAGAACGCTGCATTCTCCAAACCGTTGGCTCAGGTTATCAAGCTCAGGGCTCATCACCCTGATTATCCGATCAAATATATTCGATTGGATAATGCTGGAAAATTCACATCTAAAACTTTTGATGACTATTGCATGTCGATTGGGGTTGAAATTGAATATCTCGTACCCTATATTCACACCCAAAATAGCCTGGCTCATTAAGCACTTACAAATGATTGCTCGATCGTTGGTCATACGTACCAAGTTCTCGATCGCTGCTTGGGGCCATGCAATATTGCACGCAACAAAGTTGGTCCGCCTGAGGCCTATTGCAACATAACCATTTAGTACCCTTCAGTTGGTTACCGAATACGAACCCGACATATCACATCTGCGTGTTTTGGTTGTGCTGTCTATGTGCCGATCTCACCGCTCTTACGTACAAAAATAAGGCTTCATCAAAGGATGAGAATTTATGTCGGATATGATTCTTCTTCGATTATTCATTACTTAGAACCTTTGACAGGCGATCTGTTTACCACTCATTTCGCGTATTGTCACTTCTATGAGACAGTCTTCCTATCATTAGAGGGAGATAAGAACGTTAACGTTCCTGAAGAACGACGTGAATTATCATGGACAACCCTCACTTTGTCTCATTTAGACCCCCGCACCGCTCAGTCTGAAACTGAAGTGCAGCATATATTAAATCTCCAGAATATAGCTCAGAGCATGCTAGATGCTTTTACCGATCTAAGGCGAATGACAAGATCACATATTCCAGCTTTAAAAACGCCTGCAAAGATGGATGTACCAAATGTACAACGAACTTCCCTCATGGAGGCCTGGGACACCAATCTTGGTGATCTACGTAAATTATCGGCTAGTTAATCATCTGCCTTTATACAAAAGCATGACAGACCTCTTAGTTTAAAGGATTCACATCCCCAAAAGAGGAAATCCATGGCACAAGGTCTTGAAGAGCCTACATAAATCTGACTATCGCTTACTCATTATATCCATCGCATGAGGAAATTCTAGATTATGGAAGCGTCCTTGAAGAGACGAATCATCTTCCTGAGAATTGTGAGATTTCGGTCTACTATGCTACCTTAGATGATGTGTGGCGTAGAAATGAGATGATCATCGAAAATGCAATAGCATTTGTAGTAACTACTGAGATCATGTTGAGTGATGACATTGAACTATGTTCTGTTGATGATTGTCGACATAGAACTTATTGGTCAAACTGGAAATAAGCAATCTAAGTCAAATTCAATTCGCTTGCGAATTGTAAGGTGTTTGGATCTGTAGCTTCTACTTTTCCATATGTGAAGCTCATTGACTACAAGTGGGTTTTCGTTCGAAAGTGTAATGAGAAGAACGAAATTATGCGTTACAAAGCTTGTCTTGTTGCACAAGGTTTCTCACAACGCCCCGAGATTAACTATGACGAAACTTATTCACCAATTATGGATGTGATTACTTTTCACTACCTTATCAGTTTGGTAGTTTCCAAAAAACTGAGTATGCAGTGCATGGACGTAGTAATTGCGTATCTCTATGGGGATCTTGATACGAAATTTATATGAAAGTTCCAGAAGGACTTACATTGACTGGTTCAAATATTTCTCACCCCGGAACACGCTCTCAATTCGGCTAGGACGTTCATTTTATGGTTTGAAATAATCCGGAAGAATGTGGTATAACCGTCTGATTAAGTATTTAACTAGTTAGGGATATGTGAACAACGAACTATGCCCTTGTGTGTTCATTAAGAAGTCACATTCCGGATTTACGATTATTGCAGTATATGTTAATGACATGAACTTTATCGAAACTCCTGAAGAGCTCGCAAGAACTGTTGCGCACTTGAAGTCGAAATTTGAGATGAAAGATCTAAGAAAGACTCGATACTGTCTCAGTCTCGAGATAGAGCACCATTTGGATGGAATCCCAGTACATCAATCGAACTATACCCAAAAGGTGTTGCGCCGCTTTAATGAGGACAAAGCAAAGCCTTCAAGTACTCTTATGGTCGTTCAATCACTAGATGCAAAATGAAATCCCTTACGTCCGAAGGTGGATGATGAAGAGATTTTGGAGCTTGAATTTCCTTATCTAAGTACGATAGGCGCTTTATTGTACTTAGCTCAATGCACTAGACCCGACATTTCCTTCGTTGTTAATCTTTTGACATTGGACTGGAGTGAAAAACATCTTCCGTTACCTTAAGGGTACTACGAATTTGGGTTTGTTCTATCTATACGGATCCTCGAGTGATGCAGCACCCCCTAATTCTTGCGTCGATTCTCGCCTTGTTGATTATGCCGATGCAGGATATTTTTCTTATCTGCACAAGGCATGTTCTGAAACGGGTTATACCTTTACCATTGGAGGCACCGAAATCTCTTGGAGGTCAACTAAACAAACCTTAGTTGCCACTTCCTATAACCATGCTAAAATTCTCGCCTTACATGAAGCAACTCGAGAATACTTTTGGTTGAGAGCAATTGTGAGCCATATTCAAAGCTCTTGCGATCTTTACCCAACTGTTGATGTCCCGACAACGATCTTTGAAGACAACACAACATACATTGAACATCTCAATAAGGGTTATATCAAAAGAGACAATACCAAGCACATTGCACTGAAATTCTTCTTTTCACATCAACAACAAGAGCATCAGAAGATTGAAGTCACGCAAATCCATTCACAAGACAATATGGCCAACCTCTTCACCAAATCATTGCCGAAGACAACATTTCAGAAGCTTGTTCATGGAATTGGTATGCATAAACTTTCTGAGTTGTAACATTGCTATTTTTCTTTGGAATTATGTCAAACTCAGGGAGAGTATCCTGAAGAATACTTGCGTGATCTTAATATACTCTTTTTCCCTATGATTAGGAGCATTTTTCCCACTGTGTTTTTGTTACCTAACTAGGTTTTAACGAGGCACTCATCTTGGGCTGGTAATATCCCTGATGATATCCCTTAGACATTTCTTTTGACTTTTGCATTTCTCACACATTTTTCCTTAGACTATGGATTTTGTCCCTACTCAAGGTTTTGCCATAGCCTTAGGGTTTTTAGTGAGACTCACTTACTTATGCAAGTTCCTACCTTATTGAGAATAAGCGTTGTTCCTTAGAATCAGTGCCGACGAGTCGACTTCCTCAACTTTTGCATGATGCTAAATCTACCTTGAGTATTTACACACTCAAGGGTGAGTGTTGTAAACTTTCCTAGTTTATATGTGATTGCGTAAATCCTAGATTAGATTCTATTATAGTTATCATTTCCTGTTACAACTTGTATTCATTAGGTATGAAGGAATTTCTTTTATCCTTTACTACTATAAATAAAGGCACTATGTAGGATGGATAACTGGGGATGGAAAAAAAAAATACCAAAAATCCAAAACTGAACCGAAACCAAACCCAAAAAAACCCGAACCGAAAATCCCAAAAATTTTAGTATTGATCCCGACTTATTCGGTATGGGACTCGGTCTCACATCTTAACACCATTTGGTATCCATATCCCAAACCGAACTTTAATAAATATCTATAATGGTGCAGAAAAGCACTTAAGCACATGATGTGTGCAGAAAACCCATGTCCTGAACCGAACTTTAATATCTATGATATATTATTAAAATAAGCAAAGTGTGTAGAAAAGCACATGATATGTTGTGTGCTGTCAATATTTCTATCAAGCAAACTGCAAACATATCTATAATGGCCTATTATATAATATTAAAATAAGTGAAGTGTGCAAAAAAGCACATAGGTGCTATCTAAAGATTCAGACTCTTTAGACAAAGTCTCTCCCATCTCACTCTCTTCCGTCTATTCATTCGCCAAGGTCATAGACTCTTTCTGTCTCTCCTTTCGAATTCAAAGCTCAAAGGTCACCCACCCATCATCCTCTCACCATCTGACTCCGACAATCTCTCTCTACTTCAACCACCACCACATCTCACTGCTTCATCCCCACCTCCGATTCTCTCCAGCAATTATCTGTGTGTGTGGGGTTTCCAATTAAGGTTAGGGTTTCAAATTGGGGAGGGCTTAGGGTTTCAAATTGGGGCTTGGGTTAGGAGGAAGACGAAGGTTTGACTAACTCTTCACTCTATCTCTCTCTACACCTTCAATCTTCACTGATTCACTCATTGTCTCTGATTTTAAATTGGGGTTTTAATGCAGGTTCGGTTTCAAAAAATTCCGAAATACCGAAAATATTTCGGGAATACCCAAATTTTGGTTTGGGATTGGTCGTCAGATTTCCGGTTTGGGACTTGATATGCCGTTTTCGGTTCATTATCCCATACCGAACCAGCTTTAGGGATATCACACACATTCTCCTACAATTCTACAAACATATCTCTCTCAATCTCTCTTCTCCTTGCCGCCGACCCCTTTACCCTTATCAGATAAAATAAGCTGCAACACCTACATGTTTTTAAAAGCAATTATCTGGATGTCCATGCTTTTAAAATAAGTAGGATATTTTATTTTTACTAAATATTTTTTATTATTTAACTTTAAAGTGAAATAAGTTTTGATCAAAAAATAATAATATATATATATATATATATATATATAAAATAAAAAAAAGGGGCAATACCAAACAGAACCTGAGTATGATCCAAGGGGTACGGTCGAATTGTTAATCATATACCTACAACACATTCACATGCATGCTTATGCCCACCATCTCATATTTTGTACAACAATAATTGATTGTACAGGGAAAACGTTCTACACTCTGTAGTGAAGAGATTGATTAACTATCTACCTAAATATATGCACACACAAATTAATGGACCTCACTTTAAATTGATGTGTGCTATGGTACTCACAATTTTTTTAAATACATATAATGATATTCCTACTCCAAAAAGAGGAGTGTAACTTAATTCACATAATAAATTAGTCATAGTAAGGTATTCAACTTAGTACAAACAGTAAACCCTTTTTGTTATACATGTGATCCAAATTTGAGATCTCAATTACAAGTGAAGAGAAATATCAATTTTATTCACTTTTCATGCATATATAGAGAGACTAATTGAAACAATTCTTAAAGAAAAACAAAGAAATGGTATTTTTCGACGTGACAAATATTGTCACATGATACTAATGTGCTCATGTTACGTTACATGTATCTACATAACACATATTATGCTCTGCTGATGTGAAATTTTCAATGTTTACTACAAGGTTTTTCTTCTCTGCAGCTCCATTTAAAGTATGCCACTTCCTTTTTTTTTCCTAAAATAACAAATACAATAAAGTTATCAGAAATTTATACTAATAGTATAATAGATAAATTTGAAAAATAAAAAAAATAATGCTATATTTATCATATATTTATATTATTATCTGTATCTTCACTCAGTAAAGATGGAGCCACCAATATATATAGATCTCATCCGTAGAAGATACCATAAAAAAAGTGATGCAATAATAAAAAGCCAAAAAGTAATTATGGGACAGTTTCATTTTACTAGAGGACAAAGAAAATAGCCTTTGTACGAACTCGCAGCCTTAACCCGGCGGCAGTGGGGCTCATCCGTGTTGCACTAAACGCCAAATATCCCTGATACCTAACATGCAAAGTGTTGGCAAGTGGTTCTTTACTACAATGATAGAAATGTGTTGAGTTTTTACATGATAGCGTAGGTTCGAACTCCATTGAAAACTAATCTACCATCTAATTTAACAAAATTTATAATTTCAAGAAAAAAAAAAAAAAAAAAAAGACATGCAAAGTGTTGAATGCTTACGTGTGCTACAACAAAAAATTTATTGATTATTTACTTAAAATAATCATCAAGGGTAGAGAGTAAATTATTGATTTGTTCTTTAAATTATTACGGTCGTGGAAATTAAGTCTTTAAACTCATTAAAAATTGTCAATTTTATTATCTTATTAAAAGATTTGAAGCTGCTCTATCCATATTTTTCTCAATGTGAGACGTTTTAAGAGGTAAAATGTTGGCATATTCTAGCTCATAAGCCCTTAACATTTCATTTAAGTTATGAATCTAACTACCAATTTACTCGTTACTCAGTAGTACAATCTGGTGGTATTCCTCTTCACTTGTAAGTGAGAGTTCTTATGTTCGAATATGGTAGATGGCAAATTCGATACCAAATTAGGTTACCCATTGTGTGACTTAGCTAAACTCTCTCTCCCCTTAGTATAAGATTTATTGTTGTACTAAAACAAAAAAAAAAAAAAAAAAAAAAAAAAAAAAAAAAAAAAAAACCAATTTACCGTGCAAAAGTTAACTCTATACATTATTTTTTCCAAAAAAAATGTTTTTGAAACTCATTAAAAACTGTCAATCTACTTTCCAAGATTTATCACAAACAAGTTGTGTTGCTGAAATTAATAAAAAATTAAATAAAATAGCTTTAGATCTAAAACTAATATATATATTTTTTTAACAATCGATATTATCTACACTCAGAGGTGGGGGTAGGCTTAACCTCATAATGGGTTAGCAATAATGTGGTTCAAATTCGTCTTTGGCAAACATTGAACCTAAGACCTCTTACTTACAAGTGAAGAATAATACCACTATACCATAATACTAAGTGGCAAGATTGATAATTAGTCTTGTCATTTCATTTTCATTGAGACAATATAATGAAACTCATAATCTAACTAAATTATATTTTAAAACCCAACCCCATTTTTCTCCCCCTTCTCAGCACTTATGTTAATCTTAGGGCTTAACTTGTGGTTATAATTAAGGTAGGGAAATCTTTCTTTTTTAATAATTCAATATTATCTACATTAGAGAATGGAGAGTGGACTAAGCGTTACAATGGACTAGCCATAAACAATCTGAACTTCAGCCTTGGAGATAATCGAACTTAGGACCTCTCCCTTACAAGTGAACAGAAATTCACTAGACCATAATACTAAATGGCAAGACATGAGAGAACTTTAGCCTCTGTTAAGCCGTAAATGGTTTGAATTTGGGTGCTTTAGGTTTTGGCCCATACAACTCATGATTTCTAAATAAAAACCCATTTATCTTTAAACCTCCAATAAAAACCCAAATTTAAAATTTGCAACCACATCATAGCACTATTGACCTACTAGTACAATTTATTTACACTCATGCCACTAATACTTTCTCTTTCATTTTCCAAATCCCTAAATTTATGCCAAATTAAAAGTAGCAGAAAAGTAAAATAATATAAACTGTTGTCTTGCATTGATTGTTTTCATATCATACCACAAATTTACCATTGTTTGTGGTATAGTTTGCATTAATTATATCTGTATTAATCGGGAGGTAAATTAATTTATTCTAATAATTAAAAAAATTATATAATATATTTTGAATCGTCTAACGTTTCTCTAACTTGCAGGTAAATTATTTTTTTATGTATTGTTGTATATGCTAGACACATTTTGATTGTTGTATAAACATAGGTGCAACATAATTATTTTAATATTGTGCATCAAAACTACATTATTATAGATACATTATTTCGAATCAAACAATAGGTAAATTAAAATTCATAAACAATAGGTATATTATAGGTACATTATTTTGAATCAAACAATAGGTATATTATAGATACATTATTTTGTTAAAAAAAAACAATAGGTAAATTGTGACAGCCCGTCTCGATTTTTGTACCGTTAGTGTGAAATGATGATTTTGCCCTTGGACGTTATTTAGCGTTATAGGGTGTTGTTTGAATTGTTTTTGTTTGTGGGCTGCCATCTGGATCTCATCCACACACACTCACACCCGTGGACCCTCTCTCTCTTCTCTCTCTCTTGAATTTTCTTCCATTTTCTTCCCTTTCCTTTGCAAGTGTATGGACGCACTTCGAAACCAACTTTCCATGCACGGATCGACGTCGAGGAGTTTACTTTTGTGTTCCTTGTGAGCTCAGGAGTTCATCCATACCCTTTTTAGGACGTGAGACCTTCGAAAACCCGAGAACCATGGAACCCCAATTTGGTGCACTGTTCATGCACACATGATTGTGAGGTTTTTAGAAGTTTTTAAGGTTCTAGGAAGTTTTAGGACGTCTTCACGTAGCTTGGGGGAACAATTTTGAAGTGTTTTGGACGTCGGGAAGCCTAGTTTCAGGGAGTTACAGGTTTGGGCGGAATATCGTGAGTTTTTCCAGCGAGATTCCGTTGGTTTTGGGTCCCCAAAGTGGTAAGGTTTTGTTCAACTCGTTGTAAGCTTCATTTTGGTACAAATTTCATGGATTTTGGTTGAGAAATGAAGAAGATATTGAAGTTTGATAATTTTCCCAGTTTTCAGCGAAATTCGAGTTGCAGATGGCGGCGACTGGCGAGGCTCACCGGAGAAGGAGGAGAATATTCCGTCAGAGTTAACAGAATATTCTAACGGCGTCAGGTAACGGGCGTTAACGTCTGTTAGGGTTTTAACAAAATATTCCCTAACATCGTTAGGGTTCCACACGCGTGCCAGGCACGTGCCCACGCATGGTCGACGCGTCTAGCCGTGCCTTGGCCAGTGCGTGGCGGCGCATGGGAGGTCAGAAAATTATTTTAAAAATATGGGGATGTTTGTGAGGTTGAGTAGAGCACGTTGGTATATTCAAACACCCTAATTGAGCAATGTATGAGAAGTTATTACCTAAGGTTGGTTATGTGCATTAAATTGACGGTTTTATAGTTGTTTCGCAAATAGGTGAGGACTATCCGGAGGACGAGCGTAGCCACACGAGGCTCGGGGCTTACGACCCTTCTACATATCAGGGATTGGGCTTTTGGTTTTCCGTATATACCTATATACTTGAGAATTTTTCCAGAAAATGAAATTAAATGTTTATATGTTTTTAAATGCCATGCATAGTGTTTGCATATTTATTTATGCATTAGTAGTTGCATATATGTATACTTTGGTGCCACAGATGCTCAGGTAAGTCAGGTGAGTATGTTGTTAGTGATAGATGTGGTGTTGATGAGATTGAGTTATAGCTTATAGTCCTGCACCTCGGTGATTGTGCTATACCAGAGTAGGGCCTAGCCTTCATGTGATTGTTCACCTCCCGCACCGTACACTCATCTTGGATCCAAGACAGGTGTCAGCCTGTTGTACAAACCACTATAGGTGGTTCCGACTCGTAGGTGACTTGTGATACATCGCACAGCCTTCACGTGATCGTAGCACTGAGCGTATTTATTTACACCCAGCCTATCGTACAGACCACTATAGGTGGCTCCGACTCGTGTGCAGGATAGTGGTTGAGGAGCTATAGTTTCAGCCGTACAGATCACTTTAGGTGACTCCGGCTGACGTAATGATATCATTGGCATATTATGATTTGTTTTATCTCACCTGCTTAATACTTATACTGTTTGATTGGATATTCTGGGATGGCATATTTGAGCTTTATCGTTTTAGCATGATTTGATATACAAGTACGTATAATATTTTCTGGAAAGTATACGGGTTTTACAGAGAGGGGTTATTACTTGTTATTGAAATGGTTTGGAAAAATTTGTTTTTGCCCACTTACGTTTTTTGTTTTGCGCCCCTCCAGGTTTTAGGTAGCGAGAACATGGGTGACGAAAGAGGCATTGAGGCATTTCTGACAGAGCACCCTCCATGTAGGACTTTCTAGTTATCACTTGTGTAGTGCTTGTTTATTCTGGATTGCACCTAGGAAACTTGAACTTCTACTTTGCATTTTTCCTTCTATGTTTGTCACTATCACTCACTGATCTTTTTATTGTAAATTATTTTGTTGACTTTATTTTTCTTATATTTTCACTCCTTTGCTTCCGCACTGTGCATTTGGCTACGTCACCCTCATGTGACGGCCAGCACGCTCCACTTTTAGATTCGGGGTGTGTCATAAATTAAAATTCATAAAGTAGTAGATACATTATATTTGTAAATATTATGTTGTAGATACATTATTTTGGTAAAAAAAAAAAAAAAAAAAAAAAAAGGTAAATTAAAATTCAATAAACAAAAAGTAGTGGCTACACTATTTTTAATCAAATTACATTCCTTTATTTTGTGGATGACACATTTTATTACTAATACATTTGTGCACATATTTTACCTATATTGTGATTTAAAATATAAGCAAATTAATTTTGAATCAAATAGCATTCCTTTAGATACTTTGCATGCATTATTACATAAACTGAGCAAATTTTATTATAATACATATGTTTAAATAATTTACCTATATGTTTATATAAAATATTTTTGTAGTGTCCTTTCATATTTTCATTTGGTAAGTGATAAACAATAACGAGTCTTAAGAAAAGTATAGCATAATTGTTTCTTTTATTTATTTATTTATTTTTGACAGAAACATCAATCTCTAATTTGTTATACTATGCAATAAATATAAACATTAATTTATTTTTTTAGAATCATTAATCCTGCACAATTAAAGTTAAAATTGTAATTTTATCAACAAAACAAAAAGTTAAAATTGTAATTAGGGGTATTCTAGTCATCCGAAAAAAAGCAAAATGTGTGAATTCAAACCCAATTAATGAATTTGCTTATGTGGAGTCTAGTCACTAGGTTTTATTCAGGTAAAAATATTATGTCGGGTTTTATGTAAAGAAACTTGAGTTTCAGGGGCTAAAGTCATATTTTTAGTTTGAATGAGTTTACCTTTGACAATAACCGAATTTAAAACCTTTTACTTATAAATAAATAGGAATACCACTAAACAGTAAAATTGGTGGACAAGACAACAGAAAACTATAGCAGTCACATGACAATTAACTATTCCATGCATGCAGAGATCAGGACTGCGTTTCCTAATTCTCAGTTATCATCATGCACAGAGACAAATAGAGTGCCGGCCGGGGAGATCTGGGCGATGCAAAAGATCCAGAGAAATATACAGCCACCGAAAGAAAAGAAAAAAAACAAAAAAGTTACGTACTTAGATTAGATCGATATATGGGTTCAGAATTTCGAAATGTATCGATTGTCCAAGTAGGTTTTAGTAACGTTATACAGTACATATATTTTGACAGATAGCGATAGAATATAATTGATGACAATTGATGAGGAAACAAACAAAGAGACGAAGCTGCATGGAACCTAGCTTCTTCGAACTTTTATGTAATCGTTGCCACGTCCCTCTCTCCCCAGTCCCTTTCCTTCCCTTCACCCTCACACTACTCTTTGCCCCCACCCTTCTTCTTTTGTTTCCCCCACCTCTATACCTAGCTTAATTAGCTCTCCGTCTATTTTCATTTCCCAAACTACCCTTTACAGTGTTACAGACACTGTTACGACATCGTGGATATTTTCCTATGGGGGTCCATCCAAGATCAAGATCACTCTCACGCAGTTATTATAAACCAAACAAAAGTAGTTCTTATAGTTTATGGCAATTACAAGTTGCGTATAAATTTTATTTCAGTATCCAGTCTTTCACTGTCAAATCCTTACGGTTCGAAATATTATTCCTTTCACCATACACGTATATATAACGAAAGGAAACTAAGATTTCATTATATAACCAATTATAAAGGAGGTAAAACGTTTCTCTTGGTAAACTTCTGGTGTAAGTCGATGTAAATTTTTTCTATGGAAAATGATTATCTCCGGATCCTTTCCATATAATTCTCTTCATCAAACAATTCAAGTTCTTGAAATTTGATTCAACGGTTATAAACAAATGCCTACTTTAAAAGTTATAATAACTTTAGCCGTTAAATGAAATTTTAAAGATCTAAATTATTTAATGAGAATGATTAATTGAAAGAGATCCGGAAATGATTCTTTTCTTTTCTTTACATCCTCTCAATAAAGGAAAATATATTTCGTGAAACCACGCCAACCGAGAGACTTCTATTCTGTGGAGAACCAAATACCGATGGACAGGTGATCTATGACAAGAGAGGAGTGGCTGTATCAGCTTTCGAGACTTCGAGTGTAGTCTAATCAAGCTTAGTAGCTATAATCATATCACGGAAAAACATGCTAAAGAATCTTACCTCACTTCACCTCTGGAATTTTTGAGCGTTATATAGGAACGTTGTGATTATATAGACAGGTGCCAGGTTGATTATTAGATCACAAAAAAGTAATTATATTGGAAGATTTTTTTTTCTTTCATATTTTCAAGTCTTGATTGAACAACAGTTGAATCAACTTTTTTTTTGTTTTTTGTTTAAATGCGATCCTTATCTCATATTTATACTATAGATAATACTAGAAAGATCAAATTTACAAACCAAATTTTATGTTATCAATATAAAATAAATACGTTAATCAATACTTAAATAATAATCTAATTATTAACATCTGCATCATTTGTTTTATAAAATTTAGTTTAGAATTTTAGTCTCTCTAGCATTACCTTTATACCATTATTTGTACAATCTTTCTAATAGAGATGAGAAATCATATGTATTGGTAGACTCTACCTCTATTAAATAGATGATACAAATGATTGTACATATATATATATATAGTAAGCGTAACTTTACTTTTTATTTATTTATTTAATCTCCTCTCTACGGAAATAAGACATATACGCATAATATTTGGACTATTGCATTTATCACATGCTGTGCTCGAAATTTTGGCAATTGTGGAGTCATTCAAAATAATGGCAATTATGATGTTCTAGAAGACAATGGAAATAACTCGAAGTTTTGTAAAACTTTCAATCCTAAATAATAGTTTACATGACACATATTTAATAATTATCGGTGGATTGCAATTGAGAAACCATGCATGCACTCAAAGCACGCCAAAATTCCTAAAACATGTTGCATTTCCTTTTGGACAGGATAATGTGCTAAATTCGTCCATGTGACCCCTTCTTGAGTATTTCAATTCCTATCACAAAAATGGGCTCATCCATATTATTGATGCACCAAAAATGTTTAATCATATTGTGACTAGACTCTTTTTATTATTATTAAATTATCATGTTAATTTATGTGTAATCAGAATGTAAGGATAAGGAGAGTCAAAATTAGGTACGAGAATCAAATCAACTAATTTAACTTAGTTTAACTCATTCCTTGTACTGAGGGTATTGAATTACTAATTTTAATGTCCGATCCACATTTTTTTTTTTTAATGGAGGAAAATCATGAATTGGAATGTTTTGCTTTCTTCTTATACTCATTCTTGATCATTAAATATCTCATTAATGTAGTGGCTCTTAGCTTTTTATGGAGTGATACTTACATGCAACCTTGTTTATATACTCCCATATTTTTCTTCTTTTTCACATTTCACGTTACCAGAGAGATTAAGGCCAGCTCCAATGAAATGCCAGATTGTGTGATATAGCTCACTTTCATCATCACGTGCTGAATCTTTTACTAATTGATTTCTATTATATTGTGTATATAAATGAAACTTTGTAAGACCTCTTATATTAGGATCTCCTAAAATATTTGATATATCCCATTCTATTTCTTCTAGTTTTAACATATCGGCCAAGGGACGACCACCATGTGTAAGTAAGACCTAAAATGTGGCTGGAGTTCATTCTATGTAGCGCACTGTGCACCATCTGTGATGCACCCGCAGATAATATAAGGCAAATTTATTGGATCCAACGGTTGAAGATAATTGTATTAATGTATTATAATTAATAAATCGCGGAAAATTCTTCTTCTTTTTCTCCTAAAGAAGAACCAAGTTTTAGCAATGTTTA
The DNA here is from genome assembly GCF_963583255.1 of Pyrus communis. Taxonomy (NCBI): domain Eukaryota; kingdom Viridiplantae; phylum Streptophyta; class Magnoliopsida; order Rosales; family Rosaceae; genus Pyrus; species Pyrus communis. The sequence goes on from NC_084810.1 coordinate 6,336,089, forward strand.
TTTTCTATTGAAAAAAAAAAAGTCGTTTGGATTACACCATTATTCCTTTGTAGTGAGAATGTACTTGTGATAGTTTTGCCCTTCAACTTGTGCTTGTATGCCTTAAACAAATGGAGCAAATATTGTACTCATTTGGATGCTTAAACAAAGTAAATAAATAAAATCATTCTGCCTCAATCCGAATTTTGCAAAGCAACATTAATGATAATTTCGTGTAGATATAATGGTAATAATAGATGGTAAAATAATATTTTTATATGAATAGAGTAATTGGTGACCTGTCAAACAAGTATACATCGCCCTGTACAACTCAGAAAAGATCCAGAGTGGATTTTAACTGGAGGGCAATCTGGTAATTTCAAAATAAAATTTGTCATCACCCTCTTCCCTCTGCCTAATTCACTGGTTCCGCCCTCTCCAATTATTGCTGTCCTTTAGGCAAATACATATATCCTTTCAAAGCCAGCAAAGATGCTCATCAAAACGCATAAACTTAATTCCCACCCATCCCACTAATCACCACCATGCCTAGTGAGCACGAAATTTCTCAGACTTCTTCACGCATGCAGCACTATATCTCCGACGAAGAATCCGAATCCGAAGTTCACGAAGACCACGAGGTACGAGAAGACGACGAAAAAAGTGATGGAAGCAGTACATCTCATGGAGGAAATTTTGAGAACAACTGCTTGTACAACATGTGTTTGTTGCAGCGGCGGAGGAGGCCCGGTTGGTCGCTAGGCCAAGTTCTCGACCCGAGGGCGAAATGGGTTCAAGAATGGAACAGGATTTTCCTTCTTGTGTGTGCATCGGGGCTCATCATAGACCCTCTCTTCTTCTATGCTTTGTCCATTAGCCAGAGCTGTATGTGCCTGTTTGTGGACGGGTGGCTTGCCATCACGGTGACGGTGCTCCGCTGCATGACGGACGTTCTGCACGTGTGGAACATGTGGTTGCAGCTGAAGATGGCCAAGCGCTACTCCTTCACCGCCATGGTTGGTGGGGATGGTGGAGGAGCCAATGGGCTGCGCGACACTAGTCCAAGGTCTGTGGCTCTCAAGTACTTGAAGTCAAAGAAGGGGTTTTTGTTTGACCTCTTTGTTATTCTGCCCATACCCCAGGTAAGATTCATGAATTAATTTTGGTTAGATGCTGTTAAAACACACAAAACTGACATAGATACTTAGCATCTTCGAATATAGATGGTCCCACACATAACGTTAAAACTTATCTCTATGACAATGTGTGTGTGAGCTTAAGCGTGAGTGAGTTTTAAGTGTCTGGGAATTTAGCATGTCTAAATATCAATAGTACTAATTTTGAGGTGGATTTTTAAAGGTAATCGTTTACTACTCATCGTCATTAAATATCTTTTCTTTTTGCTATCTTTGTTGTGATAGTTGCCGTGGTTTCTCTCTATATATAATATATTTGTCATTATCAAAGATATTTGGTCCGTTTGTTTAAGGTTTGATGTAGAAAGGTGGCATTGAGAAATAAGAAGGTGACAGATGCATGCCAATTACTTGTTTTTATGCAATACAGCAAAAATGCACACGTATTTTGCAGTGAGGAAAGGCTGTAACATGTGAGTTAGCTATGTCATACTGTCATCTCTCTTCGTTCCAGAAAAGGGTATAGAGCACAGACAACATAAAAGCATAAAACGGGTTTTCTTTTCTTTTTTTGCAGAATATATTTTTGGACACCAATACGTTTTTCTTTTTATTTATAACCCAAATTTGTGGTGCAATTACACCCTCCTTTAGTTTTCTTGTGAGTAAGATTTGGTGGGCGAGGGTGTTGTGGGAAAAGTATTGGCTAAAGCATTTGTTTTGGTTAAGGAATTTAGGGTCTTTGTTTTGATGATATTTTTTTTAAAGGCATGCTTGTGGCATTTAATCATTTATTTATAATATATAATGAGAAGATAAGAAATTTCTTCCTCTAATAAGTAGGTTTATTATAATTATTTTTATTTTTCTTTTGTCAATTAAGTGGTTGGAGCACTTACTATATATACATTGCACTATTTTAAGGTGTAAGGGAATGATGTTTGCCACTAAAGTTTGAAGTAATATTTTGAGAGACATTGATTCAAGAATATGCCTAATTAAGAAACAATATAATAGCATCATGTAAAAGTAATAGTCCGGGTGTAATACTTGTGCATATAATGTTTATCCAAAAGATCATTGATGTTGACAAAATGTTTTGAGTCTAACTAAACATGAATTCTCAATTTGTTGGAAGCAAGTGGTGGATTACCTTAGTGATTAGGGTTTTTCTTGTCAAGCCACTACGTTGTAGATTCAAACTCCCCCTCCTCTCCTTCTGTGTAAATTAGTGTAGAATTTCACTTGTATTAGAAATTATTTATGTAACAAAACAACATGAATATGTTCATTTTTCAGTACTGATAAAACATTTTCTGTGAACCTAATTTTTCATGCCGCTGTTACGAAAAAGAGAGGTTTTGTATATTGAAACAAAATATTTAGCTAGCAAATTAAGAATTATTTTGCGAATATGTATTTCAGATAATATTATGGGTGGTAATTCCTTCACTGTTGGAGAGAGGATCGGTGACCGTTGTGATGACAGTGTTCTTGATGTTTTTCTTCCAATATCTCCCAAAGATCTATCACTCTGTCTGCCTCCTGCGTCGGATGCAAAATCTCTCTGGCTACATTTTTGGAACTGTTTGGTGGGGGATAGCCCTCAACTTGATTGCATATTTTGTCGCTGCCCATGTAAGTATACATCTTCCACAAATCCTTCAAGCCCTCAACTTGATTGTTTTTATATAGGAAGAGTGCAACTAATTTCCTTTCTTAAGATGATTTAAGATGTTAGTGTTATATGATTTTGATATGTTATATTGTTAGATTGTTAATTAAGTAAACTAATGCGTGGATATCATAATACTAACAGTTTGCCAATATAACATATCAAAATAGAAAAGCACTACGTGTTATCCTCTAAAATTTTTTGAATGTGACAATGACATAATGCTTTATGTTAAAAAATGAACCATGCCATAATGAAAATTTCATAAACGAACAATAATAATATTAAATAGATAAATAAATACATACAATTAGTAATTTGATAACTGTGACCAATTATACAGCAGGGTGACAAAAAAAAAAAATTGATAAAAAAAGATAAGGTGGCGCCCAGAATATCCGACAATAGAAATCATAACATATTCTTTTCATGTAAAAAGGTGTTGGAATCTTGATGCCATGCAGGTCATTTAAAATTCTTACGTCTAGGGTTTTCACCCGGTGGTGATTGTTGTGACGTCCACTTCAACCCGACAATAAAGAGAAGGAAGAGACCAAGAAGATTAACATAATCTTACCCATGGCATGAATGATTAAATGATTAATCGAGAATCGAAAACAAGAAGCTTGGCCCAATCGTCATACATGTGATTTGGAAAAGCGCTCTCATTGCCGAGAATGAGGGCAAACAATTGTACCTTCTTTTTAAGCATTGTGTCACCCATTCATAATATATTTTTCTAGTATACCAGAAACACGATTTGATATATTAAATATTATAATATAATTGATTGAAAATTTGATTAAAAAATATTCAATTAATTGTATCATAACATTTAATGTATTGAATCGTGTTTACGGTATACTAAAATGGTTTTCCCCACTTGGATTTAGATCCTCTCTTGAGCCTAAGAAGAGGATCCTTCTAACCAAAACATGTGGGCTATTAGATTTTTATTCAACAACTATAATTATTATAACTTTAAAGGGATCATTCTATTTGTAACCTTTGGATAAAAATTCAACGTTCCACGTGTCTTGATCAAGATGATCATCTCCTTGGGCTCAGGAGAGGATCCAAATCCTTCCCCACTCATACTTCACATCGATAATTATTTATGATCTTATAATCACATAACCACAAACATATTAGGACAAATTACATTTTACCCTCTCAAGTTTGATGGTAATTGCAACCTTGTACAATATTTTTAAAACCCTTTAATTTCATACATTTTTTAACATTTCATTTCAATTTTATACATTCGTTAAAAATTCTGTTAAGTTAACCGTTAACTGATAACGTGTCTGTTCATAAAGATAAAAAATTCAAATAAATAAATTTAAAAAAGAGAATAAATATATTTAAAAAAGAAAAAAGAACTTAATGCCAAGTGCCCATCATGCCTCTTCAATCACACTTCATCTAAGAAATCTCCGTAACTTTCGCGTCCCCACAGACTCTCTGCCTCTTCGCTATGGAGTTGAAGCACAACCAATCCCAAATTCCAGTAAACAAAAATAATGGATCGTACCATGTTTGAACCCTGGATGATTCCTGCAAATAGAACTCGTCTGAGAATCCCAACAGGAATTTGGGGCCAATTCGGGATTTTAGGGTTTCAACTTTCAATTGATTTGGGAATAATAGCTAGCTCTGAGAGAGATTGAAGATGATGAGGCGATGCAAACGAAGGACGCAAAGAGGTTGCAGGAGATGAACTGAAAACATCGATGAAGGAGACGAAGCCGCGAAGGAGGTGATGTCTGCTAGGTTCTTCGTTGCCCAATACTGCGCGAGAGATCTCGACGGCTCTAGCTTGATAGCGGGGAGCGAGAGCAGGAAGAAGAGGAGAGGGAGCAGGGAGACGATCAGAGGGTGTAGGCGAACAGAGGGACCGGGTGGAGATGTTGGGGAAAGGGAATCTGGGGACGGTGTACAAGACGGTGCTCGACGACGGCAGATGTAGATGCAATGAAACCGAGGAGACTGTGGGTTGCTTGCTCAAACCGATGAGAGAGAGAGAGGTGGTCACCGATGATAGGAGGGTGAGGATGGTGTTTATCAGCGGTGGCTGTGAGGGAGGAGATGGGGAAGGACGAAATGGAAAGTTAGAGTAGGATTCTAGGGGTGGGCCCATTTTATTTTTAGTTTATTTTTTAATGAGAATTGTCCTATAACACTTCCCTTTTTAATTTATGTAAACAAATTTAACTAACACATCAGCAAAAATATAGATTTTTTATTTACCACATCATTACTCAATGATCAAATTAACGATTTGACTAACAGAAGTATGAGCTTATAATAAAATGTTAATTAATGTATGAAATTGAAATATTTTAAAGATGTTGTATAAGATTGCAATTTCATCCCAAACATCAGATGGTATATTGTAATTTACCCAACATACTATGTGATTTTACACCTTTTTGTTTTCGCTTATAATATAATTGTTTTTTTTTTTTTTTTTTTTTTGGTCCAAAAGGAGTTTTATGAAGAGACAAAAGATGCGTACGACGTACGTGATTAAGAATTTTTTATTTTATTTTTTTAACAAACAGATTAAGAAATCTTTAGATTCTCTAATTATTTTCTGTGCTGATGTTGTTTCCCGTGTAATACCAACTTAGAAACATGTATAACTTCTTTTTACAGAAAATTCAACTTTTCACCTCCAAACTGATTTTTTTTCTTGCCTATAACCCATCATATTATCCAAATAATAAAAGTTTTTATCGTGTCAACCATCTTATTATTTAGGGTTTTGGGTTTAGAGAATTAAGTTGCTAATTTGCGACTCGGGAGACTTGATGTAAATATGTTTAATTATTTTTCTCTGTCTATGATCTGATGTTAATTTGCAGGCTGCAGGAGCATGTTGGTACTTGTTAGGAATCCAAAGGGCAGAGAAATGCCTGAAAGAGCAATGCAGAGAATCAAGTGGATGTGGCCTCAGAATACTAGCTTGCAAAGACCCTATTTACTACGGAGCAACAAACACTCTCAGCGACGCAGCGAGACTTGCCTGGGCGGGGAACAGAAAAGCACGGTCGACGTGCTTAGACAATGCCGATCATTACGATTATGGAGCTTATTCATGGACTGTTCAGCTTGTTACAAACGATAGCCGATTGGAAAAAATACTTTTTCCCATCTTTTGGGGCCTAATGACTCTCAGGTACTATTCATTTCCACCTCTTTTACCGACCCCTTCTTAATTATTTTATATTGTTATATTTTGATTACCTTCGGTCTTTGTGTTAAGTGTTAAATGATTGAATTATGTGCAGCACCTTCGGAAACTTGGAAAGCTCAACTGAGTGGTTAGAGGTTGTTTTCAACATCATTGTTCTAACTAGTGGGCTGCTTTTGGTCACCATGTTGATAGGAAACATAAAGGTAAATAACTTGGTCAAGATTTTTAGGACCACACATTTTGACATGATATCGTTTAGTCAAGAGTCTTTATTTATATTCTGATAATATAATATGTCAAACTGTCTTACATAAGAAAATTCAAGACGTTCAAGAGGAATTCATGGTTAATTCTCTTTCTTTTGAGTACTGTACGTGCGTACAGGTGTTTTTGCATGCGACAACATCTAAGAAACAAGCAATGCAATTGAAGATGAGAAACATAGAGTGGTGGATGAGGAAGAGGCATTTACCTCAGGGGTTTAGACAGCGAGTGCGAAACTACGAGCGCCAGAGATGGGCCGCCATGCGTGGCGTAGATGAATGTGAGATGATCAGAAACCTCCCTGAGGGCCTCAGGAGGGACATCAAATATCATCTATGCTTGGACTTAGTAAGACAGGTATGTTTCTATACACACTTCTAATCTATTCACTTTAGTCAAATAATGGTTAGGGCCAGCCTTCAAAATAACTAAAGTTGGGCAGCTCTAAGTACAAATTACAAACATTACTAGAGAGGCACAGAGTAGATAATTTTTTAATATGAACACCATCTAGCTAATTCCTTAGTTATTGAAACTTGTTTCAGGTGCCATTGTTCCAACATATGGATGATCTGGTTCTTGAGAATATTTGTGACCGTGTGAAGTCTCTTATATTCCCAAAAGGAGAAACAGTGAGTTACCGATCGATATGCCTATTCTTTAGCTATAACAGTGCCCGTGGCATATGACTATTTATCTAGCAAAACTCAGTCTTCACTCTGTTGGAGCAGGTTCTGAGTTCAAATCCCATGGACGCTAATTGTTGATTAAAAAGAGCTGTGACAATACTTGTGGACCTTATAGTTTTATGTGCAACTTAGGCCACACTCACAGCAACAGACGTTCGATTCTAGTTTTACTCTATTACATGCTTATTAAATGATAACTTCAAGTAAAATATGGTAGCAATAGTACATAGAATAAAATTGCTAGTCCTGCGTTTTTTTTCTGCAATTCAAATTTTAACAGTGACCTTTATGAGCTTCATACAGATAACTAGAGAAGGAGATCCAGTTCAAAGAATGCTGTTTGTAGTAAGGGGTCACCTTCAAAGCAGCCAAGTTCTCAGAGATGGTGTGAAAAGTTGCTGCATGTTAGGCCCTGGCAACTTCAGCGGCGATGAGCTTTTGTCATGGTGTCTCAGAAGGCCCTTTATAGAAAGATTACCACCATCTTCCTCCACATTAGTCACTCTTGAAACCACAGAGGCATTTAGCCTTGAAGCTGAGGATGTCAAATACGTGACTCAACATTTTCGGTACACATTTGTGAACGAAAAGGTTAAGAGAAGTGCACGGTACTACTCACCCGGTTGGAGGACTTGGGCTGCTGTGGCAATTCAGTTGGCTTGGAGGAGGTACAAGCACCGGTTAACGCTGACTTCGTTGTCGTTTATAAGGCCTAGGAGACCTCTATCAAGGTGTTCTTCACTGGGAGAGGACAGGCTCAGATTGTATACGGCCTTGTTGACGTCTCCAAAGCCAAATGATCAAGATGACTTTTTTGATTGATTATAGAGATCAGTCAAAGGCTGTGTGCGTTGTGAACTTTGGTTACATTTTAATGTCTCGATTTTGTATAAATAGAACAAGGGGAAGAAATGATATTAGTGGTTTCTTGGGTAATAATTAAGTAGAATTATGAGAATGTAAGTTGCAGTAATACTAGTGAAATATAAATGATTGCTTTTATTTAGACATCTAAAATCTCTATTAACATATATATTTTCTTTAACCAAATGGATACATAACACCACATAAACAACATTCTTCAGTCTCTGGCTGTCACTCCAGAACAGGTGTAGGCATCATTAGTTCTAGTTATCCACAAGCATGCACACTTAATAGTTAATTAGTACTGCCTCTCGCTTAAACATTAAGGCCTCTCATTTGGCGTACGTGTAGAATTGGTTTCAATTGAACAACTCACTAGATTCGATATATGTAAGAAGAAATGAATGTCAACTTTTAAATTATGTTCAAGCTTAAAGGTGAAAGATGGATTAGTCATTGTGAGGGAAAGTTATCCCTTCTAATTCCCCACAAAATGGTACGATTAGAAGCGATAACTTTCCTTCATGATTTATCATTCTTCTACCTTCATCAAAGACAAATTAATGTAAACTTATCCAAAATCTAAAATTTTGATGTCGGCATTAAATTTTCCTTAAGAATTGTAGAATTTACACCAAACAAGGCCTAATGTATTGGATATGTACATCATAATTAGTATTGTCCATATCAAATATGCCACGTCAACAGTATTGCCACATAAACTATGGCTTATGTCCTAAGCTACCTAATCTGAATATTAGTGTATAAATACTCTTTCTCTCTCATTTGTAGAGAGATAAGTTCAATTGTAATAACTGTTTTCTCTAGTGAAATACTTCTCAGCTTCCTTTCTTCTCTCTTAAGTTCTCTCTAAATCCTTGATTTCTCTGTTTCTTGATTCTCTACTGTGAGTGTTAATATGGTATTGAGAGCTAGTATCGCTTGCGCGGCTGATGCTGGATTCTTCTTCCGCTATTCACTTCGCTGGAAAAGATGTGATATGGTTCTTTCTCTGTAGTCGAAATTACAACATTTCTGTTTGATTTCATGAAAGCCGATGCCATATATGTTTGAGTTCTTGTAAAATTGTTTGAAGGTCGATGCCATACGAAGTTGTTGACTTTGGAAGATTTTTGTATACATATATATATATATATATATATATATATATATATATAAAAGAATTGATTCTTGTTCAATTTTTGGTAATTTTACACAGTTGTTGAGTGGAATTTCATCTGGGTAATTTTCAAGCCATCTGGGTTCTTGATCTGTTTCTTGATTTATGGTATTACAAAGATTGTTTGTGATCATCTTCTCTACTACTGTGAAGATTGAAAGTCTGCTTGGTATGCTTACAAGTAAGCTTAGTGATGAAAACTTTATCAAATGGAGTTTTCAATTTTGTTCTGTACTTCGTGGATATGATCTTCTTGCTCATTTCACTGGAAAGTCCATTTGTCCTCCAATGTTTATTCTTACACCTGAATATGGGGTTACCAAAGAAATTAGTAATGCATATAAAGATTGGGTTAAGGAAGATATGGCTTTGTTAAGTCTGTTGATTGCTACTTTAAGTGATGATGCTATTGAATATGTTGTTGGTTGTAAAAGATCGTATGAGGTCTAGACTGTATTGCAAGATCGTTATATGGATGTGTCTAGTGCTAAAGTTAATCACTTAAAAGGATAGTGATACAATTGACAAATATATGTTGAGATTGAAAGCACTTAAAGATCAGTTACAAGCTGTTGGGGGAAAAGTTTTTGATAATGATTTGATTATTACTGCCTTGTTTGGTCTACCCTATGATTATGATATGATTAGGACTGTAATCTTGGCTAGGGATACTGCTATTACATTGGAGGAATTCAGAGTACAATTGGTGGGTGTTGTGAAGAGTGTTAAGGCTGGAATGAAATCTCTGGTAATGTATGTTAATGGTCCTACTCAAGGTGGTGTTGCAAATTCTTTTAGTTCTAGTTCTTCCTCACAATCTTCACAGGGATATCATGATGGAAATCAATCTTCATCTAATGTTGGTTATCAATCTCCATCTCAAGGTGTTTTTCAATATAATGGAACTAATTTTTTAGTCTCAACATAATTCTGGTCAAGGTTCTAAGTCTTATAACAATAACTCTTATAGGCCTAGAGGTAATGGTGGGTACAAGCCTCAATTCAATGGTGCTTGAAATAGAAATTCATGGAAACCTTGGTCTGGTAATTCTAATAATAGGTATGAGCCTATTCCTGAATGTTAGATTTGTTCTTGAAAAGGTCACACTGCAGTGACTTGTCTGTACAAAAATGAAACCAATAGTTCTAGAATGTCATATTTGTGGAAAACGAGGCCATATAGCTATTAATTGCAGGTACATATGCAATTACTCTTACCAAGGGAATCAGCCTCCTCCATCTCTCTGCTAACTATGCATATTAGGGTTTTCAATTAGTTCCTCGACCTTAACCACCAATGTTCACCTCCTAATCAATATGTTGTTCAAACAAATGAAGCAATATCTTCTGGTCAAGCAAATTTCATAGCAATGAATGCTCAAAACTCTTATGAATTTGCTGTAGGAGATTCCTGGATTCTTGACATAGGAGCATCTCATCATATGAGTCTTGATGTCACATTACTTTCAAGAGCTACTCCATAGAGAAAATAGTTATGGGAAATAGTGAAGGTTTGATAGTTAAACATATTGGCAATGGAACTTTGTAAACTCCATCTCATTCTTTATTTCGTAAGAATATTTTGCATGTTCCTATATTGACTGTAAATCTGTTATCTATGAAGAAGTTATGCAAAGATAATCATAATTGGTTTATATGTGATGAATAACAGTTTTTTGTGCAGGACAAGGTAACATGGGTGATACTTCATCAAGGAAAGAGTAGCAATAATGAACTGTTTAAGGTTCCTGTATATATTTTTCCTACATTGTTGAATAAAGGTGGTTTATCTTCTGCTTTCTTAGGGCATGCAGTGAGGAGTTCCCTGTGGCATCAAAGGCTTGGGCACCCTTCTAATAAGGTGTTGACTATTATGGTAAGAGATTCTAAAATTTCTTGTATTACAGATGATCATGTAAAAGTTTGTACACATTGTCTAGATGGAAAAATGAGTAGGATTCCTTTTCATGATTCATTAGATGAGATTGAGGTTCATTTTCATAAGATTCACACAGATGTGTGGGGGCCTTCACCAACTATGTCTCTTGAGGACTTTCGATATTATGTGTCTTTTATAGATGAAGCCACTAGTTTTGTATGGATTTACCCTTTAATTAATAAACCTGAAGCTTTTGGAACATTTCTAAAATTTTGTGCTTATGTTCAAAACCAATTTCATATTCAAATTAAGATTTTACAATTTGATGGTGGTGGAGAGTTTATGAGTAATGCATTTCAGAGTTATCTTTCTACCAATGGAATTCTACATTTTGTTTCATGCCCTTACACCCCACAGCAAAACAGGTTGGTAGAAAGGAAACATCGACACTTAATTGAGACTTCCATCATTTTGTCATATGTTGCCAAGTTACCATAGAAATTTTGGTATCATGTAGTGGCACATGTTGTGTTCTTGATTAATCGGATGCCTTGTAAGACACTTAAGTTGAAGTCTCTCTTTTGGATAGTATTTGGTAGACTCCTGATTTGTCCTCTATCAAGATATTTAGTTCTACCATTTATCCATATCTTAGGCCATACAATATCAATAAACTGCAAACCAGGTCCATGCAGTGTGTGTTTCTTGGTTATTCTTATGGATATAAAGGTGCTATTTGTTACAATGATTTGACATATAAGATTCTAGTGTCTTGCAATATAATATATGATGAAAGTTTTTTTTCCTATCTGGATTTGGTTAGAACTTCTACTTCCTCTCAATCATGTTCAAGTACTAGTACACAGTTAAGACCAATTGTTGTTCAATTGTCTACTTTTGCTTCACAGTCACATGTACTTGCTCATAGTAATCTCATTGGTTCTTGTAGTTCACTCTCTAATACCACCGTGTTCAGTAATTCTCAATCTTTAAATGTACAAGAATCAACATCCCCAGTTCATCTTAATAGTTCCAATGCTACTCTTTCCACATCACCTACAATGTTGATTGTCCTTAACTCTGGTCAGTTAGAAATTGTTTTGCCTAAAAAATGCTCATCTTCGTCATAGACATCATTGGTCCTACCTATATTAAGTTGAATTCAGACAAGATTGAGAACTAGAACCATATCCAGACAAGATTACATTGCACTCACTACAACTTTTCCAGAAATTCAGCCATTAAATTTGATTGATGACAGTCAATTTTCTGGGGGGAGGGGGGGGTTTACTTTTCTAGCTAATATCACTAATTCATTTGAGCCTTCTACTTTCAAGCAAGCTTCACAAATTCCTCATTGGCAAGTGGCCATGTAAGAAGAATTTAATGCACTGCAAACTCAAGGTACTTGGGTTATTGTTCCCTCTCCTATTGATAAAAATGTCATTGGCAGTAAATGGGTTTACAAAATCAAACGAAATTCTGATGGTTCAATATATCGATATAAAGCCCGATTGGTTGCTCAAGGGTTTAGTCAAGAAAAGGGATTGGACTATAGTGAAACCTTTAGTCCAGTAGTAAGGCATACCACAGTAAGGTTAGTTCTAGTTCTTGCTGCCATTCATCATTGAGATTTAAGACAATTAGATGTTAAAAATGCCTTTCTTCATGGAGAATTACAAGAAGAGGTTTACATGAAGCAGCCTCAGGGGTTTGTCAACTCTAGTTGTCATTCTCATGTTTGTAAACTAGTTAAATCCCTCTATGGTTTGAAACAAGCTCCCAAAGCTCGGAATGATAAGTTCACAACCTACTTGATAGCTATTGGTTTTGAAGCTTCCTTCTCTAATTCAAGTTTGTTTGGAAAAAAGAGGGTGCTCATGTGGTTATCTTACTGTTGTATGTCGACGATATCATCATCACTGGTTCAGATCCTACAATGATTCAATCTGTCATCAATACTCTTAATGCAGTGTTTGATCTTAAAGATATGGGAAAATTAGCCTATGTCCTTGGTCTTAAGGTTTCTTATAAATCAAATGAGGATATATTTGTGAATCAGTCTAAATATGTCAAATATCTTATTCATAAGGTTGCCATGGATGACTACAAACCATGTTCAACCCCAAGCAAGCCTCATAATCAAGTTCTAACTACTTAGGGTATCTTGTTGCCTGATCTTACTTTATATTGAAGTCTTATAAGAGGTTCACAATACCTCATTTTCACGAGACCCAATATTGCATTTGCAGTTAACATAGTATGTCAGTATATGAGTATACCAACTAATGTCCATTTTAGAATGGTTAAACATATCTTGCGATTTTTACAAGGAATAGCAAAATGTGGCTTGAACTTTACTGCAACATCATCTTTGTCTCTTAATGTATATAGTGACTCAGATTGGGTGGCTGACTTGAACACCAGGAGATTTATTATTGGTTATGTGGTATTCTTAGGTGATAACCCAATTTCATGGCAATCCAAGAAACAAGCATCTGTTTCTATGAGTTTTACGGAGGCAGAATATAGCTGACATATCTTTGAATTGTTTGTTACTCAAAGATCTTCATGAAGTTTTGGTGTCTCCTCCACTTATTCATTGTGACAACCCATATGCTATTCCAATGAGCTTGAATCCTATTCAACATTCTCAGATTATGCATTTAGAAACTTATGTACATTTTGTTCAAGAATGTGTTCAAAAAGGTGATTTGGTGGTACAATATATTCCCACTCAGGATCAAGTAGCCAATGTTCTTACTAAAGGCCTTCATAGACCAGATTTTCTGCTCGATTATCCTAGCTAAGATTGAGATGGGGGTATTGGATATGTACATCATAATTAGTATTGTCCATATCAGATATGCCACGTCAGCAGTATTGCCACATAAACTGTGGCTTATGTCCTAAGCTACCTAAGCTGCATATTAGTGTATAAATACTCTTTTTCTCTCATTTGTAGAGAGATAAGTTCAATTGTAATAACTGTTTTCTATAGTGAAATACTTCTTCGCTTCCTTTATTTTCTCTTAAGTTTTCCCTGAATTCTTGATTTCTCTGTTTCTTGATTCTCTACTGTGAGTGTTAATATAATGAACTGTAGAATTTACTAACTCATCAATAACATAAACTGATAAGAAAATCAAATGAACTTGGTTTAATTTACTACAAATTATCATTTGTTGGTCTTGTGTTGATCTATTTTGTGGTATTTGCAAATAATCAAATTAGTTGCTTGGTAGATGTTCTTGGTTGTTGCCAAGGAATTTCCTGTGTGTTGCCTCCTTATGTGCTAGCATTCGTATGAATGATATAACTCCATTTCCTTTCTCTTGGATCTCAAGTGCTTTAATTTAACTATCTGATGATATCACAGGTCACTTTGGGTAAGAATAAACTCCCAAATGATTGTAACATAAGCGTTAACCAAACAGAAAATTACATAAAGATAACCCTAACTCTAGCAACACTAAGCTTATTGTTAGGTTGATTTTATATGCAGGTTTTATACCTCTTACACTTATTATTTAGTCATGATTTTATATTAAATTGGTGAGTTTAATGTGTCTTGTGTTAGTTTTTGTAGAAAAGATGATTTGTGAATAAAGCAAGAAATTGGAAGCTTAAATTAGAGAAAGGTCCCCAAGGATGACAACCATCATGAAACCAACGTGAGGAACTTAATTCAATTCTAAGACAAGAAGAAGACATGTGGGCGCAGAAAGCTAAAGTCAATTGGCTGCAATTAGGTGATAAGAACACAAGGTATTTCCAAATGGTGGCAACTGTTCGGAAAAAAAAGAAAAAAAAAAGAAAAATGAAATTCGAAAGAATAAGGATAGTTGTGGGTTTTGGTGGAATGAGGGTGAAAGTCTAGAACAGGTTTTTGTGCAGGACTTTAAACTGCGGTTTTCTTACGATAGTCCCCCTGCTCTTGTGGATATCTCTTCTACTGCAGATATTATTGATCCTTGTATTGACAACCATCATAATGAACTTCTCCTCAAGCCTGTTAAAGATATAGAAATATGGGATGCAATTAAAAGCATTGGTGCGCTGAAAGCACAGGTCCGAATGGAATCGGTTCAAGTTTTTATCATGAATGCTGGGATACAATCAAAGATTCGGTGAGTGCTATGGTTAAGGACTTCTTTGAAAATTGTACTAGCTTGAGGCTTATTTATCATACCAACATTGCCTTCATCCCAAAAGTGGAAAATCCTAAGGTGGTAAGTAATTATAGGCCAATTAGTCTTTGCAATGTGAGCTATAAAATAATCACAAAAATCATCATTAAAAGGTTAAAGCCACTTCTCGACCATTGCATATCTGGAAACCAATGGGCATTTGCTCCGGGACGTTCTATTCATGATAATATTTTGATTGTGCATGAAATGTTTTTTGGTTTTAAAGGTAAGAAAGGAAGGATTGGAGCAATGGGAATAAAGCTGGATTTAGAAAAAGCATATGATTATCTTAATTGGGAGTATATCAGGTAAGTGCTTCTTAGATTTGGTTTTGCAGAAAGATGGGTGAACTTAATTATGGAATGCATTACTTCAACTTCCTTTTTGATTTTAATTAATGGTTCTACCCATGGTTACTTTTACCCTAAGAAGGGAATTAGGGCAAGGGAATCCTTTATCCCCTTATATTTTCATTCTTTGCATGGAACCGTTGATTAGACACTTTAACAAAATGGAGACTACCCCTAAATCGCATGTTGGTATTTTGTCCTCTCCTGGTGGATTTAGAATATCAAATCTAGTTTTTGCATACGATTGTTTATTATTTGCTAGGGCAACTACAAAAGGTGCTAGGAATGTACTTAATATGTTTGCCAAATCTTTGGGTTAAAAGGTAAATTTCCACAAATCCTCACTTTATTTTTCAGAAAATATTAATGCTCAAACTAGAAATGATATTGTGAATGTTTTACATATTCAACATAAAACTACCATTAGCAAATATCTGGGCATTCATAATATTGTGTTTTGGAAAGATCCAGTGAATGATTGTGAATTAATCAAAAGAGTTAAGCAAAAGCTTGCTGGGTGGAAGGCTAATACTCTCTCTAAGGCAGGAAGACTAACCCTCATTAAGTCCAACTTATCTAGCATGCCAAATCATATCATGTCTTGCTTTAAATGTCCTATTCGAGTAACTAAGAACTTAAACAATGAGTGTAGGGACTTCTTTTGGGGGAGAGATAGGAAGTTAAAACCTATGGAGTGGAAAAAAGTGTGTACTTATAAGGATCAGGGGGGTTGGGTGTAGGAAGAGTGGATCATTTCAATAATGCATGTTTGGCTAAGTTAGGATGGAAAGTTTTAAAGGATGAAAACAATTGGTGGGTGCAAATTGTTAAAAGAAAATACTTAAAGAATGATGATTTTTTTAGTTGCAAAGTCAAGTAGAACCACTCTTTGGCCTGGAAAGGGATTTTGAATAGTAGACATGTTATTCACATAGGAATTAGATGGGTTGTGGGTAATGGTGAGGATATCCTTTTTTGGACCTATCATTGTGTTTTTCCTTATCCATTGTTTCAGCTAATTCCTAAAAATCAAAGACATAACATAAATTGGGACACTAAGTGAGTGAGGTGAGTTTATTGATAATAAAAGTTGTGATGGAGTTCGTCTTTCCCAAGTGTTAGACCTGGATGTTGTGAGGAAAAATTGTATGGTGCCTATTTCCCTTCAAAATAAAAGTTACAATTTCATGTGGGAACACTCCTCTACTGGTGAGTTCTCAATCAAGTCAGCGACTTGGATTCATAGTAATAATAATCAAGAAGTTAAAATGTAGAAGCTCCTTAAGAAGATATGGAAGTTAATGATACCTCCGAATGTAAAAAATTTTGCATGGCTTTTTACTCATGAAAAACTTCATATTAGGATGAGATTGAGTAAATTTATTCAAAATATTGACAAATTGTGCCCTGTGTGGCAATGAGGATGAGAATCAAAATCATCTTTTTCTTAATTGCGAACATGCTAAAGAAATATGGAATCTCTCTCCGGTAAGTCCTTGGAAGAATAATTTGACTCAGTTTAATAATGTGTTAGATTGGATGGAACTAATTGACAATGTTGAATGCAATGATTTGAGTGATCTTAGTAAAGTTATTTTGAATTGTTGGCAAATATGGAATGATAGAAATAATAAAGTTTTTAGAAGTATGATTCCTAATCTGGCTAGGAGTATCTCCATTGCCACAAGTGTAGGCTTATCTTTTTTTAAGGTTAATTGTAAGAAGATCTCTAGGGGTGATCCTTGCCACCAACACCCCATTTGATGGCGTCCTCCTCCCCATGGCTATGTGAAATTAAACTTTGATGGGTCAGTTAGTTTGGATCGCTCTGGAGCTATTTTTGTTCTTAGAAATGAGGATGGCAACCTGTTGGTGCGGGGGCATTGAACCTTGATGGCACCACTATTTTGGTTACAGAGGTCGTTGCTTTAAAGGAAGGGCTTTTGTTTGCTAGGTACAAATGTGTGAAGAAGTTGATGGTGGAAGGGGATTCTAAGCTTGTCATCCAGGTGGTGCAAGATGTTTGGATGCCCCCTTGGCATCTTAAACCTATCATAGAGGACATCAAATGGCTGGCTTCTGAATTTTAGCATATCAGTTGGAAGCATATTTATAGGGAGACTAATTTCGTGGCGGACCCATTAGCTCATGTGGGCCTCATTATTGCCAACCTACATTTTTGGGATTTTTGTCTTCCAACTTCGGCTATGGAGGTTTTTAATTTTGATTGTATGGGAAACGGTTTTATTAGAGGTTTTAAGCTTTAATAAATTTCTTCTTCATCAAAAAAAAAAAAAAAAAAAAAAACTATTTTGGCTCGGAATTCATTATTTTTAAAGCCATTCCTTCTTCCTTGATGCCCGAAAATAGGTGCATTCTCTTCCTATTATCTCATGTTCTTCCATGCATTTATTTATACATCTTTATGTGATGAATTGTGTTTATAAAATTGAAAGGATGAGGTAAAATTAAAATTTTGGGATCAGGTGTTAGAAATTGTTGGAAACAATAATAGCTTGGAAACATAAGTTGTTAAGGTTATCACTTTAATTTATTAATGATGATGTATATGTCTTCTTAAAATTTCTTCCTTTGCTAAAGGGTTGCCTAGAAGGTTTTTGCATCACATTCTTTTTACCATTCTTTTAGCCATGTCTCAAGTACTTTGGTGGACAAATTGTCCATGTTTGGATGATGTGGAGAAATAGTGGAGACTACCCATGTGAGTTGTTGAGCCTATGCTTTTCTTGAGAGGGTTTATTTGTTTCTACACTTAAACACTTTTCAATTTCTTTCTTTAATTTTATGATCTCTTTGACATTAGTTTGTATTGGGTACTAAAGAACTTTAATATATGTTGGGCATTTTTGCCATTGGGTTAGACGGAACTATAAAAATGATGTTAGGCTATGCATGTTTTCCACTACTACAAAGCCTATTTCCTACCCTTTTGTGTGCTCCATTAACCCCATTGAAGCCAAACACTTAGCCTTTTCTTTCATCATCCACATAAAATTCTTATCCATTCTACCATATATTAGCCATACCATATAGCTTGAGAGATACCAAGGTGATACCAAAAGAAATCAAGGTTGAGTTCTACATCAAAGTAGTGGCGTGTACCAAGGTACCATGTGTCTTATTATTATTATTATTATTTCTTGTAATTATTTCAAGAATAAAAATAAATAAAAAAAGAGTCAAGAAAAAGACAAAAAAAGAGAAATTGTACCATTCATATAACATGAGTCTTGGACACCACAAATCGTACATCAAGTTTCAAAGGGGTGCCAACCTACGTACATACAAAGAAGTCTTGGTGTTTCTCAAGTTCTTGTTTTTCCTTATCTTTCTTAGCCCAAATACCTAGCCTTACGTTACAACCGTTTCAAGGACCTAACGGATTTATGGGGAAGTCTAGCTTATTTGGTGAAGGTTGATACCTATGTTCTTAGTATTCGATTCCTTTCATGAAATCTATTTTCAGAAATTGCTGTTTTTCAATGTTGATCATATGTGAGTATATATTGATTCCTTTTGCATAAAATCATCACATATGCTTTTTAAGAGTGAAAGCTTAGGTTATGTGAGAAAATTGAGTGATATCTAGTGAGGCTTAGAGTCGAGGCGAATTTGTACACACGCCAAGTGTGGATGTTTTGAAGCCTAAGTGCTTGGGATGTTGGCTACATACTTTCCATCGTGATGCATTGACTTATAAGGGCATAACTTTAGTTTTGGAAGTGTGATTGGCATGCGTTGGTTTTCATTAATTGGTGGAAGTGATAATTGTAACACCTTTGCTTTTTAGTAAAGCGTTTGTGGGTAGCGTAACTGGTAAACCCTCAGGAGACACGAATCCTCCGACTAGGGACACCTGGGGGTTTAAAGGCTTGTTGCACATGCTCAATGCAATCGTTTCGCCGGCGAAAATGGGCTTAGTTAGGTTTTTGTTTTAGTTAATTTTATTTGTTTTCATTTTATGTTTTGCTCGAGAACTAGCAAAATATAGGTTTAGGGGTATTTGTTAGGTTGATTTTATATGCAAGTTTCATACCTCTTACACTTATAACTTAGTCATTATTTTATATTAAATTGGTGAGTTTAATGTGTCTTGTGTTAGTTTTTGTAGAAAAGATGATTTGTGAATAAAGCAGGGAATTGGAAGCTTAAATTAGAGAAACACAAAGAATTACCAAGTGGGATGTGAATTGATGGGCTGGAGCAAAGAATGCAATAGTACATCATATAAAAAATTGGATCATTAAAGGAAACCCAATATAATTAAGCGGTGCAAAGCATGCGGCGATGTTTTTCCCAAAAGGAGTTGGGTTTTTTGAGATTCCAAAAGGCACATATAAAGGAAAAGAACCCAATGCCGCAAGCAATTTGGAGAGGATCATATCACGCACACTTACAGACTACCAGTTTTACAACTTCACAGAGGCTCCAAGATTTCCCAACGCATACACAAACTCAAATACAATGTTGGAGTTCAAGATTTATTCCATGTCATCGAATCCATGTTTGTCATTAGTTTAATCATGAACTAAGTCTTTTTGCTAGGAGGAGGGTGTACTCTTATCATAAACATATAATTCTCGTTTTTCTATATTAATATCAGTTATTTTCCATGTTGAGTAATTGTTATTGTGCTTTGTCATTATCAAATAACTGGCCATTATTTGTGTGAAGAACTAAATTATGACTGACAGGTTGGGTTTGGTAGATTGCTTCTAATAACAATTACTATGAATTACATAATTGAGTAGACATACTGGTTATGATTTGTGTAGTATTGTGTAATTATCCATTTAGCGTAAAGGGTTTCAATTATCTATATATGTAGCTAGATATAGCATGGGTAGATAGTTAGAAACACGGTTAGTATATTCTGATATGAAATATTGATGAATCAAGGGATAATTGCTACCAACATGGGAATAATTTGATGTTAATATGAATAACCGGATTAGATGGGATTGAGAACGAGGAACCTGATGTCCTAGTGCTTCCATATATTAATCTTTTGTAATTCATTCACTTTTACTTCATGTTCGATCAATTGTTATTTTTACTTTCTTTTCGTTTCTTTGCATATTTGAATTTGTCAACGTAATCCTTCTTTTATTTAAGTTTCGTTTGAAGTCAATTTTAATAGTAAATTTAGGTTAATTTGATCCTTTTTTTAATAACACTCTACTCATCACTATATTACTTGAACGATATCGTACACTTGCAATTATCAACAACACTTACTAGCAACCAAGATGCCTACAGGGGAAGAGAGGAGGACCATTAAACACATGCATAAAAGTCATTTTTTAAACATGATGAAAATATATATAAACAGCTAGCTGAATGGGTGAATCTTAAATTCAAACCTCAGAATTTCTCCTTCAGTATTAATACCTAGCCTACACTACTACAAAGACAGGGTAGACAAAAAGCACAAAGTGATGAAGAAATAAGAACTTCATGCTTGTACTGGCTCCAAGGCCGCTGCACACGGCTGCTTTGCCTCAGCTTCTGGACCTGCAGCTCCCCTGAACAGCAAAACTGCAAGGGTGCCCATGCAAAAATAGATGAAACAACCTTGGCAATGTGTAACAAAGGAACCAAAATCTGTTCCTACAATGCACTGCCATCCAGGTCCATATGTCCTGTCAAACTCCTGCAGAAACAAAAAATTTATAAATTTAATAAAATTGTCAATAATTCGTATAGATTGTTATATTTGTTGATAATTAAGCAAGCTAGCACTCGTCAAATAAATTTGAAGTGAAAACAAATGTAATATGAGCACCTAATAAGTGGTCTTTTGGTAATCATTTCGTTTTTTGTTTTCACTTTTGATAATCATGTAATATGAGCACCAAATCCCTTCTTTTGAAAACTGAAAGCTCATTTTCTAAGTTTTCAAATAATGGCTTGATATTGTTTTCAATTTTCAATTTTTTTGAAAAATAAAAACTAAAACCTAAAATCCAAAATCTAAAAAATGAAATAAACATGGTTATCAAGCGGTCCTAACTCCTCCTAAGTGAGTACCATTTTAATGAAGCGGCCTATCTCAGTGGCTTCAGTGATATCAAATGAATCAAGGGCTTTGGAAGCTAAGTCAAGTGCCTTCTGCTGCATGGTTTGAAGCATGTCAGTCTCAACGATGACTGCTTTGCCCTCCAGCATGGTTATTAACAAGATGGAGAAGAAATTTACAAGAAAAAACTTTGTTGGAAAAGAGTAGTGAAGCAAATTTGATCTTTTTTGGATTTAGTTGTGGATATATAAGGTGGTAGTGGTGCAGCTTATATCGAGCTCGGAACCAAGGGATATATAGTTGGTGCTACTCACTCAGCCACGTATATGTGGATATTCTTTCTTCGTGGCCCCCATCATGTGCTTTGCAATGTGCCAAATTAGTAACCACCACTTGTCTTTTGATGCCGATGAGTCCATATTAAGTCGAGGGAAAAGTCTTGAGTGTAATCGGGTAATATTTTTCTCTTTTTATCTCTTGCCACATGACCTGATCACATGGCAGTATCTCTCACGAAGTGTAGGTGGCAGGAAAAATTGCAATCTGTTTCCGGTTCCAATCAGTTTTGGGAGAGGTAGCTTGTCCTCTATGGCTTGATCATTGGGTTTCTGCCATTTGTCCATCTACTATATATGATTGCATGGTTATGTTTTGTCTAGTTACGGCCATCGTTTGGAACGATGTGAATGCATGAGGGGTCAGTATTCAAGCATTCCAGAGATTTGAAGAAGCTGGGAAAATCAAGTGGTTGCAGATGGATGGTGCATTGCTATGTGCAGGCTAATTAATTTCCAAACTATATTTTTCTTGTCAGTACACAAAAAGATGAGAAAGTTCAAAATCCAACTGTTTTTGTAACCTTTTCGTTTTTCATACTCTGATGAGTCATATCACACGATGAACCCAAAATCTTAAAGAATAATCTAGTGCACTTATCCCTTGTCACCAATCATCAGTTTTACAGATTTCCAAAATTCATGGAGAGATTATTTGTGTTTGAGACGGAATAAATAGAAGCAACGAAAGAAGAACTTGGACCTAAATTATTGAACGTCCGTCCCACTCATTTGATTCTCTCCTTTTGGCTGGGGAAAACCCACTTGTCTAAACCAATTGGTAGAGCATGAACATGGCAGGTCAAAGAGTTTTAGAAGTGATACCACATAATATAAGGTCATACCAAACTTCATTTATTTTTAGACGTTGAATTCTTGTATTCTTCAACCGTAAATAAATTTGAGTTTTCTATATATGTTAATGTTAAGCTAACAATGGCTAGAAAATGAAGACTAGCTAGGCCATTCATCTTCAAAAGAGGCCCTGTTTTAAGTCTTGAACCATTTTGAATCACAGAAGTTTTTGGATTAGGCCTTTGCTCAATTTTATTTGGTCTACCTGTCCATTCCGTAGTCCGAATTATCATAAGAGTCGAAATATTATGTATTTCTTAAGGTCTAATCCAGTCGAAGTTTGCTTTGATTTCAGAAATTTTAATGTAACAAATAATGAATCAGAATTCCATTGAAATTTGGGATGTAGCTCAAATGGTAGAGCGCTTGCTTTGCATACCCCTGCATCTCCATCTTATACTTCCAATTGTTTCTCTTAATTTTTTTTAACTGCGTGTCCAACTCGGGCGTCCTCAAGCTTATAAAGACTAATTATTTGAGCCATTTTATGAACTACTTTTAGCAAAAATAAGAGTTAATAAATACTAAATAAATTGATAACTGCAACTAATACTGAAATTTAGTAGTATTAAATTACAACATTCATACCCCTCACGGTTTTTTAGAATATTCAAAAACTTTCAACACATTGATTATTTTATTCATTGAAATAAATATCACACGCATTTCCTATCCTAAAAATAACAGAAGAGTTTTTTTTCGGATCTCTTTCATCAAGTCCATCAAATTCAGTGATCTTGATCTTTGAAATTTAATCTAATGACTAAAAATAAGGATTCTTTTTAAAAATTATAATAATTTTAATCGTTGAATTAAATTTTAAAGATTCAGATCACTAGGTTTAGTGAACTTGATAGAAAAAATCCGAAGAGAATCTTTTATGTGGAAATGAGCATATTTATATTATTGATTTGATATGAAAGTTTTGGAGGCTATTGCCTGGAGGGTGACTTTTTGAGTTTTGCCATTGACAATTAACATGCAGTTGTCAAATGTCAATTTTCATACAATCGCGACGTAACGTGAGGGAGATAAAAAATTTAAATTATATTTTGTGAAGTATATAATGTGATATAAAGAAGGATTGAATGATGAATCATCACATCATATTATCTATATAATATAATTTAAAATTTGAATCTCTTAGCAATTTTTCAGCTGTAAATTCCAATTTCTATCAATCCAAAACTTTTAGCTTCCTTAAGGCTAGAATTCTAGAAAAAAAGCCACACATTTTTCCAAAATGCCAATCGTCTACAAAGACATATAGAGAGACAAAGTCAGACATCTCTTTTTACTCTTCCAAAGTCTATTGATTTTTCTCATCAATTAGTAAGTTCTTGACCATTTTATGCTTATCCTTGATCGAGTTTATTTGTATGTTGTTTGAATTGTGAGAATTCATACTTGAAATTTCAATTTGGTATTTCTTCCTTTTAGGTGTAAGTTGTTATGAACAAAATTAAAGATACATGTTTTATTTCTACTGCAAGTTGCAACTTTGAATATTTTTTTTGTTAAATCTAATTAAAACTTGATTTATGCAAAGTTATAAATTTATTACATTCAATTACTACTTTCAAATTTACTATTATATAATTTTATGTAGACAACTAAAAAGTGCATTGATTTCCCCGCTGAAAACTCTGGACTCCGCGGCCGAAAACATAACAACAATATCACATCCATTTTCACACAGTGCGGGTCAGCCAGAAGCTTCGCTGATGCTTTTGGTCTGCCGTCCAATCCTGTGTCTATAGAAAATCGGTTGTTTTTTCAACTTCTTTGGTCACCGACCATTATTTTTCTTTTCTTTTTGTTGTAATAAACTTTAGAAAACACCAGCTGTCCTAGATCATGTCTTCTGTAAGAACCAATTAAAAAGGTGACAAAAAACGTAGGTAGAAGGTTGTCTGCGACTTCCATCAAACCCTCACGCTAAAACGACAGCTTTTCCACCGCATATGTGGCTGGTGGAATTGCTCTTTTTATTATTTGTTTCACAAACGACATGCAACCCAACCCTGACAACCTACGTGTCAACCACATACTCTTGCCTGAAACGGCACCGTTGCATTCAACACCGCCCCTAATTAACCAGCAACAAATTTATAGAATATTCTTGGCCACCTTTCCCTCCCGACCATCCACCGACTCTCCTCCCTTCCAATCTCTCTTTATATTCCCACATCAAAAACCTACATTTACTATTTTTTTTGTCTTCTCTCTCTTTTTGAGCTGATTTATTGATCTGCGTTGTCGCTGCCGCACCGCCGCCGCCACCACCAACACCAGTTAGGCGACGAGACACGACGTAAATAATATTATGGCGCGTGGTCTCCTCGCTTGCTTTGGATCAAAAGGAGGATCCCGCACGTCCCATGAAAAGCATGCTGCAGGGGCAACAGCGCATGTCTCCGCTGAGGAGCAGCAGCGGAGCGGACCGGTGCTGGTGGAGCTGTTCTCGTCGCAGGGCTGCAGCACCTCGCCGGTGGCAGAGCTGCTGGTGTCGAGGCTTGGGAGAGGGGATTTTGATGGGACAGACCTGCCTCCTGTGGTGGTGCTGGCGTTCCACGTGGACTACTGGGACTACATGGGCTGGAAGGACCCATATGGGTCAAGCCAGTGGACTGTACGGCAGAAGGCCTATGTCGAGGCCTTGGGTCTGGACACCATGTTCACCCCCCAGATTGTGCTTCAAGGTAGGGCCCAATGTATTGGCAATGATGAGAGTGCCTTGCTAACGTCGATCAAGGATGCACCTAGATATCCTGCACCCGCATTACAGGTTCGCATTTCTCATCTGCTCTCGTTATTGTTTTTTAAAATTATTATCTGCACTTCAAAATTTTTATTTTGTAGTAACATTCATAAAGAGGTATAATGAAATTTTTGAAAGGCTAATAAATATATTTTTGTATATTTAAAAATAAACGGTATTTTATACTAATTTAGACGATTGGAAGAGAGAGGATTTGAATTTGAGATGGAGAGGTTAAAGAAGAAAGGAAGGAAAAATTAAACTCTTAACGTGAGATGCAATGATAAATGTTGCCAAGTCAACGCGTAACACGCTTTTTATTACAATTATATTTGCAAGTGCTTAAATTCATTCTATGATTGTCACCCTAATTATTTAATCTAGATTCGTTGTATTAGTCTTAATTAAAACTTGATACAATCAAAGGCCTATCAACACCTTTATCTTTATTTAATCATATTTTAACCTTCAAGCATGACTGCTATGCTTATCTCGTACCAAAGTGAAATAATTTGGAGGAATTATTACCTGACATGTACACCCCATCAACTTTCTGGTACACCTAAAATGCAATGTCAATTTTGTCACTTCTCAAATGGTGGATGATAACTTTCGAAGTGTCTTAACTTTTGTAGAAAGCTAAAGACTAAGGTAGATTAAGTAACTATGTCTTTTAAAAGCCTATATTGATATAAGATGTTACGTTGTTAAACTTTGAATCTGAATTATTTTATGATACATATTATATCATGTCTGAAACGTTACGTTGTTAGATTTGAATCTAATTTATGTATTTAAACAAGAGGTCACGTAATTATTCGTAAGTCTAAACTAAGATTTGGACATTAAAATGTTGCCATCACAAGGGTTTTGGTTGTTAGAGTAAATTCATCGCTTGTGGCTAGTCACACTTGGCTAATACCGTTCACAAAATTAAGGCTATGTTCGATCATCATTTCATTTTTGTTTTCACTTTTCAGAAACTTGGAACTTTGTTTGGTAAGTAGTTTCTAATTTAAAATACACACACACACACACACACACACACACACACATGTGAAAACTACTGAAAATTGAAATCTACTTTCTCGAGTTTTCACTTTTTGGTGTTCAATTGCATATATGAAAATTAAGAATAGTTGCCAAATAGTGAAGGATAATTACTAGCAAATTGGTTTTGTTATGGATGAACAGGCAACATTCCAAAGGTCATCGCCGGACTCCCTGCAAGTATCCTTAACAGGGTCATTGAGGTCAAAGGTGGACAACTACGGTGTCAATGTGATGGTGGCGCTGTACGAGAACGGGCTGATCACCGACTGCCCCAAGGGAGAGAACCAAGGACGTGTCCTGTCCAACGACTTTGTCGTCCGACGACTCGAAAAGCTCTGCACTGTCAAAGACATTGCTGCAAAGAAGACCATTTCTGGAACCATCAACTTCTCCTTGTGGGAAGGTTTCAATCCAGCCAAATGTGGCATGGCCCTCTTCGTTCAGAACCCTTCCCATCAAATTTTTGGTTTGCAGAACTTTCAGCTGCCGGACAATTGATACGGTTACATGTGTTTCTGCCGGCTGGATGGCCGGCAGGGCCGGATTGGAGGACAATTATGTACAGGATGTGTTCAGAGTAGGGTTACTGATTTCTTTTTTCTTCTTTCAGTTTGTGTTTTTCCTTTCTTGTTTCTGCGATTTGATATTTAGAAGATGGGAGAGAAATCTGCATTCACGATTATAAACATTCTTTTCGGATTTTCGAATTTAATTCTTTGAATCACAACTTACCTGTTTGAAAGATGATGATGGACAATTTACATGCTGTACATTCAAACCCATAAAATTTCGTACTGTACATATGAGAAGTAGGTCAATAGGTCCGTTGGCCACGGCATTACACCCACCTTCTAGCACCGAAGTTCTAATCCTCGTCCACATAGATTATGATAGTTTAAAATATCACCTTGTCAAAGACGAGAATTCAAATTTCCAAGAACACTAGGGTACCTCAACCTCAACATTGAAAATACACAAGTACAAGCACACTGATTGCCATAGAGTTGTTCACTTATTTTCATCCTAAAGCAAAACCCAATATCTACAAAAGGGCAGCTCAACCCGGAGCCAACTACTTTCCATAGTAGTTCTCAATACCTACTTCCTCACACTATGATAACCTCCCCACCATTTATCCGAAAACCGATGAGCAAAAAGAATACAACATTACAATATGAGAACCTCCCTTCCAATCCAAAAGCACTTACAGAAAAAGGTAATCACAGTTTTTACACCGAATCCACTGCTTCAACCTGTTGCCGGGCCAAGTATTTCTCCCTTCGCTCCTTCTGAAAAGCAAAAAAAAAATCAAAATGTTATGCATAAGCACATAAGACTAAACGTTTAGCCCATTGAACTACGGATCAGATGTTATTGGTAAAATTCATACCCATTCGTCTATTACAAGGCCTTCCCCAACATCCCGAGGAGGGTCTGAGTCCGCAGGAGGCTTCTTACGCACTTCAAGTGCAGCCTCAGCTTCAGCCAACTGTCTGTTCAGTTTTTCCAGAGCCTATAATCCACAATGTCAAATGCTGGAGAGAAGGTATTCTCTAAGAGATGGAAGCACAAATCCCATTAAATGAGTCACAGGAACTTACAGGACTAGGGTGCTCTGCATTCAAAAATACAACCCGCAAAATTCGCTCAACGGTCACTTGATCCTTTTGTTCATCAAACTGGATGAAAAGAACAGGTCAGTTAAGCAAAACTAAGGTCATCAATTGTATGATCCAATTCTATTAGATGACCCCGACAGACATCATCAACTGTATGATCTTAAAAGCAACAAAACACTAAAACTGATGATAATAATTTCCGACCAAAAAACACAAATGTAAGCAAGCTACAAAATCAAATTCCACAAAAGCTGAATAAAGGTAGCATAAGCATAATATGAACAACTGGAAACTAGCACTCCATTATCCTGTCAATGTAGGCATAAAATACAAAACGTGCTACGACGATAAGCAGTAAGTCGGCGAAAGAGAACTATATTACCAGCTCAGGCGCATATTCGATTCCTGCGTTCACCTTGCGGCTCATAATCTTGAACTTAACCTTGGTCTTCTGATCCAATTGTTTCTCATTTTTCTCGGGTTGCTCCACAAACCTAAACACTATCCATCACCAAATCCATAGTCAATAAGAAAAATAAAAACAATGATTAAATCTAAAGTTAAAAATAAGTAAATTATCCACCAGTGGAGCATCCAAAACATAAACATTTGTTATTTGTAGCAACAGAGCAAGTGCAAGGCCATTACCGGTCGCAATTAGGCTTTCTCCCGGAGCAAGTATACCTCCGGGAGGACGCATATAACAGCTTTTCGGGGCAGTAGTTTGAAACTAAAGGAGCCAAAGCAAAACAATTCAACGGGTCAACGAAGCTACACACAAAAATTGATAAAAATCACATGGAAAAATGAACAACAAAATAAATTTAAGTAACGCATGTAAATAAATGCATCATAACCCACATAAGAAATAAATAAATGCATTCTAAATTCTTGCTTAAAATGCAAGTAATTATAACAACATAACTTTTCAGGTTGATGTCACAGAGGAATAAGAAAACACCTTAAAAGCTACATGTGACCTGCTATTGTTCTTCAATCGGATCGCACTTTTCACCTGTTTCCCAGGTTCATCTACAAAATTAAACCCACAAGTACATAATTCGTCAGCTACAGTAATAAGTGCTTTTCCTAAAAGCACTTTATAACTAATGCAGGTAGAGTAAGCGAAAAGTCAAAACTTCATCCCCAATTGACCAGGTAAAGTCAGCGAGGGCGTTCAAATGAGAAACGACGACATACAAGGGAAGTAGAGTTTGTTGGCGGGGTCAAGCCGGAGTCGACGGCGAGGAGGAAGAAGCGATCTCGCGACGGAGGACACCGTTTTGGGGTTGGATTTGAATCCGTAGCCGTGGAGGTTCTGCGTGGAAGAGGAAGAAGAGGACGATGTTTGGCCTCCCGACTGCCAGAACGGGCAGAGGGTGAAGAGCTTCGCGTCCGAGGCCGACTTGTGCCGGTGGTGTTGGAAGCTGTCGACGACGGCCATGCTTTCTTCACCGGAATCCGATACGTGGCATCCAATTAGACAGCCGGTGATTGAAGTCGCTTGCTTTCGTCTGTCGGTTAGAAATCTCTCTCTGTAGAATCGCCGGGAGCTCCTCTGTTTCTCTCTGACACTCTCAGTCCATCTGCGATTTTAGAGTGGAAGTCTGCCAGGGTGTGAGACATAAATCGGATGGGAGGAAATGATATGCTGCCACGCATTCCAGTTAATTCGCCTGAATCCGCCACGTGTAGTTTTTTTATTAGCGATTCCAGGGGTCACTTTCTTGACATTAAGCTACGTGTCGTATTGGCCTTTGAACCCACCACGTGTCTATTTATCTGACCGCGATGATTTTGGGGGCTTTGCAACTGCCGTGCTTAAAACGATAAATCGTTCCGCTGTGACGACGACATAGAGAGAGGGGGAGTTGGTGCGTGGGGTTTGGGTAAATGATGTCGTTTCTGTCGCTGAATGGGACGCATCCGTTAATTGGCGTTTAGGTTATTTCTTGGGCATCAATTTCTCAAGTGTGGTAAATATTCCTCTCCCTTATACTTTGGATTTAAGTTATTTTAAGGTTAAACTAGGATCTAAGAAATTTGTATGTTTTGTACCGTTGATGTGTACCTAAGCAACATAGTAAAATAATAAGTTATAGGAAATATAATTAGGTGTGAGATTTATTAGAGTCATATTAAGTACGTCTTAAATTCTCATATTAGTACGACTAATTACGTTCTATAGGTAGGTAACGAATCACCTCAAAGCTCCAAGCAATAAGAAATTTTTGTTTCATTTGATTTAAAAGAGTGATATTAAGCAACTTAGTAGTCTGGTCTAATGATACTCTTCTCTAGTCTTCATCAGTAAATAAGAGGTATTTCATTCGATTTCGTCTTTCTCGCCAAAGACAAATTCGAATCAAATTATCTTGATTATGTTTAGCCTACTCCCCTACGTCATATTGAATGTATTAGAAAAGGACAGAGATATCTAACTTTTTTGGAAATTTTATTTATTAGTACTAGCAAGCAAAGTAAATCAATAATTGTTGCATTTCACAAAACATTTGTAGAGATTTCTTAGAAGAAACCTTGTAAAGAAAACAAACGCTAAGTACTCACAAAAGAAAACAAACGTTAATAAAAATAAATAAATAGTAAAATTTTGTGATTAACAAAAGAAGCTACTCAAACCACAAGGAGTAATTCATAAAACAAGAGCCATTTCGCAAAATTTCATATTTATGATTGGAATAATTGATTTTATAAATCTTCGTAAAAAATTAATGAAATATGAGATTGCTTGGTGTATAAAAACATACAGATGAAGTTGGTAAAAGTATTAAAAATCGTCTATCTATTTGCTACATTTAATGATTTTTATTTTAATTAAGTTTTTACATAAATAATTTTTACATAATAATTTAAAATATTAATAGTTTTGACTGTAAATATAAAATTCTGTAAATCGATCATAAAGTGATTTAAAAATTGATCTCTCTTCAAGTAGCTAAACATGAAACTTTGTTCGAATCTAAATGCTAATACAAGTTCCCACGGTAACGGGCAAACCTGTTGAGTCTTATCAACGTGAAGGAATTAATTAACGTAAGTGAAAAGGCAATGGGAATTATTAATTAATTAATTGGCTTGAGGTGGGTATGGTCTTATCAACGTGAAGGAATTAATTAACGTAAGCGAAAAGGCAATGGGAATTATTAATTAATTAATTGGGTTGAGGTGGGTATGGTTACTTAATGATGGTATGAAAATGGGGGAAATTAGGTGTGGATTTGTTAATTGCATTTACAAGATTAGTTGCCTAAGGTTGTCGAGTATATTTTTACTCACCACTATTTATTTGATGTATGCTCACCATTCTATTTATCACCGTTAGATGAATTTGAATTTTGAGATTTGTGTCTATCTACCACACGGATCTCAAAATTCAAACTCATCTAACTATGATAATGGATCTCAAAATTTAAACTCATCTAACTGTGATAAATAAAATAGTGAGCATACACTATACTAAATGGTGGTGAGCAAAAATGTTTCCAAGGTTGTTGGTGTGCAGGGTATTTAGCGTGGTGGTTAGGAATTGATTAGGTGAATAATGACGCTTCCATTCTAGGGCCTCATCGAACCCTGGATCATGACCCAAATCCAACAATCTTCAGGCCTTGGATCTTAAGCACACTAGATAAGCCCAAAAGCATAAACTCCGACCTTAAACTCGTACCAAACTTCAACGCCAGTACAAGGTTTAATAATATTCTTTTTCACGTTTACTCTTATAAATAGCAAGGGCCCTGTATAGTTTTAGGATAGGTCCATAGAAAAATAAATTTATAAAAAGTAAAAAAAGGGTGTTTTTAGAACTTTATTAAATTATTTCGGGTGTCCAGAAATGGAACTTGGGTGTATATAGAACTATTCAATACCTACTAGCATATGCCCCGCACTTTGTGTGTGAAAATAATTTTTATTTTTATTTTAAAATGGGAAGGAGAAGGGGAGAAAAAAGGAATGTGAATTAGAGAGAGGAGTTTTCTTTTTTTATATTTTATTTTTTAAAATTAGAGGATGTGAGGATCACCCTTAGGTAAGATTTTGGAAAACAATTGTAAAATTTAGTTTGAGTGCTGCCCATGATTTTGTTTAGTGGTAGAAGATACAATTGTCTTTTTACCCTCGTTTGGTTAACAAATAGAGTTTTGTTAATGTAGTTTAGATTAATAAACCCGAACCTAAACTTCAAGATCTAAACCACGGATCTCGAAAACTGGTGGGTTGCCTTTGGGCCTTCCTCTTTAGACCTTTGCAAACTTGCAATTTGAGTTCAAACACCTTCTCTTTTTGTACATTAGTACTGAGTATTGTTTGTAATAAAATAATTTAATAAATAAATCACAGATCTCAAATCCCAAATCATGGGCTCAATCTCCATGGTACCGCAACAAGAAAAAGGAAGCACCCTTTCCATGACGAGAAGATAAATATTATGTGATTACAACAAAGAAAAATTATGCACATAATTTAATCTTATTAGGATATAAGATCTTCTAGTTAGAACTGAAGAAGGGACACATAATTTAAACTTATAAGGATAGAAGATCTCCTAGTTAGAACTGAAGAAGGGACACTAATTATGCAAGGGGATTCTTCTCTTCAATAGGTCAATGAGCAAATTGAATAAGGTTAAAATACATACAAGTCTTACTACTAGAAGTTCATGAAAAGGAGATATTTTTGTGTTTATGTATCAAGAAAACTTATTACGTATATCATTTTATGTGTATAATTTAAGTAAAGAAAAATACATAGTGTTATAATTTAGGTGAATAATATCACCCCATGACCATTTAGTACTACAGTCTAATGGTACTCCTTTTTATTGGTAAGTAAGAGATCTTATATTCAATGCTCATCCAAAATGAATTTGAACCATATTATTACTAACTTATTATGAGGTTTAACCCAGCTCTCTATCTTCTTAATGGAAATAATATCATGTACTAAAAAAATAATAATAATAACACCAAGTGAGAGTCCTTCGTAAAAAGAAGGAGGCCTCGTGACTTATATACATCAAGTAAAAAATAAACCAGAAATTGTATAATAGTACTTGTTTATATTTATACATATCATCTCTTCCACAAACAGTTTGCAAGTTATAGGCCTGGCCACCATTTCTATCGCAACAAAATTTTTAAAGGAATTTGCTGCAAATATCTAACCCCTCATCATCTTAACAGAAAATGATACAAGGATAATCTAATTTTTAATTGGGTCCCCAGCAGACTAAGTGAATAAGATTTTCAACTTTCTCTCTTCTTCTCTTATCCTCAAGGGCCATCGTATTTGGCGGACTCGCAGCCCTAGCAGCAATAATATTGCGCCAACCGGTTTTGGCCTCATTGGGAGCAGCTGATGAGTGATCTGCCGCAGCCGAAACATCGATCTTGCGCTGCATGGACTTCAACGCCATCTCAAACTTGCACGCCCGCCTTTCACCTCCCATCTCTCTCTCTCTCTCTCTTCTTCTTCTTCTTTTCCTAATTTTATCGAAATCGCAGAGCAGAAAGAAAGGAAGATATAAAGATATGATTGTTTTTGTAAGGTGGGAAGATTGATCACTCAACAAATAAAGGGAGTAGGATTTTTTTCTTTTTTGTTGCTGAGAAAAGCATGTCAACGTGTATGTATATATATATATATATGGGGAACAGGGGAAGAACTCTGAGTGGGATTGTTGAAAACTGTGACTGAATTGGAAATCCAGGATTATGTAGCTCCCAGATTTGTGGTGCTGGTTTTCTAAATCAGCTGCTATTTTCTGGTTTTTATAATGTTTTAACACGTGGTTTGGAAAACAACCCTATCATTAAGTATCTCTAGTTTAATTAGGCAACAGATTCGATGAAAGCTTCTTGACGTTTAAGAAATACTCCAAAAAAAAAGCCGTCCTCTATTTTTGTAAATAAACTAGGAGTAAGTGTAAGATGCATGACGTCGTGGTTCGGTTTAATTTCGAAACATTTTGGTTCGATTTGGATTTAAGCCGGTTTGGATAGATTTAAATTGAAACCACACACGTCAATCATTAAAGATAAAGGCTCAGCTCAAGCTGGTTTTATTTATGCATCAAACTAATAGCTTAATTAATCTATTAAGGGTGCGTTTGTTGCATCGGATTATCTCGGAGTAGACTAGTTTCAGGGACTAAGTTGAACTGGCTTAGAATAGACTAAGTTGGACTGATTTAGTGAAGCGTTTGATACCGTATTGGACTAAAAAGCAGAACTCATATATTATATTATTAAATTTATATTTACAATATTTTATCATTAATTTAATCTATATATACTAATATTTTATTATTAAATTATCATTTTCCTTTCTAGAATCATCTTCTTCTCTCATTTTTTTGTCTGCCCACTGCATCCCTCCCCTCTCCTCCTTCTTTGCCATTTCATCTTCCTTTCTAGAATCATCTTCCTCTTTCATTTTTTTTGTCCGCCCATCGCGTCGCTCCCCTCTCTTCTTTCTCTGCCATTTCATCTTCCTCTCTAATATTTTTGTCTGCCCACTGCATCTCTCCCCTCATTTCATCTTCCTCTCTCATATTTTTGTTAGCCCACTGCATCCCTCCCCTCTCCTCTTTCTCTGCCATTTTATCTGTGCCATTGTCTTTTTCCCCTTTCCCTTTTCTGGGTTTTCTAGGTTCAATTTTTCTGGGTTTAATTTTTATGGGTTTTCTGGTTGTGGGAAGCAAGGAAGGAGATGTGAGGGGCAAGGCGGAGCAGAGGTAGTAGTGGAGGAGGTTAAGGTGGACGGAGCCCGAAGTCCTTGTTGTCGAAAATTGAGGTCTAGGAGGAAGGAGCCTAATCGGAGGGCGTGATCGATCTGAGCGAAGGTGAATCAGATGATGGAGCTTATGAGTTCTCCGATTGAAGTTCGAATCGAGGTCTTTGTTCACGATTCAAGGTTGGGACGAAGAGAGAGGGAGAGAACGCGAGCAGATAGAAGAGCCGAGAAGAGAGCGATCGAAGGGATTAGCTAGTCCCATGGTTCAAGACATCTCTCACTAAGACCGTTTAGCACGGTCCTTAGTCGAGGCTAGTCCGGCTTACTTCCACTAAAGCTAGTCCTGTGAAGTAACAAACATGGGACTGGACTAACTATTAGTCTAGTCCAATCCAGTGAGGGCTAGTGAAGGGAAACAACCACACCCTAACTGATCAAATTGGAGTGATTGGTTTCCTTACATAAGGAATTCCTTAATATATATTAAAGAAAACTTCTTAAACTTCTTACATATATGTTTCTTCTATAAAATATTTGTTAGGAATTAATACTTTCTTATAGAAAGTATTCATACTTGAAAGTATATATCTACGCTAAGACAAAATAAGATAGATTACTGACCATGACAGAGCTCATTCTCAACAAAGCATTACCAAAGTTTTTTTGTTTTTATTTTTTTTTATTTTTTTTTTGCCTTTTTTCAATCTAAGTACCAAATCGTAACTGAGTCACAATTACTTTTTGGCAACAAATTTTGTTAAACGTGGGACGCATGCTTAATACTAACTCTTGGATTGAATAAATTGAAGAAGGATTAGAAGACAAAAAAAAAAATAGCGTGCAAGAAACATTACCCTTTAATGAAATTTCTAACGATTTAAAGTTCATAATTCTTGTTTTACAAGGATTTTACCCAAAGATCCTAAGGAATACATGCTAAAACCTCTAAAGTTCTCAAATGATCGATATTAATTTTTTTCGTCAAGGTATATCGATATCAAAATATTAAACCAAAAGTATGACTAACATGTAATTACAATTACATTTGTCACTAAAACAATGACCAATCACTCGATAGGCTAGTTGATTGACATGTCACGAAAACAAATTTCGCCTCCACCATGATTTGTCTTATGTAACCCTCAACTAGGACATATATTTACTCTGCAATTAACAATAAGGTCAAAAATGTTTTCATTTGGCACCTAAAAAAGTAGGGGTAATATGTGACATTCATTTTTTTCCCACTAGATAGATGTTATTATATAAATGTAGTACTTACAAACAATTACTTAAAAAAGAAAAAGAAACATTAAATAGGGATACTTACAATTATTTAATAAAATTTAATGATTATGATTCTTTCTCAAATTCTCAAGGAAACTCGATCATAAAACAACATTAATCTAAATTCGTTCAATCTTTTATGAAGAGTAATATTGCCCGTACTAACTATTTTCTCATGCCGTTACACTAACTCTCTTACAGAAAATAAATCTTACATGGGTCCTACATGATAACATAATCTCATGAATCCCACATCATAGAAAAAATTGGCATATCAATTATTGTTGGAATAAAAAGTAAGCAATAGAAGGGGCCATTTCCTTAACATTCAAATGCCTACTTAGATTTTGTTTGCAGTGGATAATAAATTCAAGAGAAATGTGAATTAAGTGGCATTAGATTTTCACAGTTTACACTTATCATTGGTTCCTTAAACCAATACAAATGAACCCAGAAAGGAAAATATATATGTAAGTAAGACGTACATGTGTCAATGGGACTCCAACAACTCAAATACATAACTTTTTTCAATGATTCATCCGGCTCATTTTTACTTCTCATCATCTTATTGGACATTGCAGAGATGCTTGAACAGGAAGTAGTCTTTTAGATTGAACATAGGATCTGGTATTTCTTCTTTTTTTTTTCCTTTCAGTTGAAAGGTTAGCTTAAGTTCTGGTAATAAGTAGGTCTATCTGGGAGATAAAGTAGGTTTGTTTGGTGTAAAGAGAGGTGTGTGTACGTACACGGATTTATATAAGGTGTGAGGCAACCTGGATTTGGGATATATATTGAAATACAAGCGGCGGTTCCACCGGGCTTTTGGAGAAACAGCCCCCAGGTTGGGACGGGTTTGCGTAGCGACCAGCCCAACTAAGCATATGATAGCGACATCACTCCTTTCTTACGACTAGCACCCTTGTTTTCCTTTTCGTTTTTGTGAATGAGAAATCCAAACGCCATTGTTTTCTGAGCTGTGGTCTCAACAGTTTGTTTTCCGCTTGTGCGCGCGAAACAATGAGCCGTTTGTGGGTTGTGAGACATACTTCCGTCAATAGTTAATAGTCACACACGTAATGTGATAATATTTCTTGTGCGTTTTGTTTATCACATTGACAATCAATCAACTGCTAACACATGCACACGCACATTTTTCATATATTACCTTTCGAGGAAAAAGAAAAAAAAACTCGTGTGAGACTTTCCTTGTCACTGGACTTTGCTGAGTGATATTACAATCCAATCAAAACTCGCCACATGACAAGTCTTAAATTTAATCTTCTATGATTTTTATATTTTAAACTCTCCTAATTACTTTTCCTACTAATTAATATACAACATGAGATTAATGTAATAGTTTATTTTTTCCCTCTCTCTCTTCTTCCCAAACGTTCTCTATCGTCTTCTTCCCCACTTAGTGTCCTTCCTTTCTTGATAAGAATATGGAGAAGAAACAATTAAGCCTTCGTCTCCAACTATCATGAAATGAAAAAAGAAAAATCCAACACATATTTCATTTTTAGCTTTTTGTTCATTTTTTCAATTATGAGCAACATTTCATTGCCCAGGACGTCGCATATATTCTCAAATAATAAACATAAATAAATTTGCTGGTATATTTTATATATATCCCTTGATGAGAGTGCAGCATTGGAAAGTAAGAAGAATGCCGAACGGCACCTTTAAACTTTCATGTTAGTTTAAAATGGAAACTTTTTATTTAAATTAGAGGAATTGGGGTTTTTATTTTAGAGGTGAAAATCCCTTAGATATGAATTTTAATCGAGGTTGCGTGCACATAAGAAAAGTCAAGCAGATAGAGAAAAATCAAACTAACAACGCCTATAAAATCACAGAGTGGGGACAACGATGGTAGATAAAATTTGGGGAAATTTTTTTATTGTCTTAATTTGTTTTTCCATATTCTTACGAAGAAAAAGGAAAGATACAGTGTGTAGTGTGTGGAAGAAGACGGTAGAAAAAAATTTGGGAAGAAAATTTTAATGTCTTAATTTTTTTTCCCCCAGATTCTTATGAAGAAAGGAAAAGCACAGAGTGGGGAAGAAGATGGTAGAGAAAATTTGGGAAGAAAAATGAAAGAGAGAGAGAAGTGGAAAAAAAAAAAAAGAACCATTAGATAATCTCAATATCTCATAGTGTATATAGTAAATTAGTAGGAAAATTAATTATTACAGTTTTAAATATAAAAATTATAAAAGATTATATTTAAAACTTATCATGTGACGAGTTTTGATTGAATTGTAGTGCTATTCAACAAAGTTTAAAGACAAGCAAAACCTTACACAAGTTTTTATCCCTTTTACAGAATTCTAAACCTTGACTTATAAATTAATCATAATCTCCAGCTCAAACATCAAATCCAAGAGTAGCGGAAATTTCGTTGTAAAATCTGGAAAACATAAAACATGCATGTTAACATCAGAAAGTGACCTAAAAATTAATAATATTCACCACAATAAGTTAAACTTTAATTTATTTTTTTTGTCCAAAAATTGAACCTTTAATAATAATTAAAATAAAATAAAAGTTGGGTAAGCAATAATATTGGAGGACACTTTTAGGTCTATTGTTTATTGAACAATGTTTGACTTCTCAAAGATGAGTATGAACTTCTACTCAAAATTTCTCAAAATTGTTCGTTGTTAATTTATAGAACTTTGTGTTTATAATCAGAATAGTACATATTATAAACCAGCCTATAAAAATCGCCTCTACAAAAAATCAATTAAAACTAAAGTCGTTTAGTTATCAAACTATTTAAAAACAAATGAACGGTATTGATAAAGGCATTACGAACTGTTTATGTATTCTCTAAAATAGATTGACTAAATGACCTTAGTTTCAATTTATTTTTGCAGAGATGATTTTTACAGTGTGATTCATAGTATGAACGGTTATAATCATTAGCACAAAACTTTGCGATTAAAATACTAATAATTTTGAGTAGGAGTTCTTACTCATCTTTGAGTAGCCAAATATTATTCTTGTTTATTATATCAAGGCTTGAAACTATAGAGCAGTATTGTGCACCTTTACCTACCGAGAAAATTGTAGCAATGATCATTTAACTTTAACTCAATTGGAGTAATAGTCTCTCAACTAAAAATTCATGACCATTGGTCCCTTAATTCCTTAGAACGTGCAAGTATGGTCATTTTCTTCAATTCCGTTATAACTGTTGTCAAATAAGTCACATGCCACACATATGAGGCTGAATTGAGGGCCAAATATGTAAAACCAAATGAGAAAATTGTAACAATGGTCCATCAAATTTAGCCTAACTGAAAAAATGGTCCTTCAACTTTAACCCAATTGGAGCAATGATCCCTTAACTTTAACCCAATTGTAGTAATAGTTCTTCTAACATAACTCATTTTGATGGAATTTTGACGAGTTAACGAAAATGACTATAGCTGCACGTTTTAATGAGTTAAGGAACCAATAGTAATGAATTTTTAGTTGAATAACCATTAGTCCAATTGAGTTAAAGTTAAGAGACTATTGCTATAATTTTCTTTTACCTGCTCCTAGCATTTTGGATGACAAGAATCATTGACTACTTGGCATACTGGTAGGCCTCCTTTGGTATCAAATATTAAATTTCACTTATACCCTCTCGATATATAGAAGGATTAATTAAATAAGGGAGAAGTTTCTTTCATGTCGTCTGAAAATGAAAAGTTCCACCTACCTCTAATATACTTCGAATTTAATGGGTAATCCATTCTAATTCAATTTTAAAAAACAAACAAGAATTAATACTTTAATCTGAATCTCAATATATCTGTTTTTGGTTACTAAAGTCTCACGAGACGTATGAATCTTATGAACCGGCTTATTAAAACAAACAAAAAAAATATATGGGTTGTCGTATGCCTATGGAGTCATGGTTATGGACCATTTCATACGCGTCCAGCTTTTATGTGGTGTTTTGTCCCAAAATTTATTGTTTATTTATTTTACAATTTTTTTTTTTTGGTTGAAAACTGGTTAATTCATTACCCGGGCAAATATATGTCAGTCAATACAAGGAGAACCTACAACAAGGCAAACAGACAACAAAGCAAAGAAAAACTACGGACAACAAAGGCTTTCGCGTCGCCCCTCCACTGCCCCTATTACATTAAGAAGGGCAGGGTAACTCATCATTCTGAAGCACAAAAACCCGTGAAGATGGGGTCTGTTGACCCAAGAAATATCGCGCATCTCCACACATTGCTGCGATGCCAATGAGTCCGCCGTCAGGTTGATCTTGGAATCCAAGACTAGCGACAGTCCTGGAAAGACTCCCTAACCTTTTGGCTTTCGCAAGGGAAGGGAAGACCTCCCATCTGCCCAGCTCGAGAGACTCCGAAAGAGAGCAAACAGAATCAAAGGAATCCGACTCCACAATTACCTTTCGAAGCCCCAGAGCTAATCCAAACTCACAATCTTCTAGGATAGCCATCGCTTCCGCTGCGCCCACACTCGGAGCCCTGATAGCATGCCTGGTTGCCGCAACAAAAAAGCCATCGGCATCCCGAAGAACAACTGCCACAAAGCCCGAGCACGCCGGCGCAGACCAGCTGGCATCAACGTTATTTTTTGTGAACATCGTGGGAGGAGTAGACCACCTGGGCTCACGAACAGCCACCGTACCTTGATCTGAGGGATCCGGGTTCCTTCTCACAACTTCGAAAAAAGCTCCGGCCGAATTGGAGATAGCACATAAAACCTGTGTGGGATTGATTGGACAGTTATTGTACAAAAATTTGAATCTCGCTTTCCAAATGTGCCAACATGAAAAGGCAACATACGAAGGGAGGGCCACTCTGTCATGATTAGGACCGCCATGCTCCATTGAGAAAGAGAGAACCCACTCCACCCAGCTCGAAACCGCATCCCTGTCAATTTTGAGGTTGAGAATTCCCCCAAACCGGAGGGGTTCTACCCATGGGCATAATAACAGTAAGTGTTCGATCGATTCATCCTGATTGTGACAAATCGGGCAAGTCGAATTGGGAGCAGAACGCCTTTTGAACAATTCATCCATCGTCGGAAGAGCCCGTTGTAAGGTTTTCCACATCAAAGTTCGGATCTTTGCCGGCGTTTTAAGCTTCCAGATGACCTTCCAAACCCGACTCGGGATACACCGGGGGGCTGATACGGGCTTGCTCCTTGTGGTATCCGGTCTTCACTGAGTACTGCCCATTTTTGGTCTCCGGCCAGATCAACCTGTCACTACACAAAGGATCTCCAATATGTGTATCATCAATAGCATTGAGTTCCTCCATAGATAGGAAGGGTTGAAGATAGTTAAGCTCCCAAGTTCTTTTGAGAAAGGTGATTTAAAGGCGTTTTGGTTATTTATATTTTTTTTATGCCTTCAGTGCCCCATTTTCTTTTCAGTTTTCCAGTGCCTTCACCAATCCTCTTTTGAATTCTCTTTTGAATTTCTGGGTTAGTATGTTATTTTAATCTTGTTCTCTTATTTTCCCTTTTTCATCTCAGTTTTGCATTTTTCCGTTTTCATCCAATTTTTAATTTTGATTCGTCCTTTAAAATTCTAATTAAATTGCTATCAATGACGACACATAGTAACTAAAAGGAACGCAAAAACAAAACAGAAAAAATCAGA
Organism: Pyrus communis; assembly: GCF_963583255.1. Taxonomy (NCBI): domain Eukaryota; kingdom Viridiplantae; phylum Streptophyta; class Magnoliopsida; order Rosales; family Rosaceae; genus Pyrus; species Pyrus communis. The sequence continues at coordinate 6,377,838 of NC_084810.1, forward strand.
CTGGTATACATATTGCAAAATTTCTCTTAAATTGTATATTTAGGGAGGCAGCATTTAATCTTTTGACCAAAGCCGCAAGTTAACTTTAGGCCCAAGGATTCTTAATTTGCTCTCACTTTCAAGAAATGCTAATTCCGCAAAAAATTAAAATAAAATAAAAGGAAGTAACAAACGATTCAACGAGTAATCATGAAATTAAGCCGTATAATTCATGTAAAAAGGGGATGACAGATCCATACTCATAAACATAAAATCTTTAAAATACCTAATTAGCGCCTAAAATCTAACAGTATTGGGACCCCAACAACTCAACTCCATGATTTTTTTAACCTTCTCCTCCTGTGATCTCTTCATCGTCATAGAAATTGCAGAAGACGAAGGGTCGGAGAGTTTCTTGGCTTGGGAATAGGATCTCATGTTGTTCTTGGCATGCTGGTGGACTGATCTCAGAACCCCATTCCACCTGCAGACTCCTTGGTCTTTCAGTGCCTCCACGGCTCCTATACTTGCTGCTACCACCCAAGCTCGGCAGGCTGCACTCATTTTTTTTTTTGGTTGTTGTTGTGAGAGTATGGAAGGAGATTTTTGAATTTTTGTTGTGGGTGAAAGGTTATGTGTACATTTCATTTATATAGGCCAGCTGATACGGTAAAAGAACTGTGAGATTCAAGACAGCGCACCAGTTTAGGACAAGTGTTGGACTGTTGACGAGAAAAAGTGGTTTGGGTGGGACTTCAGCCGGTGGTATTGGTAAGACGCGGGTCGCAAAACGGCGTGCTGATGCTTGTTTTTTTTTTAATCCGGCCCAAGGGAAAACGCAAAAGTTGTTCTCCTCCATAGCCACGTGCATCCCTCTATTGTTTAACCCAAAAAAAAAAAAAAAAAAACTCAAATTTGAATACAGTGATATATTTCCTAAGATATTGGATTTGGGCTAAATTAACCATAATTTGGTCACGAGATGTCAGATTTGAGTTAAGTTACACAATGAGTAAATCATAATTTAATATCGAATTCGTTATTCATGAGAATTTAAGATCTCTTACTTATAAGTAAATACGAATATCACTAAACAATAATACAAGTGACAACAAAATTTTTAATTTAGCTGCACAATAAAGAATCAATTAAATTAATTTCATTTCATTTTTCAATTTGTCATTGTTTTGCTACCTTTCCACATTCACCAATTCAACGGGTTGGGATTTGATACGAATTCGATCCCAAAACAAGGGAATCCACAAATCAAATATGAATTTGAGTTGGTGTGATTCGGTAATAATTTAATTACGAATAGACCTCAAGTGAAACTTGTGTTCAAACATTATGAGAACAAATTGAATATCAACATTAAAAAAATAATTGTTTTGATAACAATTTTGTTTTTATTTTTACTTTATTTAAAGGTAACTATTATTGGCACATCAAAAATTTAATTATATACTTTTCATGAGAGTCTTTCTTTCTAAATATAAAAAATTTGGAGTGCACAATTAAATTTGAGAACTGCTAGACCCACCCACGCTATAATCACACACACCATAAAAAGTTAAAAAAATTAAAATGCGTTGTCCCATCCACTATTATTTTTAAAATGAGGTATTCATCAATTTCCCCCCTGAACTTGTGACCATTAGCCAATTTCCCCCCTCAACTTTAATTTTGGCCAATTTCCCCCCTCAACTCTCATAATTAGTCAATTTCCCCCCTCAACTTTAATTTAGCCAATTTCCCCCCTCAACTCTTATAATTAGTCAATTTGCACCCTAATGTTAATTTTTTAATTTGATCATAATTAAACAAGTGTGTGTAAGAAAATGTTAATCATGTTCCTATATCTTTATCCTATTACAAATAGATTAAAATTTAGAATTTTACAATTTATCATAGATAGTATTATTAGTCTGAATAAATCAGTATGGAGTAATTTTATTTAATTTTTGACTATACAAAATTGATAACGAAAAGGATTGATGTGTAAATTTTTGTATGTGAATACAATTTTCTTTATAAAAGTGAAAGCTAAGTTCAAGTAAATTGCGGAGAATCGAGCTTTAGTGAAAAAATGGCTAGTCTATTCATAATTTTCGACTCCTTATTAAGAATAACCCATTTTATTGAAATAGGTCTGATCCATGAGTTTAGGATTATTATTTCTTTTTGTTCTTATTTCTTCTTCTACATGCTTTAAACCCGATTCATAACTTTTTCTTATAATAAACCCATATCACATACTAACTATATTATGTTTTTGTACATTTTACCCTATATTATGCAGGTGAGTTTATGTTAATTTTAGTACTTTGTTGGAAGTTATTAGAAAGATTGAAAATTAAGAAAAGAATAGATGGAAAATTAAAATAAAATAAAAATTAACAGTAAGGTGCAAATTGACTAATTTTGAGAGTTGAGGGGGGAAATTGGCCAAATTAAAGTTGAGGGGGGAAATTGACTAATTATGAGAGTTAAGGGGGGAAATTGGCCAAAATTAAAGTTGAGGGGGGAAATTGGCCAATGGTCACAAATTCAGGGGGGAAATTGATGAATACCTCTTTTTAAATAACCTCTCATATTCTAAAATTATAAACTTGTCTCTTAGAAAAAAGAAAATAAACAAATAATATATATATAAAGCTAAAATTAAGTACATAATCGGGATAGAACTTCATCTAATATAAGAAAAATATTTGATTATTTCATATTAAAAAAACTTTTACCTCACATGCCTCAGAGTCAATCTTTGTTCATTTTGGACAACTTGCACTCCTCCGGTATCATACATTGTGCGCTAATTGAGATAAAACTGGGAACTTCCATGAATTGAACTCTGAGTGTCAAAAATCATGATGCTCCTCTTTGCAAATACGGTTGCAAAACAATGGGCAAAAAGCTCATGCATTTTTAGGTCATGACTCGTAGGGTAGTGAAACGCTCCTCTTTGTGGGAGTCAATAGCCACGTGCTTTTCTTGTTTTTCGGTTTTTCTGTTTTTGGTATTCCAAAACACCAAATTTGAATTAGGGGTCATTGATTTTAGGTCAATTATGCTATCTCCAATGTAAGGGGTTAATAATTTAAAATGCAGTTCGTATTATTACTATTTTTGTATAAGTGATTTTTTTAGGAAAATGTAGTCCGTTCACTTTCTAAATCACCCTCTAAAGATCAACTCTAAAAAAAATCACCAAAGTAGAAATTATTTAGCTGTTTAATTAACGTTATAAAAAATTTGTTGTTTAATTGAGAAATATGTTACATCTATTTATTGGTTACCCATTACATGATTAAATGATTTGGATTTAGCTAGTTTTTTGTATAAATAATCTTTAAAGGGTAATCGAGAAAGTAAATGATTATGATCAACAAAAAAATATTGCAAAATGAGAAGAGCCAATAAAATAGAACGAAAATGTCGCAAATGGGAAGGTCAGTAATATTCCTCATTTTTGTATAATCATACTTTTTTTAATACACATTTTGACCCAAATTCCTTTTTGAATTAAGTCGTGTAAGAAAGAAAGGTCGCAAATTAGCAGTGTGCATAGCTTTTTCAGTTTAATTGACTAATATAATTTACTCATTTTTCCACAAGATTGCTTCTAGTTTCTAAGTTCTAGTTTCTCCTTCATAGTTCAAACTAAATTAAAAGGGTAATGTTAGGGAGACTAAATTTATAAACTAAATGGTGTAAATATTGATAATTAGATTATTACTTAACTATTGATTAACACGCTTATTTTCTATTAATGACACATCATTTAGTTTGCAAATTTAGTTTAAAAATTTAATCTCCCTAGTATTATTCAAATTAAAATATTGCTTAGGTCTTAATCCATCACATACACATTGAATAAGACTTTACACCAAATTTCTATAGAAACTTGAGTAGTCCATATTATTCAAGGGTAATGCTAGAGAGATCATCAATTTAAATCATATTTTGTAAATTACCAGGGAATGAAGAACGCAAAATGAAAATCTATCTTGGGTTGAGTCGCGGACAATGTCGCTTTCTTTAAGACGTTTCACAGCTCTACCCAATGTGTGCAAGCAGTTCGAATAACATCACGTCATCCCTAGGATAAAACAGCCCAGAATCCCTCTGTCTAAACCTTCCTTTGCACTGAGGAAGATCTGAAAACACTCACCTTCTAGTTGCTCAGAATACTCAGTGTTATTAGTTAGGTTTTTTCAGTTTTTTTTTCTTATCTATCGACTAAAGAGAAGTTCTCGAATTTATAAAGAAAAACCAAAGTTTAACGTTGAAGAGGTTAAGGGAAAGGTGGCCTAAGAATCAGGCCAAAAAATCTGGAAGTGATCACCTAGTTGAGGAAGCCTAGGTCTTTTCCTTTATCTTCAAAACCAAAATCTATTTGATAAAATACCTATAAAAATAGGAGAGCTAGTTTCTGAATAAAACGATAACTAGGGTTTTAAAATAAATACAAAGTTTCAACAATCCCCTACTTGTTTATTTAAAAACAAAATTTGTTCATTGAGCAATCAAGTTATAGAGTTATGCTTAAGCACATGTGTTAATCAACTTGAACCAGTATATAGTGTCAGTGCTCAGAACAACAAGAGTAACACTTGGTTTTGAACTCTACCTCTGACGACAAAGAACACACAACTCTTCTACGGGTGAAGTTCGTAGCCAGCACGTTTCAGCCTTGTGCTTGTATCCCTATTTAGTGATAACGTTAAGAAGTTTGCCCCTAAACTTCTCAGTTAGAGGCCTCACCTTCATCATCACATAGGTGAAACTATCAAGGACATTCCTATAGCTAGATGTCCCACTCAAAAAGAGTAAGTTCTCATTAAGAGATCACAAACTCATCCTTCCAATCGCCATAGGATGTCATGCTTCCGTAAGTGATTAAAATGACATTACTCAATATCATAGCATGATTCCATATCACTTCATGACTTGTTATTACCTTTTGAACTAATTTCTTGGGATCTCTAGTCCATTGGTTAGGTTACCATCACAAGTGACTCAATTATCCAAGGGCATTAACCCCATTCCTTTGGAGGTTTTCCAAACTTTCTCACAAGCTAATCATTTTGCTAAAGGATCAACAATATTATGCTCGGACCTTACATGATCCATTCGAACAGCCCCATTAGAGAGAAACCCTCTGATTATGCTATGTTTTCGACGTATTTGATGTCTTTTACCATTGTAATATTGATTCTCAATCTTTGCAATAGTTGCAGTGCAATCACAATGAATGAGAACTGCTGGTCTAGGTTTTTCCCATAATGAAGTGTCGGAAAGTAAATCTCTATGCCACCTTGCCTCTTCACTGGCAGTTGCTAATGCAATCATTTCTAATTCCATTGTAGATTGTGCTAATATTGTCTGTTTCTTAGACTTCCATGACACTATAACTCCTGTTATCTTAAAGATGTAGCCACTCGTGGCTTTGGAGTCTTCTGACAATGTGTTCCAATCAACATCTCTATACCCTTCAAGGACAGCGAGAAACCTCTCATAATTTAAACCATGATTAATGGTACTCTTAAGATATCTCATTACCCTTTAAACAGCCCTCCAATGCTCATCATTAGGACTGCTTGTAAATCTGCACAACACTCTATGACATAAGCTATGTCTGGTCTAGTGTAATTAGTAGCATAACTAAGGCTACCAATAATGCTCGCATACTCAGGTTGTCTAACACTGATGCCAGTGTTGTTGAACAATTTCACACTAGAGTCATAGGGAGTGCATGCTAGTTTACAATCAAAGTAGTTGTACTTCTTTAGAACTTTCTCAATGTAGTGAGATTGGTCTAAAGAGAAACCTTTCATAGACTTAGTAATCTTGATCCCAAGGATTACATTTGCCTCACCTAAGTCTTTCATATCAAAGTTATCACAAAGCATAGTTTTAACTTCATTCACAACATGCAAATTGGATCCAAATATCAACAAATCATCAACATACGGACATATCAATGTGCACATATTATTTTTAGACCTTGCATAGATACATTTATCACTTTCATTAATTTTAAAACCTTTAGAGATAAGTAACCCATCGAACTTAGCATGCCATTTCTGCTTTGGTGCCTATTTTAAACCATAGAGAGACTTGTCTAACTTACATACTTTATGTTCTTATTTAGGTATTACAAAACCTTCAGGTTGTTCCATATATATCTCTTCTTCTAAATCACCATTTAAGAAAGTAGTTTTAACGTCTATTTGATGCACAACAAGATTATTAATGGCAGCTAAAGCAAACAAAACTTGAATTGAAGTTATTCTAGTGACTGGTGAATAAGTGTCAAAGAAATCAACATTTTCTCTTTGTCTAAAACCTTTAGCTACTAACTTGGCTTTAAACTTCTCCACTGTACCATCGGGGTTCAACTTTCTCTTTAGCACCCATTTGTAACTGATAGCCTTGCACCCTGGAGGAAGATCTACTAAGTGCCAAGTCTTATTGGATTCGAGATAATCCATTTCATCATTTATGGCTTCTTGCCATAAGTCTGCATCCAACGAGGTCAATGCTTCTTGAAGAGTTCTTGGATCTTCTTCCAAAGTATAAGCATGAAAGTCTGAACCAAAGTCCTTGGCTACTTTGATTCTTTTACTTTTCCTTGGCTCGAGATCAGTTTCGGTTGAATCAATTATAGCATTTCCATTAACTCTAGGTGCATCCATAATAACTAGGGCTAGTTCGGTATGGGATCCCATCCCGAAAATGGAATCCTAAATCCCAAACCGATCCTTTTTAGGATGAAAATCCAAATCCCGATCCCAAACTGATCCTTAGGTAATACCGAATTTCGGGATTCCTGAAATAAATTCGGGATTTCAGTAGGGCAGAAATTTGGCTTCTTGTTAATGGAAGAAGTTGATAAATTCAATTCAAACCTGCATATCGAGCATGCAAAGCAGAAAAGAAATCGAACATGCAAAGCAGAAATTGAGCATGGAAATCTAGAAATCCAAATCAACCAAATCCACATAAAATTAATCTAGAAATCCCCACAAAATTAATCAAGAAATCCAAATCCAAATCCAAATTGAAACAATCAAAAGCTCGAAATCGTAAATCCCTAATTTGTAAATCCTCATTCGAACCCTAATTCAAAGAAAGCTTTAGAGATGATAGAGAATGAAATGGGTCGATACTAGAGACGAGAGAGCTTCAAAGATTTGAGAGAGCTTTCGCCAGTAGTAGCTCATTCCTCTCTCTGCTTCTCAACACAAAGAGTGCTACTCCATCCTCTTTCTGCTCATTCATCTCTCTGCTCCTTCCTCATTCTGTTAATGGGAGCCAAAAGGCTCATTCTTTTGAGTTGGGAAATAGGAGCCTTCTTTTGAGTTGGGAAGTCTGAAAGCCAATTGAATTTTGTGCCTTTACTTTTCTTGTTTTTTTTTATTAATATTATTTTGTGCCTTCTGTTAGTGGGAGCCAAAAGGCTTTGCTTTTTGAGTTGGGAAATGGGAACCGAAACCCAAAAGTCAATAGGAAATCGAATACTTCAGTATTTTTCGGGATTAACGAACAAATGGGATTTGGAAACCAATCCCTTACCAAAAATTTCGGTATTTTTCGGGATGGTTTTGGTTTGGGATTTTTCAGTTTGGGTTCGGGCCTTTTTCGGTTTGGTTTGGGATTTTCGGGAAATTTTTCCAGCCCTAATAATAACAGTACTAGAGCCCCCACTATTTCTTGACTTGAAAGGAAACTTATCTTCAAAGAAATCAGCATCATTAGATTTAATAACAACATGGTTTTTCAAATCATAAAACCTATATGCTTTGCTATTGTATGCATAAGTAATGAACACACATTCAAAAGCTCTAGTAGCTAACTTTGATTTTTTAGGGTCAGGTTTTCTTACGTAGGCCAAACAGCCCCAAGTTCTCAAGCAAGATACATTTGGTTTCTTATTTTTCCAGATTTCATAAGGTGGAATTTTGGTTTTCGAAGAGGGAACCTTATTGAGTACATAACAAATAGTCAAAAGTATTTCACCTCACCAATATGAAGCACTCCCTGAGTTAAGTAAAACAGCCACAGTCAGTTCACTAAGTGTTCTATTTTTTCTCTCAGCTTTGTCGTTCACTTCTGGGGAATAAGGAGTAGTGGTTTCATGTATAATTCCTAGTTTCTTACAAAATTCAGTGAAAGCTCTAGATTCATACTCTTGTCCTCTATCACTTTGCAACCTTTTAATTTTTCGGTTAAACTAGTTTTCTACTTCACTTATGAAACATTTAAACATGTCTAGGGCTTCATTTTTATGTTTCATTAGGTAGACAAAATAGTAGTTTGAATGATCATCTAAGAAAGTTATGAAGTATCGTTTTCCATTTCGAGTTACTACACCATCGAATTCACAAATATCATAATGTATCAGGTCTAGTAATTCAATCTCTCTAAGAACTGACCTATGTGGAGCTTTAGTTATCTTAGCTTGACTACAGAACTCATGTTTCTCAAAATTATTAAGTAAAAGTTATGGTAGTAAATCTAAGTTACTCATTTGTTTTACTAGCCTTTTATTTACGTGATAAAGTCTTGCATGCCAAACATTAAATGAACACAACATGTAAGCAGAAGAAACAATTTTATTCATGGCATCAACATTCAATTTGAACATCCCATCAGTGGCATACCCCTTTCCCACAAAACATCATTCTTTGTGAGAGTATACATATCAGCCCCAATAGTTTGAGTAAATCCAGCCTTGTTGATTAGATAACCTAAAACCAGGTTCTTCCTTATTTCTAGAACATGCAATACATCTTTCAGAATGACAGTCTTCCCCGAGGTGAATTTTAGCTCTACTTCACCAGTTCCAGCAACATTCATTGAGTGAGAGTCACCCAACAAAACCCTTATGTCCTCAGCTTCAGAATAGGACTTGAAAAGTCTGCGATCATGGCAAACATGGCGCGAAGCTCCAGTGTCTACCCACCACCCTTTGGATCCGTCAACTATGTTAACCTCTGATATCATAGCAATAAGTTGATCCTCAGTCAGATTAGCTTGAGGAGTAATCCGACATTTGTTGCGACATTTCCTAACCAAGTGCCCAGGTTTGTCATAATTGTAGCACAAAAATGGCATAGTATCTTCATCTCGTGAGGGGGGGTACCTTCCTATTCTGACTTCGTTGAGGATTCTAGAAGTTTTGAGGGTTTTTGTTGTTGCTACGATTCTTAGTGGAATTCTTCATATTCTTACTTGTGGGTTTGAGCACTACTGCTGCATGAGTCCTCGAATGAGTTTTCTTGAGATTGTTGTTGTTTTCAACAACCAACACTTCTTCCCTCATATCTTGTTTCCTGGCTTCTTCCTCGATTAGAAGGCGAGTGATTAGGCTTTCCAGCGAGAATTCCTTTTTCTTGTGCCGCAGATCCTTCTTGAACTCCTTCCAACTTGGTGAGAGCTTGTCTATGATCACAGCAACCTGGAATTGTTCATCCAGATTCATGCCCTCAGTGATGATCTTATGAGCAATCTTCTGCAGTTTGTGTAATTACACTTCCACTGATTTGTCATCCACCATTTGAAACTTCATGTAGCGGCTGACTGCAAATTTCTTTGCTCCTACTTATTCAGTGTCGTACTTCTTCTGGAGAGCATCCCATAATTCTTTAGTTGTCTTACAAGAAGAGTAGTAATCATATAGGTCATCACATAATCCATTCAAGACATAATTCTTGCAGAGAAAGTCATTGTCAGTCCAGGATTGAAACAACTTGAACTGTTTCGCAGTGGGTTGATCAGGAAGTGATGGCATTTTAGACGTGTAGTGGGTGGCAAGTTTCTTGGTGGTTAGGAAAAATAACATATTTTGCCTCCAACGTTTGAAGTGGAGTCCTTCAAAATTGATAGGTTTGTTTAGATCATTAGTAAAAGTGTTGTTTTCATTCTCCATTGCAGAAATCGATCGTCTTAAAATTGTTAGAGTTGCTGCACAATAAAAAAAAGGAACAATATTACCAAAGAATGAAGAACGTAAAATGACAATTTGTCTTGGGTTGAGTCGCAAACAATGTCGCTTTCTTTAAGACGTTTCGCAGCTCTACCCAATGTGTGCAAGCAGTTCGAATAACACCACATCGTCCCCAGGATAAAATAGCCCAGAATCCCTCTATCTAGACCTTCCTTTGCACTGAGGAAGATTCGAAAACACTCACCCTTTAGTTGCTCAAAATACTCAGTGTTATTAGCTAGGTTTTTTCAATTTCTTTTTCTTATCTATCGACTAAAGAGAAGTCCTCGAATTTATATAGAAAAACCAAAGTTTAACGTTGAAGAGGTTGAGGGAAATGTGGCCCTAAGAATCAGGCCAAAAAATCCGGAAGTGATCACCTAGTTGAGGAAGGCTAAGTCTTTTCCTTTATCTTCAAAACCAAAATATGTTTGATAAAATACAAGTGGTCAACCATAAAAATAGGAGAGCTAGTTTCTGAATAAAATGATAACTAGGGTTTTAAAATAAACACAAAGTTTCAACAGAACTGGCATTAAAGCGAAAAGCCACGACTACAATCGTTTTCCAATACAATCAAAGTTAAAAGCAATGAGGGCACTAGGTAAGTAGTGACCCCAAACATGTGGAGGTTCCACAAAAAGACCAATGTGAGTCAATACGTCTGCGACAAAGTTAGCCTCACGGTAAATATGGTTCCACTCAACGTGCCTAATGGAGCAAGCAATACCATGGGCATCCTCGAAAATAACTTGTTAAGAAGTTAAATATGACATCATATGAGTTGGTAAGGCCAACAGCCTTCCTATCATATTCTTAAAGTCTAAGGATGTGGTTTCCTATCCTAAATTGTTGATTGTGCTTTGATATATATACACACGAGCCAAAAGGATGACATCCATCTGTATGTTAATTGATTGCTATTGCAGCAAAAGATAATCTTAAAATTCATCAAATCCATGTTAAGACTGCTTTTATGATATGGATCTACCGGAAGAGTTCATGGTTCCTGTTCATGGATTTGTTAAATAAGTGAAGGGTTTAAAACAATCACCAGAACACTGATCAAAATTTTACAACGCCATTTTTGTCCAATGAGCAATGAAATTAAGTCGTTTAATTCTCATGATGAAGGGGATGACATATAATCCAATACTCATAAACCCTAAATCTAAATTACATAATTAAAATCTAAAATCTTATGGTATTAGGACCCCAACAGTTCAATTCCATGACTTTTCTCAACTTGTCTTCCTGTGATCTTTGCATCTTCATAGAAATTGCAGAAGACGAAGAGTCGGAGAGTTTCTTGACTTGGGAATAGGATCTGATGTTGTTCTTGGCATGTTGGTGGACTGATCTCAGAACCCCATTCCACCTGCAGACTCCTTGGTCTTTCAATGCCTCAATTGCTCCAATACTTGCTGCCACAATCCAAGCTTTGCACCCTGCACTCATTTTTTCTGTTTGTTTGCCGGTTTTGCTGCGATCAAAGATCTTACAGGTTAAAGTTTGAACTTGAAAGGGAGAGTATGAAATGAGAAATCTGAATCTGAGGTTTCTTGAATTTATTGATGCATATATATATATATATAGAGAGAGAGAGAGAGAGAGAGAGAGAGAGAGAGAGAGAGAGGAAGCTAATAGGAAAAGGGGAGTGAAAATCAAGGCACAACCGCCAGTATCATGGCAACAAGTCTGTGGTAACACTAATAGGGTTGCAAAACAATGTGCAAAGCCACGCGCTTTTCTTGTTTTTATTTATTTATTTATTTTATTTTATGTTTATTTTTAATTTTTTTTTTATAACAAACAATATTATTTACTCTAAATGACTGTGGGAGTAGGAGTGGATTAAGCCTAACAAAGGCTTTCAAATTCGCCTTGGCAAGAATCGAACTTAAAACCATCTCCAACCCTTAGCTTAAAACCTAAACTTTTTAGCCCAAAAAATTTAGGTTTTAATCCAAAAATAGCTTTTCTGCTCTAACCATTTTGGCCTAAAATTTTAGCCCCAGATTATTAAAGAATGAATTTAGGCAAATTTTTTTTCTTAAAGTAACTTTTTTAAAAGAAAAAATTATGTAGACTATCCCAATTTAATTTTATGAACATTTTAACTTAAAAATATTTAGTTTCTGACAAATACTGAAAAATCACTAACTGACGCCATGAAACTCGTTAAACACTATGAAAAAAATATATATAACACATAAAAGATTTTTTTTTAATTACTTTAGCCGTTTAAATTTGGACCGTTAAATTTCGTCAAATTAGATCTTAACCGTTCAATTCAATGAATTTATAAATATAAAACTAAATAAAATATACATATACGATGGGCCAACCCACTAATCATGGTTAAATCTAGCTTTGTTTTAGATTTTAGGTTTTAGGTCCAATTTTAAGCTTGGGTTGCGTTGGATTTGAGGGGGGAATAGGGGGGAAAAATAGGTTATAGGCCAGGGTTGGAGATGGACTTATGAACAGAGAGGAATATCACTAGATCGTAGTACTAAATGACTTTTTCTGTTTTTGGTAGAGGGGTCTTTGATTTTAGGTCAATTATACAGCTCCTGGGCTAAAAATCTAAAATGTAGTCTCGTATTTTCAATTATTTTTTTGCAAGTAACTTTTTGTAGGTAAATGCTAGCAACCTCTTTATTTCAATTTTTTTGGCTCTTTTACCAATTTTGTAATGGGGTTTGGAGATCTAAACAATTCTTTTTCTAGATCACTTTTTAAAGATCAACTCTACCAAAAAACCAACCAAATTAGAAATCATTTGTTTGGTTAATGTTGTCAAAATTTTGTTGTTTAAATGAGAAACATGGTTCATCTATTCATTGGATCACAATTAGATGACTAAACGATTTCAAATTTAGTTCATTTTTTGCATAAATGATCTTTAAACGGTGATTGATAAAGTAAATCGTTCTGATCTTTAAACAACATTGCAAGACAACAAAGAGAACTAAAAAAAAGTAAAACGAGAATGTCCAAATGAAAAGGTTGCTAGAATTCATATTTTTGTATGATCATACCTTTGTTTTAATAAACATTTTTGACCTAAATTCCTTTTTGAATGAAACCGTACAAGAAAGAAAGGGCTCAATTAGCAGAATGTGCATAGCTTTCTCAGTTTAATTGGCTAAAATATTGTTCAGGTCTTAATCCATCACATACAAACACATTGAATAAGACTTTACACGCTACGCCAAATTTCGATAGAAACTTGAGTAGTCGATATCAGATTATTCGATGCATGACAGCAAGATAGCTGGAAAACAAAAGTCACAAAACGATATAATTGAGAATACAAGGCTAATCCAGATGGTAGAAAGGAGGATAACCCATATAATGTGATATTTCCGTGGATGAATATCTTTAAGACAGATAGATTTTTTTAAGTACCGAATATTTAAGCGGTACTCCACATGACATAATACAAATGGAGGAAATGACATTTTTTCATGTCCGTTTGAATACTACGCACTTACAAAAAATTCTCCTCAATACTCATTCTTGACACATTATTCTAGGCTAAAGAAAGTAACCATTCTTCTAGATTAAGAAAGTAAAATCCGAAAGTTCCTCCAACAAATAATGCTGAGATAAAAAAGTAAAGCCAACTTGGTCATTCTACGAGCCACGGCATTTGCAAGAACACATATCCTCGCCATTTGTAAAGTTACAACACATGGGTACAATGGGGGTTTCAGTTTCCTAGTTTTGCTTTTGTATAACAGAAAAGGACATTAAAGTTGCATGGCTCAAGCCCTCAAACCCCTTATAATTTTACCTGAGATGCAATTTTTGCAAGAGCATTCCGTAACTAAGAAGCTTGTAAATACAGACAGGCAGTAGAGCACTCTTCTTATATAGCCTTAAATACCAGAGTTTTGCTGCACAAGCTAAAGGATTAATACCTACGGTTACAGAATCGAGTATATATGCCCTATACAATCAAGCGATTTTCAGGTAAAGAAGTGGATTTCGAATCTGAATCCGAATTCACCAGATGTTACTAGAATTATGTATGCGCACAATCCGCAAAATAGCATGTGTCAGGATGGTGAGATTTCAAATTGAGGCCCTGATAGACTCTGTTAGACAAAACCTATCTCAAGTTTCGCGAACCAGCAATGCAGGTTGACCTTGTGAGCAATTAAGGGCTTAACTAAGTCAAGCTATGTCAGCCCCGTCAGGAAATTTAAACGTCTCAGATGCACCAAACTTCCTCCTCTCTTCCATTTCTTCTGCATCTGCATATTCTTCGTCAATACTATCATCATCCTCATCGTGGGAGCCCACTGGTGACAGGGGTTCATGTATGCTTTGGGAACGATTTAGTGGTGTGGCAAGCATGCTCACTTGGCCAAAGTGAGAAATTTCTACAACCACTGTGTCATCATCAGCTGGAAGAGGCTGTTTCCATGGCTCCCCATCAATTCTCATGAATGTATGGTCAGCTGCACCCTTGCAAAACTCGAAACGTACTCTGTTTGCCTACAACCAAAGGAAGAGAGAACGACAAGAAACAGAAATAAAGATGAATTCTTCAAACGATGATCCTACAAACTAGTTTGATTTGTGTTTATCTAAAGATGACTGCAGCATTGAATGATCAGTGGAGGATATACTTATCGTACTTGTGCAATACGAGTCCCATGTCCCTTAGAAGTAAGTAACACAAGACCATGCCAGGCATCTCTAAAACCAACAATTTCAATGAGGCCATCATCCACATATGGAGGAGTTAAATCCCGCTGTTAAGCAGACATTATTTGAAAAAAATCATTAAAAAGTGTTGGCAAGAAAAATTGCTACACTTTTCAATTGGAATTTTGGAGAGAACCAATATGTCTGAACAGATAAGGGGAGCAAACGGAACTCACATATTGCATTTTCTTCCTATTTGGTTTCCCCCATGGATCAAGACCACCAGAAAAACTGGGTAAGTTGAGGCAAACAATAGACCTGATGCTATACATCAAAGATAAAAGATGGAAATTTAAAGATTATGGAAAGGCTAATAATGTTAATCCGAAAAATAGGAAAAGATGGACGTGGAGACGATGTAGTTTGTCCCATAAGTTGATTCAGTTAATTAATGTTCAACAAAATATCATACATATCATTCTAATCAACAATGTGCCTGGGACTCATTGTACCATTTCGTTTAAATGAAGTATGCAAAATGTAATGCTACACAACATAATCTGAAAAACAAAGGGTCAAAACAACCTTTGGGATAAGTCGCTTTAGAGATTAAGAGAGGCATAACAGCTAACGAAAATTTAAAACAGATCTTTTGTATTACCTGCGAGGTATGAGGACATCCTCCCAATGACCTTGTCTTTTCATGATCCTAAGCTTTATCTGCTGTGCTACGTTCCTGTGTTGAGATTATGGGCATTGTCACTAACATAGACATCCAAACAGAAGGCTAACTTGAAGAATGGTTGATAAACATAGGTCTCAGAATGTTTAAATGAATTCACCAATCCTGATTTCGGATCATTGCAAAAATAAAGAGAACAAGAAGAGTCACTTATTGGTTTCTTTTTTCGTCTTTTTTACCGCAAATTGGGCTATAACTCACTAGTCTTCACTCGAAACTATGCAAATCATATATCTGTCACGAGCCAATTCTTTCAATAACTAAAACTTAGACTAGGCATGGTGAGTGAGGTTCAATGGAAAGGCGACGATTGGTTTAAGTCGAGTGGGGGAGTGCAAATACTGAATGGTGAGTCCAAAAGTGGTGATGTCAAGTAGATGGTCAATAAATTTGAATTTTTTTATTATGAAATTTCTGCCCATTTTTTTACAAGAAATTGTACTACTGTTATGAAATATAAAAAGAAAAACCAGAAGATGTATCATGTGCAACTGAGAACAATAAAAGTAAAATTCCAAATGTTACATACAGTTGCTAGAAGACTAACCGTGAAGCTGGATGCGAAAGAGAAGCACAAAACCAACCTTGTGTACATCCAAGCTTCAAGTAAGTACCCTGAACAAATTACAAAATCAAAGAATTATGAAAAGTAGAAAATTTATGACTTATCAGGACAAGTTAGACCCATGTAGTAACAGATGGAAACACCTAGACACCAAAACAACTTTTTAACGCTTAGAATCCAGAACAAATGAAAACCCTGATTAGGTAACCATCATATTAGATGGATGAAGACTTCATTCATTAAAATTAGTGATAAATAAATAGACATTATTTTACGCTAATCTACTTTGGATCATGATGTTAAAGATTCAGAAAATAATTTAGTACTTGATTAACTAACTGGTTTCTAAACTTTTCAGCATGCAACTTCCTCTGTGCATGAAAATCATATGATATTTGAGCATCCATTCCTGTATAAAACAAAATATATTTGTCAGAAAACCCAGAAACTGCACTCCGTATGAGTTCTTGTCACTACATATGAACCAAACCAATATCTACTTCGAAACTTTAGGAAGGGCAACACAGTGTAAATATAAGATCAGATTTTTCTTTCTTTTTTAACTTTAACTTATAGCATCAACAATACAACAGGGGGCATAACTTAATTACCCTGCACATCGACAGCTATATCTTCAAAAAACAATTCCTTTATGAATAACTACCCAATTACCACCATTCCTCTCCATAGCATGTCATATAAGCCTTATATCTCAATATATGGCAGACTATGCAAGACGTCATTTATCTGATTGTATGTTACTATGAAATTATGCCCGCACATAACATAGAGATGCTTGAAACGAGCATGATATTATGCTTACTTTATTTCATTTCTCCTTAACCCTTGGAGGTTATGTTATTGAACTTTAAAATATATTTAAATGTTATCCTCAGATCCCTTCCTCACAACACACAAGCAGAATTCGAAAGACATTCTTGCATTCTTACCCATGCTAAAATAGTTCCAAAAGCCGCCGCGAAAAGTCTGGTAACCCTCCTGAGAACAGCCAACAATTTTGGCAGTATGTTTACCTAATCGTGTTACAAATGAAGCTAACAAAAAAATGATATATGAATTGAGTTATCAATTTTCCGATTGGCACTTGACCAGGAAACGGAAATCATACCATATTGAGTGTATCATTTTGGGAGACCCGATGAAATGCATGTAAAGAATGGGGTAGTTCAAGAGGTGCGATAGGGTCACAAGAATCCTCCGTTGGAGATATCATTCTCATTATTATGTGCCAGCTGATATACCAAAGACAAAACGTAAAATAAATAGACTATGTCTCAACTATTCACTGAAGAGTATTGATTCATTGAGCAGTAATGTAGGCCGTACGGACCTGTTACATGTGTATATTTTAAAAAGCTGACTAATTCTAAATTCAAAGTCAATATATTTCACCTGTCAATTTGCATTTCCTTTGCAATCTTCACTTGATTCAAGAAATACTGCACAGATTGACGGTCTGTGCCAGGATTTTTCTTCCCCTGTGAATTAAAAATCTGATGAGTTTACAAAGCTACGGCTGAGTTGAGTTAATGCACATCCAGAAGAAGCCAAACAATTACCATAAATAATAGACTGAAACACACAAGGGTGGCAAACAGAGTATTACCCAACCAAATGCGAAGTGGAGGTTGTTTCCAGTTCCTAATGGTACTGGGGCAATCGGAGGTGGGTTAGGTAGTTTAAGATCAGAAACTACACTGAGGAGCCAGCCCGCCGTACCATCTCCACCTGCAACCTATCAATTCAAGTGTCTATCAATTCAGAAACAATACAGAATGAAATCATGGCCATTTAGAACAACACAGGTTTCAAAATTTCAGTAACATAAAAGCTCAACTCACGATTATTCTTAACCTCTTCTCGATTTCAGCAGCCAAAACATCTCCACCGCTCTTGAGAGTTTCTAAAGTTACATAAAGCTTGTGTAGCACCTTGTCAGGAGCCTTTTCTCCCAAGTCAATAACCTGAAAAATGAGTCAAGCCAATCATCCCATTACTTCAAACTCAAAAAAACATGTAAATCCACGAAGCAAAATTAGAAGTAGCTGCGGTGCAGCCTATAAGTAAACCTGGTTTTCATTGAGAAGGGAACGATACGTAAGAAGAAGTTCACCTCCAAGCTGACCACCACTTTTGGCATTAACAAACACAATGACCGGACACGAAGGCACAATTCGAACTTTTGGCATATCGGCTCCACTCACAAGTATGTAATTCGGAATGTAAAAGTCCCTCAACTTATCCTCAGTTTTCGTATCACCCATCATCATATCCCAACTGGCAGTGTTTTTCAATCATCAAATCCCAATTTCAAATCAATGACAATGATCAAACCCAAAAAAGTAATAACAACAAAAACACTATAATTCGATCAATTAAAGTTCCAAACTTTCAAAAATCCAACCTCTTAGCAAGAAAACTATGAATGTGGGATGCCAAGCGATTCCTAGAACTGCCAGAAACCCGGTTCAGAAACTCCATTTCTGTGTCAAAAAAAAGAGGGGGTTTTAAAGCTTTGACTCAGAAAAAACAAAATGGTGGTCAGAATTTTCCTCCAGTTTTTTTCTCAGCAACCAAACAGGGGTTGTGGGGATTGCGGAGGACAAAACAATCAGCCAATCCGAGGAGTTAAAAAGGCGGCAGAGGATATAAAGATAAAGGGTCATCGATTGCTTTACCTGAAGAAGTTTCAGAGAAATTTCCAAGCAATAAAAAATTGAAAAGACAAAAGCCACTGTTTCGATGCCAAGCAATGCTCTGATATTCCGAATCTCTGATTGGGACAAGGAATCAATCAGATCATCATCAGAGCATTGCCTGGATCGGGAGAGGGAAAGGAATTAGAATCTTCGCATGATTTTGTCCTCCGTGTTATCTAATTAATTTGAGAAATTTGCGGAATTGCATGGAATTTTGGTTTTTTTTCAATTTTTTATTTAAGGTGAGAAATGAACGAGTTCGTCGAAAATTGGGGTTATTTTTGCCCATCGATTTTCAAATTCGGAATATAATGGAGTAGGTATAAGGGTGGTCATCGTGTGAGGTAGGGTATATTGTCTTTTAGTGGGTGCTGAGCTTGAACACGCCACGTGATGGCGGGAAACTGCGTCGGACTGGAGGTGGACTCAAAAGCTGGCTGCTAGGATGGGCCGAAACCTTCAAAACCCTTTTGTAATAGTAGCCCACATAATCCGCTAAGGCATCAAACGATACCCCCTTTTTTTTTTTTTTTAAATAAAAGAGGGACAACTGGTGGTAAACCACGGTTATTCACCTCTTTTGGGTCCAAAGAGGTTATCAGGAATTTCACCTTACACGTGACCACAGTTACGCAGACTCACCCACTCGAAGCATCGGACGCAGGACCTCCCACATTTTCTTTGTCTTTTTGGAGAGCTGCAGTCCCACCTTTACTGCTAGGCCACTTGCTGGTTAGCCATTTTGTTTCAGTCTTCACTTTTTTTAAATTTATTGAAATTGTGTTCGATAACATTTTCAAATTTCATAAAACTGAAAACCAAAAAGTGAAAATTCAATGCCAAATTTAAAAAAAAAAAAAAAAATAGTTTTCAATTTTAATTTTTTTCTTAAAACTAAAAACTAAAAATAGTTACCAAACAGATTTCAATTTTCGAATCTTAATATTTTGAATTTTCTCGGAATTGGACCTGTAATGGATCCAGACCTCAATTTAGACGCTCCTTTATTATCATGTCAACGCAGACTGCTATCGTCGTATCCTAAGTTTCCTTCAAACGATAATGTTCAACAAAAGCCACTTGACGTTTTACAAATCAATGATCAAAAACAAATTTCAACCAGACCAGCTCCAATATATTGCCCCATTTTTAAACCAAACCCTAATCACTACTTTTGCCCACCCTCGTTCTACAATTGGAGCCGATCAGAGTAGTTTTGTTCCTATAACATTCTGGGACAAGATCACCAGCCGGCATGCATTTCCGATAACATTAATAATCAAAGCTCTCACAATACGTGTAGCTTTGGTTTCTATCAACCCCTTCCTCAAGTCCGGCCACCACTACCTATGTCTATAGTTGCACAGAAGATGAGAGGGATAGGATGGGTAATCTTTGACTTGACTTCACCAAAACTTCGCTATGATACATTATCTTATTTTAGGCTAGTTACATTTTAGGTGTTTTTTTTAATTGCGTCATAAAATTACAATTTTTTTCACTTTGCATCATCAGGTTTTAGTATCATATCAATTATCTTAATTACTATTTTAAATACAAGCGATATTACTACTTTAGTTTACATTGAGGGAGAGTGAAATGTTTGAATCCGAAATGCACTTGGCTGAAAGAGAATGTCCTAATCACCATGGTAATTCACCATTTGGGCCTTTTGTCGATTTTAATATGGTCGATATTTTGCAAAATTGATGATGTGGCAAAGGTTGGTTGTCGTTTTGGAATACGAGGTGTTGATTGAGGAGAAGACAAGGCTCGATGAGATTTTGATTTATATGGTGCCAATGTAACTTCCACGTAAACTCAAAAATAGACGCCACGTTTCGTAACACAAGGACTAGATATAAGACATAAATTGATAATTAAGAAGAAACTAACGAGGTATGTACATTTAAAAAGCCTAAAGTGGATTGGAAGGGAAGCCTACAGTGGATTGGAAGTGAAGCAAAAGGGACAAACAGTTCCCCTATTCGAACCTACATGTAATATACACACATATTTCATTGGTTGGTTTTACCTAAAGGCTTTAAGCCTTTACAATTTCAAATTTTACAACAACACTCTATCAACGTTTTAAAATGATTGTAACAAAAAAAAAATTTTGCAAATTTGCTAAATATGATACCAACATGTATACGAAAATTTCACGTGACAGAACATAAAAGTTAAAAGAGTAAGCTACACAAATTAAGATCCTTAAGTTTAAGATAATTTCATGTGTGACCTTCTAGCACAAAATCATGATTGGTAATGTGTGAAGACGTTCAAGACCTTAAAAGGAGCACTTACTATCTGACGAGGATAGAAAGTTGTAAACATACATACATACATATATATGGAATTGTTATTAGCACTCCAAAAATCTCATTCTACATTCTAAACTTTCTATATTAGGAAAGAAAAATATACTTGTAAGAAGTATAAAATGAAATTTTTAGAGTGTCAATAACATTTATATATATATATATATATATATATATATATATAGTTTTGCCGAGGATAAAATGGTAAGTTGAGTAAATGGATGAATGGATTGAACAGTTTGGGTCGTTTGTGATAAAGTTGTGATAAGTAAGCCAATAAAAAAGTACCCGACCAAGAAAGAAGACGGCGTTCATTCCAAGCTGAGACACTCCGTACAAAAGGCTCAGCGCTTTCTTTCTTCTGCGACACCAGAACCAGATCGACCTTCCAAGTTCCAACCATCCCGGTCCACGTAACCAAAATAGAATAAACAAACAAAAACCACAAACTTCTCAGCCGCCGGAACCCCGACACGTGTAACAACCACCATCACCACCACCATGCGCCCCCCAATCATCACCGTCCGCGGCGGCAGATGGCCGGGGCACGCCGGACGCCGATGATTGTTTATAAGCCGTCGTTTTAATAGAAATGCCGGCGACTGAACAACTGCGCCACCTGCGTTTCCTGGAGTGCAACCGTCACGAGCTCGATCACCATGTCCAGGTCGGTTTCCTTGTCAAAGTTTCGATCTTTCGTCTGTTTGAATGTTCTCCTTGAATTCTTGCGTTTTGTTTGGTAGCTGAGAAAACCGAGGGAAAAAGAACAAATGGAAATCAATAGTCTTTTTCGTTTTCAGAAGCAATCCCAAACAGGTCCTTCGAGCTCAACTGTGTTTATTTTATTTGTTCATATATTCGAATTGGTTGAACTTATGCTTCTGTTGTGGCTGAGTTAATAATTCTTTTGCAGAATAATAAATACACACACACACACACACACACATACATAATTGATATGTATATAATTGATTCCCAATAAGCATGGATCAGAGGGCTATTCAAATCTTTTGGTTTCAGAGAAGTGATGGGGGCATTGGGTTCTCAAAATTTTTGTGCTTTGTCATTGTTATATCGAGTCGAAATTCTAAAATAACCGACAAAACTCTGCATAATTTTCATGCTGGAGTAGCATCTTTGTCTTGTTTTCATTTTCTGTTGTATTTTCGGTTTTATAGCTTAAGTGGACTGGTTATGTATGAAAGAGATTTTATGATATGCAGATTTTTGGCCTATGGAAATGTGATTAGGGGTGTAAGATCCCTTCTTCAAGATCAGCGAACTGGATACGTAGAAGTTGCAAGTAACAAGGTGTATCACTCAGTTGAAGCTCCTTACACCCTATGCAGATTGTTTCCGAGGTATATGCATTGTTTAAGAGGGCAGTCTCCGTTTATGTTACATAAAGCAAGAGATAAATTGTTAAGGAGCAGTGGTTCTAGGAACTTATATACCCTATCGTCAAGAACCAGAGTTTCTCACCATGCTCAATTTGCTTGGAAAAGGTTTTCTCAGTTATGTTCCTTTAGGGGCCCAACTTTATGGCCAATTGGTCAAATTGCACGTGCGGTGAGCTTGTCTTTGACACGCTCAAATTTAGTAGCTCCTGGTGTTATTGCCTTTGTAATTGGAGAGTTTGCTCGGACACAGAGAACATGTGCAGAAGCAGAAGGCCTCCCAACAAAAGACACTCTTTATCTTCATGCCCAAGATGGACATATTTATTTAACTGCACTTGTGTTTGCACTTGTGGAGTGTATTATCTTGTTTATTAGAGCAATTTATCTAGCAATTTTGTTCTCACCCTGTATAGCTATGGCACCCTTTGCAAAGTCCCTTGGCCGTCGGTATAGGAAAATATGGCTTCGTGTTCTCCATCTTACACTGGAAAAGGCTGGCCCGGCGTTCATAAAATGGGGTCAATGGGCTGCTGCAAGACCAGATCTCTTCCCAAGAGATTTGTGCAGTGAACTTTCAGAACTTCACACTCATGCTCCAGCACATAGTTTTTACTTCACCCAAAAAAGTATTGAGAAGGCGTTTGGTCGAAGGCTGCCTGAAATTTTTGAAAAATTTGAGGAGGAACCTGTGGCATCAGGAAGTGTTGCTCAAGTCCATCAAGCTGTACTCAAATACAGATACCCGGGTCAGCAGATCAAGCCCAGGGTTGTCGCTGTCAAGGTTAGACATCCCGGTGTTGGTGAGGCAATTAGGAGGGACTTCGTGATTATTCATTGTGTAGCCAAAATTTCAAGGTTAATCCCTTATTTGAAGTCGTTGAGATTGGATGAAAGCATTCAGCAATTTGCCGTTTACATGATGTCACAAGTTGATCTGTCAAGGGAAGCTGCACATTTGAGTCGTTTTATCTATAATTTCCGAAGATGGAAGGATGTCTCATTTCCGAGGCCTCTATATCCCCTGGTGCACCCATCCGTTTTAGTGGAAACTTATGAACAGGGCCAAAGTGTTATGCACTATGTTGATGAGCTGGAAGGAAATGAACCAATAAAAAATGCCCTTGCTCACATCGGGTCCCATGCTCTGTTGAAGATGCTTCTGGTAAAATTTACTATGTTCTGCTCGTTATTTTTTCCTTTTTCTTTCAATCCTTTTAACTTGTTTAGTTTATGTTAATCCATCATCTGGGTTTACAAGTTTCTTTGTGTTCTACCCTTAACCAGTCTCGAAAATGTGACTGACCAATAACAATATCTGCACGAACCGGCAATGATAGGACATGAACTAATTGAATGCTTGTTAAGGCATACCATACCATAGGCTAGTGGAAATTTATGTTTGTTTTCACTACATTGCATGTATCAATCTATTTGCAGTACGTATGCCTTTTTAAGAGCCGGCCCAGTAAATAAATTTCTATTTAAAGTGAAAAAGTGAGGCTTGTAGTACCTAGTAATCAACATAATTCTTGTAGAACAGTTAGAGGTGATTTGTTGATGGTAGAAGCTAGTAGCTTGAATTTGAAAGTTCTCATCCTTTAAGTAAACGCTAAGATGTGTACTTTTTCTTCCAGGTTGATAATTTTATCCATGCTGACATGCATCCTGGGAATATTCTCGTCAGAGTATCCCGTTGCAAGTTACCAAGTAAACAACTATTTAGAATGAGGCCTCATGTTGTTTTCCTTGATGTGGGCATGACTGCCGAACTTTCTAAGAGAGATCAACTGAATTTAGTCGAATTCTTCAAGGCTGTAGCCCTTAAAGATGGTCGAAGTGTTGCAGAGCGCACTCTGAGATTATCTGGACAGCAAGACTGCCCAAATCCCAAGGCTTTCATTGAGGTAATGCATTGCTTCCAAGCTTTTTCGGTAGAAAGGAAATTGTTAGTTTTTGCAATTCAAAACAATTTTACACTTGTCACTTTTGCCTCTTAGCTAAAAAACTTAACACCAAATCGAAAGATATATTTTTATTTCAAAGTTCTTGGTCACTTTTGATCCTTGTTTATTTAAATGTTTGTATAGAGGTTCGGATAGATCATAGTCACTTTTAACTTTATGTATGCATTTCTCTAACAGGAAGTAGAAAAATCTTTTAAAATCTGGTACTCCCCAGAAGGAGACATCATCCATGCTGCCGACTGCATGCATCAATTGCTTGAGCAAGTTCAGCGGCATAAAGTTCGAATTGATGGCAATGTTTGCACAGTGATGGTGACCACTTTGGTTCTTGAGGTAATGCGCTTCTTCTTTTAACATCTGCATGAAAGTCACACACCCTCACATCCTAAATTCTAAAATCGAATAACAGTACTCGATATAACTTAGAGGATGAGGCAGTTATTGAAAATATATGGAGTTGGAGAAAGCAGAGACATGTCTGACCATTTATTGCCTTCCATGTTTAGGCTATTCTATGTCATCGGTGTTATATGAATGCCAACTAGTTAAAATGTACATGTTCATTCAAACTCTCTTGTTTTCTGTCTAGGGGTGGCAGCGGAAGCTTGATCCCGAATACGATGTGATGCAAACTTTACAAACATTGCTCTTTAAGGCTGACTGGGCAGAGTCCCTCACTTACACCCTTGAAGGACTCATGGCCCCGTAAAAGGTTCCATTTTTCTTTTTCTTTTATTCTCGTTACTAAACCCGTAAAATTTAAAAAAAAAAAGAAAAAAAAAGAAGACTATATTTTCTATAGAAAATTTTGACAGAGAGAGAGAGAGAGAGCAGGATTCATGCAATATTATAGTGGAGAGGAATAATGGGTTTTCTACAACTTTCCTACATTCCTTATGTTGTATGACCTTGTCATTGTTTTATTACATTTTTAGTTTATTTTTACACTTTTCATCTTTGTGGTTCGACTCAATTTGCATTTTGGTCCCTGTTTTCGGTATGAACTAACATATATAGTCTCCTGATAATTCAATTTTCATCAGTTTAAGTAGCGGAGAAACCAGATATGAATAAAAGAACGTCGAATACGATTACAAAATGCAATCCAGAAATACTATTCATGTTTTATAATACAAAACCAGCACTCCAAAGGAGGAATTCGCGAGAAAAAGAAAAAAAATCCTTTAGGGAAGGTGCCAGGCCATCCATCTGATGGTGTCGACGAAGTCACAATCATCTGACCTCGTTCTCGCAGTATTTGCCTTGTACGGTAGGCTGGAAAAAGTGAATGTGATACCAGTTGGAGACTTGATGAAAAGTTGTATATGGGTCTCGTATCAAAAGATTACAAGGAACAAGAATATATAGATGAACAAAAGTGGGAGAGAACCCTGTCCGTACATTAAGCCATACCTATCGACATTGTTTAGGTAAGGTGTCAGCTACAGCCTACAACCATACACAATCGTCCAATACTCCCCCTCTCAAGCTGGATTGAGAAGATTGATTGATCCAAGCTTTGGAAAGTAGACGCGGTTGGTCGATTCAAAAGACCTCTATCCAGGTTGCAAGTTCGACTTGGGCGCTAAGCAGACCAGGATGCTCAGCCGATTCCTCACCCAGATCAACCTCGTTCAAAACATTGATTTTGGACATCCAAGTCAAGGGAACAAGAAACCAAAAGCTCTAAACAACTTGAGCTAGGCATCGGTCTCCACATTTTAAAGCTCACTCCGTCGCTCGGGCTCGGCTCATATAACAAGCACGCCAAGTCAACCTCGAGCTCAAAAATACAAACAAGGAGAAACTGCAATGCTTATGCTATGAAGTTCAACTTACTTTGAAAATATCACCGCTTTTTTTATTGTTATTAATAAAATTTCATTAGATCCCTTTGGTTTTAAAAGGTTTTTTATGCCTTTTTCATTAGTTCTTTTGGAAATATATATATAATAATTGTGTTCCAAATAAAATAAAAAATAAAAAACTACCTAATGACACAACAAAAATCAA
The DNA here is from genome assembly GCF_963583255.1 of Pyrus communis. Taxonomy (NCBI): domain Eukaryota; kingdom Viridiplantae; phylum Streptophyta; class Magnoliopsida; order Rosales; family Rosaceae; genus Pyrus; species Pyrus communis. The sequence goes on from NC_084810.1 coordinate 6,404,192, forward strand.
AATGCCCCTTCAAGACGGTCCTTTTAAATGTTATTATCGTTCATAAAAAAATATCTTCAGAGAGTACAAGGAGAACTGCAGTATGTTTAAAAGAAGGGACGAGTAAGGTCAGCTAAATCTGAAAGAGGAAACTCCGCAAGCAAATGGCATCAATCTATGTAGCAAATTCAAACGCCATCCCCCAGCATACTGGCAGATCACGGAGTTTCCACAAATATCTGCACCACCTCTTTTCCAACTTTGAACATCTCCGATCTTGTCCTCCAGTGTCGACAAATGTGGCGTCTCTCGACTCAACTATTAAGCCTCTCAAAGAAGTAAAGGTACCCCATGTCCTTGGGAGGATTAACGGAAGCTCCAACTTTGCTGTCATTGAAAATAACCCATCTGCCATCTTTTAAGATGTGCGCAACATAATGACCACATTGAGTAGATGTTCCGATGTGGCTTACAATTCCCATGAGTCTATATCCTGCATAGACCCAAGCGACAACAGTTACAAAAACCTAAAATTGAACACATCGGATATATTCATGTAAGTACTGTTCAACACACGCGTATCACATATGCATCATCCATATCCATCCATAATATAAGAAATGGTATAAGATACTTACTTCCTGCTCCATCAGGCAGTCCAGCATCAATCGCAGTAGATGCAGCATCAGATGTTGTCGCATCCATGTCCGATGAAACAGAAGCATCAGGATTGTTGAATATCCAATCTGTGGCTTTCTCGATGTCACCATCCTGTCAAATATACATAATTTAAAGATATGCAAAGGTTGCCAAAATCTTCAGTAGTTAAACAAATACACAAGCAGCTGCCTATACCAAAAAGAAAAAGGAGCTCCTAAAAAATTTTACCGATGCTTTCAGTGCCTTCCGAGCAATGTCTTCTTGAAAACCAAATGAAATCAACATATCCACTTTTGATTGGTCAACCACACACTGTCCTCCTTGAGAAATAGGAGTATCTATATCTGGAAAAGGAAGCGGGTGTCAGTATCATTTAGTTCCCTAAACATAACATGGTGTCACGACAAAAGCTAACTCTTGCTAAAAAGATGCTACTTTCCGAGATGAAAGGACTATCCTGGCAAGAACCTAGTTGCATTACCTGCATCATCCATGTGAGAAAGTAGCCAATTCATTGCCTCTTCCACTCCGGCATTCGACGTATTAATGGCTGCTTTCTGACAGTGTAAATGGTTGAAACCCATTGAAACAAGCTGGGAAACAATACTCTCGTCGGCGACAGGCTTATTCGGTTCCTCCTCTTCTCCTGAAACGGAAAAGTGTAGTCAACGCATAATTCAGAAGCACATAACATTATTTTATATTACACAAGCACATGTACGCATATACCATACAGGACCAAAAATGCAAAAGGAACTCTCTCCTGATGCTGGCACATTTTCCAAACTCAATTAGCAAAGGACATGTTAAAGGAACACAATGCAATTAAATGCTAAAAACGTCATTTTAACAATTTTGTTTGCCTGCTACTTTACAGACTTCAAAATATGAGACGACTTGGGTCTAATTTGGATGATAACACAAGGAAGGTGGCACTAAAATGCATTACAAATTGGGTGAAAATTTCCACAATAAATATTCTTAAGGAAATGTCTAAGAACGAACATATGAACAGGCACCATTGAAAAGTTTTTACAATTTCTCCAAAAAAAGAATTATACAAGACATTGTGAAAAGAAAATTTGCAACACATACCACCCTCCGGCAACAACTCTTCACCAGGTTGGAGTCCCTTGCTCCGCATGTCACTGATATCAATGATATCAGGAACATCTATATATACATCTGCATAGACAGATACAATAAACAATGAGAAGACTATAAAAACTCAACAGTATTAATGCATATTCAGGAACCCAGCAAAACATACCAAGTTTTTTTGGCACCCAGCCCACTTCCATTACAAACTTTCGCATGTGCAACACCAGATAATCAGGGAATGAAGTTAGACCTGTACTCCTGCAGTGCATTGAAATAGATTTTAGGGAGGAAATAATTTTTTACCAATAGACATCAGGATTATATAAGACATGCAGATTACCAGTTCAGAAATATATAATAAAAGAACATCTTAACTCTGTAGTGGAACATTAACCAATTTTCCTTCCTAAACAAATGGTCTACTGTTGAAAACACCCAAGACAAATGTCCAAGGTAAAAAAACCCTGACCCGCATATGGCAAGTTTGTGAATAACATGCCTGCCATTTTACTTGTTAGTTACTTGGTCCATATTTATATTTAAAAGGTTTTTTCATCATAAATTAGTGGACAGCTCCATCATTTTCTTTCTCCAAATTACTTCAAGTCCTCCACATGCATTTTTGTCCATCAATCAGCCTTCAGTGGACAAAATAATATCATCTAATAATAGTTTGATACCAGCAATCAGAAAGCTTACTTCACAGCTGTTGTCTTGGCCTTCAAGGCAGTGCTGTAAAAATCCTGTATCTCTTCTGGAGATGAAAAGCTTGCAAGGCATGCTTCTAGAGGAACCCTTGGACGTACAATCTCATCACTGGATCTGGAAGAACTCACTACTCTTAGTTCAAAGCGTGCAAGGAGATTAAAAGTGAAAACATGATAGTGAATTTGAAACCATATGAACTTACACTTCCTTGCCTTCCGCAATCTTTTCAGCTTTCAATTTCTGAAATGCTTCAAGTTCTTCTGAATTTTCAAAGAAAGAAGAAAACAAGATTATCAGCTTTTGGAAACATATTTCAGCATCAATAAAGGCCCAAGAAGAAAGTCACCTTTATTAGTGGCTGCATGAAGTGGAATGTTTAATGAGAGAATGTAGTCAAGCCTTCTATGGTAAGCAACCTTCCCAGATGAACACATAATACGATCTTCAATGCCAAACTTAAAACTCCTAGCAGGATCCACCTCAGGTCTTCCAGAATGAACTCGTTCAACTTGGTCAAGAAAATGAAGGAAGAACTCCAAGGCATCCTAAACAAAATTTGGTTTTCAATAATTTAAATTAAAGAGCGAACAATGATAGCAGTAAAAATCATATGTGAGATGATCAAAGAAGGTTCTCCTAGTGGCATATGATAAAGAGACACAGAGAGAGCCTTTCAACTTCAAATTTCTATATTAAATAAGACAATACACATAAAAAACACCACAAATCTTCTTTTAAGGATTAAAATAAAAAATAAAAAAAAGACTTCTGTAAAAAATTGCAAATCTTTTGAGATAGATCATAAAAGATGGTGAATGTACCTGTTGTCTCATGGAGGAAAATTCCGGATGGCTGGCAGCTATAACCGCTTTAAACATACGAGGGGGTATGCCTTCCTGTTTCTAATATTTATTACCAGGTGCACAGAAACACGAGATACAGAACAAGTCAAAAGGAAATCATTGAATGAACCTCGCATATTCTGCTAAACGGGGGAAGGATGTCCTTTTCATTAATTTTTGAAAGTATAGAAAATTGAGGGACTATTGGGAAATTGTGTCTCGATAGAAGTATTGGGAAATATGGATACAGTAGTCTCATCAAGATTCAGTATAAAGGTGAACACGAAACAAATCACTTGCATATTAAGTTCAAATTTACACTGGAAGACCAAAACATTAACAATGCATAAGCATAGATAAGTAAGGCAGGCCACTTAAGAGTGCGGATGCTTATCTAGAGAGAGCTTACTGATTTTGTTGTAGGGGCAGCAGCATTTGTATGATCTTTTTCCTGGACAACATATAAGAAATCTCAGCCACCATCAAGCAGGATCAGAAACCATCAAATTAAATAACCCATTTTACTAAAACAAACATACCTCGGTTACAGGAACAGAGTATTTACCAGACAGCAAACCATGTGCCAGCTTTGTTCTGCCATACAAGACACAAGTCTTTAGTACATACGACTTATGCAGAAAATTAACACAAGACTCACATTAACAAGTAACAGAGCTTAGCTTTCTTATCGTGAATAGGAACATATAGTTAACCGCAAAAGATGAAAGGAATGCATATAGAATCAACACTAAGAATCCGCTAACTACTTACAACTGCATGTTTAGGTCTACAGTGGGGTCAGCTGGTGCTTTCTCAAAAGCCATTTTCAAACTTTGATTCTTGAAGTATCTGATCAAATGTAATAACAAAATATTAACTAGTATGAAACATTTATCTTCTAGATTGATTTCTTTTCATTGAAACTAAATAATAGAAAGTGTAAACTTACCCGGAATAGAAAGTGCGCGTTGAAAACACGACTTGCATAGTCGCTGCCATATAGCAGCTGCAATAAAACAAAATGGGAAATCAAGACAGTTCTAATAGATACAATGTCTTGAGAACACTCCAAGGGTACCAAATATACCTGTTTCCAAGATTCACAAGTCCAGTGTAACCGGGTCCAAATATCGGTTCAACTTCCTGTCCACTTTCTTGAATCCGGTTCCAGTCAAAATTGGTATTCTGGTCAAGCTCTCTTTCGGCAGTTGTCATTTCTGTCTGAAAACAAGGTGGTATCAGTTATTCTATCAAATTTTACACTGGCAGAATAATATTGATAAAATTACAGCAATCCAAATGCATAATTTCCAAGCAAACATTTGGAATGTTAAGAAATTTCAGGGAAACAAAATACTGAACTTCCAAAAAAAATCAGAAGTCAAGAGACATCTGGTTTTCATTGAAAATATTCACGATTGACCATACTCTTTAACCAAGCGGTCCACCAAGGGAGTGCTTTAACCAAAGGTAAGAGGAATAGGTGATCAATCCCCTGCTCGGAGAGTGCTGACTATATTTTGCAAAACAGAAATGCAACCAAAGCAGAAAACTTCAAGACCTGTTCAACGAGCTAGAGTCCAGAAATTTTCTGTATTTGTTACAGAACATATGATATCATTACTGTATTCTAAATAATTAGATTACTCATATGCAACAGATTCCTTTAGAACGTACGATATCATTACTGTATTCTAAATAATTAGATTAGTCACATGCAACAGATTCCTTCACCTTCAAAGATGATCTTTAGCTCTTTCATACCTCAATGTATTATCAAACATAATTTTTTACCCAATCAAACATTTCACAAGTTTTGTTATCCCGCTAGAGCATTATTATTGTCTTCAATCATATCTAAAACATATCCCTAACACACAACAAACTGAAATTTTATTCATAAAGAGATACAACTTTATTCAAATATGTGTAAAAATACAGTACCACATGTTTTATTTCAATCTTTGCAAAGAAAATCAACTTGTACATAATTTGACAATTATTACATCATTCCAAAATTGATGTATAAGAATACCACATAACAATTTAATTCAACTAATAGAAAAATAACAGTTAAACTATCTGTTAAGAACATATTTTAGCATATGTTAAGAATAGAGGAGCCGTGCTTGAAACCAAAATTAGTAGGTCATGAGCACATTTCAAAAAAGATGAAACTAACCTTCTGTAAAGATGAGAAATCAATGCCAAAAAATGCCAGATGTTGCGCTAAAAGTGGGTCTAATACACTATCATCCTCTGGGTATGAAAAAACATCTGAGCTGCCACAATATGTTAGTTATCATTAGCAATCAATACATGTAAGACAAACTCATTCATTTGAAAGAATCAACTATTAGTTCATGTTTGCCCGGATTTGTCTGCTAAACATCATGTTATTCATTCATGAACATGCACCACATAAAATGCATAACTTAAATGTACTCATAAACACAAGCACGTAACTACAAATAGAATAAGTAATTGCAGAGATTTTAACAACACAAGGCAGCATTACCTGCTCCTTCCAGATCAGCTGTAATTGTCCCCAGCTTTACAGCAAGAGGATAGCCCGTCTCCTTATAGTGTTCAATGGCATGGTTGTTGCCACCAGTTCCATCCCAATTTTTTCTCCCACAAAGGATCATTCCATCAGTTAGATTTAACCAAAGATTTTCCCTTTTATCACACTTGCAACATTTCCAACCAGATGAAGGAATAATAATACCATTTCCAATCTGTTGCAAATTCGTTGCATAAGCACTAACTTGCTTCTTCTCAGCTGTCCATGCTGCAAGTTGTTCTTTCCTCTCAGCACCCTCAGCCAATAAAATAGCATCAACTGCCAATCTTACCTGTAGAAAAAATCGTAAGCTTCTCTTTTTTAATTTCACTTCAATAATAATCTAAAACAAATAGAAAAGAATGAGCACCTTCTCTGGTAATTCGACAGATGGGAATGGAAGAGTTACATAATCAGGCAATAGGACTATACTGTGCGTTTCTTCATATTCAGGTTCATTGTTATCAAATCCCCCATCGACACCTACAAATCATACGATTCATACCACAGATTAAAATTTGTTTCATCAAAGTAGAAAATGCACTACTAGTACACAGCACTATAACCACGGAGTATTGTAGAGCTATACATAGAACATCTGAGGCTTAAGCAATATGACCGCATTCATTTCATTTCAGCAAGAAGTGTAAGAAACTCCTACTGTCTGATGACTACACATATGCTGATTGCATTGTAGTCTAGATACTATCAAATCAGGATGTGCCTCCAAATAGCACAGATTGCATAAATACATCATCCAAACTCAGTAATTTCCAATACCACACAGTTATAGATCATTTTGATTAAAATTACCTATAGCCATGAGTGTCGGTTTCTTCAAAGGCCTATCTTCAGGAACCAACACTTTTGTTTGCTTTATATGCAAATAAACTGGATTTCCAGTTTTTTCATAGTTCCAGCCCACACAATCCTTTCCAAAAGCAAGAAATGTGTTCATATCCACAAACAAACCACCTTCTGATCTCTGAAAATCATCATGGGATCGCCATTAGAGAAAACAAACCCACAAATAAACAAAAAATGGAAAAAAACATTTAATTGAATTCCTGATACAAAAAAGATCTTTTCAACAATTAAAGGACAAAAATTCAAGCACGACACACTAACACCAAACACTATTCATTACACAAGAAGCCAGGTAAATGAACCCTAAGAATTAGTTTCGTGCTAAGTTTTCGGTATTTTCTTTTACAAACATACAGAAATCTTCACCAACCATGCTTTCCTTGGGTTCAGTTTTTCGGCATCCACACTATGACAGAAGGAATAAAAAGTGGAAATTGCACAAAAACAACTTGAAACAAACAAAATTGATAAGCCATAAAAATCATCTAAGTGCAGCAAAATTAAAGCAGCACTTGGAAGAAATAGTCGAATTCGAAAAATTAAAGCAGTCGTATTAGTAACTGAGCTATAGCAGCTTCCTGTTGTTTCCTATACCTTCTCAGCAGCCAAACAGAAGACAAGCAAACATAGATTACCCCTGTTTGGCGGGCGAGAAAGCTCGAGAAAATTGAACAGAAAAACGAAAGCAAATTCAAAAGCTTGAAGTAGATAAAGTGAGTGGGAGGGAAATTGGTTACCGGAGTGTCGAAAGAGATGCAGCATTCTTGCTTGTAGATGCGGTTGGTGGGTTCCGGGATCCGAACCCGGGAGAGATTGGATCGGAGCAGGTCCATGGGGTCGAGCATCGCTCTCTGTGCAGAAAGAAAGGGTTTTGAAATTGGACAGGCAAGACGAGAGAGAAAGAGGGAGAGAGAGAATATGATTCCTTGCCCTAAACCAGTGCAAAGTTTTCTGTATGCTTTGCTTTTTGAATACAAAAGCAACAGGGAATACGTTTTGAAATTTCTCTGGTCTTCCTCGTCTCGTCTCGACTCTCGAGAAGGACAATGGTTGGAGGACTGGGCTTTTTGGGAGGTTTAAACAATTTGGTAGTCCAGGATTGAGAGTAAACAAATAAATTGTATTTGTGTCAATCCGTGTAAAGCTAAAGGCTATCTCTAACCGAAAGAAGATTAATAAATTCTTTTTAACCTTATAGTTTTGTAAAAAATTATATTTTAATGAAGAATATCAGAGCATATTTTATACCATCTTCAACTGAGGAGGCTAAAGGACCATAGGTCAACTATAACCTTTTGGCAAAAAATCATCTCCAAACAAGGAGGCCAAACATAATTTATTATTTTAATTGAATTAATATGGTTACTTAAATTAAACTATAATGTTAAAATAAGGTTTTCGGACAAATTTTGAGTGTCACTTGTCGTCAAATGAATAAGCTTTCGAATTTCTTATCTTTATATAATCTCAATAATTTTTTTGGATATGATTTCGAGTGACATGTGTTGTTAACGTGAGTAACTCTCCCAATTTCTTATCTTTATGTAATCTCAATAATTTTTCGAATAAGATTTCGAGTGTCATGTGTCGAGATGTAATTGGTTGTGCAATAGATAAGTTCTTATCTACGTGGCATTTCTTATCTTCAGTTTCCAATATTAATAAATTGACTGGATATTGGGATAGAATTCACACATTTTCATCTTTGCCCTCTCCAATATCTCTTTTAATTCAAGTTTGCAATGAATTCCAACTTTGGATCCTCTTCGCATTCCAAATGGGAAGTCCTCATCCAATTCCAAATTGGAAGATAAATGGCTTAGGTATTTATAGGGGAAAAAAATTAGAGTTTTTTCTTTTTTAAAAAAATTCGTCCAAAAAAAAAGTTCAAATGCAACGGTACCTAGCGTCACCATGTTGTTACCGTTGTATTTGAATTGTTAGGCCGGGAAAGGGCTGGTTGGATAAGGCCAACCCAGTGACTTGATTTCAATTTTTTGGCCCGGTGGGGCCCATAAGTCCTTTGGCCTAGCTTTCGGTTGGAGACCGTTTTCATGTCATTTCGAGTTATTTTTAGCTTATGGCCCTTTGGCTGGGTTAGTTGGAGAGAAAGACAGACCCACCTACCAATTCTAAGCGGCAAGATCAATCAAACAAAGTAGGCTCAAGAGAAGAGCCGGTTAATGGCATAAGAGGCCTACTCGAACCCAACCTTATGCAATTAATTCGGTTTCTACATGATGAAATTGGATCCCGTTCGGATTCAAATTGTGGAGATCATATGGATCCTCACATCTTAGTCATTCATCGTGGATCATGTGGTCGGAATCATTTGACTTTTTTATTTAAAACTAAACACAAATAATACTTGACGAAAACTGATCGCAGGATATACGATGAACAATTAGGATGTGAGGATTCCTAGGATCCTCACAAAGTAGATCTGGAGAAGATCCTTTTCCCTACTTGATTTTACTAAGTTCATAAGATTGAGAGTCCGTTTGGTAATTTTTTTTTTCACTACTTGCAATAATATGAATGATATTATGGACCCGAACTTCTTAGAGCATCTCTAGTCCAAGTGACGCTCCAATTTCATTAATGCAGGGTCTTTTTTTTTTCTTTCTATTATGTCGATATTTTTACACTAAAGGGAGGGGGAGTTCGGCTAAGCCACACAATGAGCAGCCTAATTTGGTATCGAATTCGTCATCCATGAGATTCAAACCTAAGACCTCTCATTTCGATGTGAAGAGGAATACCACCAGACTGTAGTACTGAGTGACCACTAAAATAATATATAGTTATTGTTGGGCCTAATGAGATAGGTCTAAAGAAAGCCCACTAAAGGATAAGAAAATCAAGACATTGGGCCTACAAGTCATCCTAAATGACTCAATAGACAGAGCATTACCGTAGCACTGAAAAGACTGCCAATACACTACCTATGTGAGCCTTGGACTTTCTGTCTACAAGAAGGAACCGATGCATGACTTAAAGTACTTTATGGGCACTCAAGACAGTTGACAAGCCTCATAACTTTATGGCACAAACCTCCAAGAGCATGTCCACATAGACATCAACTTTGGGGCCACACATTGACCATCAATGAGAACAGAAGTCTATGAAGGGGTGTAATATTGTCAAGCTTAACGCTCTGCTAAAGTGGTTTTCAACCACTCTTAGACGAGCGTTGCAGTCAGTATGTGTAGACCCAAGAAACTAAGCAAATAGCTGTGTCTGTCATTCTTCTCCTCATGTCGAATGAGCAGTGGAGAAGTAGCTTATAGGTCGTAATTACATGTTTGGCCCATTTAATATGGGGGTGGTGGTAGATTTAAGAACCCAAGACTTTTAGGGCTCACTCAGGGCCTATATGAAAAGGTCGAGAACCACTACAGTGGGCCTAACCCATTTCTTAGGGTGAATCTCTTTTAAATTTGATTGTCAATCATCTAGCTTCATAATCCCGAACTCATCAAGAGTTAACCTAATTGATTTTTGTTGACCTCCCAATTTGAGTGTTGCCAAATTGCTCCAACCAAAACATCATAATCGAACGTGGAGTGGCAGCATGTGACTTTGGCGTCAAAGTTGCCGTAAACAAAATGTGGCGTCAATTCATATATTTGGTTTGGTCACAAAAAAAATTCAAAGTGATGCTTCAACTTTTCACATATCATGGTGATATAAATTTAATAAAATAAATTATTGATTCAACATCTCAGTTGGGGAAGAAAATAAAAAACATGTCAAATTACCACATAGACCATCAAATATAAATGTGAAGTTTTACATTGAAAGTTTCTTTTGGAGTACCAAACTAAGTTGTTGTACTAAGTAAACAATGATTCGGTTTCTCGTTTTGTCCAAAATGAGACCTAATGTTCTGAAAGTTGGAGACCGACAGTTGAACTGAGTTAAACACTCTCTACCCTTCAAGTTTCAACCAAATGGAATTGTTTTAGATATAAAACAAAACAAATGAAAACTCGTTGGATAATATTGGCTGATACATCTAAAAACCCTAAAACAGAAAACCACCATATCCATATTTGTCAAAAAATAGAACACTTTGCAATCAATTTTTTTTTTAAAATAAATTTGGACTTAAAAGGAGCAAACTAAGCGCACACAATATGGCTTGCCATTGAAAATTTCTTACTAGTTACAAATACAAACCATAAACACATGTTGCATATAATTGTTTTCGACACCAAAATGACACCCACCTGTTCCCTCTCACCCTCATTTTATCGGAAACCTTCTCGGCTGATAAACACAAACTAGCTTTCCTGAAAGTTCATGTCAATGAAGCCATGCATCCCAAAAACCACAGCCCGCTTTGTCCCCCAAGCACAGCAAGTGCCAATAGATATTCCAAAACAACCCAAGTGAAGACCAAAGAAGAAGAAAATCAAAATAACCAATTTCTTCCCATGCTTTCGATCGTCTGATGTGGCCGGTTTGGAACCAGGACGACTTCCTAAGAATGTTTTCACATACATAACTATAGGCGACAAGGAACATAGGGTGTTTCCCAAGGTGGTACCAGTGTCTTCGTCATCGTCGCTGGCAACATCAGATGATGAAAAAATGTCACAGTACTCAACAAGAAGAGAAAGGACGATGTGGATTTTCTCAACTTTTAAAGGCAGTTTTGGTAAAAAAAAAACTCGTTGGTTGCTTTCTCTTTTTTAATTTCCAGTTAATAATGTCATGCATGTGTTTTGCCAAATTTTGTGGCTATATTAAACTTGAATATTGCAATCAGTTTTTCCCAATTATTTTTCTGAAACACCCAACCCTACTAGCTCATTCTATTTCACCCTTTTCTATTATTCTCCCACCCTTTTCTATTACCAAAAAAAAAACCATATTTACATTATTAAGAAGAGAATCCAATTTTCTTACTTTGTATTTTGATTTGAACTTTTCTTTTTGCGTTAATTTTCTGGAAGGGGAGTGTTGTTAGCTCATGTTACCATTATTCCTAATTTTGCATGTAGGCATCATGTATGTAAACATTGGCAGGTTAAGAAGATTCATGAAAGAAAATTTGAAACGAATTTTGCAAACACAACAAATGAGAGTTCAATTACCTCAACTTCTAATCGAGATTGGTCGGAGGGAGATGTGCCGAAAGTGATCTCCAAGAAAAGGTCATACATTGGCATGGAAGAAAATAGAGGTGTGGTGTACATTGTCACCAATGACTTCACCATTGCTATGTAATGAAGAAAATGATGAGAAACGTGACAGTCAATATTGGAGAAGTAAAGGCCGACGTAAATTATCGAATGTTTTGAAGGCGATTTTGTTCGATACATCTTTGGTGAGTTTATATTTATTTTAGTGTCTCCTTTTCTTCCACTAATACAATATGGGCTATCACCGGCGAACCAAAAACTGACAAGAAGTCCAATTTCTGTCGGAAATTTGGCACAAATCTGACATAAAACAACGTAATGTCGGATTGGAATAGCGACACCAATGTTAGCGTCACGAAAGGGCTTCAGTGTCCGTTTGTTCTCTTAATCTGCCACTACTCAGTGTCGGTTAAAAGCGACACTGATGTTGACGTCGGATTAAAGCGACGTATACTTCAGCATTACGTCGGTTTAAAGCGACGTGCACTAGCAATTTAACTAAAAAATATCCAACCTACTGTCAGTTTTAATCGACATCATGATAAAATTAAACAAATAAAATATCCCTTAACTGACGTTAGATAACAATTAAATAAATAAAATATACAAACTAGTAACGGTCTTAACCGACACCACCTTTGTTAATAATAATAAAAAAATGTGAAAATCTGTCTCTGCATTTGTTTTCAATTAATTGTAACTAAAAAACATTGTGACATCCCACATCGCCCAGGGGGTGATCCTTAATTGTATATTCCTGATCAGCTACCTGAGCCTCAAGCACCCGATCAACAAGAATTGGTCTAACTTGGAAATTAGCAAGTAACGCCACTTCTCGATCTTCTGCTTCTAACCTCACTCCCGTAGCACGCAAGTCAGCCAAAAGAGGAACACGACTAGCGTACAACGCATAAATACGGCCCTGTGACTTCCTGCTAAGTGCATCAGCCACTACGTTTGCACGACCAGGATGATAATCAATCGTGCAATCGTAATCGCTGAGCAACTCCAACCACCTCCGTTGACGAAGATTAAGTTCCTTCTGAGTAAAGAGATATTGGAGACTCAAGAATTAATTCAAGCTCGAGAGCAAGGAAGGAGGCGAGACCTCAGAGTTCGTGATTCGGATGGCATGTTGATGCTAGAGAGTAGAATGTTCGTGCCTAATAATGTGGAGTTGAAGAAAGAGATTCTCGATGAAGCACATATCTCGGCTTACGCCATGCATCCAGGAGCTACTAAAATGTATCATACCATTCGACCATTTTATTATTGGCCGGGCATGAAGAGGGAGATAGCCGAGTATGTGAGCAGGTGTGCGGTTTGTCAGCAGGTTAAAGCAGAAAGGAAGAAGCCGTTTGGGTTGTTGCAGCCGCTTCCCGTTCCAGAGTGGAAATGGGAAAATATCACTATGGATTTTGTGTACAAGTTGCCGTGTACACAAAATGGCTTTGACGGCATTTGGGTGATCGTTGATCAACTCACTAAATCGGCACATTTTATTCCAGTGAGAGAGAAGTATTCTTTGAGCCGGTTAGCGGAGTTGTTTATCTCGAAGGTTGTGAAGTATCATGGTGTCCCTGTGAGTATTGTCTCGGATCGTGATCCACGATTCACATCGAAGTTTTGGGTGGCTTTTTAGGAAGCTTTGGGCACGAGATTACTTTACAGTACGGCGTATCATCCACAGACAGACGGACAATCAGAGAGAACTATTCAGACTTTGGAGGATATGCTGCGAGCTTCGGTGTTGCAGTTTGGTGATGCTTGGCACCAGCGGTTAGATTTGATGGAATTCGCTTACAACAACAGTTTTCATTCAAGCATTGGCATGGCGCCATTTGAGGCCTTGTCTGGCAGAGCTTGTCGCACACCATTGTGTTGGTCAGAGGTTGGTGAAAGAGTGTTAGTGGGTCCGGAGATTGTCGAGGAGACTACTCAGAATGTTCAGGTGATTAAGTCTAACCTGAAAGCAGCTCAGGACAGACAGAAGAGTTTAGCGGATCGGCATGCTACGGACAGAGTGTATGAGGTCGGAGATTGGGTATTTCTGAAGCTTTCACCGTGGAGAGGTGTCGTGCGGTTTGGAAAGAAGGGGAAGTTGAGTCCCAGGTACATCGGACCATACATGGTCACAGAACGAGTTGGTGAGGTAGCTTACAGGTTGGAGTTGCCTCCAGAGTTGGCTAGAGTGCATAATGTTTTTCACGTGTCTATGCTCCGACACTATGTTGCTGATCCATCTCACGTGATACCTCCTCAACCGTTAGAGATTAATCCAGATTTGACGTATGACGAGGAACCGGTGACGATCATCGATTGGAAAGAGAAGGTTCTGAGGAATAAGACGGTGAACTTAGTAAAATTTTTGTGGAGGAATCATTCAGTTGAGGAAGCTACGTGGGAGACAGAAGATCGGATGAGGGATTTGTATCCTCGATTGTTCTTTGACCACTAGGGGTTGCTGCTTGGTTATTTTGAATTTCGGGACGAAATTCTATTAAGGTGGTGGAGCGGGCCCGGGAAGTAATCCGCCCCGGGTCGGGATGTGACAAACATTATATAACCTTCTCCCATAAAAAAAAAACATTATATAACCAAAATAATAAATTTCAAGTATAGGCCAAAACAAACATTAATAAAAATAATTAACAATAAAAATAGTGCCAAAATATACAAATATTTTACATCTAACATTCCACATAATATACAAATAACACATATAATATACAAATAACACATATATAGGAGCTATTAGAGATCCGGTTACAAGATGAAGATAAAAAAACTAACAATTACATATAATACTAATCAGAGCTTCATGCTTACATTTAATACTAGCAGTTGCCATGATGCTTTCCCGTGCTTGCCTTTGTCGAAGACCACAGATTCTGTAGCTCCATGCTTTCCCGTGTCCTTACTCTTCAGATCCAAAATGAACATGCATGAATTTTTATATGGATTTTCAAATTGCTGATCTTACGGAACAAGAACATAAAAGAGGAGCTTAGTGGAGATTATACCTTTAAATGATGAATCTAGAACGGAGACAACTCTGTGGTGGTTTTTCCTTAAGATGCGATTTAGGGCTGTAGCAGTGGTTGCATAGTGTTTTTTTTTTTTTTTTTTACCTACAAATCTTAGGTCCCTGCAAAAGAAACAACACAAGCATGAGGAGTTGAAGATTTTTTTCTTGTAGGGTATATTTCAATCGGTGAACCTAAGTGCATGAATCGGCAAGGGAGGGTGAGAAGTTTACCTCTGAGTGCGTCGGCACCAAGATCAATGATGCTACCCTTCTGGTGATGCAGTAAATCCATGCCTACAAGGTCTTATGGGTTGATGATGGAAGATTAAGGTTTGGTTTGCAGAAACAGAGGTTAGGTTTGAGAAAATATGGAGAAATAAGCTGCGGTTTTAGGGTGTGCTTGGAAGAAGGGAGAGATTAATGAGGGAGGTTACCCTCTGGGCTTGAGGTGAAACCTCTTGAAATGAACCAGTGAACTTTTTGACACTCTTTATTGGAAATCACGGCGTCGGTTTAAATTAATGTTGGTGTCGGTCTTAACCAACACCAACTTCTGGCACACTTTTTGAGATTCAAGTAGCGTTGGTTTAATGAAACTCGCATCTAATTAAAAGATGATAGCATCGGTTAAAACTGACACCAACTTCTGACACACATTTTGAAATTCACGTAGCGTCAGTTTAATGAAACTCACGTCGAATTAAAAGATGATAGCGTCGTTAAAACCGACACCAATTTCTGACACACTTTTTGAAATTCACGTAGCATCAGTTTAATGAAACTTGCGTCAAATTAAAAGATGATAGCGTTGGTTAAAACCGACACCAACTTCAGACACACTTTTGAAATTCACGTAGTGTCAGTTTAATGAAACTCGCGTCAAATAAAAAAATGATAGCGTCGGTTAAAACCAACACTAAGTCTCTCCATCCATTTCCTCGTGCAGAATAAGCGGGAAATTTCCTACCTAATATTTCAAATTATCCGACCAATGTCGTCGGCTAAAAGCAACAGCATACTAGTTTTTTTTTTAAAAAAATGTTTAACCCAAAGAAAAAAAATAACCAGTTTTAAAAAAAATGTTTAAAAAAGCGACAGCGACCAATGACGTTGTTAGAATATTCCGTTAAAGTTAACAGAATATACCTTCTTTTTCTCCGATCTCCACCGGCCTTTGCATGCACACGCCGGTTTCTGGAAAATTTTCAAAGCTTTATATCTACTTCATTTCTTAACCAAAATCCATGAAATTTATATGGATTTGAAGGTCTCAAAGAGTAGAACACGTTCATACCTATTAAAAGTCCAAAATCCAACGAAAAACGATCGAAAAATTCCTTGGAAAATCCAGCCAACTTTGCAACTTTTCGAACTTACTTATTCTGACGTCCACTAGACTCCAAATCTACTCTAAAGTGCTAGGGAAGTTGCATAGAGACCATCCCTAGCCTCAAAACCTTGTAAATCGTCCGTGATCGTGCTAGAGCAAACTAACTCCTCGTCGAAGCTTCTGGTTTCCAAGCTAAAACTCACCAAAACGGAAAACTAAGGGTATAGTGGTGATCGTATGGTTGAGAGGAGAATGGTGATGGTTTCCAAAAGTTTGATCCGTGTGAGTTTCATGATGGTTGTGTATGTGGGGTGTCTCGGGTGTACGGAGGAAGAAAAGTCGAGAATGAGAAAAAGAAGGAAGAGTGAGTGTGTATGTGTGTGTGTGTGTGTGTTTTGATTGGCTGAGAGAGAGAGCTAATTTTAATTGGCCCAAAAGAAGAAAAACAACTTATTTGATTGGCCTAAAAGAAATAGGAGCCCATATAATTGGTCCATAATTTACCCATTTACGCACCTAAATAATCGTAACTTTTTCATTACAGCTCCAATTCAGTTCTAACTTGCTTCAACGCACTCGAGACGTCAAGTACGATTTAATTACGGCAAGAGAAATAATAATTTAAAACTGCATATACACATCCACATCACTTAGCCAACGAGGGCATATTCGTCACTTTACACGCTCGAGGAGAAAATTATATAATAAACTAGGACGGGTTGTGACATCCCACATCGCCCAGGCGTGATCCTTAAATGTATATTCCCATCCCTACCTAGCACGAGGCCTTTTGGGAGCTCACTGGCTTCGGGTTCCATGGGAACTCCGAAGTTAAGCGAGTAGCGCGCGAGAGCATTCCCAGGATGGGTGACCCATCGGGAAGTTCTCGTGTGAGTTCCCAAAAACAAAACCGTGAGGGCGTGGTCGGGGCCCAAAGCGGACAATATCGTGCTACGGTGGAGTGGGGCTCGGGAAGTGGTCCGCCCGGGCCGGGATGTGACAAATTGGTATCAGAGCCTAACCTTGGCCGTGGTGTGCCGACGAGGACGTCGGGCCCCTAAGGGGGGTGGATTGTGACATCTCACATCGCCCAGGGGTGATCCTTAAATGTATATTCCCATCCCTACCTAGCACGAGGCCTTTTGGGAGCTCACTGGCTTCGGGTTCCATGGGAACTCCGAAGTTAAGCGAGTAGCGCGAGAGCATTCCCAGGATGGGTGACCCATCGGGAAGTTCTCGTGTGAGTTCCCAAAAACAAAACCGTGAAGGCGTGGTCGGGGCCCAAAGCGGACAATATCGTGCTACGGTGGAGTGGGGCCCGGGAAGTGGTCCGCCCGGGCCAGGATGTGACACGGGTCGTCACATTAACTTATATAGAATAATAATACAAAACTATATATAATATAGAATATATTGTATATATTCATATGGCTATTGTATTTTATAATAAATCTTGTAGTAATTAAACTTTAAAATTATCAAAATAATTTTTTTCTTAACGGGTTATTCACGTGTATACCTGTTAAGAGCATCCCCAGTGAGGGCATCTATATGGGGCTAGAAAAGTGGTAGATATAGCCCATTTTAGAGCTTCGAGGAATGTTTGAGGCTTTATAAAAGAATCTCTCCCAATGAGGGGCTATATATTTCGGGCTCTATATGGGGCTATATATATTTATGTAGTAATTTGATTAAGCGATGATTTTTTTTTTTTTTGTGTTAGCTTTTTTTAAGTTGATTTTTGGACGTGCTATCTTTTATTTTTATTTTTTTTTATGGACCTTTCAACCTAAAAAGTTCAAAATGTGACAAAATTAGATTTAATCACTTATGAATTGTTCATTAGATTAAATTCTCTTATTTCAATCTCATCCATTGAAAGAAACAAACACCCACTTCGCCTTTTGAAATAATTTAATTTTTCACGTATAACACAACAATTTACCTAGCACCAATTGGTAAATTAGTATCATACAATTTTGAAAAAAATTATTTGAAAATTTCATCCACAATTTCATCCACCAATGCCCATGAACGTTAAATCAATTTGAAATTTAAATTCTTATGGAATTTAAAACAATCATTAATTAGCAAAATTGCAAGAAAATAAGTAAGAAAAAAGAATTAAAAAATAATATTAAAAGAAGAGTATAACTGTATAAGTGTATTCGCAAGTGCAGGGAGAGTGATAGAATTTTGCTCATATGGGTTGCTACTTTTTTGTGGGATCCACTGTTTTTTTGGAGCTAGATGTAGCCCAATTTTATGGTACCCAAGAAAGGACGTTGCTAGCTCCGGTGGGGGATCTAGCCCCATTTTCCGGCTCGTTGGGGATGAAATTTCTCGCTAAGGCTTGAAATGTAGTAGCCTCATGGAGGACAGAGCCCCCATTAGGGATGCTCTAAGAACGGGTTCTTAACGGGTGACCCAATTAGTTATCGTGTTGACCCGAAACCCATTATTTTCGTGTCATGTCACCCTGTCATGTCAAAAACTGCTGGGTCTAATCGCACTAGCTCTCACAATATGTTACTCTCTCATTTTCGCACGAAATTTGAGAAATTTTGGTTTGAAACAGTGCTAAATTATCATCGATGGTGGGAGTATGGCAGCCGGATCCTCGTATTCAGGTATGGAGTCGATGAATGGAAGGGCGCCGTGTTCGGTTTTGGAAAAGACGGGTTTGGCGTCGATGTGGGTCAATGTCATGTTTAATATATAATTTGATATTCTTTTTTATATATTTATAAAAGTTATTATTTTTTAAGTAATTAAGTGTAAGGGTATGTTTGTCTTTTTATTGTCATATTATTGCCCGAATGGGTAATTGTGAAAGTGAATTAAAATCTCAAGAGGTGTTTGTGTAATGTTTCAAAAATGAAGGGGTTTTGTGAGAACTCAAAAAATCTCAGGGAGTGTTGGTGTAATTAACCTGAACTCTAAATTGACATATCCTAAGCTTCAATTTATGCAAGGCCCCAATCTTCTCGAGTTTGGTTCGCACACTTCCTACCACCTTATTGCATACTCCTCCGATCATCATCCGATTTTAATATCGGCGGACCTAAACCCTACTAGTGGTAGAAGAAGATGGCGGGATTATCGATTTCAGTTCGAAGAATCTTGGGCGACATTGGATGAATGCAAAGAGGTGATCCAAGATGCATGGTCTTCTGGAAATAACTTGAGCAGTAAGCTAAAAATGTGCACCAATAAACTTGTCTTTTGGAAACGTGTGAAATTCGAAGACATTCACTCCCTTATCCGCGATATGATGAGGAATTTAGACACTCTCCAACGTTTGGATCCTAGTGAGGAGCATCACCAACAAATTAGATCTGTTGAGGAATAAGTGGACTGGTTATTGGAGTTTGATGAGATCATTGGCACCAAAGATCGCGTGTCAATTGACTGAAATATGGTGACAAAAACACCTCGTTCTTCCATAAGCACGCTAACTATCGAGTGAAACGTAACCTGATCACTGGGATCCTTGATGATAGTAACAGATGGCACCGTGATGAGGAGGCTATCTATAAAATCATCTCTAAGACTCTAGCAATGCGAATGAAAAAGGTTCTCCCTTATGTTATCTCTGAATATCAAAGTGTTTTCATTCCAAATAGAATGATTCTTGATAATGTACTTGCTGCATTTGAGACTATCCACTGCCTGAAACGGAGGGGAAAACGTGGAAGGAAGAAGCTAGCTCTGAAACTTGATATGGCCAAGGGCTACGACCGTGTTGAGTGGGCGTACTTAGAGAAAATGATGTATAAAATAGAGTTTCCCTCCCGTTTTGTAGCTCTAGTTATGAATTGGGTTACTTCGGTATCGTACTTTATCCTTATGAATGACAGACCTCACAATACCATAACCCCCCCCCCCATCCCGGGGAATCAGGCAAGGTGACCCAATATCCCCGTATCTGTTCTTAATTGTTTTAGAGGGTTTTTCTTCCCTTCTACAACGGGCAGAGAAGAATTGTCTGATCCATGGTATATCCATTGCGGCAGGGGCTCCATCAATTAACCACCTTTTTTTGGTGGATGATAGCCTAATATTCTGCGATGCTTCACTGAATGAAATGAATGAACTACGGATAATTTTCCTGATTTATGAATATGCATCGGGACAAAGTATTAATTTTGCAAAGTCTGCTATTTGCTTTAGCTCTTCCACGGGTCTTCAAACAAAAGCTCAGATCCATCAAGCATCGAGTCCCAATTGTTCCTTGCCACGAAAGGTACCTGGGGTTACCAACGGTTGAGATAAAAAGAAAATGTTCCGATCTTTGAATGACTAAATTTGGAAGAAAATAAATGGGTGGGAAGGGAAATTGCTATCCAAAGCCAGTAAGGAGGTATTAATTAAAGCAGTATGCCAAGCAATTCCATCCTACACCATGAGTGTCTTCAGGCTTCCTTTATCTAGCTGCAATGAGATTGAAAGCATTTTTGCTCGATATTGGTGGGCCAATAATAATGGTCGTGGAATTCACTGGAAAACTTGGAAGCATTTGTGCAAAATTAAAAGTGTTGGGGGTCTTGGATTTCAGGAAATCTTTAATCAGGCCCTATTGGGTAAGCAAGGTTGGCGGCTACTGGAATTTCCTAATTCCCTCATTGCAAAGATGCTCAAAGCTAGGTATTGTTGCATAAACTTGTTTACAAAATGTTAATCGTTAGACATCACTATAATAAGTAACGTAATGAGTAAGATATTCACATAACTACGCAGAGATATATACTTCTCAGTGATAAGACAAAATTTAAGTTTAGTATTAGTCTAATTACACTAATGAAACCCAGAAAAAAAAAAAAAAAAAAAAAGCCCATATAATTAAGGACTATAATTAATGCAACAGTATTAGGAGGAGTAGGAGGGTGAAGCAAACATGTGTGAAGTGGACCCAAAGGAGTGTAATTTGGAGGCATCCTCAATCATTCTACGCATGGCACAATCTTCTCATCAGAACACCACAATCCACCGTGCCTGTCCAAACCCAGCAACCCCCATAACAAGACCATGTAATATTACCCTTAATTTCACAAAATATAATCAACCCTCCCACGTGCCCCTCCATTTCCTTGGAATCTCTGCTGAGTCTGCCTGAGTTTAGGGCATCATACTTCTTTATATGCGGAGCTTCATGCTGTCAACCTTGCATTGGAGTTGACGCTTACGCGGAGCTGGCAAAATTTATGGCTTGAAAGTGACTCTTCAAGTGTGATATCTTGCTTTGTTTCTGGATTTTTTTTCCTCCTTGGTCACTCCATTGTCGTTGGAAAAACTGTATTTCCTGGTTGTAGCACATGAGTTTCCATTGCTCTCATACATTTCAAGAAGGGAATGTTGTTGCTGACAAATTGACCAATTTAGGGTTTTTCTCGTCTTCTCTTGTTTGGCATGCAACTCCTCCTTTACAGATTCTTCCTTTTTTGCATTCAGACTTCTTAGGCATGCCGACTTACATGTTTATCTCCTCTTCTTGATATGTGATTTTCTTTTTTACCTAATCCTTTTGGGTTTTCCTTTCTGTTTTGCAGCTTATCTTGCATGTAACTTTTTAGGCTTTATTTTAGATGGGATTGACTCTAAGTACCCCTCTTGTATTTTCTTTTTCAAGAGGGGTAATGTTTATATCCCCCTCTTTTCCTATATTTTTTTTTCAAGAAGAGTAAGGTTTATGTCCCCCCTCTTTTCTTGTATTTGGTTTTCTTGTTTTATGAGTGGTAAAGTTTATACCCCCCTGACTAGGTGTAACTTATTTTTTCATATCAATAAAAGTCTCTTGTACCGCCGAGGTTTCTCAAAAAAAAAAAAAAGCCTCCCACATGCTAACCTCTCTCAAACATCTCCCTCCCACCAACAAGGATAGTTATTTTTTGCACATTAATTTTCTCAATTACTGAATAATCTCATTTAACTTTGTGTGAATTTTGTAATCAATATTTAGGTAGCATAAATATACCATTGTTGTGATGTTTTATGTTAATAATGCTATAAAATATATAAATTTTTCTTCATATGTAGTTATATCATAAGCACAAAATAATACAATGAAGACGGATTTTTTTTTTTTTAGTACATCAATATTTTTACATTAAGGGAAGAGGGAGTCTAGTTAAGCTAAATAATGGGGGCAACCTAATTTAGTATTGAATTCGCCATCTACGAAATTCGAACCTAAGACGTCACTTCCAAGTGAAGATGAATATTACTAAACCGTAGTATTGAATGATTGTTAAGACATATATTGCATAAAAAACTCCTCCTTTTCCTATGGATTCTAGGGATTCTGCAATCGTATCCGTTCATCGTACATCGTGTAGTCAGAAATCATTTAAAATTTAAAATTTAAAATTCAAATATAAATATTACCTTACGAAAATTGACCGTACAATATACAATTAACAAACACGATTGCTGGATCCTAGGAAAATGATACGTGGAAATAGGGGCCTCGTTTCGATTCTCTCTTTATACGGTCTAAATCTAGGGAAGGAAAAAGTCCATAAGTGGAAAGTGGATCCCATTTGCTGACGTGGAGGGTCATGAATGGTCAGATGGTCACGAGGTTACATGGGCTCTTAGACGGCGCGACCTTCGTACTTCTTATTGCTACATACACATACATGGGGCCGTATTTGTATTTTCTGCACACATGGTAGCAAACATGTCGGCTGGTCACGAGGTTGGGGCTCTTGACCGTAGAAACAACAACGGATGGCTAATGAGGCTATGGTTTCGTTTGGCATGCCGTATAAAGTATTTGATATGATAAATAATACGAAGTCAGTTGTTTAATGCATCTTTGTATTAAATAGCCACTTAACTAATAATCCGGATCCACTTGTTTTATCCTGTAACTAATACATCCAAAAAGGCAAGGGTAATTAGTCGGCTTCTCTCCCTTCGTCGTTCTTCTTCCACCAACCCAAAATCTTTCCTCCGACCCAACCAACCATTTCAGCAATCGGAGCGGATTCCGGCATGCATTCCAAAGCCAATCGTCACCGACACTACTCTCCTATTTGTCTCTTTTCTTTTCAGATCTTCCCCATGTCCTGTCCAATTCTCTTTTATGGTAGTTCAAAACCCTTGTTGCATTGCATAACACCCATTTGCAATTAGTGGGAAGAGGGTGGGATTTGATGCGTTTTATCTTCATCGTCTTCCTCCTACTGCAATTTTGGTTTTTTCTTTTATTTTTCTCTTTTTCTCTCCATGTCGTGTATCCTTCAGTCTGTGATTTTTTCTGTGATTCTCAACAATTTAAGAGAATATTTCTCTTCTATTTTAATTTCCAAATCTCTGAGCACTTCATGTTTGTATGGGTTTCGAAAGGATCCCAAATCTCTGAGCATTTCTTCTTCCCATTCGTCTTTCTCTGATTTTTATTTATTTTTTTTTTTTGTGAATTTTTATTTTAAAAACACGTACATTTGTGATTCTTTTAATTTGAATTACTCAAAAATAAATAAATACTATTAACATGTAATTAAAACAATATATATATATAGGCCGACCTCTCTCATTAATCCGATATTACATCAAACGCTTCACTAATTTAATCAGTACCATCTGACGACTATTTATCCTATCATATTGAAATAGTCAATACAGTCCGAACTGCCAAACAAGACTTATAGCATGCTTAGTTTGTGTTATAGATACTACGATTAATTACCGTTTGCACTCTTAAGTTTTCATTCAATTTTAAATTCGTACTATATTTTTCAATTTTTTCAATTTTATGCATAAAGTAATGTTTTACTTGTAATATCATACAACCGTCAAATATTCCATTAAATTAACAATGAAGTGAAAACTGCAGGATCCACATGTTCGTTAACGCTATCAATTTTTTTCATGTGAAGCTTGTTTCCATGGTCATCCCCAATTCGGAGTCGTGGAGCTTGTTTCCATGGTCATGGAGTACATCGTCGAGACGATGTCACAGGGAGATGGATCGTCACCAGAATTGGGGTCGCGAGTCGTCGTCCTGTCTGAAGCCTCAATTGTGTCGCACCAATGGCACAAGTGCTAGAAGGAGTCAAACGCAAGAATAATTTAAACACTCCACACTTTAATTAAAAGAATGTCTAATTAATCTTTCAATAATTGCAACTTATGACGTTGTTATGTAGGGGTCATTTGATAACTCTTTCATTTTTCAATTTTTAGTTTTTGCTTTTCACTTTTCACTTTTTTGAAAACTAAAAATTAAAATTGTGTTTGGAAACTACTTTCAGTTAAAAAAATAAATAAAAAACTAAAAACCAAAATGTGAAAACTCAAGGAACTAGCTTTCAGTTACCAAATAAGATTTCGGTTTTAAAAAAAAAAATTTGAAAAATGAAAACGAAATAGTTATCAAACAGCTTTTTAATTAATTACTTTGGTGAAAGATTTTAATGAGGACATTGTTTTATTTGTCTGTAATATTTTTGTTAGTGTCGCACACATTTCCTCCTGGTACATACCTCTATTTATTTTTGGTTTTTAAAAAAAATCTAAAGAAAATCAAAAGACAAATAAACGACTGTATACATAAATCATTGAGTGGTACTATCCACATACCACTTTTTTATCTTCTACACACCCTTATTAACTTATGTCTTTTGATAATCTTCAATTCCTTTGATCCATCAGCCAAGAATTGAAATAGGTATGTGGAAGATAAAAATGAATATGTGGATAACACCACCCAAATCATTTCCTCTCCGTTTAACCCTGAGAAGATAGTACCCTATGAATTTAACAAGATTGGATCTATCTTAGTCAGCTTTGTGATGCTAACATGTTTGAGTATAGTGTGGTACTACAAAGAGAAAGCCATCATTGCAAGGCTTATATCATAGCAAGCAAGGCACATTCACTTGCCTCCATACATTACCAAATCTTAGTCCAAATGATTTTGCCACAGAGCTACCAATGTATGAGGTGGTTTCTTTCTCTACCTGCAAGTACTACTACTGCACTAGTCTCTCTCTACGTTCAACTGTTACTATCGTCACCCTTCAACTTCAACCACAACCACCTGATCAACATCAAACAGCCCTTTTTTATCTACACTACAGCCCCAAACCGGCCCCCCCACCCCCAACCACCCCCCCCCCCCCCCCAAACACACACACAGAGATGTGTTTGTATATAAAACCTATATATAAAACTTGTGCTTTTTAGCCAAAATGATCATTAAAATTTGCATAACTCATCACTTTGATGTCTGAGATTTGAAATCAATAAAAGTGGTCCCTAAATTTGTCCACCATCAATCATTTTGATCATTCTATGAAAAATTATATTAAATAACGACCAAAATGATAAAATTATCCTCAATTTAATAAACTATGGGTCAAATGACTTGACAAAAATTGAGAGTATTTTTGTCATTTTAACCTTTTTCAATGAAGATTTTTCATGAAAGAACTACAAAGATTGATGGTGGAAAAAGTCTGGTACTACTTCTATTAATTTCAAATCTTAATGATTAAAATAAGAAGTTATGCAAATATCAGAAATCATTTTGGCTAAAAAGCCTACAACTTGAGAACCCTAATAATTCTTTTTCCATATTTGCCAAGGCTAGAAACGAAGACCATATTTTCAACAATGCCACCAACTTTGCTTGTTTTGGGCCTTTTGGCACCTAGCAGCCTCCTGGACAAATAATTAACACTGTTTAGGGTTTCCTCCGACCAATGCCTGCACCCACGAATTGGCCAACCCTCAGAAGCTCTTGCCACGTGTCTCCCGGTAGTATGTTGTTCTAGCTCTAACTCCACCTGCACTCTGGGAGCGTGTATGGCACTTGGCTCTTGCATTGGAGAGTGACATACACTTGGGTGAATTTTGGGTTGGTTTGTGCACACTGTAAACCCTTTCTGGGATTTGTATTTTATGTGGAATTGGATAAGATGTTATGTCCAGGCTTGGTTTTGCCATTTCAATGTCCTTTTTTGGGAGGATATAGAGAGGACAAGTAGACTGTGGGATGGGAGTTAGTAAAAAAGATGGGTGGAACTAGTAAAATTCACTAGAGTACAAATTCCACAAACACAAATTAAGTAGCAAAACAGAGACATAGCCATGTCGTTTAAGCACTTCACACCCAGACAGTCGCAGTAGTTCCACCTTTCTTTTCTGCCCCCCTCTCTCTCCCTAAAACTTCATGTTCTCTCTCAATAAAAAAAAAACACACCCATCTCCAACCTTAAATCCCAAGATCCAAAGCCAAACCCAGAAAACACACATACTCTAGCTCTCACTCTCGCTCTCTCTAAAATTTATATTCTCTCTCTCAAAACATCAACCATTTGTCCATTTCAAATCTCCACACAAAACCCAAGTCTTTTTTCTCTCCCAAAACCCATTGAACGCACTAGAGTTCCTATCTTTGATCACCATTTTCTGCAGAAATGGCGACATCAATGCTGCTCATGGCCTCAGAGCGGAGCACAACAAAACAACCCGCCAAAACCTTTTTCGGGTCCTACGATGAATCCAAACCCGAGCCCGCCAAACACACCAAACCCACAAAGAAATCGGCCGCCAAAGCCTCCTCAAACACTAAAAAGCAACCGCAAAGAGGCCTTGGAGTGGCTCAGCTGGAGCGCCTGAGGCTTCAAGAATCGAAGAAAATGACCGAAATACCCCAGCTCCAGCCCCGACCACAATTCCTCGATCTTCCTCTTCTTCCTCATCATCATCATCATCAGTACCAAAACCCCTTAACCCTACCCGACCCACTTAACAGCATTCCGGTGCAATACGGTGCATCCGGGCTTAATGGACCCGCGGTGATTAACGGCTGTGGTGGTTCTGCTGCTACTACAGCTGATTTTTATGGTTTGGTGGGTCAGAGGGTTGGGAATGGTTCTGCGTTTGGTTATGTTGGGGGGAATAATCTTGTGGCGAACCTGGATCCAGGTCCGTTTGGCTTTGGCGCTCCGGATCCGAGGGTTCAAAGTGGGGCTGTGTACGAGACCTCGAGAGGGCTCTCTTCAATGCCAAAGATACAATCTTTGTCTTCTGATTGCTGTGATCTCTGCCTCAAGGTCTTTACATTTTTGTGTTTTGTTATATATTCTATTTTATTTTTTAAAATATCCAACTTGTTTGGTTTCCGAGAAAACGTGGGAAAAATGAAGTCTTTGAAGCCAATGTCTTCCTTTGTTTAACGAAAAGAAAAACTAATGAAAATGACTTGAAAGAGGAAAATTAATGAAATAGCTTGAAAACTTTGAGTTTTAACGGTAAGGACAAAATAAAGAGTAAAATAAATAATACTAGGTTTGACTTTTTAATATAAAAACATGATTTTTCGTTAATGTGAAAAGTATCACGATCTTTTTGTTAAAACTCTCAGTTGTTAAGACTACTACTGTTACATTAGCAAGTAAGAGCATTTTTATTTAGGTTTAAATTTGCTGATCTCTTTTCTAGCTCATTTTTTAGGGGCTGCAGAAGAAGAGGTTCCTTAGTGGGAGTTATATGGGCTTCAACGACAGGAGTGACAAATCTGCGGCTGTTTCACCGATCAAGAGTTCTGATTTCCTCGGATTGGACGCTGAAGCTGGTGGTTTCGGTGCCGGAGTGGTGAATAGATCCGCCCGGTACCTGTGCCCCAGCAATCTTCTTGATGATCAGGTAGAACACAGCAAAAAAATTAATTAATTTTTACAGCTAGCTAGATAAAGAAAGAAAGAAACAAAAACCATCCAAGTATATTTACTTTTTCAGATATATTGAACAAATAAATTATAAATATTGTTATAGTGAATGATCAACTAATTTGATCGGCTGGATTATTGACTTTGTAATATTTATTTGTAGGGTGTAGAGGTTAGGGTAGTGCACAGAAAGGGAGGGTCAGCTTGTGGTGGGATTTTCATGGAATACGAGTTTTTTCCAGCTGCTGATCATCAGAAAAGGGATGAGACCATGAAAAGAGGAGGCACATATCCCAAGGAGCTAGGGATGTTGCAGCTGCAAACAGTAGAAGAAGAAGAAGCAGCTTCTGACATTACTGCTGCAACTAAAAATGGCTATGGGATTGGGGCAGCTGACAGTTATCATCATCACCATCATCACCGTCATACTCCTGTTGATTTGTCACTCAAGCTTTCATTTTAGATGCTGTTCATCTGTTATGCATTTGGAAAAGAAAGAAACCCAGCTTATATATATACAGCTTTTTGGGCTTCCCTTTTGTTGTTAATTAAACTGACATATCTAGATATCTTCAGCCCCAAATTAATCAATATATTTGGATTAATGCATGTTGAAAGCTAGATAACTTCGAGTCCAATTAGTTTTGTTCATATATTTCGAGAAGCTAATTTCATCGCAGTTGGTTAACCAAATTTAGACTATTTTTTGCAACCTTGTAATATTTGATCATTGATTTTCTTCAATTATCTGATAATCGAAAATTAAGAGGAATATGTAAAAAAATTAAATAAGTGTATGGATAACAATATCTTGTTTTAATTCTGCCCTTAGATGTATGGAATACCTTACGGTTTGATAATTGTGGTATTGGTTGCCATACATGCTTTTCTATTTAATTTAATTATTCTGTTTAAACCAATGCTCTGTAGTATTTTAATTATAAGTTAACTATTTTGTAAA
This sequence comes from Pyrus communis, assembly GCF_963583255.1. Taxonomy (NCBI): domain Eukaryota; kingdom Viridiplantae; phylum Streptophyta; class Magnoliopsida; order Rosales; family Rosaceae; genus Pyrus; species Pyrus communis. Next base: position 6,433,062 of record NC_084810.1, read on the forward strand.
CAAAGCAGGTCGAGAATCGAGAAAACTATATATATGTATGCATTATGAGTTCAGAAAAAATTGAAAAGGGTGTAAAAAGAAAATTGTGTATAGGCTGCTAGCTGGTCTGAGCAGTTTCTGTTTGCAAACCGATCAGACTGGATTTAATTAAAGGAATGAGCATCCTCTTTGGATCTGAGGATTTTGTGAATCTTACAATCACATCTGATCATCGTATATTGTGCGGTTAAAAATTATTGTAAATTTTTTTATTTAAAATTGAATATAAACAGTACCTAACGAAAACTGACTGCACAATATACGATGAATGAATGTGATTAGAGAATTCCTGAGATCCTCACAAAAAGGATCCTCATTCTAATTAAAGAAGCAAGCTAGCGTTATAATTAAAAGATAAAACTGATCATACAGCCCTAGCTATATATATAGCTACAACCTTGAACTTTGTCCCCAATTGTCAGTTGAATTGGTAAAAATTATTCTTTTCGCTAGATCAAAACCTAAGTTAGAGCCTTGTTGTTGGCAGTTCGTCTTTGTTGGCAATCTGTAAAAAATAAAAATAAGAGTTTAAGACTCCGTTTGTAAATCCTCAAAGAGGCTTGTAGCATGCATTCGGAGGGGTAGCTTCCCTCCCCTAAATTTTTTGTAACAAAAAATATAGTAAAATTAATTAATTTTGTAATTTTTGTTGAGAAAAGCTAAAGGAGACTCTCTCAAACATTGGACTCTCTATGGACTTTCAGTCATGTCATGTTTTCGTCACAATATTTTATAGTATTGGTAAGTGAATTAAAGTTAAACTATGAGATAATAGAGATTCTATGGAGAATCCCACATTAAAAGTCTCCTTTGCATTTCTAATTTAGGAAACTAATGAAAATGGTTTGAAAACTTTGAGTTTTAACGATAAAGACAAAATAAAGAGTAAAGTGAATAGTACCATGATTGACTTTTTAGTGTAAAAATGTGGTTTTTCGTTAAAATAAATAGTACCGGGAGCTTTTCATTAAAGTTCTCTTCTAATTTCTGTTTTAGAGTTTAGTTTTCAATCTCTCGTGCGCTGAAACACAAAAAAGAATCTCTCTTTTCTGTTTACGGGAGATCAGATGATCAGTCAACAAACTAACCTTTGTGGTATATTTTGAAAAAAGTGAATTTATTAATCAATTAAGCTTATTTGTTTAACGACATGTCGTACTACAACTCTGATGTGCAGTACTAAGCACACCAAAGCTAAGCTAAGCAAGGAGAAGAGCAGGTCATATTATTACATAAATATGCAGGCAGCAGCTGGCAGGTAACCTCATTGGGAGTCTGTAGGATTAAAAAAAACAAATCATACTTCTCAACGAGATGAAGAGAATGATATATTTCTCGACAGCTAACTCGTCGTGGTTTGGCAAAAAAATGCCTCGAAAATGGTGGTCCTTACAAAAAAAAAAAAATCTGGGGAAGCTTTCCCCTTGAGTTTCCTACGTCCAAACATCACCAAACTTCTTAAAATTACTTCAAACATACCCCAAGACACGATCTACAACTTTTGGATGAGGGTCGAGGCTTACCGTCACCGGAGAATGTGGAAACTCGTCGAAAAACTCAGTGAACAGTGGTGAACACTGTGCAACAAGTTTGGAAAAGTTTGGAGGGTTTTTCTTTGTTTCTGAGTTCACAGGGACAATGGTGGTGGTGCCATGGTAGTTGTTGTTTGCTGTGTGTTGCTGTTTGTGTGTGTAAAGCTCTCGGGGAGGGTTGGTTTTGAGAGAGAAGGAGAGAGTCGAGAGAGATAACTTAGAGAGATAGAGAGTTTTGAGAGAGCGGTATATCAGAAATAGGAAAAAGAAGAGGGGGTCACGGGGAAAAAAATGAGAGGATTGGGAGACAAGAATCCATTATGGGCCCCAGTGGCTCACACATTAAGGTCACTAAAGACGAAATATGAAATATCCTAAAAACCTTCGACACTTTGAAATGACATCGAAGGACCAAAGCAAAAAAAGAATTCTCTTTCCTATTCACTATCTCTCTGCAACTATTTCAGTTCTTTCAATTAAATATCTTTTTCATTTTCTATTCCTCTAGTTTAATCATATATAATAGTTGTTCAAAACATTTTACTACTAAAATAATTATTTAAAAACTAAAATGAAATGGGAGACCGAAAGAAGGAATTGAGCTTGAAGAGATGAGATTTGGTTGTCACGAATTTGGAATGGGGCATAAGGATGAAATTTTGGGAATGCAACATAACGCTTGATTGTGGGATTTGGAAGGGGGAGAGAAGGGGTTGGGTTGGGAGTCCAGAGAGTGCAAGAATGAGAGTTTGGAATTCATTAGAGATTTAGGAAGTGACCAGATTCTAAAATTCTAACTGGAATAAAAATTGGGAAGGGAGACCTTGGCTGTGAGTGGAGGTTCGGTTGAATTTATCAACACTTTAAGATATTGGTGTGAGTCTAGCAACATTCTTATATATACTAGTTTCTTGCCACACATCTACACGTATGACAATTGACTCTTTTTATATTTCATGCACTTATTTTAGATATTATTTTATTTATTAAAATATATTTGAAAAAAAGGAATGTAACCACCTACAATCTCATTACATTTGTTTTAAGGAAAACTAATGAAAACAACTTGAAAATTTTGAGTTTTAACGATAAGGACAAAATAAAGTGTAAAGTGAATAGTATCAGGATTAACTTTTTAGTGTAAAAATGTGGTTTTTTGTTAAAGTAAATAGTACCGGAAGCTTTTCGTTAAAGTTCCATTTGTTTTATTTTTGATTGTCTTTATTTTTTGAAATTGTAATGAGAGAATGATAATTTGGGTTTTATGAAAGATTAACCTTTTTGCCATTTTCGATCTATATATATGTATGTGTGTGTGCGCGCGCAAGCCTTTTATTGGAAGGGATATCTATTTTTTGTTTTTTAAATGGAAATTAGATATGGGACCTACTTTACCTCGAACTTTAACGATCGAACCATCTATTTTGTAGGTTTCAGTTCATAGATCATTTCAATTTAATTTGAAACTATTTTCCCATTTAATTGTTACGATAAAATTTTAATGTTTCTTAGAATATAGTATTTGTCAACATCTTTGGACTCAATTGGATGCATCATATATTTCCGATTTGGTTAATAATTTGCAAGAAGGATGTATAAGGTGCAACTTAAAAAATAGACGGTTTGAGTTGTTAAAATTCAACGTGATATGCCCCCACATACAACATCATTAAAACATTTTAATTCCATACATTTACTTATCATTTCATTCAATTTCATAAATCCTTTAAAAAAAAATCAGTTGAGTTAACCGTTAAATGATGATGTGGCAAAGGAGTCCTGGGGTGAGAAGAGGTGGGGGTGAAGGTTGATGTGCATGGTGATTAGATGAGTTTTTGACACGCCCCGATCTCGGTGTCCAAAGGACAACGGGATGGCCACGTGCGGGCCGACATCCAACGGTGACGCAAGCCATTTAATGAATGCATATGTCGACAACATGTGAAACATACATATAATTTTCGCGTGTAACCACACAATGTAATAAACAAGTACAAGCCTTAATAAAAAAAATATAATATTCAATAGCTAACAATATAAAAGTGATAATGCATGACATGTTCAAAGCATACTACTAATTAGAAATACAAGCGGAATGAATATTAGAAAGTGCAATTAAAAGAGATGTCCTACGCATAGAGGAGGACACAAATTCACTGATATGGGAATGCCTCGTAGTTTGGGTCATATGCCTCGCTCCTAGGTCATAAAGGGGCGTAAAACAAAACATGAGTGGACCAAGTTTATATATAAGTAATACTAAAACAATTATACTTTAACGTACAAACCCCTAGCTTTAAAAACTCATATACCATAATAAGTAATAGGTTTTTCGAAAACCCTAACATGCCATAAAACTTTCATAAAACATATATCGTATATAGTGTGCTTAGTAGTGATATCACAATCGCCCGAAGGCCCTACATCACCCTCCCAAAGGCATATATAAATCTTCCACCCTAAGGCCCTACATCGCCTGCTCAAAGGCATATATAAATCTTCCGTCCGAAGGCCCCACATCGCTCGCCCAAAGGTATATATAAATATCATTCGCCCGTAAGCACATAGTATGAATAACCACTAAGTAAACATAGAAAATCATGAACATAATCTTTCCAAAATATATCTCATCGGAGCTCAATAGCTCAAATATCATATCATAAATCATATTCATAAATATCTCAGTAACGTAAATTCGATAAAGCATGATAATTCATAAAGCGTAAATTTGATTTACTCATAAACGTTTCATAAAACGTAGTCAAAATCATGCTTTTCATGTATCCATTTCTAGTAATAAAATCATGCATTTTGGAAGGGTCCACCCACAGATACTCCGTCGCAGAAGAGTCGTTCAAACTAGGGAAGACGGAAACACCACTAACAAACGCACCTAAGCACATAAAAGACCAATTAATAAAACTCTACTAAAAGGATTGAATTTGGGAAAACAGATATTGTAAACGAATTCAGAATGTCGAAAAACCTAGAGGGACCTAGGGTTCCCCCACGTGCCACCACGGGAGGCTACACACCACTGCACGCTCTGAGATAGGTCGCCGGAAAAGTCGCAGGCACAACGGTGGAGCACAGTACCTCTGGCGATGAAGCGTGTGCTCCACGCGCCAGCCATGGCAGCCCTCCACGCGCACCCACGCGCCACCTTTGAAAATATAGGAATTTCCCAGATTTTTCCTCCAACTTCAAGAGCCTATTCCGAGCTCGATAAAAGTCCAAATTGAGTGATTCAAAAGCCAAAGTGTAGTTAGGAATATGCATAAGAGATTTATACCAAGTTGGCACCGAGTGGTGTTAGAGTTGGCTGAAAAATGGCCTGAAAATTAACTGGTCCGTGGGAAACTGGGGAACTCGCCAAAAACTGGGTAAACTTCAAATGTTCATAACTTCTTTAATACTCAACAAAATTGAGTGATTAAAAAAAAAATCATACTTCTCAACAAGATGAAGAGAATGGTATATTTCTTGACGGATAACTCGTCGTGGTTTGGCAAAAAAATGCCTCAAAAGTGGTGGTTCTTGTAAAAAAAAAACTGAGGAAGCTTTCCCCGTGAGTTTCCTACATCCAAACATCACCAAACTTCTTAAAATTACTTCCAAACATACCCCAAGACACGATCTACAACTTTTGGATGAAGGTTGAGGCTTACCTTCACCGGAGAATGTGGAAACTCGTCGAAAAACTCGGTGAACAGTGGTGAATATTGTGCAGCGAGTTTGGAAAAGTTTGGAGGTTTTTTCTTCGTTTCTGAGTTCACAGGGACGATGGTGATGGGGCCATGGTAGTTGTTGTTTGCTGTGTTTGTTGTTTATGTGTGTAAAGCCCTCGGGGAGGGTTGGTTTTGAGAGAGAAAGAGAGAGTCAAGAAAGAGAACTTAGAGAGATAGAGAGTTTTGAGAGAGAGGTATATCAGAAATGGGAATATAGAGAGTTTTGAGAGAGGTACATCAGAAATGGGAAAAAAAAGGGGTCATGGGGAAAAAATGAGAGGATTGGGAGACAAGAATCCATTGCAGGCCCTAATAGTTCACACATTAAGGTCACTAAAGACGAAACATGAAATATCCGGAAAACCTTCAACGTTTCAAAACGTAAAGTCTTCTTTATAACTCCAAATTCAAATCCATTCATGCTCATGCGTTCGTGGTGATGAGTACAATAAGAATAAGCTAAGAAAATTAGTTATAAGAGTTACGTCGAGATGGTCAACAAAAGTCAACATTCATGCCTTAAGGGTAATTTGGTAATTTCATATATCCAATAATATAAAATACGACAAATTTAGGGTGGGGTATCACAATCTACCCCCTTAAGGGAATTTCGTCCCCGAAATTTACTACCTCAAGTAAACAGGTATAGATATTGACTCTTCATCAGTTCTTCTATTTCCCACACCGTTTCCTCAACTACGTGGTTTCTCCACAACGCCTTTACAATTGGGATGACCTTGTTTCTCAGGGCTTTATCTTGTCGGTCGATAATTGCCACTAGCTCCTCAACATAACTCATGTCTTGACTCACTTATAACGGTTGCAGTTGAAAAACATGAGATGGATCTGATTCGTACTTCAGAAGCATGGAAACATGAAATATATCATGTATTTGTGACAACTTTGGTGGTAACTTTAATCTATAAGCAACTGCGCCAATTCTCTCTGTGATTCTGTAGGGCCGATATATCGAGGACTCAACTTCCCTCACTTACCAAAACGAACCACACCCTTCCAAGGTGACAACTTCCGAATGACAAAATCACCAATCTCATACTCACAATCCTTAGAATATCGATCAGTGATGCTCTTCTGTCGATCTTGCGTCGTTTTCAAATTCCTCTTTATCAACTAGATGTTAGTATTAGTGGTGTCGACAATTTCTGGCCCTATTAACACCCGCTCACCAACCTCAATCTCGCACAGTGGTGTTCGGCACGCCTTTCCATACAGTGCTTCAAAATGTTATGCCGATGCTGGAGTGGGAACTGTTATTGTACGTAAACTCAATCAATGGAAAATAATTATCCCAACTACCTTTCCATTGGAGAACACACACCCTCAACATGTCCTCCAAAGTTTGGATCGTCATCTCAGATTGACCATCAGTTTATGGGTGATAGGTAGTGCTGTACCAAAGTTGAGTATTTATGGCGTCATGGAATACTCTCCAAAATCTAGAGGTGAATCTTGGATCTTTGTTTGAAACAATGGTGATGGGTACACCGTGAAGTTCAACAATATTATTAATGAACAACTATGCTAGCTTTTCCAACGTGTAATTTTGTCGAATTGATAACAAATGAGCAGTCTTAATAAGCCTATCCACAATCACCCATATGTCATCAAACCTTGACCGCGTGCTCGGTAATCCATACATAAAATCCATTGTGATATCCTCCCACTTCCAAGTTAGTATATGGAGATTCTACATTAGCCCTTCTGGTCCGTGTCTATCCGCTTTCACTTGCTGGCAAATTATACATCTTTTCACATAGTCTGCAACATCCCGTTTCATCTTATACCAATAGTAGAATAGACATATAATGTGATACAACTTAGTATTTCCTAGGTGCATGGCATTCGCCAAAATGTGAGCTTCATCAAGTATTTTCTTTTTCACGACTTCATTGTTTTTAGGCACGAATAATCTATTCCCCATCATCAAGGCTCCATCTCTTTGGATCCTCAAATCTCACCTCAAACCATTATGCACCTGTTCTTTTAGGTATAGACACTACTGATCGTGTTCTTGAGCTTCCCGAACCAGATCTACCAAAATGGGCCTAATTTGGAAGTGCGTCAACAATGCTCCCTGGGGATCTGGCGTCACTACAATGCCGATTCCTTTAAGAGAAATAATAACGGAACATGGATAGCTTGTAGGGAGACAAGCTGTCCATAGGATTTCCAGCTAAGAGCGTCCACTATGATATTTGTGTGACCATGATGATACTTAATAGTGAAATTGTAATCACTAATAAGTTTCATCCACATTCTCTGTCTCAAGTTCAACTCTTTCTGGGTGAAAACATACTTTAAGCCCTTGTGATCCGTAAAGATGCAGCACTTCTTGTCGTATAGGTAATGTCGCCAAATTTTCAAAGCAAAGATTATTGTTCCATGTTCTAGATCACGAGAGGATTGAGTTGTTTGGAAGCATAAGCAATGACTTTCCCATGCTGCATCAAAACACAATCCAAACCTGACAATGATGCATCACTAAAGATTTCAAACTCATCGCCATCGTCCAGAAGAGCAAGGATGGGGGCATGAGTAAGATGATGTTTAAGCACCTGAAAACTCTGTTCACAATTTTCATCCCATTCGAATTTGACTCCCTTCCGGGTTAATTTAGTAAGAGGCAAGGCAATCACCAAGAAATCATGCACAAAGCTTTAGTAATAACTAGCTAGCCCAAGAAAACTCTTCACTTCTGTGACATTCCTCGATTGTTCTCACATAAATACTGCAGAAATCTTCTGAGGGTCTAAACAAATTCCCTAAGTGGAAACCACATACTAGAGGAAACTGATTTGGTCCAGCCCAAATTGACACTTACTAAACTTCGCATACAACTGATGCTTCCTCAATTTCTCTAACACCAACTTTAAATGTTTCGTATGCTCGGCATTACCCTTGGAGTAAATCAAGATGTCATCAATAAATACAATCACAAACCGATCAAGATACGGTATGAAAACTCTATTCATCCAATTCATAAATGTTGCAAATGTATTCGTTAATCCAAAAGGCATGACACAAAATTCATAGTGTCTATACCGAATGTGAAATGCGATCTTCGGTACATCTTCATTCTGAATTAGTAGCTGATGGTAACCCGAACATAGATCGATCTTAAAGAATACCCGAGCACTCTCAATTGATCAAACAAGTCATCAATATGAGGTAGGGATAACGATTCTTCACTGTCACCCGATTAAGTTGTCTATAATCGATTCAGAGTCTCATGGACCCATCATTCTTCTTCACAAATAGTACATGAGTGCCCCAGGGAGACATGCTGGGTTGGACATAGCCTTTATCCACAAGCTTCTGAAGTTGAATCTTTAACTCCCTCAATTTAGCTAGTGTCATTCGATATGGTGCTAAAGAAATAGGGTTAGTACCTGGAAGTAAGTAGATGGTGAATTCAACTTCCCTCGCAGGTGGTAACCCTGGCAAATCTTCAGGAAAGACATCGCTGAATTCATTCACCACTAGCACTTCCCCAACACACATGGAAAGTTCACCCTACTTGACCACGTGAGCCAAGAATCCCACATAACCCTTTTGCAATAACTTCGTCGTCCTAATGGCAAAAATAATATTATTTTGGATAATCATTCGCTTACCCTGAAATGTGATTGATGGTCATCCTTGCTTATCAAATGTCATCAATTTATCTTTACAATCGACATACGTATTGTGCTTAGATAGCCAATTTATTCCTAAAATGATATCGAACTTCAAAAGTTTAAAATGAATCAAATTGACCTCTATAAGTTCCCCTTCAACTATAATTGGGCAATCCCTAAATTCCCATTGTGCATAAAATAAATCTCCAGGGGGCAATTGTATAAACATATCAAACCCAAGCGATGTAGGTTGCGGGTTCACAACCGGTGCAAATTGTGGAGATATGAATGAATATCTAGCACCCGGATCAATCAGAACATGAGCCCAATGACCAAAAACAAGTGAAGTACCCATGATAACTCTTGGTTCCTGCTCTGCCTCCCGCTGAGTCGTGGCATTGATACGTTTGTAGGATCTTGCTCTGCCTTCCGTTGAACCATCACTACGACCTTTACGAGTCCTAGCACCCTAATTATTACGGCCTGCTCGGTTACCATGAGCACGACTGCTAGAAGCTACACCAGAATACTGTGGTTGTCTCTGAACAGGATTCTGAGTACCCGAACTACTACTTCCACCATAACCTGAACTAGAAGTAAGATTTTCTGGTGATTTTCTGGTGGGCGCGCATTAGCGTAATTACGGGCAATATGTCTAGTGCCACCACACCTGAAACACGTGTCTGCATCTGCATTACATACTCCCCAATGACATCTACCACAACACGCATAAACTGTGATCGTTGGATTAAAGTGATTGAAAGATTGTCTCACTATCTCATTGCCAGATCCTTCACTGGAAGATCTTGAACCTTGACCACGAAATTTGAATGAAAATGAGTGTTTAGGATCGAAAGAAGAAGAAGAAGAAGTGGAAGGCTCCCTCATGCTCCGAGATAAGAAACTTTGACATTGCTAATTCTGATTTTGAGGTTGATTCTAAGTAACTCTGTTCCAACGCGACTGCTCAATCCTCAAAGCTGCTTGAACCATCTCTTCATAGGATGCATAAGTTTGTGGTGCCAAGAGTTCGCAAATGTCATCATTTAGAGCAATTTCAAGTTATACAATCATCTATCATAGGTTTCTATAGACTGGGATGTGGTGTCTCGCCAATCGTTGAAAAGTACTATCTAGCTCTATGATCGTTAAGTTGCCCTAGTGAAAACTCAAGAATTTCTGTCTCTTTCTCAACTGGTATTCGGGGCTTAGAAAGTGTTTACTAAAGAGTCTCTTGAAAGTGAGAGTCATTCAATGATTTCCACCAAAATCTCGCATTACCCTTGAGAAATTAACCTGCGGTCTTTGGCCACTCAGCCGTTGGGTAGGACATACCGTCCAGAGTATCCCTAATCTTCTCGAGCTAATCCTTGACCTCCTCACAAACACCATTACATTCAGCTCAGTAACACTGTGACTCCAAGCAATTTCCATGTAAGTATGACTCTGTCCGCTATTCCTAGGGAAAACGTGTCGTAAAGTGGAGGCCAAATGCTGAATCCCACCCATCAAACCAAAACGAGGTTGATGAGGCATATTCTCACTACTAGTGTCCATGATTCTGATAATAGGCAAACAAGATTTAGTAAGACGAAAGATTGTGGTTGCATGAAGGATTATGACTACCAAGTGGAAAGAATGACGTCCTAAGTATGCTCTGATACCAATCTGACATGTTCCAATCCCGATGTCTGAATGACAATGGAATGACCGCGTGCTGGTCGACACCCGAAGGTGACGCAAGCCATTTAATGAATGCATATACCAAGAACATGTGAAACATGTATATAATTTTTCGCACGTAACCATGCAATGTAATAAACAAGTACAAGCCTTAATAAACAAATATAATATTCAATAGCCAAGAATTTAAAAGTGATAATACATGACATGTTCAGACCATGCTACTAATTCGAAACACAAGCGGAAGGAATATTAGAAAGTGTGATTACAAGAGATGTCCTACGCAGGAAGAGGGACACAAATTCACTGATATGGGAATGCATCGTAGCTCGGGTTGTATGCCTCGTTCCGAGGTCCTGAGGGGGTGCAAAACAAAACATGAGTGGACCAAGCTTATATATAAGTAATACTAAAACAATTATACTTCATTGTACTAACCCCCAGCATTAGAAAACTTATATATGAAAATTGGACCCTTGTGATTACTCGAAAATGATGAAAGACGAGTGGTGAGTCACAATCTGAAGAGAATGACGGAATAATATTGACGGTTGATACGGTATACAGAAGAAATGTCATGTGTGGACGTAGCACTACTTTGACATCATCTAATGTTATTTATTTTCACATATTATTGTCACTCACACGAGCTTCGTAGCTTATCTGGGTTTTGCTTTGTTTGGTGCACCATTCCCACGGCGTAGGGTTATTTTGCAGAGTAACGAGTAGCGGTTAAATGAAAAGATTGCAGGTGGTGTAGCTGCAGTGAGCTCAACAGTAAGATTACCACCCTTTGTTGTAAATTATTCCACTGAAGCTCTGATGTATATTATATGTATGAGTCTCAGTGACTCTATGTATTTTATATTGTACCACTACTATCCTTCCGTCACGTGTCGATTCTAAACGTATTTCGGAATTGGGGCGTGACACAGTAGCTACTGATATCATGCTTAGCGATGACATTTAACCTCGTTCCGTTGATGAATGTCGACATAGAACAGATTGGTCAAACTAGAAAGAAGCAATCCAGGTCAAACTCGAGTCACTCGCAAAACGTAAAGTGTTTGGACTTATTGTTCCTACACCACCACGTGTGAAGCCCATTGGCTACAAGTGGGTTTTCATGAGGAAGCGTAATGAGAAGAATGAAATAGTGAGGTAGAAAGCACGCCTCGTAGCACAAGGCTTCTTTCAGCATCCTGGGATTGATTACAAGGAGACGTGTTCCCCCATAATAGACGTCATAACGTTCCGCTACCTTATCAATTTGGTAGTTTCTGAAAAACTGAATATGCAGCTTATGGACATGGTAACGCGTATCTTTATAGGGATCTAGATACAGAAATCTACATGAAAATTCCAAAAGGACTTCCATTGACTGGTTCAAATAGTTCTAGACCATGGAACACTATCTCAATTAAGTTGAGAAGGTCACTCTATGGATTAAAACAATCCGAGCGGAAGTGGTATAACCGTCTTAGTGAATATTTAACAAGTCAGGGTTATGTGAACAACGAATTATGCCCATGCGTGTTCATACAGAAGTCACATTTCGGATTTGCAATCGTTGCAATTTATGTCGACGACATGAACCTCATTAGAACTCCCGCAGAGCTTGAGGAAATTGCTACACACTTGAAATCGAAATTTGAGATGAAAGATCTTAGGAAAAGTCGATACTGCCTCGGCCTAGAGATCGAGCATTGTTCGGATAGAATCCTAGTACAACAATCAAACTACACCTAAAAGGTGTTGTGATGTTTTAATAAGGATAACGCGAAGCCTGCGAGTACACCTATGATCGTTCAGACTCTAGATACTAAACGAGATCCCTTTCGTTGAAATGAGGATGAGGAAGAGATTTTGGAACCCAAAGTTCCATACCTAAATGCAATTGGGGCTTTATTGTACTTGACTCAATGCACTAGACCCGACATCTCCTTCGCTGTTAATCTTTTGACTAGATACAACAATGTGCCCATACGCAAACACTTGAATGGTGTTAAAGACATTTTCTACTACCTCAAGGGTACGACGGATTTGGGCTTATTCTATACCCACGAATCTTCAAGTGTTGCTGCCCTTTATGGTTCTCGAATTGATTCTCGCCTTGTTGGTTACGGAGATGCTGGATATCTATTTGACCCACATAGGGCATGTTCTTAAACGAGTTATGTCTTTACCGTTGGAGACACCGCTATATCTTGTAGGTCTACCAAGCAAACGCTAGTTGCGACTTCTTCGAACTATGCTGAGATTCTCATCCTGAAGCATCGCGTGAGTGTTTTTGGCTGAGAGCAGTTATGGAACATATTTGAAAAACTAGTGGTCTTACTTACGTCGTTGACCTTCTTACAACGATCTTTGAAAACAATGCAACATGTATCAAGCAGTTAAAAAGGGATACATTAAAGGAGATAACACCAAACACATAACGCCGAAGTTCTTTTACTCACACCAACAACAACAGCTTCTGAACATTGAAGTCAAGCAAATCTGTTCCCAGGATAACCTAGCCGATCTCTTCACCAAGTCATTGCCCAAGTCTACTTTTTAGAAGCTCGTCCAAGGAATCGATATGCGTAAATTATCTGAGTTGAATCGCTTGTAGTTCTTTTATTTGGAAGTTATGTCTAACTCATAGGGAGTATCCTGAAGCATACTCACTTGATCTTAATGTACTTTTTTTCCTACAATTAGGAGCATTTTTGACACTGGATTTTTGCTACTTAATGTGGTTTTGACAAGGCACCCATCCTGAGATGATCATACTCAGTTAAGTTCACCACTTTGGTCATGTTTGACATTTGTTTTAGACATTATGCATACTTTTCGCTTTTTTGCTTAGTCTATGGGTTTTCCCCATGCGTTGGGTTTTACCATAGCTAGGTTTTGTGAGTTTTACTACCAATGCATACTTTCTTTATATTTGAGATTCGCATTCACCCGTTGTGCCAATAACTTCATCAATTATTCTACCTTATCTGTTGAAGATCTTATGCGATGGTTAATTGAGTATTTACACACTTAAGGGGGAGTGTTGCAGTCATATTTAGAATAGGAATATGATTGTGTAAATCCTATAAAATATAAGAATATTTCTTATATTCCTATTAGGAGTTGATTACCTATTAAGAGTTGTAATCATAATGGGTAAGGTTTTTACCTATCCTACTACTATAAATAAAGGCACAATTGGGGTAATACAACACACGTCTCACAATTAACTCTCTTCCCTCTTGCTACCGTCGGCCCCCTCTTTCTCTCTAATCCTTTATATATATAACTTTTAAGAGGAGGGATCCCCATTTTTTTTTTTATAAAAATGGTAATTAGTTGTGGAGTCAACACTACATCAAATTTTAATGATCCGATTCGTCTATTTTTCAAGTTGCACCTTATAGATCATCCTTGCAGAGTATTAGCCAAATCAGAAATGTTTAAGACATTTAATTGAGTTCAAAGAAATTAACGAATATTTTGTTATATAAGAAATGATGAAATTTTATCTTGATAATTAAATAGACAAATGATTTTGGATTGAATTGAAATTTTGTAAGAATGATCTATGAAACGAGATTTATAAAATATACGATTCGTATTGTTAAAGTTCGATATGAAGTCTGTCTCATACCTAATCTCAATTTTTTGATAAAAATGGGGATCCGTGGCAAATTAGGCTTTTAGGCTTTTAGCCCACCTTCTACAGTCTCTTCATCGCTCTCTCTCACTTTCCCCTCAAATTGGCTACTATCCAAACAGAAAACAACACAAACCGAAACCTCTGCAAAACCCAAATGAATCACACGCAGCAGCCTTCCCAGCCCCAAGATCTGTCAGATCCCCAACTCCCCCATATCAGAGTCCACCACCCCAACTCTCCCCGACACCACCCCAACTCCCCTCGTCACCACTCCTCCTCCGCCGCCACTCCCACCCCCACCGCCGGCGCGCGCCGCAAGCTCGGCGTCGCCGTTGACCTCTCTGACGAGAGCGCCCACGCCGTCCGCTGGGCTGTCGACCACTACATCCGCCCCGGCGACGCCGTCATCCTCCTCCACGTCAGCCCCACCTCCGTCCTCTTCGGCGCCGACTGGGGCTCCGTTGACCTCTCCATCAATACCAACGACGACATTGATTTCGTCGACAACCACGCCCTGCACGACTCCGTCAGGCAGAAGAAGCTTGAGAACGACTTCGATGCCTTCACCGCCTCCAAGGCCGCCGATCTTGCCAAGCCCTTGAGGGAGGCGCAGATTCCGTACAAGATCCACATCGTCAAGGACCATGACATGAAGGAGCGGCTCTGCTTGGAGGTCGAGAGGCTAGGGCTCAGTGCCGTGATCATGGGGAGCCGAGGGGTCGGCGCTGCCAAGCGTGGGAACGACGGCAGGCTGGGAAGCGTCAGCGATTATTGTGTACACCACTGTGTTTGTCCCGTTGTTGTTGTCCGGTTTCCGGAGGATGACAATTGCGGCGTTGCTGATGGTGGTTCTGGTGCTCCTTCTGTTGCTGCGGCGGTTGTTTCTGTTAAAGAGAATGAGGAGGAAGAGGCCGTGATCAAGCCGGTGCTAAAGGAGGAGCATAAGTCAGGTTAGGGCTTTTTCTCTGATTTAATTTTAGTAACTTCAAGTTTCGATTTTTAATGGTTTTCAGAATCTAGTTTGTTTAGTTGGTGATTGTGTCATATTTGGGTATGATTGTTGCACATTACACATATCTGAAATGACAGCTACAAATGGGAACTTTGTTAATTGTAGCAGTTACTGATGCATCCGTCCAACTTCTCGCAAAACAAAATTTGAATTTGCTTCCGATGTATTTGCGAACTGCAAATGTTTTTGTATTATTGTATGTTATGGACTTACATATCCAAGGTTGATTAATTAAAGTTTGATCTTTTCGCAATGTCCGCAACTTATGCTTGTTTTGTGAAAGCATCATGAGGTTCTTTGAATGTGAACATGTTGTTGAACGAGAACGAGATGCGTTTTATCGCTAGATTAACATGGAGCCTTCCAATTTAAGTTTGCTTACTTTTAGAGTTGCTTGGTCTTTCCAATCTCTCTTAACGATCATCAATCCTTTGTAGAATTTTGTTTGTATATAGAGGTTCTACGCAGCATTTACCATCACCATGCACTTGTGGCACTGGTTTGACCATTTTGGATTTTTCAATTAAATATCCTACCTATGAGAATATCCTTTTCTTTCTTCTGGAAAGATCAAAATTGCTTGGAATTAGCTTTCCCTTTACTAGTATGTGGTTATGCTGCCAGATGCTTCATATAAACAAAAGCAGTCTACCTCTTCTCTCGTTTAATGTTGGAATAAGTTCTCTATGCCAGAAGCTGTAGTATTTTGATAACCTTTTCATATATATGACATGTTTGCGAAATTCATTGGTGATACTTCTAGTTGATTGTTTCCTAGTGTGCACTTCGTATAGGACTGTAGGAAAGAAAATTGTTTGAAACCTTAATGAGGAGCAAGGTTGCTCATATCACTGGAAAGTTTAACTGTAAATTCAGTAGGCTAATCTGCTCCGCATGGTTTGGGTAGCTCCCTGGCATTCTCACTCTGCTGGATAGTCCCTTCTTGTTAGTTGCGATTTTGAGATGAAACGGCTTTGTTCAGGGACCTAATCAGGATTCTTGTATAATGTTTAAAAACAAATCACTAACCTAGTTTGTAAATTTGCTGTTGTCTACACGTCTAGTTGTCAGGGCCCATCCACATCTTTTTGCATCTACCAGTGCTGTACAAATTTTTAGTAGAACAAAAGAGTTTGTTTCATCAGTGACTTTAACTGATATGACTGTATGACTCATATCTTCTTTCACCCCCTGCATGCCTCGAATCAAGTCATCGGGTAATATAACATTTCAGAAGGAATCCTTGAATTAAAATTTTGTCAAAATGCTTATTCATACTGGTTTTAAATGTCCTCTTGTTTATCATTTTGGCTTTTCTCTGAAGAATATTTTGTTCCTTTTTAATCTCTCACGTATGAATAGGTGAACGCGTATAGAGTTGGGATATGTTTTTCACCCTTAGCCATGATAGAACCAAGAACTATTTTCTAATGTGTTTATTCTGAACTAGTTGATTAAGCGATGCTTTACGACATTGACATGTGAGGTACATTAAATAATATTCTTATTATTTTGTTTCGCACATATTGGACTTTAAATAATGTACATTATTTTGGGATAATCTTAGCCACTAAGGCCATCTCCAACCGAGGGTTGGCCAGATGGCTCATTTTAGCCCTCTGGCCTTCAAGAAATTAATATTTTAATGAACAATACAGGGCCATATTTGCCTCTGTCTTCAACCGAGGGCCAAAGGGCCATAGGGCTCGTTTTAGCCCTATCACAAAAAACTGTCTCCAACCGAGGGCCATAGGGCTAAACATAATTTATTATTTAAAAATTACAACTTAAATTCAAAACCCACCTAATTTGCCTTTCAATCCAAGAACTGGTAGTATCTCTATAAATGAGTACATGAGGCGCTATAGAATGATACGTTCTCGTGCTACAAACAAGTACCTACAACAGGATCTTGTTGCACATCTTTGGGCCAAAAGAAGCATGGAGTAGGCGTTTAAGTTTTATGTTGTTAAATGTTTTTTTTATGTTGTATAATTTGTATGTTGGTTAATGTTATTTAATGTTTCATATTGTTTGATGTTGTTTCATGTTACTTAATTTAATTTAATGTTGTATAAATTTTGTGAAATAGAAGTTATAGAAAAAATTTTGTAAATAAAAAGTAATAATAAAACTGTAAAAAAAAAAAAAAAAAAAAATCAAATGCAACGGTTAGCTGACGATAACTAGCCATTGCATTTGAATTTTAGCTTAAAGATTCCTGGCGGTTATAACCGATAGGAATAATGATTTTTCTGGCCAGCCATGCAACCAGCCCTCCATCCCTTTCAGATTCCATGGGGCCCTCTCAGATTCCACGAGCCCTTTGGCCTAGCCCTTGGTTGGAGATGGTTTTCGTGCTATTTTCGGTCCTCTGGCTCTCTGGATCCTTCGGTTGGAGATGACCTAAGTAGTAGTTGTCTTCTTGTGATTTTCAGTTGTTACTCAATTTGGTTTATTAGCTCTGGGATAGTGTTTCCTCTGTACAAGTTGGTGCATTGGTAACATTGTAGCGATTTTGCATGATAAAAATTTGGGCTGCATGAAATAATGGGCATGATAATAATTACAACATATACATATGGGTGGTGCTATCCACACACCCATTTTTACCTCATGCACACCCCTCTCAATTTCCGGACGTCGGATTGAATGAAACGCTACCCTATCCACATATATGTATTTACTATTGTAGCCTCAAGGTTGATGGATAATAAAGGCATATCGTAAGGTTGTGTGAAAGAAGAGACCTTGCAACTAGTTCTGGAAGGGCTGAATTGCCGTTACAGCTTTTAAGATTTTTTTTTTTGTTTTGTGTGCGTATGCAAGTGAGTTTGTATCGTTCAAAAAGAGTGGAGGGTGAGCAAATATTGTTTTGGCTTGAAATATTTTCTGTATTTTCATATTAATGACACTATTATTTGTGTTTTTTTTTTTTTTTTCTTGTGGCAGAAGCTTAGCAGGTTTTCCGATCTCCGTAGTTGAATCCTCTCAAGTACAGGTCGCATTTAATGCCAAATGTCACTATTCTTGCTTGTAACTTGTTATTGTAAAGTTTTTGAGTCGTTTATGGTGAATGAGTGTAGGTGACCAATTCAACTCATTTTATATGGTGCAGTTTGTGTAGATGTTTGAGTCGACTGGGTGTGGTGTCAAGATACGTTGAGTCCAGACTGCTTGCTCTCCTCACCAACAGCTCTTTCTCATGTATGAACTTTGGGATGATTGGAGATGGTATTTGTACGGTGAATGAGGTTTAGGGTTTCTATGGCACATTTCCTACTTTGTTCGACCGCTTTGTGACTCACCTACTCCTTTTAGTTTTGAGTGATGTGCTTCTTGTTGCTAGTATGATGCAAATTTAATTATTGGATGTTTATATTTGGATTCCTTGGTATGGTAAGGTACTTTCTACCACAACCATGATTACATTACTTTTCAAAGTCATGCATGTTGTCGTGTCGGATTTGTCCTAAAGAGTGATGCTAAATATAGTCGCCCACGTGCGCATGAGTGACTGTAAGCCGTTAATGCGTTGTGGGTTCCGTTGTGTGGTAGTCTGATGTTCTAGAGGGGAGCATAATGATGGGCTTTTCTTTCAACTGGAATAGATATATGCCTAACAAGTGAATTGCTTTGGCATGCAAGCATCAAGCAACAGTCCAACAATGACATCGTAGTAACGCACTGAATCTTTTTTCAAACCGACATTGTGATGCCAATGTCAACGGCGTATGATCGATTATGAGAAATTGTTGGTTAGCCAAGTGTTTCAAAAATAATACTTTTATTAATAGAAATGGATTGTCTGCATTCGGATAAAGACGTGCATGACACGGTAACAACGATACCGTAATGTTCGGACACGTGCATACCCGAAATAATGGTAACAACGATACCGTAATGTTCCTTGTGCATAACCGAAATAACATATATAGGGTAATGCTATCTACACATGTTTTTATTTTTCACATCCTTAATTTTTGTCCGTTGAATTTAAACACTCTCCTGTGTATATATATACCTTCCAAGAAGTGATGCGAATGAGGAAGCAAAGCAATCAAGTCGAAAATTAAAACTAAACCAAAACACACGATAAACATTACTATTTCTTCACCAAACAAAAATGGAAATTAAAGCTACCTCTTACTTCCATACCACCAGCGACTTGGTCTCTCAACTTGTCAACCCGCGCCTAATTCTTTCCATTCTAAGTGCACCCACAGCCCCGGCGGGTCCCCTTTCCCCATATTATCTCCAATTTTTATGTTTTTCTTTTAGTTGTCATAAAAATTACGCTATTACAACGCTGGTGCGGTTTGCAAATTTCAACTCAGAATGTTTTATATCTGGTACACATGTTTTAGAAATGCTCATGGAAGACATTACTAATCCTCTGTGATTCACATTTTTTGCTTCATCCTTTATTACTTGGACTCAATCTCTTTGAATTCGGAAGTCTCCATCCAAGAAAAATGCTAAGAAGATTCTCTTAAAAGTAAAACTCTTTATAGACTTTTTTGTCATCTCATGTTTTATAATGCTAACACAGAACTTAATGTTAAACCACTTTTGAGAGAATTTGAAATCTCATTTTGATAGAATCTCCTTACATAATCTTAAAGTAAAGATACGTGCAAAGATGATGCCATTACGACTATACTGAATGAGAGACTAATTTTCAGTAAGAACTAGTGGTACTAAGTGAAGACAACTATCACTCCAAGAATTAAAATTAGAATAATATTAGTAAGATCAAATTTTTTAAACAAAACTATATGTCATAAAGAAATAAACACGTTAATCAACACTTAATTAATAATTTAATCATCTACAAGTTATTTGATTTACAAATTTTGATGCCTCTAACATTATCCTTAAATCATCTACAACCACATCATTTGATTTACAAATTTTGATCTCTCCGAGATTAACTTTAAAATTATGAATATATGTCATTCTTCAAAGGTGAAGTCCCACGCATTCGCTTCGACACCGAATATTCCTCTTCCTCTTCCTCTTCTTTACTGCTCGAACAACTAGCCACCAGCGGAGGCTCCGCGGCCGAATACGAACAACACGACCATGGAACCACCTGATTCTCATCTTCATCACTCTCGTCACAATCATCATCGTCATCATCCTCCTCCTCGTCATCATCATCGCCGTCATTCTCCGCTTCGCTTTCTTGAACCTCCCCCCGCCGCTCGAACTTACTCCCGCGGCGTTCCACGCATGTCTCGCAGACAGAGACCGTCGGCGTGAGCTTGGAACCCGACCCCGTCCACGGCGTCAGCGACTGGCATCCGTGGCAGAGGAGGCTCCTTGGATGCTTCGCCACCAGAAAGTTAGCTCCGTGAACCTTCCTGTCGCAGTCCCAGCACAGCCTCGCCTGGTCCGCCTCGCAGTGAACCCGCGCCCGAACTCCGCAAAGTTCGCACTCTCTCATTTTTCTCCGCCTCTCGTATTTTCTGCTTCCTCCGTCTGAGCACACCAAGATTTATGTACGAATCGCGCGCTCGCAGCCTTGTACCGCGTGGCGGAAATACCCCTATACTTCAGATTTAATTACGTGACTTTATACGGTAAAGGAAGTAGGATCGGAGGCTGTTTTGTCAATCCAAGAAGAGTGAAGCAAATTGGAAAAATACCTTCACCAGTTGCTTCGAAGTTGTTTTAGCTTCTTCTCCACGATGGATATCCGCGGCTGCAGTTCAGCTTTTATATCCCGCGCTGAGGTCCACGCATTTTCCCCCACGTGACCAGCACGTGACGATTGACGATTTGATTCCTCTCCGCGTGGCGGCGTTCTGGTGGCTGTTAATGGTATGGGCGTTCCTAGGCCTTCTATTCCTGTACATGCTCGCCCTACGACTACAATCCCTCATCGCCACCGGTGAGCGCCACGTGTTGTGGGATTTATGGAACTTTTTTCAAAAGCAAAAAAATTTTCATTGGAACCGGAACATAGATTCTGTGCTCATGTGGCGACCCACCAATATAGAGCTTGTAGTTTGTGGAGAGTGCAGGCTGAAGGTGTATGTTCACAATCTTATTTATCATCGTTAAATGAGTTTAAATTTTGAGATTTATATTTATCTATTACATGAATTTTGAAATTCAAACTTATCTAACGATAAAAAACAGAATGATGAGTATATACCATATTAAATAGTAGTGAGCAAAAATAGTCCCAATCTGTGGGCGCCTCCGGTTTCCAAAGTTTGCCAATTTGGACAGTTGCAAGCCACAAGGGAAAGAAATTGGGGTGTGCGGCCACGTGACGCCCATGGCTTTCCTCTTAAAGGAGGTTTGGACCCATTACAAAAGTCTATTGACTTATCAGCTGCCAATGGGTAATAATTAGTTATAACAATAATGATTCTTCTGCGTAATCTTTTTGCATTTTTAAATCGAATTTGTCTTAGCAGATGGCACGACTTGATTTGTTTGTTTGTTTGTTTTTTTTTTTTTTTTTTTTTTTTTAACAAATGATATTATTTAAACTAAAGAGAAGTGGATAGATTTAGCCTATCTACACTAATTGAAAGGGAGTGAGGTTAGTCTCATAATGAGTTAGCAAAAATATGGTTTAAATTAGTTTTTGACGAAAATCGAACCTAAGACCTCTCACTTACAAATAAAGAAGAATACCACTAGATCGTAATACTAAGTAACATTATTAATTTGTTTTGTCTGATAGAAAATATACAAAGAATTTTGAGATAAATACTAGGGCCACAAGTTATGGGCAGGGAAAGGGTTTGATTGTGGCCATGTCCTTAGGATCAGGATCCTATTTGGATTATCTTTGTGAGGATTTTTGGAATCTTCCAATCATGTCTGTTCATCGTACATCGTGCAGCAAGTTTTCGTTAAGTATTGTTTATATTCAATTTTAAATAAAAGAATTTACAATGATTTCTTACTGTACGATGTACAATGATTGAACGTGATTGGAGGATCTCCAAGATCCTCACAAAGAGGATCCGAAGGATCCTCATTCTTAGGGATTACGTATTACGAGATAATGACATTAACATATAGTCTGGGTATAGCTGCTTAGTATTACGAAAAACTGATATTCTTCTTCATTTATAAGTGAAATATATTAGTTATAGATCTTGTTTACAGCAAGTTTAAAATCCATTTTTTCATTCTCATTATAAATATATTGGTGTATTTAAGAATACCAGACATGTATAATCTAGTATCAGAAAATGAAAATAAATTGAAGATTTTCGTTGCATATAATTATGACTAATTAAATAATGCATTTGAACTGTTAATCATAACAAACAAACTTGATATCGGTTATAAATCAAGTTAAACATTGTTATCGAATGAATTTTTATATACTAACTTCTCACACACTTCTGTTTAATCTTATCATTTATTTTTATTTGATTTATTTAATCCAATTACTAAAATCAAATAAGAGTATAAAAAAATAAAATTGTCGTGTGAAGAAATTTATCTCCCTTTGATTTAGTACGTCAAATAGCATTGTTATAACAAAACAGTGATGACTTGGAAAATTTTCACGTGATGATCCTATGTGGCATATGATTACATCGTGGGAAATCTTTGTTTGGTGAGGTGGAGGTATGGCGAGTTGCAGGGAGTTTCTTGTACATGTGTGTGGTGGAGGTTGAAGATATGACAGGTTCTTTGGATCAGGACAGAGGGGAAGGTGCATGTTCATTTTCCTTGCGTGTAACCCCCGACCATGGATGGAGGGCGACGGCTACAGTGATGTGTTGTAGGCACCCCACTAATAATATGTGTCCACTACAGAGATGGACAATATACATCTTATAAACATAAAAAGAATAAATGACATTAGATCAGTGGAACACACACAAATTCATTTATTCTTTTTATGTTTATAAGATGTATTGTCCATGGTTAAGGCTGTACTTTTTAACTACTTTTTGAGTTCAAATTTTTGCATTTTTTAAAAAGTAAATTAGTGCAAAACATGGTTTATATCAAAAAAGTAAAAATAAATAATAAAGTAGGAACGGTCATGATTAGCTCACTCGCACATGTTGATCATATTATACACTACTAGAAATTTGGCTATAAGCCACTCTTTTCATTCGGTGGCTATTGTCAAGTGTTGCCACTCATATTGGTGGCAAACCTGTATGGCCACTAAGCACCCACTAAACTAGAGAGTGTGGCCTATGTAGAGGACTCTATTGTTACAATAGCTACCAATATTACATTGGTGGGTATGTGAATAGTACAACATTTTTATATTTTATAATTATTTCTAAATTTCAAAGCATGTCATTGTCTCTCTTATTAGTGGCTAGGTTTGAGACTAACATTGGTGGCTTTTATACTCATACACCCACCAATCCTATGTGTCTCTATTAGGATTAGTGGCTTTTAAAGTTAGGCACCAACACTGGTGTGAATCTATAGCATTCCAAATGTCCGGTAGGTTGGAATTGTATTACATGCATTTTAGTAATAGCTATGTACTCTATTAAAACTCAGCTTCTTAATATAGAATTGGCAAGAAATTTAAATTTTCAAAAGGATTCACATTGACAACCAACCACACTTTATATCCCCATACATTTATCAATAACAAGGTTTGTCTCTATTAAAGACACCATATTACATTCAAGTCTGTTGTCCAACACATCCAAGTACCCAAGGATGATGACATTACATTTTGTTTCACCTATGTACCTATGCACATCCACCAACAACAAACTGAACAAACAACTCCACCCACTTGGATCTATGCCTTCCCTATGGCATTTGTATATATACATGAAGCAAAATTCACAAAAACGTATCACAGTTAGCTTATCACTTACTGAAGCCAGTGACATTCACCATGCATGGACGATACCCAAGCTCATCATCTGTGCCATTATTCTGTACCACAACAAAACCCTCATCTTCAACTTCTCCACTTGCTTGGATCTCCATACCATTCCCTTGTTCAATTCTATTGACACAAACTTGAGGCACATCAATGTGATTTGGTTCCACCATGCCTCCATCAGCAGCCCTCTTCAGCGCGAACATAATTTCAGCCCTCATTTCACGCTTCATATTCTCCACTTCCAATTCCACCTGTCTATTGTGTGCCACCATTGACTCGGCATATTCTTTCCTCAATTGTGCAACCACATTTGCTGCCTCAATCCTTTGCCTTTCTTCTCTCTCACTTGCCTCCATCTTAAGTTTCTCAATTTCAAAGTTAGCAGCTTTTCTTTGCTCCTCATACGATGCTTTAATTGCTTCAACCTCTCTACAAATTCCCCTTTTCTCAGTTATAATACCTGGCACATCAGACCACACAACCCCTGTCCCAAACCCTCTTACACGGTTGTCTCTCTCAGGCCCCAATACATTAGCGTACACAATATGCCGAACCTCATCAGTTATGATCTCATTCCTATCCTCGTACAACTTCAGGTTTGTATTGAATTCATCCTGCAAGTTGTTTCCAAAATTAATTACCAATGTATTTGCACTGTATATACATTTGAAAGCCTTCTAAATCAAAGATATTCCAACCATGTTTCTCAAAAAAACTAGTACTATTAGTTATTGTTCTGTTCTTCAGACTACAGTGCCTACCAATAAACTCATATGCATCAGAATCTTTCATTACTTCACTGTATTCACTAATGCAAGCTGCTGTTGCCTTATGCTCTTTGTTTCACTGACATTAAATAGCACATAATCTAATACACCTGATTGTTCACATTCCACAAACCTTTTATATATCTCACCTACAGATAAATTGTAGCAGCCGGTAATTGATGGCATACTTACAATTATTGCAGCTGATCGAGCATCCACTGGTTCCCCATTCTTCCGAGTATGTGTTAGCGTAAAGAATGTGATGCGGTCTGGTTTGCTTCCATTCGCTTGTTCCTGTTAACAGAAATTGTCAAACAACTAATTGACGAGTAATTTCATAACATTATTTTCGACCGGCACCTTCATTCCATGTGCACTAACATGTAGTTAAGTTACCATAACATAGAACTCACGGCAGAGCCTTACATGTTCGTGTCTGAATTGCGCAAAAGACTTGGTTCCAGTCGTGTGATTTATTTGTAGCGCTTTCCTGTTCTTTCTACATGATGTAGCACGCTTCTACAGATGCCAAGTTTAGCATGCATTATTAGGGCTATGTGAAAGGAAATTCATCCTAATTTCCAATACATACAATCCATACATTTATCATCCACATTATGTCATAACTAAATAAAGCATATATGGTGCATAAAAAAGGAAGAACTTTGATCATTGTGTGTACTACCTGAGCATCTACAGTGTCCTATAGCTGTACTAACATTTTCCATTGGCCTTGGTTGACACGGCCATCATGACAATGGAACCTCTCCGCTAACGGTGAGTGCAGGCATGGCGTATAGTATGCCTTCTTCAGGTTTGCCTTGTAATCCTTCCATCTATCATTCAACTTCTTCTCACAAACCCGCCGAATTTTGGGCTCCAATTCGAGTGTTATACCATCTGTCCAATCAAGAGTCCCCTGCCCATGTACATATACATGATGTTGTTAATTATGCACCATCATTTAATACATGAATTATGAATTTGTATAGTGAACCCGTAATACCCATCCAGTAGGTTTCAAATATTTGTGTAATCGTAAAAATTAAATTTACAGCAGACAAAGTTAAAAGAAGCCTCATTGCGCATCACCAATCTGCATAGATGCTGCCTTTTAGTGGTGTATAATGTGCTATACACCGTATTGTAATTGTCTATGGAGCCTCTTACGACATAATTGGTGCATCTCATTTCAAATATATCACAATGAACCCCAATTTATTGTACTGCTACTTTCTAAGTCACCAACTGCAAAATAATTGACATGGCCAATTATTTGTTAAACTTGTGTATGGATAACAGCAGTTCAGGTCAAAGTAGGTTTCGAATGCATTAATCATAATTAAAAGCCTAAGGCTTCAACCCTGCTTGTTGAGTAAGTCAATAATAGGCCATGTGATGCCATTATGTGGTTTTTTTTTTTTCCAGGGTTACAACTAAAAAGCAATGAAATAACTAGCTATATATATAGGAAAACCAACCAACCATTAATGCCTTTACTGTTGATTTACCTTAATCCTCTGCCAAGCACGATCCATGTTTGAAGCCCTGTAGAAATGCCTCCAATCAACTACATTAATTGGAAAATATGATGCTTCTTGAGCTAGCATTCCTAAGAACCTAGAAAATCTAGCAACGGTATGAGGAGGCTCTACCGGCTGCCCTTGCTCATTAAATTTCATCAGCTCCTTTGTACCATTTGGTGCCCATCGTGGCCTATTTATTCCCCTACTCGCCTGCACTGAACGGGTTATACGTTGACGTTCATCCACGATGCCTTCGACATTATTTGGAATTGTGAATTGCTGTATGTGGTCATGTTCCATCAGGTTGAATGCCAATGGTTGAGTTTCGATGCCTTCGTCAATCGACATTGATGCAACTGAGTTATTCTTGCTGACCCACAGCACCTTCGTAATAACTTTTCATGTAAACACAACACAAGAGTGTTTAATTAACATTTGTAAACAAAAGCATTTCAATTTAACACCTCAATTAATTTCCTAGTAAGAAGAGAAGAGTGGTAGATACCTGCTGCAATGGCTTTAATGTAACCTCTCTGCCTGAAGATAATTTCTTCTTTGAGTTGATAACTTGATGCATCTAAACAGCTAAAGTGAATAAAGTTAATTAAATGAATCCACACACGTTTCCTATTTGAGAGCAGCAAATTGAAAATTTGGCAGATACTTAACTTGAGCGGGAAATCCTCCCGCCCAGTAATCCCTAGGAAAACAATTATTTAATTCATACACACTTATGGAGGTCAGCAGGTAGCCACAAAAAATGGCCAGGTGTTGCTATTACCAAATAAAATAATTGGCAACCCATTAAATAATTGATCAGTCTGTGAGGTGGCAGATGGTTGATGAGATTGGCATATGCATTGTGTGGTCAAATTTGAGTGCTTTTGTAAGAAGAATCCCGGAACTATTAATTTTCCACACCCTAATTAAATGTTAATCCACTAAGTGGGTGTGAACTTACAATTAAGTGCCCTGCCCTCCATTCTAATCTCAATTATAAATATCAACCTTGAAGAGGTTTTTGGACGTACAGCAGTTTCAACTTCGTCTGAAATTTACACCTAATCACCAATGTCGCCTTTATTCCCAAATGCTCGCAGACAGCTATTTTGTAACAGAAGTGAAGACCTTTTTCCTACAGTGGATCATGAAGTGCTTAGTCCCACGATGCGTGCCCCAACCAATAACATTGCAACCCCAGTTCCCACCCAAGAAAACCTTGTCCCTGTGCTCACTGCCAATCATGAAGATCCTGATTTTTGGCGTTACCTAGAAGCTAACTTTCACATTCAATTCGAGTACGAGCAAAACCCCACACTGGATTCAGGTGCTAACCAGCAGTTCAAATCCCCTGCAAAGACAACTACTGCTTCGGGTGAATGGAACGACTTCTCGCATGGCTCTAACATGCCTATTTACCCTCCTCAATCACCCAATCCCTTGATCAATATTTATTGTCCTCGTTATGATGAGGCAGCGAAAAATGTGATCTTGAAAGATGAGCACTTTCCATCTGATCTTCCAGGTTTCGGTGTGAATGTGATTCCTCCCTGGTCCAACGAAATCGGCTACATGAAGCATGGTAGCAGTGGAAAGCATCCTTGCATCAATGGTGATATTGACAAATTAATGAGTAGTGGAAAGCAACCTTCCATCAGTGGTGACACAGTGAAAATAATATCATCTTTTTTCCCGGGTGATTCATACCGCTTTGATCCTATTGAGATTTGCAATGCTGTACATTTCGATTCTGATTCTGATTGTACCAGTACTGCGAGGACTCGTCATCCTCAAAAAAGGTACAAGGCAGTTAAGGAGTGTGCTGCGTGCGAATATGTGGGTGGTCAAGAACATTGTGATTGGATGAATCGTGCTACAGGTCAAGCAAAACAGGAAGTCATCCCCAAAGATATGCAGAATGCAAAATCACCATCCGATGATGCTTATGGTAAGAAGAGTTGAACCTGTTTGGGAATGGATGTTATATTATGCTATTAGTATTCACGTATGTCTAGTGCAATGCAAGATATCAACCTTTACAAAACAAATCTCTAGTCTTTTGCTCTATGTAAACATTCATACTCAGATTGTACCTCCGTACAAGATATGGATGTTTATCTTATGAACCTATGCAGTTGGTAACTATATAGACCGTTATGTTATTTTTGTTTCTGTATGGATGGTTTCTGGAATCAATATCATGTATGACTACTCTATGTATTTTGCAATTATAATAATGTGTAGTAGTTTGATTTATACGTATTCAGCTACAGTTGCGCTCATTAAATAGCATGACAGAAAAACAAAGAAATCTGAAGACAAAATATATAGTCAAGTAATGCTTACATCTTCCAGAGCAGATGAATGGTTAGAAACTTCAAAGTTTAGAGGAGAAAACGTTGGTTGCGAATTTCCTTCAAGATCCCTAGCTATACCATGTAGAGCTTTAATAGTACAACCAAACATGTTTTTAAGCTTTCCTAATCTTCCTCGTAGTTCTTCAATAGCTTTCAAAATTAAGCCAAATTAATAATGAAGTTGTATATAGACTGACAATTCAATCTCAGGAATGCATGCAAAGACAATCATCTTCTTATCTAGACCTTACCTCCGCCATCGTTGATACAAAGGACTGCATGTCCTCTTCCATATATTTTAATTGCTGCTCCTGTTGTGTCACTGCAAATGCCACAATGTTATGCAAGACTTCAAGGTGCTGAGTTAATGTGGACTGAAATTTCTTGACTAGTATCCGGTTTTCATCTTCAATTTTGTCATTCCACTCTACAAAACCATCCATGGTCATAATCATAAATAACCCGAAGTTGTGAGGGAGATCTGATGCAGCATTCTCTAGCTCTGCTCTAATTAGCTCAAATGCACGCCCAACGAGTGATTTCTCTGAAAGTTAACAATGGAATAATAGTAAGAAAAGGGCATTTAAATGTACCTTCCAGCTTTAAATTAATATATGCATAAATATAAACATGAACTAGTGTAGAATAATCCCGAATGTCGACTGTATAACTTTAAAGTAAGATGAAATGGAGAGAATCTATCTATGGTCTAAAAATGCAGATGGTGGCACGACAATTTGTTTTAGCAGCCAACTTTGCTCACCCAATTGGAGGAGATTGACTATCAGAAATTCCTTCTCTTTCATGGTCGCATTTGCTTGTCAACGCTTGTCGTCAAGATTATATAGTTCATGTCCAGTTTCCTCAAGCATTATCTGAATATAAAGTGTTTAATTATCTCAGAACAAGAGCAGAAAGAACAAAATGAGACTCTGTAAGTCCATATTACAAATGTATTACCTCAGTTTTTCCAAGTTTATCATTCAATTGTACAACCAAAAGTTGTTGACAACTGTAAAGTTCCTGAAGCTCCAGCAATTGCTGCTCTTAGGCCAACGTAACGTTTATATTAGTTCCCACCTTGTAGTCAATATTATTCAAAACGAAAGGAATGAAATCTTGACGGAGATACCTTGTCTTTTGAATCATAATAAAGTTCAATCCGCTCTATCTTTTCAGCCACTGCATACAGTAAATAAAGAGTTAATGAAGTTAATAACCAGTCAATTGTGAATGTAGGAAAAGCAGTCCATAATTCATTTAAATGACAAGAATAAGACCTTCTTCTCTGCTTCTTCACTAACATAACGATCTCATGGTATATATATTCCATTCTTCTCTCTGGCAGCATATACCTCTGCATGAACATAAGAAACATGTCATACAATTTAGCTTGCAGCACAGTAACACTAAAGAATCATTAAATAACCTGTGAAACAAAAAAAAAATCTCTGGACAGAGAGATTGAGAGCACATCAACGCTGGAATCAGTTAACAACCTTGCTTGAACATACGATCAATCTCAGAATACAAATCGTTGATCAAAGCAGACTTCATCATTTTTTGATTGACCTGAAACATTAACCAACAACAAACCATAACAAGGGTTAGAATGAAAGACATTTGAACTATATAATTTGTGAGAACAGGGATGGTGCAAACTTTTCACCTCTGGTTTGTTCTTTATATTTTTGGCACGGTGTGCATAGTCGAACGTGTTGAGTGTTTCTTCCAAACACTACATGAAGCTGCCACTTAAAGACACCAATTAAATATATTGCATATAATACGAAATCAAAAAACTAATAGTCAGGGCAATGCTTGGTTCAGGAATGAATGTCAAAATGTACAAATATTTCCATATCCTACAACACTGTCAGCGAATCAATACTTCGTATAACTAGTACGTTCATCAAAAGTGAGATGCTTTTACAAGCAATCTTCAAAGTCTTGGGCGTCTACATCGATTCTAACTCGAACCTCATCATTATCACCAGTTGCATGTTCGACATCTTGTCCATCGCACGGATCATCATCATGTGTTGAGGACATATCAAAGAAATCACGTGGTCTTGTTTTGATTGCAACATGCCATTCTATATCTGTTGGGTCTTGTACATAGAACACTTGTAGTGCTTGTGATGCGAGAATGAATGGGTCACTTGTAGACGAAATCTTATTGAAGTTAACCAATCTAAAGCCATATCTGTCTGATTTTACTCCCTCACCTGTATTTCTGGAAGTGCCATCAAACCAGTTGCACTTGAATAATACCACTGTCCGTTCCATATGGTACTTGATTTCAAATACATCTGTTAGAACCCCATAGTAGTCTACCAAACCGGTAACAGGGTTCCGGTCACGTGGGCCAGCATAACTTGGAACATTAGACTGTAGGAAAACACCATAGTTTTGGTAATTCCCATTGGATTGTGTGCCTATTACTTTGAACCTGAACCCATTACATACAAAAATCTTATATCTCCGACACCATTTACTAGGTCCATTAGCAAGCGCTACTAAGTCGTCAGTTGCCCTTGGGTCACTTGATTGTTGCAATTGATTAACCTACACAATTTACACCCACGTTCATATGCATAGTTAAGAATAGGAAGCTAAATAGGAAACCAGTACACGCAGAATCAACTTATTCCGTACTAACATGTTTTTCAAACCAATCTGGGAAGGATTTAATAGCTTCTTTCTCTGCTTGTAGCATGGTTACACGCCTCCCTCGAGTTTTTTGAGCATTCTCCACATAACTTCTGTATGTGAAAATAAAGTCATTCTCACTCTGTATAACCAAAAGGAGAGATTCAGAAGTTGGTGCCATTTAACTGCAATATATAAGATTTAAGTGTAATCACCTCCTATATGCCATTGACTTATCACAATTGGCTAAAACATACGATCGTGCAATCTCCCAATCGTGGTTGTCAAGATGATAATCTTCCCGCATACCAAGTGAATGCCCAGTGGCACAAAATATGTCAAAGTCACCCTCATAGTCAGGACGTATTCTATCTGCATTTCGGCTTGGACGGTTCAAACGTGTCTCCACGCCTTCCAAATACATCCCACAAAAAGACAAGCACTCCTCAGCCAGATATCCTTGGGTCATGCTTCCCTCTGGTCGATTTTTATTTCGAACATACTTCTTCAACGTCAGCAGGAACCTAATTTAAATAGGACAACATCAAATTTGTTGTTCTAAATTGTATGATGCACAGATGTAATAACCATACAAATATATTAAAAGTTAAGGAATACCTCTCAATTGGGTACATCCATCTGTAGTGCACCGGACCTGCAAGTGCAGCTTCCTCGACAAGATGTATTGTGAGGTAAAGACTGACGACAAAGAATGCAGGCGGTAATATCCTTTCCAATTGGCATAGGATCATAACTATTTTGGGTGTGAGTTTGCGAAAGCATTCCACTGACCCTTTTTTAGTACACAAATGTCTGAAGAATGCACTTAGTTCCAATAATATCTGTGCAGTCGCAGTTGGGAGGCATTTACGTATGGCAATTGGAAGGAATTGCTGCATTAAAACATGCCAATCATGACTTTTAAGTCCCCTTACGATCTTTTCCTTTGTATGCACAAGTCGTGAAATATTGGACGAGTAATTGTCAGGCACTTGTATTGAGGCTAAAACCTTGCAAAACAATTCCTTCTCTAATGGTTTCATAGTATATACACCGGGAGGCATCTTTGGCTTTCCATTGACAAATTTTCTGTGCAACTCCGGTTTCATGCCCATCAATTCCAGATCCAACCTTGCATTCAAGTTATCCTTGCTTTTCCCAACAATACCCAGCAGAGTTGCAACCAAACTTTCAGTGACATTTTTTTCAATGTGCATGACATCAAGGCAATGTCGAAGCACAAGATGTTCCCAATACGGCAACTTGAAGAAAATACTATGTTTCTTCCATGGCCCAACTGTTGCTCTGGGTAGTGGTCTTTTTTCTCCAACCACTTTCCGTGGGGTCTTACCATATTTGAACCGTAAAATGGACAACTGTCGACGACATTCACATCCGGTCAAGGGGGAAGGTGCTTGCTCTCTCTCGTCAGAAAGATTAAAGGCTTTCCTCTGTCGACGAAAAACATGTGACATGGGCAAGAAACGACGGTGACCCATATAACAATATTTCCTACCCTTTTTAAGATATGTCGACTCAGTCTTGTAGTTGCAACAAGGACATGCTAATTTCCCATGTGTGCTCCAACCGGACAAGTTCCCATAGGCGGGGAAGTCGCTAATAGTCCATAAAACAGCTGCTCGTAAGGTGAAGGTCTCTTGCCTAAATGTATCATAAGTGGGAACCCCTGAGGTCCACAATACTTTCAGCTCGTCTATTAATGGTTCAAGGTATACGTCAATATCATTTCCCGAAGATTCTTTTCCCGGTATTAACAAAGCCATCAATATGAACGGTGCTTTCATACACAACCAAGGTGGTAAATTGTAGACAGTCAACAATACTGGCCAGATGCTATAGTCGGAGCTGCATTTTCCGAAGGGGTTGAATCCGTCACTTGCCAACCCAAGACGTACATTGCGCATTTCATCACCAAATGTTGGAAATTTCAAATCTAATTGCTTCCATGCAAAGGAATCAGCTGGATGTCTTAAGAAGCCATCCTCGGGGCGAGAAAGCCCATGCCAACACATATCTTCACTGGTGTGTCGAGACATGTAAAGCCTTTGTAAGCGAGGTGTAATAGGAAAATATCTTAGCACCTTCCGAGGTATTCTCTTTTTACTGCTTCGTGATGTCTCATCAACCTCGGTTGTATATCTGGACACACCACATGTTTGACAAGCATCTAAACCACTGTTATGTTTCCAATACAACATGCAGTCATTTTCACATGCATGGATCTTTTGGTGAGGCAACATGAAATTTTTCAGCAATCCCTTTGTACTCATCACGTTATTTGGTAAAGAATGACCATTTGGGAGTATATGTTTCAAAAGCTGAAGATTAGCTTGCACTGCACTTTCGCTGCACCCATATAAACACTTGTTTTGAAATACTCGTATTAGGAAGTCCATTTTCTTCATACCACAACCCGGATATAATTCTGCGTTGCCGTCTTGCACCATGGCTTCAAACTTACGTGCATATGCAGGTATCACAGTTTCCTGCCCGCTGTGATTATTAATAGGCATGCCACCCATTACACTGGGACGAGAGAAAATATCTTCAAGCAAGGGGCCTAGTTCACAATAAGGATTAGTAACAGTAGCACTTTGTTGTGCAGCTTGGCTACTTGCAATAGGGTCACCAAATGTCTCTCCATGCCATACCCACGAGCCTTCCAAGTATGAACGGTCCATACCTTCAACAATTAGATGTGCTTCAACTTCATTCTTACTCAACCAGAACCTATTCAAGCATTTAGCACATGGACATTTGATGTTGCCATCAAGAGAAGAAACTTGCAATGAGTTTGAGATAAATTTTGCTAGCCCTGTTCTGTAATCCTCTGTAAACGGATTCAAACTGGCCTAACTTTTGTCCATCATTACTGAATATAATCAATAGTTTGCAGAATTGGAACAATAAGGTGCCTAAAAATGAATGCACCCACCCTCTCTCTCTCTGTCTCTTTCCTTGTAATTGCGCACCCAAACCCTATGGAAAATCCAACAGTCAGAAAAGGAATTGAATGGGAAATCCAACAGTGAGATAAGGAATTCTAACCTATATTCATATTAGAGATAAGCATAAATGTAGGAAAAGATTTATAACATATTCGAAAAGTGTAGAGAAATGGGATTTGAAGAACCATTTTAATGAAAACAGAAAGGAAGGAATATGCAATTTTTAACACCCCAACCACCATTATCACTTTTACACCCTGTTGTGGTTTCATAAGCTTCTCATTTTCTTAGTATGAAGCTCTCTTTGTGGGCCAAAATTATAATAATAATAACAATACTAATTCAAACAGTAATGGAGATTACCAAGGAAATGAGTTTTAGGTTCTGAATGGTTTACTAATTCGCATCCATTTGGTGTGAAGACTTTCTTTGTTTCATGTTAGGTGACGCACAAAATCTCACAAATGGTGGTTCGACAACTGACCTTGCTCCTAACAAACTGCAAGAACAGAAATTAAATCATATGAAAATAGTAAAAAATTATTCTTTCATCGTAAGTCATAAGGCTCGAAATTTTCTATCAAACTAATTCAGAACCTCAAACAGAAAACAAAACTTCAACATTCACAGTAACAACCCTGAACAATGAACGAAACATTAAACTGAAATCAAATCATGTCATACCTTTTTAGGTGATGCCCCTATCAGAACATCAGATAATGTACCTCAAAATGGACTGAAAAGTGGCAATGAGAAGAAAACCAAGCAATAAATAGAAGCAAATACTTCATGATAAAAACTGTGTTCCAATGTACGACAAAAAATTGTAGTGCTTAGACAACTGGCTCAGGTGAGAGCACCAAAAGGGAGACCCCAACAGTCATTGATAAAGAGAATGTGTTTGTGCCAATAAAAGCCTCCTTGAAGTTAGAGAGAGATATGAAGTACTACTCTACCGCTCTTTGATTATAACTTCTAGATTTTATTAGATCATCTACGTCATCTATGGAGGAATAGACCATATGGGTTTGCTCACCCCCCGCAAGTGGTTAAAAAAAACAATGCAGGCTCAAGCTAAAGATGTCTGCATCTGCTAAACAAAGAAGTCAATGCCTACAAGCAGTTAGTAGGCAAACCTGGAATATGAAGACTCAGACTGTCAAACAGAACCATTACAGATGCTTACTTTGACCTTAAGCTGGTTCTTTACATATAAGATGGTAGTAATACCTTTTCATGGAACACGAACACACTGAAAAAAATATATCCAAAATTAGAGTGTGTTGTTTTTAGCAGGTGCTTCTAAAATTTTACAGTATGATTGTCGGACGGCCATGTGATATTATGTTTATATTTCATATAAATAATACATATCTAATTAATGTATATCAACTGTTATTCACTCATAATTTAGCTAATGAATATGCGTAACTATGTGACTGAAGAAAGACACAGCTCTTTAGTAAAGCTGTGTCCAGCAACCCATGGGATTATGGAATGTTAATCCATCACTCTTGGAGAGCGGTGGAAAAGCTCTAATAAGGGAAAATCGCATAGTTATATCTATTGACGAGACAAAATGAATGCACGTAGGTAAACAGCAGGGAGTTGTCCAACAGAGGTCATGTCGCTTCCTCGTCCACTAATAATAACATCGTTTTGAAGGTGTAGACCACATAACGAAGCATGGAATGTAGCTTAACTATTAGTTCTCATGCAGTGGTAGTAGGTATCAGCTAAAAAGCATACCAAAACTTAAAAACAGACAAATTATCATATGCAAGTTCGTTCATAGCCATGTTTCAATAAGCCACTTTCTCTACCAAAGTCTTTTTTTGTGTTTATGATGTTTACAGAACATACACAGAAAATGCGATATCCGTATAGCATAAGCTTAACCAACAGTGGAACTTTACATTGACATTTCTACTTATATCCCTTTTCTTTTAGTTTGTACAAGCTGTAAGGATAGTAGTTTGTAAAAAAAACGTAGTTGCGATTGCCTAACTCGTCCTTTCGTTGAAACAGTAAACGAATTCATATATTTATATAACAAGAAATGAACACCTAGCTTATATCTCCAAGAACAATAATAAGCTTAAACCCTATATGGTTTGCAGTTTGATCCAACTTGAACAGATAGAAGAAGCACTTCAAACCCAACCTTTAAAAACTCCAAAGATTCGAAGACTTAATAAACAAATTGAAAAGTTAGATCTTAAAAATGCTGAAATTAAATATAAGAAACACAAAATTACCTGTTTTTACTCCCTAAAAGCAATTCAAGGTGATGCAGCCCCAAATTAATTGTAAGAAACCCAAGCGAACATAAATAATGAACCGAGCAGCTTAATCTGATGAGAAATTGAAAGGGCGATGTATGAGAAACAGATAACCAGCATCGCGGGAGTGGAGCTTCCGCTGCCCACGCCCGTCGCCAACTAAACGAGGCTGCTCACAGTCTTGACAGCTACGCCCTGTCCGCATCGTGGGAGTGCAACTGGTTCACGGAACTACCCGACTTCATCATCGATGCAATAATGGCCGAGAGATGCGATTAGGGTCCAACGCTCTGTCCTTCTATGGGTTTTGGCCTCTCTATCTCCCTTTAGTAAGTCATCATAGGTTTTGAGAACCAATCAATATATATCCCTGCTTTGAAAACCAAAAAATTAACCAGCACCAGGTCCGAACAAAATAATAATGTAATAAAAAAGTAGAAGAAAAGTAAATTTAAGAAATAAAGTTAGCTAACTGATACCAATATTGGTGGCTGATTTTTAAGGCCACTGATATCAGTGGAATCCCACTGTTTAGCCACCAAAAAATAGTAAGAGTAGCAACTTTATATCCATGGCCACCAATTGCAAAGGGTGGGCAAAAAATGGTGTGTAATGAGCATATTTCTAGTAGTGATAGGATGGTTATTTTTTTCTAAATCTATTTTGTGACATTAAAATGTTTATTGTTTAAGTTGTGTCGTCTTTGTACTTTTCATCGAGGTCCTGTGTCTCTTCCGAAAGTCTAGACACTCGCTATACTTTGTATACAAGTTAGAAGTATTTTGTGTATTGCTAAGCCCACCAATTTTTGTTAGTTGGTGGCCCATCGCATTATATTACATTAATTTATCACGTAAGACGTGAAGCGCACGCTAGCCTGACATAGGTGTCACTCATGTTGGGTGTGATTTGCATAGAGACATCATCTCTTATATTTAACACTTAATCCACAACCGTTGGCAAAATATTAGGGTTAATTCCATCAACTAGGTATGCTTTAGTATACACGGCGTCAATTCTGGAGCTAGTGAAATTTGGTAAACACACTTGCTAGTTAGAAAAAAGACATGGGATATTATTGCTCACAAATTTTCTTTGTATATATAAATTAAACTGATGTTGATCACGATCGTCGTGTGAGTGGTTGCTAGTTGCATGCTGACTATCCGTAGCATGGCACTTTCACTTAAGGATTTTGATGTACAATTTTAGTTTAATTAATGGTTTTCACATGCGAGCTCTTGATAGCATCAAATTTTGGAGAAAAGCACTTCAGATTTAATAGGGTAGAGAAATTCAACTTACTTTAACACCATAGGAATTTTACAACTAATTAAAAATCAAGAGCATCCCAAGTAGATAGATGATGAGGTCTCCAATTAAGCACTTGAAGAATTTGTTTTTCTTTGTTGAAAAGTAACATTCATTAAAGATCAAAAAAAAAGTTACATGGGCCAACACAAAAGAAGGCAACCCAAAGGACAATGGGGAGTCCCAACTACATTTCAAGACCCAGCCCAATAAGCAAAAAGACAAACTAAAAAAAACTTACATCTCTATCTTTCATAAGCATAAAACAAAGAGTTTTTATCTGATCTTTCAAATTGACACGTTTCATCAAGATAGTGTTTGAAATTAAAATTAATCAATGTCATCTCTGAATATAATTGTTGCAAATCAATATCATTATTTCGTTAGAATAATTTAAAATTTATGTTAATGTGCGGACTTGGAACATTGTGAGCCCCTATTTCAATTTTATGATGACTTGTAAACTAGAGAAAGGTTTTAATTTTTTCAAAGAAAAGTGTTTCAAAAAAAAAAAAAAATCATCTTCTTGTTTTGAACCCAGCCATCGTCTTCTTCGAACCCAGCCACCAAACAACAATCTTCATCTTTTTGGCTTAAATCCGGCTCTACATATCTAATTCCAACTCCAATTTTTGATAGCTATTCTCATTGCAATTTTTTCAATTTGGCTTAAATTTCATTAAATTTTAATCTGATTTCAATTATATAGATTTTTCTTTCTGGAAACATGAACTTCATTAAAGGGCAAAAGGCCACCAACATAACCAGAGCAGCAGAGAGCTACAAAAGCTTGTGCCATGGTTCCAGATTGCATCACCACCACTGGACATGGAACACGCGGTGAATCCGCCATGAAAGAGAAATAGACAACAACATACCCCTTAAAAACCAATCCCCCACCAACACACCGCCATCAGAATTACTCGCTGAAATCCCCAGGGGAATTCGGGGTTTGAGTTGTCAGTGAGTTCCTGTGAGGAAGAGAAGGCGATGGTGGTGGCGGAGGAAGAGAAGGCGAGGTCGGTGACTGGAGTAAAGATCGTGACTGGTTTGGCTTTTGTAATGGAAGATGAGCCATAAAATTTTGATAATTTATGAATTTTGTAAAGGGTTGTTATAGATATTGCTAGTTCTTCGTGCAGCTGGACTAGTTGGCCTTGAGGGGTTGTGTTGTTGGGATTTGCAGGGAAGCTGAGAAGGTGGAGTATTTGAAGCAGTTGGGGAAAAGACGTAAATTTGAAGTATTTGAGGGGTTGTGTTGTTGGGGAAAAGACGTGGGTTGATGGTTGTTTGGATTTGAAAAGGGATAACAAGAAGATAGGATGAGTGGAAAATTAAGGGAACGAAAACAACAAAAAGCGATGATAAAAACCGGAGAGACGATGACGAACACTGAGCAAGTATGTCCCCGACTCTCAAAATGGCAACCGGAAGAAACGTTTGTGGGCAGAGCACGAGAAGTTGGGAGTTTTTAAGGACATTAGTCGTCTTTTTAACACTCGGAAGAGTTCTTTTATAAAACTTAGTTTGGTGGCGTGTATTTTCTAATTCACTGTTTAGTTAATAGAGTAAATTGCCGATTTGCCTCCTGAACTATCATCTAATTTTCGATTTCCTCTCTGAACTTTTTAATTGGAAAATTAAGGATTTCAACTAATTTTTTTTGGCTAATTTCCCCCTTACCGTTAGTTTTTCAGAGATTTCATCCAAATTAACGTTAACTCTTATCATGTACAAACCACGTAACTCTCATTTGTGGATAAAAGCGTCACTTCACAAGACATTCAGACACAAAAGCTATAGAATCACACATATTTGCATAGGTTTATATATTAGAAATCTAATGTTTTCAATTATTTTAAAGAATGAAGCGACTGAACTACCCACAGATGTTGTGCAAATGCTTTCATTTAGCAGAAATTTGGATGGAATGAATGAAAAATTAATAGCAGGGGGAAATCAACCAAAAAAATTAGTTTAAGTCCTTAATTTTCCAATTAAAAAGTTCAGGGAGGAAATCGAAAGTTGGGTGATAATTCAGGGGGTAAATTAGCAGTTTACTCTAGTTAAAATGCACTGAGGGTGCGTTTGTTACACCGGACTATCTCGGACTGAACTAGCTTTAGGATTAAGCTGGATTGGCTTAGATTAGACTAAACTAGACAGAGTTAGTGAAATGTTTGGTGCAGTGTCGGACTAAAAAGCAGAATAATTAATAAATTCTAATATTATATTATTTTACTCATATCAATATTAATATTTTATCATTAATTTATTTTTTCTTTTAGGAAATTTCTTCATTTCTCTGGAAAGGTCTAACATTTTTGCTTCCTTCCACTGTCTCCGTTCCCTCTCCCTTGTTTACTACCCCTTTTTCTCCAGCCAGCCGTCTCTCTGCCCTGTCTCTTCTTTTTTTCTCCCCTTTTTCTCCATGTTTTCTTCTTCAAAGGAAGAAGCCGATTATGCACCTGATTTCATTTGGATCCAAAGACCAACAAGTACTTCTTTTTGTTTTTCAAAGCAGAGAGAGCTATCTCTTATACTCAAAAATCCCAAATAAGTTTCTAATATAATTTATGATTTACATCTCCAAATTCGATTTAGTTTATGCCTACGAATTTCTGGAGAAAGAGCATTACAACCCAAGGTAATAATTTTCTAGGTTTATCGCAGATTTTGGTGTTTTCTGTATTTGGGATTTATAAGATCCAATCTTCAAATTGAAGCTTTAATCTGATTTGGTGGCTGGAGAAGGGGGTTGCAGCTCATGTACAAAGGAGGCAAAATTTGGTGATTGGGTTCGCGAGATGATGGGGTCGGCAACTCCAGACGATGCAGGCGCTAGATGGGATTATCAATCCTCCAGTTTTGGACGGGCAACGCTAAGACCAAACCCAAGGTTAAATGTTATTTTTTAGGTTTTATTTCCCCCAAATCCAACCTATGCTAAATATGTGGGCACCGGGAACCGACATGTTTTCCAGGATTTATTGAATTAAGTAGCTGAGATTGAATATAATCAAATCTGACCGTAAAATAAATATTTAACGGTCCAAATTTAAATCCAATGGCTAAAATAATTAAAAAAATTATTTAACTCAAAATTCATCCAAATTTACTGATTTTTCCAATATTTATCGGAAATTAAATATTTTTAGGTTAAAATGTTCATAAAATTAAATTATGATAGCGTGCAAATTTTTTTTTAATTACTTTAAAAGAAAAAATTAGTTTAAATTTATTCTTTAATAATCTCAGGTTAAAAAATTTAGGCCAGAAGGGTTGAAGCAGAAAAATTGTTTTTGGGCTAAAACCTAAATTTTCTGCGCTAAAAATTTTAGGTTTTATTCCAAGGGTTGGAGATGGTCTAAGAGCAGCTAGTGAAGGGTTTTAGTCGGAGCGAGTCCAACTTAACGTCATTAAAGATAGTCTTTGTTTGCGCCAAACATGGGCTAGGACTCCTATCTAAGGCAGTCCAGTCTAGTGAGACTTAAAGGGGGCGTTTGTTTGACCTCACTAAGTTGGACTGGACTGGACTGGACTAGCTATTAGTCCAATACTGTGTTTGTTCCATGCTGGGACTAACATTAATGAGACTAAAGGGGACTAGCATGGACAAAACCCTTCACTAAGAGGTCTTAGCGAGACCCCCCAATAACCATGGGACTAGCTAAGACTATCCTCTATTTCTCGTCCTCGTCATGCTCAACGACCACTCTCGACAAACTCCTCGTCATCTCCGGTCACCTAGATCAATCATTAACTTTCCGATTCTTTTTCAGATCCATTTCACAACCAACTTTCATACAAAATATACCAAATTGAAGCTGGGAGTGACAAGATTACGATTTTACCTGAATCGAGGCCAAAATGTGGTCGAATGTGGCTAGAAAATGGCCTAGAAGTCTCAGCCTGTTTGGGCTTCTTCAAATCCATGACAGATTCGAGCATTCAAAGCTAAGATCTCGGTCCAGGGATGGTGATGAATTTTTTGGCGATGCTAACTTCATCCAATTTAACGAGGAAATGGTAGGAAAAAAATGAAGAAAAAGATAAGATCATAATAAAATATTAATAATTTATATATTAAATAATATAATATTATAATTTGTTATTATCCAGCTTCTTAGTCCAATACTGCACCAAACACTTCACTAAGTTAGTCCAGTTTAGTCTAGTCTAAGCCAGTCCAGCTTAGTCCTTGAAGCTAATCCAGTCCGAGATAGTCTGGCGCAACAAACGCCCCCAAAGAGTCCAAACAAACATGCCCTGAATATACTAATTGAATTTACAAGCTACATGGATTCCAAATAATCAAAGTAAACATTCATGCACATCATGATCACTCAGCTAGATCCATCCATCCACATGAATCCCTGACTCTCACATCCCATCACCATCCAAACCCTAACACGAATGGACATATAGGCAAACAGAACCTGCCGTACTTATCATGCGCGCATGAAA
The DNA here is from genome assembly GCF_963583255.1 of Pyrus communis. Lineage (NCBI taxonomy): Eukaryota > Viridiplantae > Streptophyta > Magnoliopsida > Rosales > Rosaceae > Pyrus > Pyrus communis. The sequence goes on from NC_084810.1 coordinate 6,475,519, forward strand.
TTGGATAGGAAAATGGATAAAATCTAAATTTCATCACCAATATATTAATTTCCATGCAAACAGGAAACCTATTGATAAGTACATGTACATTATTGTCCGAAGTGGCTAGCAATTAGACAAAAAGCGAAAGGAGGAAACGGAGGGAGGACTTCCAGGAAAGGGAAGAAGCAGCCAACCAAAAGTGCCGAGGGACCAGGCCCCGCGCTCGTCATTTTCTGGAGGGTTTCTTCTTCTGCTTCTTGGAAGTTGCATAGATGTTGCTTATGCCAAGCGCTCATCATGTTGTTTGGTCATCATACACACAGATATAGATTTTTTATATATATATATATATATTAGCCAGCCATCTATTAACGTTGTTTCATATATTCCATGCTAGGTTCATATTTCTCATTCTTCTTTTACATATATGGTGAGTACGTTTAATGAGAAGTTATACATTATTGTAATATCAAGTTGTAATGAAGTGTTAGCTAGTTAGTTAACTTTAACTAGGTTGTCATGTATAATTACGTCAACATATATGCCATTACTTTTGTATAGGTTAACGTGAGGAAACGATGAACTTTCAAAACGATGTGCTTTAGTTTCTTTTTTATCTACTACGTGCATGTATGGTTGGAATTGGAGTTGTCTTAGGTGCGAAAAGGTGAAGTGTGGAAATTGTTACTAGGGTGGGATGAGCTAATTTACACTAAATTAGCTTAGTGTGTGTTATGGGAACACCATGTGACGTACTGGAATAAATTACAAGTCCACAAAAACTTTAAAACGTACGTTTGGTATAGAGATTAGGGTTGAAGGTTTAAATACATATGATTGCGACATAAATTTGTACAATTAATTGCTGTCTTGGCTTTAAGGCTTATTAGTTCATGCTGATAACAGTTGGGGCCGTTATGGACATGCTAGGATAATGCTTCGGTTCACAACCTCGGTTAGAACGTTTAATAATTTCTTACAGCTAAAGTTAAAGTTAAATTTGTTACTTTACGAGAAGAAAGAATAAAATTATAAAGAGAAAGCCACAACAAACCCTACTAGATACTACCAGGCATACAAAGCACCAAGAGGCAAGACATTACACCAAATTTGTAAATCATTTGTAACATGTTCTTTGGCTACAATTGCGCCCGCCACAAAATTCGATTCGCTTCACGAAAGATATGCTTGAACTGAATATCATCAAAAGTGCGAGCAAGCAAACATATATTAGTCAAGATCGTTTTGATACACCACGGAATTGCACAGTTCCGCATAATTGAATCAATGAGAGCTTTAGAGTCATCTCCTTCTACATGAATTTTATTGAACCCCTCCTGCCAAGTGATGAGTAGATTTTATATTACATATTTGACCCTATTCTTAGTATATTTGGTTATTATTTTGGAAGAATTTCGATACTTTGAATTGTATTTTTAATATAGGACTTTCGACTTCATTTGGAACAAAATATGATCAAATGGATGAATTTTGGAGTAATTCTAGTTGGAGGACGTTCATGAGTCACTTGGCTTGATCGTATCAAAATTTGGAATTTTTCTACCAAGCGGTAATTTTCTGGTGATAAAAAAAAGAAGCAATGCATGGTGCTGGAAAAGTGATATTTTGGGCTTGAATTGCGTTTTGGTAGTGTTCTAAAACACGGTCAAGGCGGCCGCCTAAGTGGCGCCTAGGCGTCGGGCATCAAACCGCCGTCGCGATTTTTCCAAAAACGTTCAATAAATTGGCAAGGGTATTAGGTAGTGTCTATGTGACTGACTGGGTGGGCTAGGCGGTATCGGCGGCGGACTAGGCGATTCTGTTAAAAAATTATATGTCACTGTTTCACTACCCCGCGTAGAAGAGAAGGGCGACAACATAAAATCTGAAAGATAGAGAGAGTGAGAGAGTGTGAGGGAAGAGAAAGCGAGAGAGAAACCAGTAGAAGGAATCAGAATAACAATGCAATTGCTGGAAAAAAAAATGAAAAATTTGACCTGGACTCTTCGGATTTCTTCGTCGAAGTCGGCATCGTTTTCGAGGATCTTTGCTGCGCTAGACTGAATTTTGGGAAATTTTGCAGGGCAAGAAGGTGGGGAATTAGGCGGAGAAGATGATAGAGAATTAAGTGGAGCAATCAAAGAAGAAGCAGAGGAAGAGAAAATGGGACACCCCAAAATAAAAGCCCCCCGATTTTCAAGGCGTCAAAACCAACTCCGCTTATCTGATTGATTTCCACTACTTGGGCTTATATGTTATAAATTATAATAAAAACAATTGCCCACTCCATTATTAAATAATATATTATGTAATTATTTGGGAGCTTTATATATAGAGATCAAAACTTTAACTAAATTTCAAGGAATTCTACTAATTTTTAAACATGTCAATAAAAGACAAAAACATAAAAACCATTGTTCTAAAAATCCCCGCCTAGTTGCTAGGCTACTGGCCACAGCCCCGATTAATGCCTAGGCGTTTAAAAATTAAGAAATGGCGCTTAGACCTGTTGAGGCACCCGCCAAGCCCGCCTAGACTCACCTAGACACATGCCTAGGTTGCCACTCACTTAGATAGAAAATAAATAAGTTTCCTTTTGCATTTTACTTTTTCCAATAAATTGTAAGAGACTTATTGAACACTTAAATAAACACACATTATACGTTTGCTCCCCATATTTTTATTATGTTTCAATACTTCATAATATTTATGTCATTCTATTTTCTAGTTTATGATGAAATTATATATATTTTAAGTATAAACATATATTTATTTATACGAAATACAATAGATTTACCTAAATTTGCCTAGTCCGCCTAGTCATCTAGGCGCTAGGCCCCAACTCACCGCTCGACTAAGGCCTAGCATTTTATAGAACCTTGGTTTTTGGAGCCCAAGATGACCTCTGATGGGTCCTTGGCCTTCTGGAGATGTGTTCATAACGTTCCGATCTTCAAAACGAGCTATCATGGGCTGGATTTGGATGATGTTTGAGGCTAAAACGTGGCTGGATAGTTACTTGGCAGATTCTCCTAGTTTAATTAGGACTTTATTTTCTAAAATATTTTATTATTATTTAGTCTCCTAGTTGGAATAAAAGACTTGGTTTTTAGGATTGTGCGATGTCTAGGAGGAATATATGGTTTTAAGCCGGCCCTAGTTTGGGCTATGTTCTTTTATGCAATTTTGGAGACAAAGAGAAATTGGCTAAGGTTCTTGAAGGATTTCAGATTTTTACTTTAAGGTGTTGTCATTCTTATTCATTATAATAATATTCTCTATGATTTTAATTATGAATATGTGTAACTAATTCGTTTTGCTAGGGCGAAACCTTGAGCCTTAGCATGAATATGTAATTTTTATTTAATTGCTCATGATTGATTGTATGCACGCTTTGAATTATTAATCACTATTTTAAACTGTCTAATTGTCTTAATGCTTGATCACCATTAGGGTCTTTAGAAAAGTAATTTGATGCAATTTTGGTCGGAAGGTTCCCTAACATTGATGCTGGTGTCTTGTGATTAATATATAATTGTAATTTCACTTAGGATGAACACCATGTCTTAAGGGTTGCATGGTTTTTCAAAGGGTTTTCATAAAACATAATGAGTCTCTCATGTTCATATTTGATCCGAATGTCCGGATGGATTGCATGTTAGATATACGTTCTATGTTGGAGGTTCCAAGTAGAATATATATTAGGAAAACCTAACCTTCAAAGTGGCATATGTAGATCGTAAGTAATTGGTAAAAATACATAGGATTGCTAGGTGATGGTGGAACCCTAATGCTTTTATAAATTGGTATTTAAAACTCTTTTCTTTTATCATATTAGTTTTGGGCAAATTTACTGTTTGTTTTAATTAAAATTCGTTTTTAATATTACCCAAATTCAGAATCTCCTTTCTCAATTTTTAATTTTATGTAATTAATTAGGAATTTTTTTTACATAAATTATTGAAATAGTCATTGTGGAGAACGACCTTGCACGAGCATCTATACTACAACATCCCTGTATTCTTGCAAATATTTTGTGTGATTTTAACCCTATTTGTGTAGGCGGTAAAAATCCTATCACCAAGCACACTGAAGACCATCAAGTAAGGCCTAACCTTCAGTAATAAGAACAACTGTATCACCTGTGTTTCAAGCATTTGCATACAAAAGCAGACCACGAGAGTCTTTGATCGCAAAACCGCAATTTGATTTTGAAATCTAACAAAGCCATCAAAATTTAACTTCACAAAAGAATCAGGGGAAGTTCCCAACAAATGATACTCTCATGATGATGACCAGCAGAAGGAATTGTATCATTTTCATTAAAGAAACTAAAGGTATTTGTCGATTTCCTCCAAACTTGTAAAAAGTTGTTAATTTCTCCTTTAAATTTTAATTTTAGTCAAACTTTCCTAAACTTTTATAATTGATCAATTTTCCATTTAACTTTAATTTTAGCCGATTACCCCCTTGAACTTTACAATTGGACAACTTTCCCCGTAGCATTAGATTTTAGAATTTTTCATCTAATTTACTATCTATCTTGGTCATGTGCATGACACATGGCAATTGTCTGAAGGTAAAAAGGTAATTTTATCCATAACCTGGACACCATATTATTTTTTTTCTTCTTTTTCTCTTTCGCTAGTTTACTCCATACACTTTTTGTTTGAATTTTCTCCTTAATGTGGACAACTAAGAATCTTCTCTATGGTCTTGCTTTTTCAGCAACATGTTCGGGTTGTGATGCCATTTAATTAACTTTCTTTGTGACTTGATTCACATGATTGTCTCGGTTCACTTATTTCAAATCAAGACTCAAATTCAAATAAAAAAAATAATTACTCATCGTAATAAATTCATTACTAGGAACTGATCAATTATAAACGTTCAGGGAAGTACGTATTCGGCTAAAATTAAATTTAGGGGGGAAATTGGCCAGTTATCAGGGAGTAATCTGCTAAAATTAAAATTCAGGAGAAATTGACTAATTATAAAAGTTCGAGGAAGTAATTAAAGTTATTGGAGAAATTGATAGTTTCTTACAAGTTCGGAAAGAGGGAGAATCAGTGAATACCTCAAGAAACTATTACCAACATGAGCGGCAAGGCAAATAACTTTTGTTGAGTGAGGTTTAACTTGTCTCAGCACCAATCATTACAAAAAAATAAAACCTTTTCAGATGAAAACTAATCGTTCGGTAAAATCGAGTTTTGTCGTCTGCATTTTTGCTCGACAGAAATTTGTTACGCAAATGTTGTCATGCAAACATTGTCCTACAGAATTGGCTCGACAAATAGTAAAAAGTCGTATGGTAATACTGCTTACCCGGTGAGAATATTTCGTTGAGTAAAGTGCGTTGATCAAGTACGGCCGACGAATCATTCTTGCCCGAAGCCATTGTTCCATTGGGTTTCGATCAATAAATAAAATTTAAAATATTTTGCCAGGCAAACTATTTTAAACTTTTTTAATAAAAGAATCGTAATTTAAATTATATTAAAAATAATATTAATATGAAAATACAATATTAAATAAATTATTTAATTATATTAAAAATAAGGGGCTTTTAGATCTAGGTCAAAAAACATAGATGATTTTTAAGAGTGAGTCAAATTATCGAATTACATGTTTTTATTTCTTTTATACTCAGTTTATATTTTAAAAAAATATTAAAAATCTTCTAATATTATGCATGTTTCAACTCCAAAAAATCTAATTAATATCTTACAACAACAAAAACTAATATACTAACATAAATTATCTAAAAAACATTCTACCTTAACTTAAGTAACAAATATATGAATATATATTATACCTGTAAGCGAGATATGGAACCTAACTAAAAGGTAGGAAAAAACATAATATACCTACAAGCAAGACACATTAATTTGTGACACATTGATTATAAAAAAGAATCTGTCATATAGATACATAAAAATAATTAACCTGTGATATAGGTTGATTATAAAAATTAAAAATAAAATCTATAAATGGGGTTTAAAGCAGGAGGAAGAACAAGAAATAATAAAAAATAAAAATAAAAAGAAATAATCAAAGAGATAATTGGGAAGAAATTTGATTTTTATAATAAATCTTATCATTGAACAGATAATTATTGATAATAAAATAAGTAAATTTAAGGAATTGGACTTATTTTAATAAATTGGACTATTCCTACTATTGGCTAAAAAAATTGGACTTATATCAAGTTTTCCCTAAAAATAAAATATTCGTATAAGTGTATATAAAAAATCCTAAACTAACTACTACTACTTGGGTAGCTGGTGGGATAGCAGCTGAAGGTCGATATTAGGAAGACAAATGCCAGAGGCTGCCACTGCTTGGGCCATCCCAGCAATGTATTGTATAAGGCATTCATCTCACTGGTGTGCCGCTGCTTCCCGAGCTTCTTCTCGCTAGCGTGCTTCTTCCCGAGCTTTTTCTTCTGCTATAGCAGGTTTGCTAGCTCAATCTCCAATTGTTGCAGTCTGGAAGATGTCCCTCTTGAAAGGTTGAGAGCTAGATGAAGAAGATCTCCTGAGGTCCTGAACCCTACCCGCTTCTAGGTTGCAGAGTTCTTCGTCTTTCTGTCGCCCAAACCCGTCCAGCAGCAACTACACCGATGCTTATGGATCAAGTGTCAACTCCTCCATTAATGTGTTCGGTTGCTGCTAGAGAGGTTGACAAGGTACTAGTCATTCTTATGCAACGTAGAAGCCTGCAAAATTTTTTTAATGGAATACTTACATAAATATTGTTAGCCACCTGGTTGCCATAATTGACATGCTTATCCCCCCTACGCCTCAACTTTTGGGTAATCACACTGTTCCTCAACCATGAAAGTGGAGGGTCGAGAACCAGAGTGATGAAGGTACGCTTCCCGATTAGCCTTATTTGTCATCGATTTTTACTATAAATTAAAAAAATTAATTAAACTAAAAACACTTAAATTATAACAAAAGAAATGAAAATTGGAAATAAATTTAAAAAAAAAAAAAAAAAAAAAACTTACTAGAAATTTCAAGCTCTAAAAATGACGTCACAACCACTCCCATTGGTCAATCGTATTCGTAAACTCTATGGGTGGATGGTTGGAGCTTCAGTAAGAGATGCACAAGTATTGTAGTACATGTGTAGCTCATCTTTCCACTCCTTGTACCCCTCAGTCCACACTTGGTTTATATACTCTTTCGTGCCCAGCTGTTGCATATCAATGGAGAAGTTGGTCTGAAATCGACAAAATAAACAAATGTATAAGTATAAAAGTATGTTAAATAAGTAAAAATAAAAATAATAATAAATTAAAAAACTTCCACACTTTTCGAAATCTCTCGCATCATCTCGTCCTGCACTTGGAGGGAGAGCTTCTTTCATGAAGGGACAAGCATGAAGGAATGAAATCTCTCTGCATGGGTGCCGCTAAATATCTCTACCACCAAGTACTCTGATCCAACACGGAGGCCGAGTGGTGGTCATTGGTGATCAATTGCGATGACATCTGTAAAAAAAAATAACTTAATAAAGAAATAGTAATTTTCAATTATTATTTCATAACATGACATTCTTTCATAAAATTCTTTTGTTCCTACAAATTTAATTTCGTTCCTCGAATTTAATTTCGTTTCTACAAATTTAATTTTTTTTCCACAAATTTAATTTCTCTCCTATAAATTTCCTTTCTTTCCTAAAATATTTCAAAAATTGCACAAATTTCCTAAAAAACTTCAACCCATACCCCGCACCCACCCACCCACCCACCCCACCACCCACCACCCCTGTACCCACTCTAACTGTTGAAAGATTTCATCCCGTTACCTAATTCCCGAAAGTTTATTTTTGGTGATTTTTGGCATATGATATCTCGAAAGTAAATATAAACAAGTTTGATGGTTGAATCATTGAAATTATTTCCATAGACTATGTATCTCATCTAAACAATAGATTCAACAAACATTTAGAGTTTATTATATACTTCCATTATGTAGAACGTTAGATTTTGGAGTAACTACTAGTGGAAATATTTTAAATTGAAGATTGGGTTTGTTCATTTTATTCTTCTAGAGTCGAGGAGTGTAGTTGTAAAAAATCATCACAATCAGAGCTAAAATAACCATTAAATCTGTGGTTTTTCGTTTCTTACCATTAAAGGATTTCGTCCCGTTACCTAATCCCTGAAAGTTTGTTTTTGTTGATTTTTAGCTTAATTGATCTCAGAGTATATACAGACAAATTTGACGGTTGGATTGTTGAAATTAATTTTGTAGACTGCAAAAATCACCGAAGGAATTAAAAATGTTAAAATGTCCCTCACCTTTGCCCGACGAATGATCAACCCTAAACCTTAAACCCTAATCATAAAATATACCTATGTGCAATGACACCTGAAATGTTTGTTGCACAAAAGATGTCATATTACGCGTAAGTTTTTCTATTGGCGCGAAAACTATGTATATACCCGATGAAGGAAACGTTGCCCATAGAACGATATCGTCGGGCAAAAATCTCTTAAGAAACCAAAATGGTGACCAGGTTTGCCTGACAAAAGCATTATTTCGTTAGATAAAGTATATTTACCCGACGGACTAAATTTAGTCAAGCAAAATGTCGTTGGGCAAATGATAATTTCTGATTGTGCATTGATTTCTCGTATCCCATAGCTGGCAATAGATAAGAACTTTACCATGATATGAACGAGTCCAGAAGAGTTGTCCTTACCGTTTAAAGTGGATAATCATTAAAGCAAACCTGTCCCAGCATAAGGATGAGCAATTGAAAACATCATGGTGCCAAACTTGTCTAGCGAAAGGGCAGTCCACTTACAGATATCCATATCCTCCACCTCCTCGGAACAAAGAGCACATGTAAGATGTTGAGAGTGAATTCCAGACTAGTGGGAGAAGGTACATTGCATGGACTTATAAATAAGTTAGGTCACTCCTCATATTTTCATAGTTTTATGGTGAGACCTTCTTCGTGATATTACAGCTAGTTGTCCCACGTATAAAGCTCAACAGTCACATGTGCTCCATATTACCCTGTTTGTGTTATCCACATGTTAGGCTTAAAAATTCGTCACATGGGGCATATTGATAATGAATCCCACATTAATGGGAGGAATGACCTTAGATGGACTTACAAGTAAGTTGGACTATTTCCTGATATTGCCAATGGTTATGGTGAAACCTAAGTTTTCTCCCTAGGATTCATTTGAGGAATAAACCTGTGAAGTCTTCCTCTGGTAATAAGACTTTGGTGCGCTGAAAACCAAGAAAAAGTCTTAGGCCTGGTTTGGTACTGAGGTGATTCTGAAAAAAACTGGTATAAAAAAAAGCTGGGAGCTATTTTTGTGTTTGGTAAACATTCAGCTTCAGCTTTTTTTCACAGTTTTGGATGAAAAAAAGCCAAAAACAAGAAGCTGCAAAACCCAGCTTTGAAAAACTAGCTTTTTTTCACATCTGTTTTACATAAAAGTTTACCAAACACTATAATACTGCTTTTTTTTTTCAAAAGCACTTTTACAAAAAAGTTTACCAAACACTCTGCTGCTTTATTTCACAGCTGCTTATTCTCACAGCACAGCAGAAACAGCTTTTTTTTCAAAGCACAACAATACCAAACCAGCCCTTAATCTTGGGAGGAATAAGCCTCCAAATCCTTTTGAGCAAGTTAACTTGTTGATGGGGAGGGAGATGAACTGACTGCATATCAGAAGCGGACTTTATATAATATTTTCCATGCCATTTGGTGAGGGGCCCCAAAGAAATTCACCATCCATGTCAGATCAAGGAAAGAGGAACTGCTATCACTTTGTTGACATGCAATATGAGAAGGGAGAACATTTCGAAGCTTACTAATATTCCAAGAATGATTACAGAAAAAATTGTCCACAGTAAGAGACCATTCCAGCTGAGAACTTTGATCATGAGGGACAAGATTAACTAGAGGATAAGGAAGCATCCAATTAAAACCCCTAAAATTAATAGAGTGACCGTTGCCCACAATCCATCTAATTCCTCTGTAATGAATATTTCTGGTGTCCAGAACACCTCTCCAAGAAAGCGAGTGATTAGTTTTCTTTCGACACAAAAAGAAGTTGCCATTCCTCAAATATTTAGCTTTGACGATTTGACCAATCGGAATGATCAGTAAGAACTTTCCATCCTAGCTTAGCAATGGCTGCCTTGTTAAAATGCTTATTGGATCTGATTCCCAGGCCACCTTTATCTTTTGGGGTACAAACATCTTTCCGAAAGCCGAGCAATGGGGTTCAACTTAGGAGAACAAGGAAAACAAAAAACAAACATGATAGGGCATGCCCAGAAAGAGAAGCCTCAATAAGAGTCAATTTCCCTGCCCTCGAGAGGGTGTTACACTTCCATCCGGCAAGTCTATGGTTGAAAGAAGATGTTGTCACGTTTAATTTTCTTGCATTGGAGTTGTTTTTCATTTTTTTAATTTTTTAATTTTTTTTTCCATGGAGCTGTATTCTTGTGTTTTTTCTTAGTTTAGAGATGTATTGTGTTGTTTTATGCATATTAGATTCCAATGGATATGCGTCACTACTTTTTTTACATAGGTTTTTGTGCCACCCACTTCGTAATTAATGTATTTCAACGATCTCAATGACTTATCTTTTAGGTCTATCCTCAAATATCAAGTTTACCAAAAACCCAAATCTAAAATCATATGATCATTGGATTAAGTGTTTAGGGTTTCTTTATAAAACCATATTCATCCATTTTCTATTCTACACCACAAATAAATGTCTTAATAATTTTGAATTTGTCTATATTTTGCAATGATGATTTATGAATGATGTTCTAAAAGATAAACAGTTCGAATCGTTAAAATACATTACGGAGCTCGCTGTACAAAAACTTGTGTCAAAAGTTATGTAAAGAAATGGTGTCATGGACCCATCCCTTATTTCAATAAATACTTTGTCTTGGTCTCTAGATTATAAGTTTAAATCATGGATTTAAAAGAGTTTTAATCAATTTTTTTTTTTTTTTTTTTTGTTAGCGGCTCATCCCTTAACAAACTGTTACCAAGCGGTTAGGGTTGATCATTCCTCATCATTTGTTAGCTTAGTGATTCGTTAACAGTGACATGTTAAAAATACAGTTTGTGACATATCAACACGGACCAAATAAATAAAATGACTTGGTAGCAGGTCTACTTTACGTGCATTATTTTCAGTGGACATGTCACCTAATATTACAAGACCATTTCCAGCATTCTGACCTAGTTGTAGCTACCAATGAAATATTAGAATTACTCCTTTTTTCCATGTGGGTGTGTGGATAGAAGGCACCACACACAACTATAAAAGCCAGAATCCAACTGATTAGGATACTTATTTGAACTTCGTGGGTAAATTAGCACCTTATTAGCTTTTGAGGTTCAGGAAGCTTCAAGAGTTGTGCCAAGGGCCGGATAATGATCTTCAACTACGCGTAAGTATTATAGCACCATTGCTTCCCATGCATGTCAACTAATTGGGATTGAACCAGCAAGCATTTATACTGACATCGCAATATGTAATTAAATCAAGGAGAAAGTACTTAAAAGTACATATAGCATATGAGTGCTTGAACTAGACATATATATGTTACACAAATCAAAGGATGAGAAAAGAAGAAAAACGAATTGCAAACGCTGAATCTTATTCTATTAGAAAATCCTAATACATAAAATAGCAAAATACTATAACATAATAATGAACTAAAATTGCTAACTTACCAACTTTTCTCGTACAAAGATTGATATCTTCAAATTCACAAATTACAAAGTACGTACAACCATTGATATAACATGATCAAAGTCATTATTAATTAAAGAAGATGCACCAAAGACAGACAAGAAGACAATACATTGATCATTGGAAGCCTACATGTATTTGATGATCATTTACACGACGATGATCGTAGTCTTCCATCCACAATTGCCTAGATCCATCCATTAGACCTGGACTTAACCTAAACATGAGAATACAAAACTCCATCTGACTGAGAGCTCCATCTCCATCCAAATCACCCTCCATCAACATCCACACAAGCTCATCATCTCCCATGTCATGCAATCCCAGCAGAAGGCAGTTACTCTTCAAGCTCTCAAAAGTGATGAGCCCCTTCTCCACGTCCATCAGCAATCGAAAGCCGTTGCAAAGCTCGCCTATAAACCCTTCGTCTCCCAACCTTGCAATCATGGATGGAAAGTAGTCTACAAATTCAACTGCAGTCATCATGTTTTGATAATGATGATCGAATGCTGTCATGATTAATAAAACAATTAGTATTCAAAACTAAAATGATCGAAAGCTTGATTTGTAACCTAATTGAGAGATATGTATGATGGAGAATATGGAGGCCGGAGGGGGGCTATTTATTAACGAGTGAGTGAGGACTGAGGAGTGATGAGCTGTGGTGCGAATATTTAAGGAGAATAATATTAATAAATTATTATTGTGACTTTCTTGGTAGCTCCTTTTAACTGTTAGCAGCAACTTCTTTATTTGCTTCTTTTTCCCTTGGCTCTGTGATGAGCTCATCTCCTTCCTGGAAGCTGCATGGGATCTCGGGGATTTTATGCTTAATTATTGGCCCAAGTTTATAAAGTTATAAACTTTAGCTCAGTTTAGGAGAGGAAATTACAGATTAACCATACTATTTTCGTGCTTTAAAAAATTTAAATAAATTGTTGTTAAATACTCTACTTAGCTACTACTTACTATTACGGTCTAGTAACATTCCTCTTAACTTATAAGTGAGAGGTTCTAGGTTCGATTTTGGCCAAAGATAAATTTGAACCACATTATTGTTAGCTCATTGTGAAGCTAACAACCTTCTCCTCTTAGTTTATACTAGCATATGGGTACACACAAAGTGCGTGAGAAATTTTTTTATTTTTGTTTTTGAAATAGAAGGAGAGAGGAAGATAGTGATAGATAATGTGGGAGTAGGAAGTTTTTTTTATTTATTATTTTATTATTTTATAATTTTTTTTAATTAGAGATATAATAGGATTACATTTAGGTGAGGCTTGAAAAAAAAAACAAAATTTGGTTGTGTGAAATTACATTTTTGCCCCATATTTCTTATTCATATTCGGTTTTAATTAGAAGGTTAAACTGGTAATTTCATAAGATTTTGATTGACAATGAATGTTTTATTAATTAGTAGAGATAATATTTTTTGTTTAAAAAAAAAAAAAACCTCTACCTAGCTGCCTTAAATTTAGGAGTGATGCTGCTGTTGTTTCCTTCTTTTGGCTGATTTAGTGGGAGCGTCGTGGCCAAGCCAAAAGTCTGTTTGTACTAACTCTAGGAATTTTTTTTTTTTTTTTTTTTCCTTTTTCTTGGGAAATTGGCCGAAACGGTAATTTTCAATAATTCAAAATCTGAACTAATCAGTTTGTCATTATGTCATTAATATCTTTTAGTGGTCCACTATTTTGTTAATATTTTCGGTATCATAGATGCTTGGTTTTATTAGTTTGACAATTGAAATTTAACTTCTGACTACTTTAATTAATTTGTCCCCTTATTATTATTTTTTTTTAATCTTTATATATAAAGCCAACAACTTTTTTTTGAGGTCACAAACTTCAACAAATATTTTTGGACCAATATGCCCCAAAACAAAAATTTTCAAAAGCAACCCAAAATAATGCACCAAATAATGAAAGGGTATTTTTGTCATTTTAATAGTGTTTTTTTAATAATTAATTCTTTTTGTACATTTTTTTAATTAGTATCTCACAATAGGCTAGCAATAATGTGATTCAATCAGTTGTTTATTAAATATTATTTTCTTTATTTTTAAACACATTCAAAACATCTTAAGAGGCGTATAATACCAGTTATAAAAAGGCCTTTTGTACACCCAAAATAATGTGTTTAAATTAGTTGTCAAATGATTGTTGTTTTTTGAACAAATGATATTATATATACTAAAGGGGAGGGGGAGTGGGCTTAGCCTCACAATGGACTAGCAATAATGTGATTCAATCAGTTGTTTATTAAATATTATTTTCTCTATTCTTAATGTAAATTCAATAGAATGTAAATGGAAATTAAAAGACCGATTTTATTATGTGAATTCAACTACTTTGATTGGTTTGTGAGGGGTTTTTTCTAGCATGATCTAAGATTATTCATTTACTTCAAATATTTGACTTTTCTTTTTTCAATTCACGCATATAAATACATTTAAAAAGTGTAAATTGTGCGTAGCATGCCATGATTTAAAAAATGCATTATGCAAACACGTGAGTGCATGTATGAATGCTAGTAAATATATATTGATGTTGCGGTTGCTTGAGTTTTGAGCCACATGATTTCTTTTAAATAGAAAACGAAAAAAGGTTAACTTAAATATAGGCAGATGAGGCAAACCACAGATTGAATGGTGATGGGAAGTGTAAGTAAATGCAAATGAGTACCCCACTTACTGCCTTATAATTTAGCTAGGGGAGTTTATGGTTAGTAGTGGAGCTTTGCCTCGCGATGGAGTACCATCCATAACCCACTCCCGAACAAAAAAAATTAGGTCAACTTGAATTTGGTTAGACGCTTGCAAAAAAAAAAGACCGACCAAACAAGAAGCCGTTGCATGTTGATGATGCCATGTTTGGAATGGCTTTGGATAAACCAGATACCAGATAAAGCCTAAAGGAGCAATACTTAAACGCACACCTTCTTCTTCACCACTTCTACGTAAGTGTTTATCTGTGAAAATATACAATTCCTTTACAAACAGATAACTCGAAAACCCAGGCAGAAAATGCCCAATCATCAAAACTCAACATCCTATCGAGCCACATATACATTAACATTTGTAATCTTGATGTCACAAATACACAGTGCTGATCTCGTGTTATAATTTTTTTAAAGTTTGTCTTTGTTGTTAAAAATTTCAAAGTTAAATTTAATACATGGTGATCAGTGGATGAGGCAACGTCCACATTGATTTGGTAGCATCAGTCCAACAAAAGGGAAATTTCTATGCAACTTCCTTCATCCTTTACTTTGTTAGACTTAGAGTACAGCATAAGTCTTAATATGTATATTTTAACCCTTCAACACCACCCTTATTTGAGTAAATCAATCGTACGTATAGTTGAAGAGTACTATACTAAGTATTTGACTTATTATCACGAGTGATGTTAGAGAGGTCATTTACTTAAACTATATTTTATAGATCACATGATGTGGTAGTTAATGGTTCTATAATTTAAACAAGGAATTCAGCCATTATCTGCCACATCATGTGATCTGCAAAATATGGTAAAAAAAACTTCATCTTCCAAGCATTTTCCTTATTGGAATTTTGATAAGATGTTAAGAATCCAATAGCTCTATCATTGAAATCCAAACAATAATATGGGTCCTAAAGTAAATATATGAACACGAATTCTATATATTGGAACCCTAGCTAGGTCTTAATCTCTGTCTTGCAAAAAAAGGTCTTAATCTCTGTCTTGCAAAAAAAAAAAAAAAAAGGGTATTTAATCTTTCTCACGCTCAAAGCCTCGTTGATGCCTCCGTCGTCTCTCCTGTAGGACTACCGATAAACTCGCTCCAATCTTCCCATGTACAGCTCCATAAAATCTGAAATATATATAGGAAAGATAAAGCCCTAGAAAACTAGGAAACCCGGAAATAGAAAAATTCCCTATAGCAAAAGTACAACCGGTGGCCTATTAATTGATGTCGAGCACTCTGAGTAACTTGATTGCTTTATGATCTGCACCTTCTGACTTTGTTCATCCCCGATCGGTCACCCAAGACATGGTGACACCGGTAAACTCTTCCGAATCTTCAATCGCAACATCAATAGCGAGTTAAACTTCACAACAATATTCACGTTGGCGAAAGGTGGTTATGGCTACGGTTATCATGAAAACAACCTTGAAACCTTCCTACAGCCTCAACTTTTGCACACCTAAATTAATAACACTTCATTTTTTAAGGGAACCTACAATCATACTCCTACAAATGTTCATTTTTTGAAAGGTTTTTTGTTTCGCTTAAAGCTTTGGTGGTGTTGTTGAAAAGATTTTCCTACAAATGTTGTTTGTGTTGCTTGATAATATTGAATATCCCACTTAAGCTTTTAATTAATTAGGACACTTTTTTTATATAATTTTTTAACAAACGATATTATTTATACTGAGAGAGAGGGGATGAGCTTACCTCTTAATGAGCTAACAATAATATGGTTCAAATTTGCCTTTGACGAGAATCAAACCTAAGATCTCTCACTTATAATTATAAGTGAAAAGGAATATTACTATGCCATAATATTAAGTGGCCTAAGACTTGTGAAATTCACCTTTAGCAATAATTCGGAGACACTTTCTTTGTTCAACTAAGTTTTTTTCCTTTTGCAATAAAAAAGAAACTACAGTTCTTTAATAGCTCATGAGTTTCTTTTTTTCTCTTGATTTTGCGCGTAATAACTAATTTATTGAGTTAACATACATTGAAAGATGGCCGATATTAGAAGGTCCCCACTCCCCAAGCAAGACCTTACCTTAATTTCTTGTTTTTATTTTTTAAAACGGTATTAGTCTTCCATCACAAAACAACCAGGATAATAAAAATGATAAAAGGATGGTGATGCCGATGACATTTTTCATGATTATTCTGGTTTAGTCCTGATCAACATCCAATATTCAAAATCAAGTTGTCCATTTTAAATTTTTAACAAGCATCAAAGTATATGTATAGAGTATATATTACGATATTTGATTGATATATATGGTACGATCTCAAACTCAATTTTCATTATATTGTTTTTAATTTTGGGAAATAGACAAAAATGACTCATTTTGTAATCTTGGGACTAAAATAGAATTTTTTGGATATATACACGACATGCACAATAATATAACATAAATATGATTTTTTTTCAATTTATAATTACCAAATTGTCCTCCTGTATAAATGGATTATTCAAAAATTTCAATGCTCATTTCTCATTTTGTAGAAAGAGAAACAAAGAGTAGGGAGAGAAATTTCAACCCAGCACCTCTCTCTCTCTCTCGAGGATTCTGGTTTTGCATTTCGTCGAATGGATCCGTGCATGCACTGCACACCTCTTCTTCCGCGCCACAACTCCAACGTCGCAAGCAATTCGGATGCCTCCACCTCGGCATAAACGCCTGGGAATCTTCGAGTGCCGTGGCAACGATTAATTTAGATTGCAAAATGTGAGCAATTTGAGTTTCGGGGCAAAGATCGGAGCTTTCAATTTTTTAATTTGGAATTTTTATTTTTACCATGAGAAATTAAGGTTCTTGATGCAATATTTGGAGGGAATCTTCAAGCCTGAGAGTTTTGGAGCAAATCTTTGAGGAATGTGGTGAGTATTTTGCCTCTGTTTTGGGAAATCAGGTTTTGAGAAAAGTAAAGGAACTCGATGTTGGTCACGGTGGCGTTGTCGCCATTGAGGTTGAAAATGAAGTTGTGGACGATATGTGTAACGACATCGTTTTGTTGTAGATGTGCATCGTGCAATTAACAGCGTTAAGTGATATGTGGGTGCCCAATTCTAAAATCCTTAAAAGATCTGTAGTTTACAAATCTTTGACCTTTCTAGAAATTTCATTAAAAATCATCTATTTCCAGTGACATGCACACAACATGCACATGATATGTTCACGGATCTAAGCAAGCCCAAAACCTAGAGCTCACAACTCTCTCTTCGAAATCAGAAAAATAACGTCATCATCTGTGAGTTTTTACAATTTATATGTGGGTATTTTCGTATTTCACTTTTGTGCATGGTGTGCATGGCTGGTTTGTCCTATTTTAGTCTAAAGATTAAGAAAATTGGTCATTTTAGGCAATTTCTCTTTAATTGGCGTGTTTAATAATCCTCGTTCATGGAAATGTGAAGTCATTGAGATCATTTTTTGGAAATACTTAGTTCCAATGCCTTCTTGTCCTCCCTTGTTTGCTTGTTATTAATCTTATTGAATAATTCAATTTGACTATTGCTGCTGATACCATAACCTCTGGCCAGCCTGCCAATGATTCTGAGACTTTAACTTAGTTGGGTGGAAGATTTGAACCAGGTTTCTTTTCTCTGCCGGGAAACCCCATGAATAGGTACTTGGGAATATGGTACATTAACATACCTAGCAAAGTTTTGTGGACCGCAAACAGAAACAGTCCACTGACTGTTTTATATGGGAAACTCGCGATTGGCACCAATGGAAATCTTGTTCTTCTCAATTTAAATGCGAGCAGTGTTTGTTCTTCAAATGTATCAACAACACCAAAGACGCGAGTTACGCAGCTTTTAGATTCCGAAAATCTTGTTTTGATGGAAAATACAAGTAGTGCTGGAACTTATGTGTGGCAGAGTTTTGATAACCCATGTGACACATTGTTACTAGGTATGAAGATAAGCTGGAACATAAACACAGGATCAGAGCGCTATTTGACATCACGGAAAAGCATTGATGATCCATCCACTGGTGACTTCTCTTACAAAATTGACATGAAGGGGTTACCACAACTAGTTGTTGTCATGGGAGCATCAGCCATAAAGTACCAAACAGGGCCATGAAATGGAGTTCGATTCAGTGGTCTTCCTGCACCAGCGGATTCAGTGTTCAATACAGTTATGGAATTACATGACGATGAGTGGTATTATTAGTTTGAGGCTACTAAGAATGTAGCTGCCTCACAATTAAGGTTAGATCAATTAGGTTCTTTGCAAGGCCTTGTGTTGAATGTTGGGGAAGCACAGAATGGGATGTTATATTTTCGTTACCAGATGATTCATGTGACAATTATGGATACTGTGGTGCTAATGGTATTTGTAGAAACAGGCATCCCATATGTGTCACAAGTGTTCACTCCGAGGTTTCAAGAAGAATGGGAACTTTCTAATAGAATCAGTGGATGCATGAGATGGACACCATTGGACTGCCACAGCAGAGAGGGATGTTTACTGCTTGTAGGGGTGAAATTGCCTGACATGTTAGAATTTTCACTCAACGAGTGTATGAATCTCAAGGAATGTAGGGCCCTGTTTACAAGGTTACAATTTGTTATGTACAGTAAACAAGAAGGCGTATGTTTTGACGTTCACCTGATTATAACAAAAATGCATGTTCAATATGATCAAATACAGGGCAGCTTTTCAGGACAAGAAATAGCAGTGAAGCGGGTATCACACCCATGTCAGGGTCTAGAAGAGTTCAAGAATGTATTAGTTTTGATTGCAAAACTTCAACACCGGAATCTTGTTTCACTTTTGGGCTGCTGTATTCATGGCGATGAATGTATGCTTATCTACGAGTACATGTCCAACAAAAGCATGGATCTTTTCATCTTCAGTGAGCATCTTGAATCTTCGGCACTTAATGTCTAGATTCTTTATGCTTCAGCTTGAACCCTCCATGCATCTAAGATTCACAAGGGCTGAAATTGATTTGCAGATGATATAAGAAGTGCTTTATTGGGATGGGACACGCGCTTTAACATTATCATGGGAATCACAAGAGGGCTTCTCTATTTACACCAAGATTCTAAACTTCAAATCATTCGCAGGGATCTCAAAGCAGGCAATATTTTGTTGGACCACTACATGAATCCTAAAATCTCAGACTTTAGCTTGGCTAGAATTTTCGGAGGTAATGAGAATGAAGCAAAAACAAAGAAAGTTGTCAGAACATAGTAAGTTCAGTGGATATACATCTTCAGCTAATGTACATTGATATTCATTAGTCAAATAAACAAACTTATATACAAATTTCTCATGCAACGGCTATATGTCCCCAGAGTATGCAGTTCATGGGAAGTTTTCTGTAAAATCAGATGTCTTTGGTTCGGTGTGCTTTTGTTAGAGATAATAAATGGCAACATAAACGGGAGGTTTTCTCACCCTGATCACAACCATAACCTCCTGGGACATGTAAGCGCGAAGAGCTATATATATAGTACTCCATGTCATTTCTCTTTAGCAGGATTAGTTAAGCATTGTTATTGAAATTTTGTAGGCATGGTTGCTATGGAATGAAGAAAAATCCTTGGAAATATTGCAAAAATACTTGGAAGAATCCTGCATTGAATCTCAAGTACTTGGATGCATTCGTGTGGGTTTATTATATGTTCAGAAATTCCTAGCGGAGAGGCCCAACAATGTCGTCTGTAGTTTTCTTGTTGGCAAACGAGGGAGCAAGGTTGCCTTGGCCTGAACAGCCTGGTTTCTTCATGGAAAGATGTTCCACTGATCTAGATACAAGGACAAGAGGGGAGCAATCTCATACACAAAATGAAATAAGCCCAATGGTGGAACGTCGATAGAGAAGGCTTGAGCATTATGATGCTACTTAACCAATGCATGTATATTAGGAATTTAATTATATTATCTTGTCAGTTATAGGATCTATGCCGTTATGCCAATTGGAAGAGATGACTAAAGACGATCCTATAGTGTTACACGGTGTACCAAACATAATCAAATCGTTCAAAGTCTTGGCAGAAAACGATTTCTGGTTTTCGAGAACCAATGTTTCTATGTTTTTCTATTGTTTTCCATTATATGAAAGCAATCATATAACTCAATTATTAGCACTTGTACACAAGCTACTTTTCTTGTTCTTTCTGTCAAAGCAATCATATAACTCTATTCAACCTTCAGTTATTTCAAACATCTATGAAATATCTTCCCTTCAACATCACTATTGTTTGCTGAATTGATGTTACACCTTGCTGTAAGAATAGTTGAAAGGTACCATCCAGTTCTCAAACATTCAATTTCCAAAGAGTAGATGTCATCAGTTTCGGAGTGCTTTTGTTAGAGATGTAAGTGGCAGAAGAAACCGCTGAGGTTCATCATCCGACTCATCATTACAGTCTTCTCAGACATGTAGGTGTTTTTTGTGATTCTGCTATATGTGTCTGGTAATTTTGGACCTCTAGATAGCTTTTCATGCGTAGGACTAAACTCGTATGATCCGCCATTGTTCTGCCATTGTTCCAGGGATGAGGCGATATTATACTATATATTTTACCCTTATCTTTGTATTAATTTATTAGTTATTTTGGGAGAACTTTGATACTTTGTTATGTATTTTCAATGTAGGACATTCAACTTCATCTGGAGCAAAAAGTGAACCAATGGATGAATTTTGGAGTGATTCTAATTAGAGGATGTTCATGAGCCTTTCAAGATGATTGTGTCAAAATTCCAGATTTTTCTACCAAGCCGTTTGACCGTGGCAAACAAAAGAAGGCCTAGCGCGCAACTTTTCCAAATTGACATTTATGGATGTTTTGGGTATTTTGAAGGTCAAGATGACATATTTTGAGGAAAATTCCTTCTGAGGATTTGTTAGGGACATCTCAAGATTTAAAAAGAGACCTTTTAGGACCAAATCGGAGTTGATTTGGTTTTTCAAAAGATGGATTTTTTCTGCAGTCTGAATTTCAGTTTAAATAGGAAGCCTTTTATTTCCTATTTATCTTATTATATTATGTTTCTTAGTTTTTAGAAGACCTTTTATAGGTGGGATTTTATTTTGTAATAATATAAATAAGGCTACGCATCAATTTGGAGAACTTAGCTAGGTTTTGACTAGACCTGACAATTTCTTACACGATCCGTTAACACGACACGTAAACGACATGAAAATAATGGGTTTCGGGTCAACACGATTACTAATCGGGTTGTTATCGGGTCATACGATAATAACCCATTAATAATGGGTCTTTAACAGGTTTACACGAGAGTGACACGCAGGTAACCTGTTTCGACACGATAAAAAAAGAAGAAGTTATTTTGATGATTTTAATTTTTTAAACTACTACAAAAAAAACTTACTATAAAATACAATAGATATAATGAATATGTATATATTGTTTATTAATTATTATTCTATATAAAATTTAAAATTTAAGTTTTATTTATTTATTTATTTTTATAGTATATTATAGACAAAGATTGAGATTAAAAATCATAAAACACATTAAAAATAAAAATATTAAGTAATTTTAAAATATCAAACACATTAAAAAAAATTATAATAATTAATTTACATGTGCGAAAAATATGAAAAAAATATGCAAACACTCGTAGTCGCATCATCTACGCTTTGAGGATGGGTATATGATTGTTTGAATTTTTAAAACCATACAAACTCTCATGAATAGTATTTTTAAGGGAGTTCAAAATAAACAAAATTCATAATCATTAATGGATAAGTCTGAATTATGTGAAAGCATAATAAACGTTCATAATTGCATTCTCAACGCTTAGATGATGATTACATGATCGTTTATATTTTTAAAACCCTCCAAATCTCATGAATAGTGTTTTTTATTTGAGTGCAAAATTAATAAAATTAATAATAATTATTGTAGAACTATGAAAAATTTAATCACACGTAATGAAAAGCTTCACAATTTTCATGAAGGGGTCAACTCCGAAATTTAGTATGTATTTACTAATTTAGTATTATGTTTTACATTCTTTTGGGTCAAATTATGTTTTTCATTTTCATTTTTATTGATTTAAAATATATTTTTCTTAACGGGTAATGGGTCGAGTCATATTACTTGATAATATTAACGGGTTGATTTCGGGTCGGGTCATATTACCCGTTTACTTTAACGGGTATCACACAACATGACCCATTAAGCTATCGGGTATGATACGAAAACGACACGAACACGAGAAACACGACACGAATGCCAGCCCTAGTTTTGACGATTTGTATTTCAAAGTGTTTTCTTTCCTTTTTCTATTTCAATTCATTTTGTTTTATGGTTGTTCGTAACTAATTTCCGTTTGTTAGGGCGATGCCTTGAGCCTTAACATGAATATGTAGTTTTTATTTAATTGCTTATGATATTATACATGCATGCTTTGAATTATTATAATCACTGTGTTTAAACTATCTCTATATCTTAATGATTTGTGACCATTAGGATGTTTAGATAAGTAATCAGATGCAATTCGATCGGAATGCCACCAGAGGATTGAGTATTGCTTTTTTGTGATTGATAGTTGTAATTTCACCTCGGGCGAATGCCACGTCTTAGGGGTTGCATGGTTTTTCAAAGGGTTTTCACAAAGCGTAATGATCATGCATGTTTATATTTGATCTGAATGCCACATACCGATTGCATGTTTGATATACGTTTTAACTTGAATGCCACAAGTAGAATATGCATAAGGAAAACCTAACCTTCAAAGTTGCATGTGTAATTCATAAGTAATTGGTAAAACTATATAAGATTGTTAAGGTGATGGCGGAACTCTAGTGTCATTTTATCATTATTTTCTAAGGTTGTTCCCCTTCAAATTGGTTTCTTTAATTATTTTTTTTATTAAAATTATTTTTTTGTTATTTTAAAATCCAAAACCAATATTTTCCAAACTTTGTTTTAAATAGTTAATTAAGAATTAGTTTAAATACAAATTAATCAATCAATCCTTGTGGAGAACGACCTTACTTGAGCTGCTATACTACGATAACCTTGTACTCTTGCAAGTGGTAAAAATCTTATCACATGGCTACTGTGGAACAAAAACAAGGGTTTGGAAGTAATAGATGAATGCTTGGAGGACTTATACATTGAGTTTGAGGTCGTACTTAAGATGCATTGAAGTGTGTCTAGTATGCATTCAAAAGCTTCCGGAAGACAGACCAGCAGTATCATCTGTGCTTCTCATGTTAAGCAATGAGGAACCAACATTGCCCCAACCAATGGAGCCTGGATTCTTTGTAAAAAGAAGTTAGATGGGCATTGATCCCTTAACGGGAGAAGGAAGAAGCCATACCCGAAATACTATTACTCTTTCGACCATGGTAGTAGATAATTGAAGCACCAAGAACCTTGAGTGATTAGTTATTGTGGTGAGCATGCCACTATCAGGCTATTAGCATTGAAAAATGCCTAATGGACAGTGAGTGGTAAACTTGTCTCGCAAGAAGAAACCTAACTTCTAACCAAGCCGCTGAACAGTGAGTGGGCAACTTGTACGACTAATAGAAAACTTGTCTCGATAAGTGTCTGCTAGATCTTGTAATCGGCGCACGAGTAAGTTGAGTTTGCTTCTTTTTTTCTGGTTTTGGATTATGTGGTTTGATGGAGAAGGAGCTAGAGTTGCTATCATAGTTGATAATGTAGTGATTTATTGTGAAAATTTGGGAAAACGGTCAAATATTTCAAGGGAGCTGAGTTTTGGAAAGAGTCAAATAGATGGGTAAATACTTACATATACAAGACAAGTGGTATTCTAATGCAGTTCCGTATAAAATGGAGGACAAAATTTTGTTCTCCAAGTCAACAAGACTTGGTAAAGAAGAAAACAACACATAACGCAAACGTTTTTTTTTTTTTAATTTATTATTATTATTATTTTTTATTTTATACAACTATATGAAGGATGAAGAAATTGAATATAAGATCTCGTGTGTAAAGGAGCTAGAACGAAACCAGCTTCGTATAAATAGGCACAAAATAAGAGTATTATGAAGATGTGAGAGATTATTTAAGTCATATGATCTATGTCAGGAAGAAAAAGTCCCACACATCTTTTATATACTATATCTCGAACTATATTTTCTATAAATTGCTCTGACCATGTATATAAATGTGCAATATATATTATCTTTTTCCAATAGTCCATCTTCTGCATTTTCCTTGTCAATTATACGGTCAATACAAAGACTTTGTTTGAAAATTATTATGTGATGGGAAATTTTTTGAATGATGGACACACGTCAACAGACAATTGAAAGGCTGCTTCAACAAAAGTCCGTAAGGACGGGTTTGGGTTTAGCTAAGTTGGGTAGAGTAATGTACTTCTCCTCATTCAAGATTGAATATCCCTTTCCGAGGTTTTGATGGCTCTAGTGTAATTACCCAATCGTTTGTCAATAAAAAACCTGCAAGGTTCAAAGTAGTCAGTCTCCTTCCCTCTTCTTGACAAACAACACAGATGAAGGGCCTTCCCTTTTTCATCTTCTTTGCCTCTCTACTCCAATCTTTAGTCTTACGATTGTCCACAGCAACTGATACCATATCTGCATCACAATCCATCAAAGGCTCTAATACCTTAGTTTCTTCAGGCCAAACCTTCGAATTAGGACTCTTCCAGGTGGGTAATTCTAAAGCCTGGTACTTAGGAATATGGTTTAAGAACTTACCACATACTGTTGTATGGGTTGCCAACAGAGAAAACCCTCTTCCGGATTCATATGGAGCCTTGACATTAACCAAAAATGGAACTATGGTCCTTTTCGACCAAATGAACAACACTATTTGGTCCACCATTTCTTCCCAAATAGCAGAAAATCCTGTTGCACAGCTTTTGGAGACCGGAAATCTCGTTGTTCGAGACAAGGCTGCAACAGACTCCGAAAGTTATGTATGGCAAAGTTTTGATTTCCCATCAGACACTTCGTTACCAAAAATGAAGATCGGGTGGAACTTCAGAACAGGTCTTAACAGATTGTTGACTTCTTGGAAAAACGCTAGTGATCCATCTCCTGGAGAATATACTTATGGGATCGATCCTCTTGGATTGCCTCAACTCGTAGTTGCCAAAGGAACAGAGAAATTGTACCGCACGGGGCCTTGGAATGGTCTTCGATTTACTGGCTTTCCTAGTTCTTCAAACGAGCTCATTGTGAAACCGATCTATGTCTATGATACCAGTGAGTTATATTACATGTACATGGCTACTGATATTATGACAGGAGTAAAGCTTACTGAGTCGGGTTTAGCCCAGCGGGTGGTGCTCAACAGAGGGAGCACTGAATGGGCTGTTATGTATACTCTCCAAAATGATAGGTGTGATAATTACAGGGAGTGTGGAGCAAATGGTTTTTGCAAAATTTCCAATTCACCCCCTTGTGAGTGCCTGCAGGGTTATGTTCCAAAATCGCAGAACGAATGGGAGGTGCTGAACTGGACAAGTGGGTGCATAAGGGAAACATCACTGAGTTGCCAGAAGGATGATGGGTTTTTGAAAGTTCCAAATGTGAAATTGCCGGACCTGTTGGATTTTCAGTTGAACAAGAGCACGAGTGTGAAACAATGTGAGGTAGACTGCTTAAAGAATTGTTCTTGTGTAGCTTATACTAATTCAGATGTCAGGAATGGAGGGAGTGGCTGCCTTATGTGGTTTGGCGACCTAATTGATATGCGAGAGTCCATTGAAGAAGCTAGCTCGGAACACATATATATTCGAATGCCATCTTCCGAACTAGGTAAATGATCAGTTTTCATTAACAATGTTATCTAGCTAGGTTCTGCAGCCCTATTTTATTAAGTTCAAAGATTTATTGCTTACAATTTGTACGTCACAATGCTATATTTAGTTAAAAAAATCCTTGTTTAGGCATCAATTTAAGCATGCCTAGTTGTAATACACCAAACTAGACCACAAGAGAATAATTTGTGAGATTTACTGAATAAGTCAGCATAATCTGCAGTTTAATTTCTCAATGTTATTTACTACATGATCTTTAGGTAATTCCACTCAGAAGGATAAACGACTAGTGCTGATCTCAGTCATACCTGCAGTTTCTGTGCTTCTTTTCCTGGGATTTACGTGCTTTTTGCACCTAATAATTCGGAAGAAGAGAGGAAAGAAAAGTGGTAAGCATGCATATACTTTAGAATTCAAATTCATCCTTTGATGTTGCTTTATATCATAATCTTTCCTTCCTCTTGTTTTTTCTATTTGAAAGGCTCAACATCTCCTAAGGACTTGGAGTTGCCACTCTTTGATTTTGAGGAAATCGCAACTGCCACCAATAACTTCTCGTTCAGAAACAAACTCGGAGAGGGAGGGTTTGGTCCAGTTTACAAGGTAACAACGTTATAGCTGGTGTACTTATATGAACTGAACTAAATATTTTCCTCTAAAATTTCAGGGGAGCCTAAGACAAGATGAACTAATAGCAGTCAAGAGACTCTCAAAAGATTCTGGACAAGGTATCGAGGAGTTTAAAAATGAAGTTACGATGATAGCCAATCTTCAACACTGGAATCTTGTGAAACTTTTGGGATGCTGCATTGAAGGAGAAGAAAGGATACTTATCTATGAGTACTTGCCAAACAAAAGCTTGGACTGCTTTATATTCGGTCTAACACTCTCTCCTTCTTTCGGATTAATTACGTACCTAAAATTTGATTTTACTACTTTGTAGTGCAGTTTATGGAACTAAACAGTCCAATGCAGCTCTCTTTATATCGTAGAGGAGGAAACTTGAACAAAAATTAATTCATGTGCAGATCAAAACCAAAAGGTGCTTCTGAATTGGCAAAAGCGATATGACATTATCATGGGAATCGCAAGAGGACTTCTCTACCTCCACCAAGACTCAAGAGTAAGAATCATTCACCGGGATCTCAAGAGTAACAATATCTTACTTGACCATGAGCTGAACCCCAAAATTTCTGATTTCGGAATAGCAAGGATTTTCGAACGCAATCAAACTGAAGCGAAGACGAAACGTGTAATTGGAACATAGTGAGTTATACTAACATAGACCATGAATCTTCATTTCTCTAACAGAAAGGAAATGTCTTCAATGGTACTTAAGTAATGTGTTTATGCATGCAGCGGATATATGTCTCCGGAGTATGCAATTGATGGGAAGTTTTCAGTGAAATCCGATGTTTTCAGTTTCGGAGTGCTTTTGTTAGAGATAATTAGTGGCAGAAAGAACAGAGGATTTCATCATGCAGATCACAATCACAGTCTTTTGGGACATGTAAGTATTTTATGCTTAATTATATTTGTGTCTTACTAATTTCGAACTTTCATTTTTTCATGTGTTTTACTAAATCAATTTAATTTTCAATTATTCCAGGCATGGCTACTGTGGAACAAAAACAAGGGTTTGGAAGTAGTAGATCAATGCTTAGAGTACTCATGCGTTGAGTTTGAGGTGCTAAGATGCATTCAAGTGGGTCTACTATGCGTTCAAAAGCTTCCAAAAGACAGACCAGTAATGTCATCGGTGTTTCTAATGTTAAGCAATGAGGCAGCGATATTGCCACAACCGAAGGAGCCTGGTTTCTTCACAGAAAGAAGTTCCATGGACATCGAAGACACCTTAGCTGGCAAAGGTAGAAGTCAGACAGGAAGCACAATCACCCTTACAACAGTGGAAGCTAGATGATTGACACATGTAGACATGGATTCGTACTTCCTGGTATTTTGACATGGATGCTGATTCATTTGCGTTTAGTCAGTAACAGAAAGACTTACCTGAGCGAGAGGTTGATTGAGAAATATAAAATCTGAAATTTTATTGACTTAGTATTGTTTATTAGAACTGTAAGAGTAAGGCGAAATAATTCAATTGCACATTTTATCATAAAGTTAAAGGATTGCTTGTAATGTCAAATAATTCAATTCTAAGACTGAAAATAATTCGATTGCACTATTTTCTCTGCAATTTTTCGTTTTGACAAGTATTTCCTCCATATTTCAAACCAACCAGGTAGCATCCCTTTCCGATGCCAGCACCGCGTGGGGCAAAGGACTTTGACGGCCAAGAGCTTGCAGCGGGCATGAGAGTCATACATGTCAAGCGACATGGCCTGGTGGGGGAAGACATCATCTATGTTCAACAACTTGGGAGTTGGGGACTCCTTAGTAGGAAACTCATACTAGGCTACTAGTGATTGAAATGCTAGTAGTCAATACGGGCCCGGAAACTGAAATGCTAGTAGTCAATACGGGCCGGGCCATCTTCACATCAGTTGAAATTGAAATGCTAGTAGTCAATACGGGCCTAGAAATCTGAATTAAGGGCCGATTAGGGTGATTAGGGTGTGATTGGTGAGTGTTGTCGCCAATGACGCAAGACATTCATGTTGCTTCAATCCTTTTTGTCAAAGTTTCATAGAGACGGGCTGCGGCACACATCGATACTTCCCCACCTGATCACTAGTGCAATCAACAAGTGTATGGTAAGGGAGTTATGCTTTTTTTTTTTTTTTTTTTTCTTTTCATTTTTATGATAAGAGAGTTCAGTTAAGTCACACAATAGGCAGCCTAATTTGGTATTGAATTCGTCATCCACGAGATTCGAATCTAAGACCTCTCACTTCCAAGTGAAGAGAAATACCACCAGACCGTAGTACTGAATGACAACAAAAGGGCACTTCAATACATAAGAACAGTGCGAGAATTTATCAACTATCTTTTTTCTAAAGAATCATTCAAAGTGGAATGGCATGGGAAATGAAATGTTAGTAGTTCTTATGCCTCAAGTTATATACTTGTATATATGTGTCTTGCGATATCAACAATTCTCATAATTCTACATGGTATCCGGAAAAAAAAAAGTCTAAATTATCAAGGAGAGAAGCCGGCTGCAAAGGCCAAACATTAAGGTCCAATACTTCCCATTTTCTGGCCAAACAACACAGAATGAAGCCCTTTCCTTTCATCCTCCTAACCTCTTTACTTCATTTTCTAGTCTTAGAATTCTCCACGGCAGCTGATACCATTTCTCCATCACAATCTATCACCGGCACGATTAACTTCTTTCTTCCGGCGCAAGCTTCGAATTTGGCCTCTTCTCTGCTGGCAGTTTTCGGTATTTAGGAATATGGTACAAGAAGTTTCCAGATATTGTTGTATGGGTGGCCGACAGAGAAAATCCTCTGGCATATTCAAATGGATCGTTGACAATATCAGAAAGCCTGCTCCTCTTAGACTAAATGAACAACACTATTTGGTCGTCGAATTCTTCCCAAGTAGCAGAGGATACTGTTGCGCAGCTTTTGGAGACCGGAAATCTTGTTGTTAGAGACAAGGCAGCAACTGATTCAGAAGCTTACGTGTGGCAAATTTTTGATCTGCCTACGGACACTTTTGTTGAAAATAAAGAGTTTAGAGGTAGATTTAGAATTTTCTAAACCCTTTATTTTCAACTTAGCATTAGAGCAGGTTCCGATTCTGACTCTTTCTACGTAGCCGCAAAACTGTGAGAAGAACCAAAAGAAAATTTTCCAGCAATGTCTCGAAGCAAGAGACACCGCTGACAGAAACCAATTTTTCCTCTAGACTTGACCGAAGGAAGGTCAACACACAGGATACCTAAGAAACCTAAAGCCATGTGTTTTGAAGCAAGAGACGGTGGCAACCAAGCCGTGATATATCCGTGGCAGACAACCAAACAATAATTCCCTCCTCAGATTCCGCGCTTGCCTTGAATGCATCATCCAGCAAGCCATGCGGCAGTAATCTCCAGCGGGCTGGGCTTGCAGAGCCTGAAGCCCAATATCCAAAAACGCAACAATCTGGCACGGACAGGAACAACAAGGCCGGTGTAGGCCCATTTGGGCCATCCACATACAGCAGCCTAGTTTTTAATTCAGCCTCGGAAAATTTGGGCTCAGATTTCTCCCTTTTAAATTTAATTAATTACAATGCACACTCTGACGATCCAAGTAACACAGGCTCAGCCTTAATTGTATCCGTTAATCTTGATACATGTTGGATTATTGAGTCCAGAGCCACTGATCATATAACTTATGATTGTACTCTTTTTAATTCGACAACACCACCACGGGAAAGTATTTTCATTGCTAATGGCGGTTTTGCTCCAATTACGGGGGTGGGTTCGATAACACTCACTCATACTCTCTCTTTACACAATTACTTACTTGTTCCTTCACTCTCTAGTCATTTGTTATCTATTGGACAGGTCACTGAGCAATTAGACTGTGTTGTGCTAATGTTTCCATCGTTCTGTTTACTTCAAGATATTCGGACCCAAGCGATCATTGGGCGTGGTACTAAGAGGAGAGGTTTGTACTATGTTGATGATGTTGCACAAGGACGTGTACATCAAGTTCAAGGTTGTAATAATGAAAGGTTGAAGACTGTTCAGTTGTGGCATCATCGTCTTGGTCATGCCTCTTTTGGTTATCTACAAAAATTGATTCCATCATTATTTGGTAATATTTCATATTCTTCATTAAAGTGTAATATTTTCACATTGGCTAAAAGTCATCGAGCATTCTATTCTCCAACTTTGAATAAGAGAACAATTCCGTTCGAGTTAATTCATTCTGATGTGTGTGGGGGCCATCTCCAGTTACTAACTACTCAGCATGGAGTGCGTTGGTTTGTAACATTTGTTGATGACTGCACTAGAATGATTTGGTTGTATCTCATGAAAAATAAAAGCGACGTGGGTGGTATCTTTAAAAAGTTTTATCACATGGTCAACACTCAATATTCGCTCCCTGTTAAAGTGCTTCGGTCAAACAATGGTGGTGAGTATCTTAATTAAAATTTTCTCAAATTTTTATGAAAAAAGGCATTCTTCATGAAACTACGTGTCCTCAAACCCTCAACAAAATGGAGTTACCGAACGAAAAAATCGGCATATCTTTGAGATTACCCGTGTTCTTCTTATTGGTAACTGTGCACCCAAGACATACTGGGCAAATGCAGTCACCTATGCTATTTATCTCATGAACCGAATACTATCATGTGTCTTCTCTTTTAGAACACCCTTGGCCGTGCTTGATGATCATGTTTTGCTCCCTTCCACTCTTCATCTCGAACCCCGGGTTTTTGGTTGCGTGGCATATGTCCCTCTTGACAAAAATCAAAGAAGCAAGCTCGACCCCTATGCAATGCGATGTGTTCTCATTGGCTTTAGTCCTCAGCAGAAGGGGTATAGATGTTATCATCCCCAACTAGACATATATACGTACCTTCTCCGAAGACGAACTCCTCTCTTCCCAACCATAATCTTCAAGGGGAGATGACTGGAGGTGAAGATTATGGATGGATGGATGTTAGCCTTGCCGTCTTTGATAGAATAGCTAGCAGCATTACAAGCCCAACTAGGAGTGAACAAGATAGCACTAAAAGCCCATATAGGCATGATAATTCAGCTGCTAAAAGCCCATTTGGGCTTGATAATTATGTTGCACATGGGAGCAATGAAGGCCCATCTAGGCGTGATGCATATGCTACAAATGGCAGCGGTGAAGGCCCATATGGGCGTAAGAATGTTACAGGTGGCAGCACACAAGAAAATGCAAGCCAAAGTGGGCTGAGTGATCAGTCCGAGATAGCAAGGCTAGAAAATGCAAGCCCCAGTGGGCTGGGTGATCAGGCCGAGACAACAAGGCCAGTTGTTATCATGTGGCAGAAGAAAGTGATGGGTGATGTCAGACCCAGTGAACATAATTTTGTCGACTTTAGTAAGTTTAACAACCTCTTTCAACCTCCTCAAGTACCCGTCAATGATCCTTGGATATCCTTTCCAATGTAAGTACTTACTTAGAAACTATTAAACCAATTTATGTATTACCTTCTAGACAAAATCGAGGAAAGCCACCAGACGGGTACTCTCCAGAAGGAAAGGTGTTGTATTCAATTGGTAATTGTCTTCACTCATCGACTTTCGCCAAAATATTGTGCACTTGTTCAACAAATGGAAACAATTAAAATACCTACCAAAGTGGAAGAATCCTTGAGAGATCTAAAATGGACAGAGGCAATGCAAATTGAGATTAAGACGTTACCGAAGAACAAAACATGGAGTGTGATGACACTTCCTAAGGGAAAGAAATTTGTGGGATGCAAATGGGTATTTACCATCAACCATAAGGCGGATGGGTTAATCGATAGATACAAGGCGAGATTGGTAGCCAAAGGGTATACACAAACCTTTGGCGTTGATTACCAGGAAACATTTGCTCCGGTTGCAAAGATGAATACAATCAGAGTTCTGTTATCTCTTGCTACTAACCTTGATTGGCTAATGAGACAGTTTGATGTGAAAGTTTGATGTGAAAAATACTTTTTTACATAGGGATTTAGAGGAAGAGGTATATATGGATTTTCCACCAGGATATGGCATTAATAATTCTAGTGGAAATGTATGCAGACTTCTGAAGGCATTTTAGGGGTTAAAATAGTCACCGAGTGCTTAGTTTGGACGATTCACTCAAGCTATGAAGAAGTATGGATACCGATAAGGGAACTTAGATCATACTTTGTTCATTAAGCGTAAGGATGGTAAAGTGACCTTACTTATAATATATGTAGACGATATGATTGTCACAGGGGATGATACAAAGGAAATTGAACGGCTATAAAAGTACTTGTCTTCTGAATTCGAGATGAAAGATCTAGGAGGACTCAAATACTTCCTAGGAATCGAAGTTGCTAGGTCTCGAGAAGGCATATACTTATCACAACGTTAATATGTGTTAGAATTGTTATCAGAAACTGGTATGCTGGCATGTAAACCGATGGATACATTGATCATGCAAAATCATCATCTTGCGATATATCAAGATCAAGTCCCAACAAATAAAGAAAGGTATCAAAGGTTAGTTGGAAGACTGATTTACTTGTCACTTACACGACATGATATTGCCTATGGGTAAGTATGGTAAGTGAGTTCATGGATGCACCTAGTGAGGATCACATGTCGGCCGTAATGAGGATTCTTAGTTACTTGAAAGGGGCTCCTGGAAAAGGGTTAATGTATAGAAAACATGGACATATGAAGGTGAAAGGATATACGGATGCAGACTGGGCTGGAACTATTACTAATTGGCAGTCTACGTCAAGATATTTTACATTCGTAGCTGGTAATCTTATGACCTGAAGAAGTAAAAAGCAAAATGTGGTGGTAAGGTCTTCGCCCAAGTTTGATTAGAAATATAATAATTATTATTATTGTTTTTCCTAATTTGATTAGAAGTCATTAGCTATCACTTGGACTACAAGAGATGTAGTTGTCTAAATATAACCTCCAATAGGGAGAAGAATAAAGTGAACATATTGAAACCCTAAACTTAATTTTAACTACTTTGTTGCCGGGAAGTAAGTTGGGGGTGGAACTTCAGGACATGCCTTAACAGATTATTGACTTCTTGGAAAAATACTAGCGACCCTTCTCATAGAGACTATACTTATAGGATGGACAATGTTTTGTTGCCTCAGCTGGTTATTTCGGAAGGATCGAAGAAAAAGTTTCGGACTAGACCTTGGAACGTTATTCGATTCACAGGTACTTCTGGTTTAGCCTTTACGTTATGTTGAACATCATACAACATACGTAGCCTTGTTGAGCATCATGTAGCATACACAGCCAACCTAGCTTAGCTTTGTTATAAGGTGGTGTTCTGCCTTTAAATGCTTTATGTAGACTTTAGGGTTTCTAGGTCTTAGTTTTTTCCATAACTCTAGATTATAGTTGACTTCTTGGTGTAGTATCCCTTAATTTAAGGGATGTTGTCTATTTGTTGTTTCCTTTGTTGCTTCTCCAAAAGTGTGTTGGTTGTAATCTCAAACATAATATACGAAACCAAATTCCACATGGTATTAGAGCAGTGTCTTTCTTAGGCCTATCTCTGCAACCTTTTTTTGTTGTCGTCTTTCACTATTCTTAGCCAAAAAAATATGGCAGAAGACAACTCAGTCAATCAAGAGGCTGAGAGCACACTTGCCTCACCTCTTACAAGTTTCTCTGAGGTTGACATTAACCAAAATCAAAGACTCAGCTCAGTTTTGTTGAACGAGTTCAATTATCTCCTATGAGCAATGGCTATCACCTTAGCTCTTGGAGGAAGAGCTAAGCTTAGCTCTATCAATATTGTCACCCCAGTTCCTGAAATCTCATCTTCAAACTATGAATCATAGCTGTGTAAAGATCAATTGGTTATGTTGTGGCTACTCAACTCTATGGAAAGAAAAATTGCTGAAATTTTCAATTATTCAGAATCTTCACAGCACCTATAGGATAAGGTGAATGGGATGTATGGAAATCAGAACAACTATGCTAGGGTTTTTCAGCTCAAAAGGGACATCACTGCTCTACAACAAGATGCTAAATCATTTGTCCAACATCTAGGTGACGTTACCACTATGTGGAATAAACTGAATGTTTACATACCTCACACCACTGATCTTACAGTACTGTTAAAGTTGGGGAAGATAAAATCTTCCAACTACTAGCAAGTCTGAGTATAGAGTACGAAGACTTGAGAAACTATATCTTGATAAACTTGGAGCTGCCTTCCCTTTCTACTGTGTGTGCTACCATACACCGTGACGAAGTTAGGAGAAAAGTTATACGTTTAGACTCTAAACCCAACATGCGAGATGCTCGAGCATACACCTCAAATCACAAGGTATCTGAATCAAGAATCTATAAAGGCAAGAGACCTGATATAAGATGTGATCACTGTATTGGTGTTGGGTACCTTGGAATTGGACATACCAAAGATCGGTGTTAGGTACTCCATCCCGAGTTGAAACCCAAGTTCAACAAGGATGGCAAGGGATTCTTCAAGGTAACTATAGGACCTGCGTACAAAGACAGCTACGTTGCCAACCTTGCAGTAACTTCTTCCACAAACCATGCAGTCCACACTCACACTAGTGGAATGCTGGATTTCACGTCTAATCCCACTACACTGATAATTATTTTTCATCTTATCTTCAACATAAGAACTGGAAAGGTCAGAGTGAAGAGACAGTGGGAACTGGAGCTAAGCATCACACTGCACTTCTGGGGAAGTTTGTTGGTTTTTTAGCAGAGGCAGAGAACATCACACATAAAGACACTTCAGCTATCTTAAATGCCTTTTCCACTGCTCTAAATAACAACTACATGAAGACATTCCACGTATCTTAAATGCATTTTCCACTACTCTAAATAACAACCTCGTGCGTGACTATTGGATAATAGATTCTGGTGCCATTGATCATATGACTAATCAACCTACAAACTTGCATGGTTTTCAAAAAATGTCTTCCCAAGTCTCAGTTGCTAATGGGAAAAGAGTTTCAATTATGGGACAAGGAAAAATTAAGTTGATATCCAACCAAGTTCTGTCCACCGCCCTCTATATCCCAACCTTTCCTTTTAAACTTATGTCAATAGGGAAAATCACCCAAACACTAAATTGCCTTGCTATTTTCTCACCTCATAATGTGATTTTTTTAGGATATAGTTACTGGGAAGACGATTGGTGAAGGCTTCTTTCTAAATGACCTTACTACTTGCCAATGAAGTTATCTCAACAAAAAGGCATTCAAGTTAGTACAAGTCCAAGTCATACTTAGGATTCCATTTTGTGGATCAACGCCTAGTCCATCCTTCCCAACCTGTTTTGCTTGAAACTTTTACCTAGTTTAGGCACACTAATATCAAGTGTGACACTTGCAATTTCTCCAAGTTTGCTAAACTACCATTTAATTCCTCTTTGTCTAGGGCTAGTAAACATTTTGAAATTGTACATTCGGATGTTTGGGGTCCAATTAATGAATCATTTGATGGTTATAAGTATTTTATGACATTTGTTCATGATTTTACAAGAGTTACTTGGCTATATCTCTAAAAATTCAAAAGTGAGGTTGTTACCATGTTCAAGGATTTTCATAATCTTGTTACCAACCATTTTGATTCTAAAATTCAAACCCTAAGATTAGATAAAGGCACCAGATATATGTCTAACATCATGTCATAATATTTGAGCACACATGGCATTTTTCATCAAACTATGTGTGTTGGTACTCCCCAACAAAATGGGGTAGCCGAGAGAAAAAGTAAGAATCTTCTTGAGAAGACACATTTACTCATGCTTCATACAAATATTCACAAGAAGTTTTGGTCTCAAGGAGTTTTCACTGCCATTTATTTGATTAATAGATTTCCTAGTCGAGTTTTGGATTCAAATCTCCATATGAAGTCCTAAAAAACTGTTCCATAGACTTGTCACATTTAAGGGTTTTTGGATGTACATGTTTTGTGCATATTCAAGCTCCACAACGTGATAAGTTGGATCCCAGGTTAATCAAGTGCATGTTTTTGGGATATTCTTCAACACAAAGGAGATATAAGTGCTTTAATCCTGCTACTAATAAAGTTTTGGTTTCCAGGGATGTTAAGTTCAAAGAAACCATTCCTTTCTTCGACAAAAAATGCACTGGTTCATTTGAGATAGAGACTTAGGATGATCTTTTTCCCTTACCCAACTCATATGTTGACGTAGATTCTAAGCTTGTTGGCACAAAACATGATCTTCCACCTGCTTCCCAACAATAATCACCTTAATCTGTCCCTTCTCTAGATAACACAACGCCACAATCTTACGACAATGCTACATCACCTCTGTTGAATTCTCAAGAGACATACATGCCTATAATAAGAAGGAATCCTCCTAGGGCACGTCAACCCCTCTTAAATTGCTTGATTATGTCACATATACTGTCAAGCATCGTATCACTGATTCTGTTGCATACCATCATTGCTCTACCTCTCATCAAGCTTTTCTTAGCTTTATCTCAAGCCACACTGAGCCTAAAACCTTTCAAGAAGCCACTTTTCAACATGAATGGCGACGAGCCATGGATGAAGAGTTACATGCTTTAAGTGACAACAATACTTGGAGTGTCGTTCAGCTTCCTCCTGGAAAAAAGGCAGTCGGAAGCCGATGAGTGTACAAACTCAAATTTCATTCTGATGGAACTATTGAGAGACATAAAGCACGATTGGTGGCTCGCAGCTTTACCCAAACATGTAAGGTAGATTATAAGGAGACCTTTGCTCATGTGGCAAAGATGAACACTGTTCATGTACTACTCTCATTGGCTGTAAATCAAGGGTGGTCCTTGTCTAAAATGGATGTAAAGAATGCCTTCCTTCATGAGGAACTTGAATAAGAGGTATACATGAAATTGCCTTCTAGACATCCTTAAGCATCTCAGGATGGTTTTGTGTAAGCTTCATAAAACCATTTATGGCTTGAAATAATCTCCTCGAGGATGGTACGCCAAGTTAAGCTTAGTCTTGGAAGAGGTAGGATTCTCAAGGAGTAATGCTGACTCATCTATGTTCATTAGACATGGGTCAATAGGAAGATTGGTAGTTCTAATCTATGTTGATGATCTTATCATCATTGGTGACAACATGGATGAAATCACTTGTCTCAAGCAGTCTTTTCATAAAAAATTTGCCATCAAAGGCTTGGCCAGTTGAAGTATTTCCTAGGCATTGAGATGGCAACATCACACAAGGGATTGTTTTTAAATCAAAGAAAATACATGTTGGATCTTCTTCAAGAAGCTGAGATGCCTGATTGCAAGCTTGCTAATACTCCCTTAGATTGCAAGCTTAAGATGGATATGGAAGGTAAAGCTATCAGTAATGTTGGTTACTACCAACAGTTAGTTGGTAAGCTCATTTATCTTACAATTACTCGACCAGATATTATCTTTGCTGTGAGTTTAGTTAGCCAATTCATGTGTGCACCAACCATTAAACATCTTCATGTTGTTAAGAGGATTCTCAGATATCTCAAAGGGTCTGTTGAGCGGGGTATTGTGATGCAAAACAATGGTTTCACCCTTATTCAAGGCTACACAGACGTGGATTGGGTTGGCAATGCCCTTGATCGAAAGTCAACCACTGGCTATTGTACTTTTGTTGGTGGAAACTTTGTCATATAGAAATGCAAGAAACAACAAGTTATCGCTCAATCTAGCGCTAAAGCTGAGTATAGGGTAATGGCTTCAACAACCTATGAGCTTATTTGGCTCAAGAGTCTTCTTCTTGATCTGGGGTTCCCGAACATTACGTCTATACCTCTCATGTGTGACAATCAGGTTGCGAAGCATATTGCATCAAACCCAGTTTTTCACGAGCGCACCAAACATATCGAAGCGGATTGTCATTATGTGAGGGCTCAAGTCCAGTCCAAGGTTATTCGCACAATTTTCACTTGAAGTCATGATCAATTAGCAGACTTGTTTACCAAGGCTTTGGTAGCCACTCATTTTCGAAGTCTCCTTGACAAGCTTAGATCCATTAATCCCTTGGATCCAGCTTGAGGGGGAGTGTTGAACATCATGCAGCATACGTAGCCATGTTGAGCATCATCCAGCATACACAGCCAACCTAGCTTAGCTTTGTTCTAGGGTGGCGTTTTGCCCTTAAATGCTTTTTGTAGACTTTAAGATCTGTAAGGCTTCGTTGTGAACAATACTTGGCTACTCAAATGATGAGTGGAAACTCCTACTCAAAATTGTTCGTTACCAATTTATAGAACTTCGTGTTTATAATCGAATTCTTTCATAATATAAATCACCTTATAAAGATCCACCATGCAAAAGATCAATTAAAACTAAGGTTGTTTAGTCATCGAACTGTATAAAAACAAATAAACGGAATTGGTAAAAGCATTACAAACTGTCTATATATTCCCTAGAATAGATTGACTAAACGACCTTAGTTTATGATCTTTACAATGTGATTGATAATATGAATGGTTTTGATTATATGCACAAAGCTTTGTGGTTCAATACTAAGAGTTTTGAGTAGGAGTTCCTACTCATCTTTAAGTAGCCAAGTAATGTTTCTTAGTTTTTCCACAACTCTAGATTATAGTTGACTTCTAGGTGTAATATCCCTTAATTTAAGGGATGTTGTGTATTTGTTGTTTCCTTTGCTGCTTCTACAAAAGTGTGTTGGTTGCAATCTCAAACATAATATACGAAAATAAATTTGAAACCAAATTCCACACGTTAAGAATGGTTGTGAATCCAATTTATGTGTACAATTCCAATGAGTTATACTATGCATATGAGGCTGCCAATAATTCTACCATCCCAAGGTTACTGTATCGGGCGAGATCCAGCGGTTACTTGTCAATAAAGGAAGCACTGAATGGGCTGTTGTGTATACTTTGCAGAATGATGCATGCAATAATTATGTACAGTGTGGAGCAAATGGCATTTGCAAGATTAACAGATCACCCGTTTGCCAGTGCTTGCCGGAGTTTTTTTCCGACACCAACCAGTGAATGGGGGTGCTTATTGGACACGTGGGTGCGGGAGGGAGATACCACTGAATTGTCCAAAGGGAGAAGGGTTTCTGAAAATTGAAAAAGTGAAACTTCTGGACCAATTGGATTTTTGGGTCAACAATAGAACTAGCACCAACGAATGCAAGGCAGAATGCTTAAAGAATTGTTCTTGTATGGCTTATGCTAACTCGGATATCAGAAATGAAGGCAATCGCTGTCTGATGTGGTTTGGCGACCTAATTGATCTGCGCGAGTTCGTTGAAGAAGATAGTGATCAAGAGCAAGATATATAGATCGGGTGCCATTTTCAGAGCTAGGTAAGTCAGTACTTTACTTCATTAATGTTAGCTCCTGATATTGATCAAATGCAAGATCTATTTCTTTTGAATTGTATGTTGCAGGGATCAAATTGAATAGGTCAAAATCGGGCAACTTTGTTATGCTTCAATTTAGGGCCTAAACACATGAAGAAGTACTGAAATCAGAAAATTGAAAATGTGTGGTTTAACGTTTACATCTTGTATGATCTTCAGAGAAAACGAGTCGGAAGAAGGATAAAAAAGTAGTACTCCTTTCAGTCATATCAGCGGTTTGTTTGCTACTTCTTCTGGGTTTGGGCTCTTCCTGGTGTATAATTCTGAAGAGAAGAAATAAAAGAGGTAAAATATACAGATGCTCTTCTGTTATATTTGTCGACACATTATATTGAAAAGAGATGCTTCAATGGATTGTGCCCTGAAACAATATATGAAAATTATCATGTTCATATCCTGTCACGCTTCTCCGCCAGAGGAACTCTAATGCATGGACAAAAAGACTGAATATTTATGTGTCCTTTACATTCTTCTCTTTGTTTACTTTTTGCTTCTTCATTTTACAGCTTCAGGAGACAGTCAGGAGAACTTGGAGTTGCCACTGTTTGATTTTAATACAATTGCGGCCGCCACCAATCACTTCTCCCACACAAACAAACTAGGGGAACGTGGTTTTGGTCCAGTTTACAAGGTAATAATGCGATACTTTACAATATTGGCTACGAATTTAAGCTAATAGACTATACTTAATATTCAGACCAACTTAACCCAAGAAGAATTCGTAGCTGTAAAGAGACTCTCAAAAGATTCTGGCCAAGGGACTGAAGAGTTTAAAAACGAAGTTAAGATGATATCCAATCTTCAACAATGGGATCTTCTTAAACTTTTGGGCTGCTGCATCGAAGGAGATGAAAGGATGCAGATTTATGAGTACATGCCCAACAATAGCTTGGATTGCTTCATTTTCGGTCTGAGATTCTGCCCTTCATCTTCCTTGTTAATATTTATTCAGTTCAATTTAAGATTAAATGAGTCCGATGAAGCTCTGTTTGTGTCATCCAAATTGATTACATATGGTGGATGACTTTTGCAGATCAAAATAGAAAGGTGTTCTTAAACTGGGAAAAGCGATTAGACGTTACCACGGGAATCGCACGAGGACTTCTCTACCTCCCCCCAGATTCCAGACTAAGAATCATTCATAGTGACCTTAAGAGCAGCAATATCTTACTTGACGATGAGTTGTACCCCAAAATATCTGACTTTGGCATAGCAAGGATTTTCGGATGCAAGCAAACTGAAGCAAAAACAAAACGCGTAATTGGGACATAGTGAATTATACCAACACATGTCATGAATTTCTTTATTTCTAGTTATAAACTTCTGATTTGTGTTGTTTACGTGCAGCGAATATATGTCTCATGAGTACGCAATTGACGGGAAGTTTTCAGTGAAATCTGATGCCTTCAGTTTTGGCGTTCTTTTGTTGGAGATAATAAGTGGCAGAAATAACAGAAAGTTTCACCATCCATATCACAATCACAGTCTTCTTGGACATGTAAGCATTACATGCTAATGTGTGTTTTCCAAATGTTGAGCCTGTACACACTAAAGTTTTCCATGTGTATTGAATATCAGAGTGGACAACTAACAAACGAACAAAGTAACTATAAACTAATATGATCTTATTAACGTAAAGAAAGATTGGCATGATGACTCTATAACCCAAAAGACTACATTGTGTCTAACTTAATTCTTCAGAAATATGAAACATTATATTTATAAAGAACAAACCTAACCCTAATACTAATAGGCTAGGCCCAAACTAAACTAATAAGAAAACCCAAACAATATAATACCTAACATACTAATATTTTCCAACACTCTCTGTCAAACTCATGGTGGTATACGACATAGGTTTGCAAACAAGCAGATGCGAACTGGCTTTGTTAGGCGGAATGGCGGGCATGCAAACTTGATTTGACTGGGCCTGACTTAACTTGACTGAACTGGCGAACTGGCGAACTAGCGAACTAGTTCAGATTCAGGCACGCTGATTCAGGCTGGCAAACTGATTCTGATTCACACTGATTAGTGTTGAGAGTTTGGAAAGAACCCGTCACTAAACAGACGAGATTTCCATATCTCAATTCTAGCAACGAACGAACAAAAACAAAGTCCTATCACTCAAGTGGTCACAGGTCCAAGCACTCAAGTGACGGTCACAAAACAATTCCAAATAGGCCAACAACTCGTGTGGGCCTCAAAACCAACCAAGCCCAATAGTAGCTTCAATCAACAAGGCCCAAAAAAGCCTTCAAACGAATCACAACACCCCAACAGATCGTGGGCTCCAAACCCAATTTTTTTCTTTTCTATTTTTCTGTTTTCTTTTCCTATTTTATATTTTCTATTTCTTCTTTTTTATTTCTAAATCAATTCCTTCTTCTCCGGTGTGACATGGATGATGGGTGCAGGAGCAACAATAGTTTCTTCAAGCAGAGGGGTTCAATACAGGGAAGATGCAAGCGCAGGGTGGTCAATCTTCAGACTTTAGGTGTCAGCTCCGGTGCAACGAGGCTACGGCGGCACGTCAGACATCACAATATTATTATTATTTTTAAACCCTAATGACAATAAACAGACAATAAGAACATAAGTAGATTAAATCTCGAAGGATGAAACTTGCTTTGATACAAAGATGAATATCAAAGTGTGCAACTAACAAACGAACAAAGTAACTATAAACTAATATGATTTTATTAACGTAAATAAATATTGGTATGACGACGTTATAACCCAAGAGACTACTTTATGTCTAACTTATTCTTCAGAGATACGAAGTATTATATTTATAATGAACAAACCTAATCCTAATACTAACAGGCTATGCTCAAACTAAACTTATAGAAAACCCAAACAATATAATACCTAAAATACTAATATTTTCCAACATGAAGATATATAATTTTGTAACTGAAACCAGGCATGGCTACTATGGAACGAAAGCAAGTGTTCGGAACTAATAGATCAATGCTTAGAGTACTCATACGTCGAGTTTGAGGTGCAAAGATGCATTCAAGTAGGTATAAGTGTTCAAATGCTAGACAGACCGGCAATGTCATCGGTGGTGTTCATGTTGGGCAATGAGGGTACGACATTGCCTCATCCGAAGGGGCCTGGTTTCTTTACAGAAAGAAGCTCTGAGGACATCGATACCTTAATCAACGACGGTATAAATCAGACGGGAAGCTTAATTACCATTACCACGGTGGTAGCTGGATAATTAATATATATATATATATATATATATATATATATATATATATATATATATATATGGATTCATTAGTCCCATTTTCACATATTTTGACATAGCGGATACTATGCATATTTTTACAATAAAGGAGAGAGATATTGACTTCAATACATGGGGTGGTAGATTGAGAAATGTACAAAAAAACATCTAATGTATTTTCAAATTAATTATTATTTCCAGAATAACGCACAACCATCATAAACAACCACCATTAATTGGAACTCAACTTCAACCCACTTTGCCCCAAAACTTAAATTGCGTCACTTTGTCCTCTGAAACTCAAATTTTTATTCACTTTATTTTATGTCAGTTCTGTTAAAAAATTTGTTAAATCCCTAATATGGTAGAAATGGCCCTACTTATTGCCATATCATTGCCAAATAATAATAAAACTATTTTAATGCATGAAAAAGTTGGGTAATGGTAAATTAAATTTGCAGACTAAATGATGCGTCAATAATAACAAATAAGCACGTTAGTTAACACTTAACTAATAATCCAATTATCAACTTACATGTTATTTAGTTTATAATATTTAGTCGTAAATTTAGTATTCCTACCATTAATCTAAAAAGTCAGTTTAAAGAAAAATAAAACATTTCCAACAAAAAATAGAAAAGGAAAACATTAAACATAAATGCTAGCTAGTCAATCTCCATGTTTTCTGTCTAGTTCGAAGATAATTTCTGATCCAAAAGCCACCTTCACTTGTGTGAACATTGAACAGAAATGGTAGCTAGTTAATCTCGATGTGGAGAGAAAACTCGATTGATTTATCAGTTTAGAGTGTTTGACCGCATACATGAAGATACGAAATGACATCCCAACCAGCCTACACGAACTGATTTATCAGTTTAGAGTGTTTCTCTTAGAATACAATTCTCATCTCTCACCAAGGAATCCAATTCCTCCCAAAGGAGTTGAATTCCATTTTTCATGTGGGCCCCAATTCATATCTTAGTAAACACCGTAATTGGAACCAAACTCCTTATTTTCATTCTCATTATTGATGCATAAACACGACCTAAGAGAGACCAAGAGATTGGCCTCATGGGGAGGTGGATTGAGAAGTGTAAAAAAAAAATAAAAAATCTAATGTATTTTGAGATTGATGATTATTTCCAGAATAATGCACAACCATATCATATTCAATATAGGCTTATTTTTGTAATGCCTATTGGAACTCAACTTCAATTTCACTCCCCACCTCCCCGGGCTTGAAACTTAAATTGCGTCGCTTTATCCTCTGAAACTTAATTTTTTATTCACTTTGCCATTTTATGTTAATTTCGTTAAAATATCTATTAAATCCCTAAGAGCATCTCTACATGAGATGTCAAAATGTCCAATCAACAATAATGGTATAAAAAAAAAAAAAAAAAAAAAAAACAGCTGTAACA
Organism: Pyrus communis; assembly: GCF_963583255.1. Classification (NCBI taxonomy): domain Eukaryota; kingdom Viridiplantae; phylum Streptophyta; class Magnoliopsida; order Rosales; family Rosaceae; genus Pyrus; species Pyrus communis. Next base: position 6,520,381 of record NC_084810.1, read on the forward strand.
TTTTTCAACCGAGAAGCCAAATCTAATGTGGCATAACATGAAATGACATATCTCCCCCTTGCTACCAAATTTGACAGCACCTTCAATTTTTTTAAATTAATTATTAAATGCTTTTAATTAATTTTTATTGGTTAAAGCATTGCCTTTTGGTTTCTTTTTATTACCAATGCAATATTTAAATATTTTTATACATTTTAATTCATTTTCTTTCATACCCAATGCAAATAAAATAAATATGAATTTTTATTTATATTTAAAATTTGGTATATCGAGTAGGGAGCAAAACTTTAAAAAAATATCATAGTGCCATATCATTTTTATTTATCTTTAAAATGGCCCTGCTTATTGCCATATCACTGCCAAGTGTAAATAATGATGATGATGATGATGATGATGATGATGATGATGATGATGATGATGATGATGATGATGATGATAATAATAATAATAATAAAAACTGTTTGAAACAGTGTTCTAAAAAACGCTCAAGGCTGCGCCTAGGCGTTCGGCAGTGGAAGCCCGCTGCGATTTGGGGAAAATCGTTTAAAAAATCGGTGGGGGCTTAGGCGGCCGCCTAGGCACTCACTAGGTGCTCTAGGTGGTCTGAAATTCTTTCCATCGCACAAGGTGCTCTGCAACTCTCGCCACCATCGAAGGCTCTGTAAGACTGCAACTCTCTTGCATCGAACTCTCATAGCATCTGCAACTCCAAGTTTCCAACACCTACATCGCAGCTCGCACCTCACATTTGGCATCTGCACCTGCATCGGAAACTATGGTTGCTTGCTAGAGATTTCTAGAAAAAGAGAGGGATCGAGAGAGAGGAGAGAGAGCGGTTTTGGGTTTTTGTGTCATGGGCTCACGGGAAAAGTGAAAATTTATGTAGGAAGAGGAATTTTTGTTTGACTTTGCCACGTGTGTGATTTTTTATGACTAAAATAAATATATTTTTAATGAGGGAAACTTGGTCCAATTGTTTTTCTAATTAAAAACAAAGTCCAACTATGATTAATATATATGGGGTAAGTAAATGTTACAAAATTGACAAAAAAAAAAAGTCCTCGAATTGTACACATATACTCATATTTTATAATATATTATAAATTTATGTAAATCCGCCTAGGCCCCGCCCTAGGTGCTAGGTCCCAGCTTGCTGCCAGACAAGTGCCTAACATTTTTTAGAACCTTGATTTTAAAGCATTACAAACTCACTTTAAAGAAAAATAAAACATTTCCAACAAAAAAATAGAAAAAGAAAACATTAAACAGAAATACTAGGTAGTCAATCCCCATGTTTTTTTATTAGTTCGAAAATAATTTCTAATCCAAAAGCCACCTTCACTTGTATGAACATTGAAAAGAAATCGTAGCTAGTCAATCTCCATACGCAGAGAAAACTGGATTAATTTATCAGTTGAGAGTGTTTGACTGCATACATGAAGACACGAAATGACATCCCAACCAGCCTACACGATCTGCCTTTTTCTTTCCCCTATTATTTCATCCCAACCAGCATTAGGACTTAAAAAAAAAATCATAACCAATCGATGTTGGACCAAGTATATTTTGTGCCAGTTCACAGAAGATAGTTGTGGATATGTTCATTAGCTTACTTCTTTCAAGTTAGGATAATCAAATGCGTCGTTCATGTCAACCGAATTTGAAAACTTTCACTTACAAGTATAATAGAACGCTACTAGACTCCAGCTCTACTAACCCATAAGATCAACATTAGATAAGCATAATGGAGCTCTCTTATGCATTGGAGTCCAATATCTCAGTCATTAGGCATCGAGGCCTAAAGTAAACAAGTGATAAAATTGAATATCAAAGTACGCAGCAAACAAACAAACAAACTGAATATAAAACTTTATTAAATGGAATTGCCAAGAAGGCTACATGAACCGAAGAGACTACATCTTGACTGATTTGATTAAATAAACTAATACAATCACTGGAAACCTTTAAGGGAAGGGATCCCCATTTTTTTTTAAAAATGGGGACATCCTCTTAACTATTAGATTTGGCTTTAATGAAATTATGTGGTTGAGATTCTGTGACCTGTGATTTAATCTCAACCACAAAATTTCATTAAAGTCAAATATAATGGTCAAGAGGGTGTCCCCACTTTTTTTGAAAAATGGGGATCCTTTCCCTTAAAAGGTTGTACAATCATTACTTATATACTAAAAACTAAAGCAAAACCCTAATCCTTAACGGGTAAGAAACTCTAATATCCTTGGCCCACAAGAAAACCATAAACAATAATAAAATAATAATTAATTTTCCAACACCCCCCCCATCAAACTCATGGTGGTACATGTCATGAGTTTGCCAACAAGCAGATGAGGATGCAAGCTCCGTTAGGCGAACAAGACAAGACAAGCTCCGTTAGGCAGACACGACAAGGTAAGCTCCATTAGGCGGACATGACAAGGCAAGTTTCGTTAAGCGGACACAACAAGGTAAGTGGGCAATCAAGCGAGCAAACAAACAATCCAAGTGAACAAGCAAGCAAGTAGATTCTGGTTGAAGATCCAATTAATAACCAAGTACACAATGCCACTCGAATGGTCATCAGTCCAAGCACTCGAACGATCATTGTAGAAGGCAACAACAAGCTACATAAACAAGCCCAATAGCAGCATCACATGGGCCCCAAAACCTCAAAACACAACAGCCATATTGTTTTTTTTCCTTCCTTCTTCCTCTTTTTTTTTTTTTTTTTTTTTCCTCTTCTGTGTGAACAAACAGCAGCAAGAGAATGGTTCTAAGGCAGAGGGTACAACAACGGCAAATTGAATGGGTTGACCAACATATTCAAATGTGGGCTTCTGGATGGAGGCGCATGAGGAGAACTCAAGATATAGGTTCGTCAGGACGTTCAAGAAAGGTATGAGATGGTGGTGAATTTGTCTGATCACGGAGCCGGCGATCAGATTGTTGGGAAAGGAATTGGAACAAGCACATCGGTGGACAATAGTAGGGGCAGCGGCAGGCTAGTGGCTTGACGCGACTCCGGCCCCAAAGTTCAACATATTCTTTTTTTTTTTTTTTTTTTTAACGACAAACAAAGGTTAACCCAAACCAAAACAAACAACGAGATAGACAAATTGATACGAATAAAACAGAAACAGATTAAATCCCGAAGGATCAAACCTGCTATGATACCAAGTTGAATATCAAAGTATGCAACAAACAAACAAACAAACTGAATATAAAACTTTATTAAATGGAATTGCCGAGGAGGGTACATGAACCAAAGAGACTAAATCTTGACTGACTTGATAAAATAAACTAATACAATCACTACTATATATAGTGAAAACTAAAGCAAAACCCTAATCCTTAATGGGCAAGAAACTCTAATATGCTTGGCCCACAAGAAAACCATAAACAATAATAAAATAATAACGAATTTCCAACGGATAATTTGTTCAAGGTTGCAAAATATTTTCAACATTAAGACTGAGTCAATGAATTTTTTTTATATAGTTTTAAGGAGAAGCCAATGAAAATAAATTGGGGTTTTTGAATATTAATCCTTCGAGAAGATTAAAATTTAATAAAAACCTAGTGTTAGATTGAATATTGATTTTAGTCCCTTAATGTGTACTTAATTCAAATTCATATTATATTTTTGTTTTTATATTTAATAGATAACTTATTTAATGTTATTACATTAAATTTTAAATTTATTTATTATACACATTTTAATTCATTAATTTTATTTAACTTTCTCTAATTAGTGTACCTAAACATTCATATCGTAATATATTTTACTAAATTAGTGTACCAAAATGTCCGTACCTAAATATATTGTAGTGAATTAATGACACATAAGAAAATATGTAAAAACATAAGTGTACCGAAAAATTCGTACCTAACTATATGATATTAACCTAGTGTACCGAAATGTCTGTACCTAAACATATTATACTGACCCAGTGTATCGAAATGTCGGTACCTAAACATATTATACTAACCCAGTGTACTGAAATGTTTGTACTTAAATATATTGTAATGAATTAGTGGCAGATAAGAAAATATGCAAAAACATAAATGTACCAAAAAATCTCTTCGAAAATATTTTCTTATATAAGATGCTTATCATAATGAGAATTAAAATTTATAATATTTTCATAAAATTTAAATTCATAAAACTATAAATAAAAAAAGAGACATTGAATACATGTGGTGACATTAAATAGAGTCTAGGGACTAAAATCAAATTTGAATCTCGTATAAGATATTTTTCTAAATTTCATTTTATTTAGGGATTAAAATCTAGTTTTCTAAAATAAATTCTGTAAGTGGTGTGGACCTTAAATAGAGAGAAATTGTATTTTTTTTTCACCTTGGAAAGAAAGGAAAATTGTTTCCCAAGTTCTGCGTGGTTCATGAAAATGAATTTGACTACTCAATTGCCTAATCCATTGAAAATGCTCTAGCCATAAATATAGCATCATTTCACTGTACCAATGTTATACAACTAACAAAATCCTTAGCAATACATCCATAAGCCACAAAGGACCGTCAACTAAGAAGATAATAATATGGTGGTCTGGATGATCAGTAAGCCGTCATCAAGGACGGAGACATGATTTAGCATGTGAAGTGTGAACCCATTTTTTTCTATAAAAATGCAGCAGAGTTTTCATTGTTTCTTTTAAATTTTCAAAACATGAAGTACGGGTGAATTTCTTTTACAAACACATCTAATCAAGAGTCCATAGTGATGCAATAAGCAGGAGGTGCCTGCTTGTTCGTCTTGGGGAATTATATGGGAGTGCAAGAGGCTGGTGTAAGGAAAGTCCAGCTCTTGACTTGGAGTGGGCTTGGGCTTTAACATACTTTTTAATAAATAAAAATTTGATCAATTGGTTTTCACTTTTCATTTTTTCCTTTTGCACCTTTTTAGTTTCTTTAACCTTTAGAGCAATTCCATCGGGGACTCTTTAGGCCGGTACCCAGCCAATTCACTCCAGCCCACAGAGCCATGGACCGGCTCATCTGATGCCAGCGTGGCATCGGAGGGCATTTGAAATTTTTTTTGCACTAGGCATGTGCGATACACGCGTGCGTGGCCCTGCGTCCCAACAACAAAAATTAGGGGTGGCCCGCCAGCCCAGGCACACTAAGATAATTAGATGGAGGCCACATGCTCGTTTCTAAGCCGTTGGATTCCCAATGGCTAGTTTTTTGGGCCGTTGGACTTCCAACGGTAAAAAAAAATTGAAATTTAAAATTAATGGGTACTGAGGTGGCACAATGAGGACCGTTCGATTTTCAGATCAATGGTCTAGCTTTTTTAGCCAAAAAACTTAATAAAAAATATAAAAAATTAATAATATTTTTTTATATAGTCAGAAATTAAAAATAAAATTATTACTTTTTTATTATTTTATAATAAAAAATAATATTTTAATAAAATTGACGAGGCTATTTTTTTGTTAAGGGTGGAGATGCATTTGACCTATTACTATTTATTGGGGTCTATCACTGTTCACTGAGTGGATTAAATAGGCTGGGTGTTGGCGCATTTTTTTAGGGGTGGACTTGCTTTTAGGATTGAATGAAAAAAGAAGGAAGCTAGACCAAAACAAGAGAGGAGTGCTATGACTTATGAGAATCAAGGTTTTAAAAGACTCTAGATGTTAGTCGGGCGGTGGGTTGAGGCCTTGCGCCTAGGTGGCTAGGCGGGGCTTAGGCGGAGACTTAGGCGGACTAGACGGATTTAAGTAAATTTATTATATTATTGTATAAATAAGTCTTTATTTATACTTTATTTATACTTTAAAAAACATACATAATTGTAATGGGATACATAAATTGCAAAATAAAATGACATATAGGTTATAAAGTATTAGAACTTATTGAAAACACTAGGCAACAATCATATAATAAATGTTCATCCAATTCTTCAATAATCCTCTTACATTGATTGAAAAATTAAAGTGCAAAATGAAAGTTATTGATTTTTTGTCTAAGTGAGAGTTGCTATCTAGGTGGGTGCCTAAACGAGTTTGGATAGACTAGGCAAGCGCCTAGGTAAGCTAGGCGGATTCCTAAGTAGGTCTAGGCGCACTTTCTTAATTTTCGAACTCCTATGAACTAATTGGGGCTGTGACCAACAGCCTAGCGTCGGCTGAGATTTTTAGAACAGTGATGAAAATAAATTGGAAGTATGAAAGTCACTACCCTTAATCAAATGGTTCACTCAAACCCTTCCATCTTGGTATATGCAATATCCGAGGTTTCTAATTTTATGATTAATTGTTGGGACTATATATATATTATAAAATTTAAATTTTACTACATGAGAGGAAGAAAAAAAAAAGAATTTAAAACTATTACAATAATATAAGGATGAGAGTTTAAACAGAGAGCGCATGAATGGAAACGCAAGATCCTATCAATTAGGATATTAAGATTTCGTCGGCAACATCCGCAAGGGTATTCAGTGAGAAAGAGGATGGAGATAAAGACACCTTCATTCGAAATGACACATTTACCCTTGACCACCTCCTCTTGACCAAAGACCATCAGTCCACTCATCCGCTCCTTAAACGCGCTTTGGCAATCCTACCCCTCCTCATCACCTTCTCAGAAACCCAATGACAGCTTCAACAAAACAGACCGCCTCCCCATTATCTGTATCTGAGTTGTCTCCCATGGCCTCTCTTTCTTGGAAAACCCTGCCACCCCCATCCTCTTCCTTTATATACTCTCCCACTTCTCTCTTTCCCCACCAACAAACATACCCTTTCACTCAATCACTCATCATCATCTCTCTCTCTCTCTCTCTCTCTCTCTCTCCCCCCCCCCCCCCCCCCCAAATTGTCAATGGCTTCCCAGCAAACCCCACAATCCAGTTTCCAAGATTTGTTACCCACCATGGCCGACAAGCTTGGTGGGGACGGTTTAATAGGCGAGCTCTGTAATGGATTCAATTTGTTAATGGATTCCAACAAGGGGGTCATCACCTTCGAGAGTCTCAAGAGGAACTCTGCTCTTCTGGGGTTGCAGGATCTGAGCGACGACGATCTACGGTCCATGTTGGACGAAGGTGATTTCGACGGCGATGGCGCTCTCAATCAGATGGAGTTCTGCGTTCTCATGTTTAGATTGAGTCCTGAGCTTATGGACGAGTCCAAACTCTGGCTTGAAGACGCTCTTCAACAGGAGTTTAAACATTGTTATTGATTTTGGGTTTTTATTCTTTTAGACATAAATACTGATTCCTGATTTGGGTTTTTTGTATTTTTATTTTCGGTGATTGTTATTGTCCCTATGGAATTACTGGGAAACAAAAATACAGAAATGCAATTGACAGTTGACACATACTTGCTCTTTTATCTCGGGTGATTCAGTTCAGTTGTTTTGATCGATCACTGGTTTGGACTTCCTTTTAAAATGATTGAGCTTTTAAAGAAAATATTTTAGACTTCTAGAATACTTAAAGTGTTTCTTATAAAATAATTGCGTTTTTAAAATACTTTTAGAAAAAATATTTTTTGTTATAAATCTATTTAACTGAACTATTCTAAATAAATAAAGAGGGGGAGACCTGCGGCAACAAGAGAGGAGAGATTTAATTGTGAGGTCTATGCTGTATCGCCTTATTGTGCCTTTATTTATAATGGTAGGATAGGTTAAATCCTTACCCTTTAGAATTACAACTTTAATAAAATATTAACTACTAAAGGATATTCAAAGATATCTCTAGATACACTAGGATTTACACAATCACATTCATATTCTAAATATGACTGCAACACTTCCCTTAAATGTGTAAATACTCAAACAAAACATCGCATCAGATCTTCAACAGATAAGTTAGAACAATTGATGAAGTCGGTGGCACAACGGGCGAATGCAAGCCTCAAATTTAAAAGAAAGTATGCATTGGTAGTAAAACTCACAAAACCTTGCTATGGTATAACCCAAGGTGGGAGAAAAACTCATAGACTAAGGAGAAAAGTGAGAAGTATGCATAATGTCTAAAACAAATGTCAAACAGGAAGAAAGTAGTAAACTCAAAGACTATGATTATCCCAGGATGGGTGCCTCGTTAAAACCTCATTAGGTAGCAAAAACCCGGTGAGAAATATACTCCTAATCGTAGGAAAAATAGTACATTAAGATCAAGTGAGTATGCTTCTAGATACTCTCCCTGAGTTAGACATAACTTCCAAATAAGAGAACTACAAACGATCCAACTCAGATAATTTACGCATACTGATTCCTTGGACAAGCTTCTGAAAAGTAGACTTGGGCAATGACTTGGTAAAGAGATCGGTCAGGTTGTCCTGAGAACGGATTTGCTTGACTTCAATGTTCTAATGTTGTTGTTGTTGGTGAGAATACAAAGAACTTCGGTGCTATGTAATTAGTGTTGTCTCCATTGATGTATCCCTTCTTTAACTGCTCAATACATGATGCATTGTCTTCAAAGATCGTCGTGGGAAGGTCAACGACGAATGTAAGACCACTAGTGCTTCATATATGTTCCATAACTGCTCTCAACCAAAAGCACTCACGCGATGCTTCATGCAGGGCGAGAATCTCAGCATGGTTCAAAGAAGTCGCAACTAGCGTTTTCTTGTTAGACCTCAAAGATATAGCGGAGTCTCCAACGGTAATGACATAGCTCGTTTAAGAACGTGCCCTATGTGGGTCAGACAGATATCCAGCATCTACATAACCAACGAAGCGGGAATCAACCCTAGAACCGAGGTGGGCGCCGACTACTCTCGAGGATTCATGGGTGTAGAACAAGCCCAAATCTGTCGTACCCTTGAGGTAGCGGAAAATGTCTTTAACACCATTCCAGTGTATACGTATGGTCGCATTGCTGTACCTAGCCAAAAGATTAACAGTGAAGGAGATGTCGGGTCTAGTGTATTGAGCCAAGTACAATAAAGCACTAATTGCACATAGGTATGGAACTTCGGGTTCCAAAATCTCTTCCTCATCCTCCTTTGGACAGAAGAGATCTCGTTTAGTATCTAGAGTTTGAACGACCAAATGAGTACTCGAATGCTTCGCTTTATACTCGAAGGCTTCGCTTTATCCTCATTAAAACGGTAATTTCCTCAAGCTCTGCAAGTGTTCTGATGAGGTTCATGTCGTCGACATAAACTGCAATGATCGCAAATCCGGAATGTGACTTCTTTATGAACACGCATTGGCATAATTTCATGTTCACATAACCCTGACTTGTCAAATATTTTCTCAAACGGTTATACTACATCCGTCCGGATTGTTTCAATCTGTAGAGTGATCTCCTCAATCTAATTGATAGAGTATTTCGTGATCTAGAACTATTTGAACCAGTTAATGGAAGTCCTTCTGGAACTTTCATGTAGATTTCCGTATCTAGATCCCCATTGAGATACACGGTTACCACGTCCAAAAGTTGCATATTTAGTTTTTCAAAAACTACCAAACTGATTAGGTAGAGGAACGTTATGACGTCCATTACAAAGGAATACGTCTTCTCATAATCAATCCCATGGCGCTGAGAGAAGCCTTGCTCTACGAGGTGTGCTTTGTATCGCACTATTTCATTCTTCTCATTATGCTTCCTTACGAAAACCCATTTGTAACCTACGGTCACATGTGGTGGAGTAAGAGCTATAGGTCCAAACACCTTAAGTTTTGCAAGCGAATCGAGTTTGACCTGTATTACTTGTTTCCAGTTTGACCAATCCGTTCTACGTTGGTATTCATCAACGAAATGTGGTTCAATGTCATCGTTAAGCATGATGTCAGTAGCTACTGTGTAAGCAAATGCATCGTCGACGATCATCTCATTTTGATTCCAAACCTCAGCCAATACTGCGTAGTGGACCGAAATCTCGCAATTCTTGGGAGGTCGAGTTGTCTCATCTAAGACATCACCTTAATCTAGAATAACCTCATGCATTGGAACAGATAAGTGAGCAATGGTAGAATTCAAACTGGGGTCAGTTGGTGTCGTTTTCCTCTTCCGAGGTTGTGAATCCTTTGAACCAGGGGGTCTGCCATGCTTCAGGGTCGAAGCAGATGATTGGTTAGCCGCCAATGTATCGGGCCATATGGAAGTTGTGGCTTCCCCACTTTCGGGGAAGGTCCGGCCTTCCCAGGTGGTATTACGGCGTAAGTGGGGTATTTCTATCCTTGCTAGTGTGTTTGTAGCAGGTATATGTGATCTTGTCACCTTTGCTAGATCAGTAAAAGCATCCGGCATGCTCTGAGTAATGCTTTGAAGATTTATAATTCGTCGCACCTCAGTTTCAGACTGGGTAATGCGGGGATCTAAAGATGCATGTCCCTCAAATAGCCAAAGTTGTAATAAACGTATATGCTTAAAACGTGAAGAAAGCCATGAGCAATTGAAGAACCAAGTCAACACTTTAACAAATAAGTTGAATTCTTTGCAAGAATTAGTTGAAAGACTGATACCAAACAACTTAAATAATTATGCGCACTTAGGACCATCTGCTTCTATGGTAAAATTGTTTTATTTCATATTTATTATTTGTCTTACTGTTGAATAATATATTATATATTTACTTAAGTACTCTCTTTATTGTTTGTTTGACATGAGAATGTTGAAAGTTGGTCAGATGCTCAACTTGAAGATCAGTAGTGCATCATACTTTCATTTTGATATTACCAATTATCTGAACTTGTTAAGTTTTATTCGTGGGGTTTTGTGTATTTTTTTTTTCCAATTTAAGTATTGTCTATTTTCTTTTTTAAATAATTTTATGAATAATTTCGTTTGGATGTTGAGAAATTTAATACAATGGTTTGGTTAATTTATTCGTAACGATGACATACCTATTTTTATCATATTTTAATTTCAATATATAATTTAATTATAAATAGAATAATAACTTTTTCGATTGTAAATTCCTTTTGTTAATGTGCACATTTCTAACAAAAACGTTCCTATAGGAAATACCCATTTTCAACCAAATATTGGTTACGAAAAAATTTGTGACGACTAAATATAGTCAATAATATATATTTCCAACAAAGCTTCACCGTCAAAAATATATATTACTGACGAAACTTCACCATTGCAAATATATATTTTCGACGAGGCTTCTTTGTCGAAAATATATATATTCCTGACAAAGCTTGCCATTGCAAATATGTATTACGAACAAAGCTTCACCATTGGAAGTACATATTTTCGACGACGCTTGATCATCGCAAATATGTTTTTATGCCTATTTCTGTCAAACCATTACGTATTTTCGACAACCTCGTATGGTCAGTAATTGTAATTACGATGATTGTGAACTCTTGTAAATAAAAATTATTTTGTTGGAAAAAGATTTTTGACATAATTGTTTGGTCGGAAAAAAAGTCATTGTAAAAAATATTTGTCATTGTTTGAAAAGTAATTTTGACAACTCTATAATTATCAAAATTCTAAAAAACGCTAGGCGCTAGTCGGGAGACGGGCTGGTGCCTAGCGCCTAGGCGGCCTAGACGGATTTAGATAAATTTCTTGTATATCTTGTAAATAAGTGTATACTGACACTTACAAAAAATTATGAAATCCCTGAATAAGATAGTAAAAGAATAATAAAATGGGCATCTAACAAGTCCAAAAAATCAATAGCACTTGATGCTATGAATTGATAACTTGACAATCTATGTTTTTTTAATGAGAAAAAAATTAATAGCACTTGAATGGACTGACAACCTTTTTACTTTAAGAAAAGTCAAGATGCTAGCTATCTAAATATGAATGGACAGAAACAAATAAATAAAAAATTAAATAGTTTAAAAGTGATCACGTGGGACTGGAGGGAAGAGATAGAAACTAATTTTCTCTCATCTTCTTCCTCTTCGCAAGAACACAGACCAGAATCATGAAGTCCAGAAAAACCAGAATACATACCAGAAGCATTCATCCTTTCTCAAGTTTGAACACAGAAAAAATTGAAATTCCCACACCGCCTAGGCCACCCAGTCGCCTACCTAGGCCACCTAAGGGCCGCTCTGGCCACCTCGGTGCCCACCTAATCCTTGTCCCAATTTTGCTCTCGATTTTGCATTAATCCAGGTGGTTGGCCACCGCTCAGTGCCTAGGCCGATTTTTAGAACACTGATAATTATTTACGACCACATTTTCATGTCGAAAATAAAATAAGTTTGCCATTTTGAAAACTCATTTCCGATAAAAAAAGTAACTACTAACAACAAGTCCTATGCGTCGAAATGAATTAATTCCGACGGCTAGTTGGAAAAAAGATATTTTCAATGGATCAATTTGAGACGCCCAGTGAGGGGTTTTTCCCGTTGTAAATAAGTATTTGCTACGGCAAAATGCCTTTTTCAACGACATGTGACCTTCGCTAATGACACTTCATTTTGTCGTGTGGGAGCATACCATGACAATTCGCGGCATTCCCCAGGAACATTAGCATGCTATCTCCCCCTAACGATGGGAAGACTGTCTCGTCAAAGTGACAATCCGCAAAACTTGAGGTAAAGAGATCTCTTGTCAAAGGCTCTAAATAACGAATCATAACCAACATAGATTCCCATTTTTCTATGAGGACCCATTTTGGTACGTAGTGGTGGTGATATTGGCACATAGACTGCACACCCAAACACACATAAATGTGAGACATCAGGCTCGTATACAGTAACCAACCTTAACGGTGAATGTTGCATAGCCCCTGGAGATACTGGCATTTTGGTTTGCATAACCAAAGTCCGAGATATCAATTGAAAGCTCTTTATGAAAGCTTCTGCCAGGCCGTTTTGGGTGTGACCATGGCGTACAAGATGTTCGACTTCAATCCCTACTAACATGCAATAATCGTCAAAAGTCCATGACGTTGAACGGACGGCCTAGCAAGAGTGGCAATGATGGAGCATGGCTCGAATCCTCCATTTCTAAGACATAAAAATCTGCAGGAAAGATGAGATGATTGACCTGCACTAAAACATCCTCAAGGACTCCTTTGGGATAAACATTAGAACGATCGGCCAATTGAATTACAACGCCATCTTGTTTTAACTCACCAAGGTTCATAGATGCATAAATGGAATATGGCATGACATTAATAGAAGCACCTAAATCTAACATGCATTGTTCAAATTTAGTGTTTCCAATTATGCATGGGATAGTAAAGCTCCCTGGATCCTTACATTTTGGAGGTAACTTTCGTTGCAAAACCGCGGATACATTTTCACTTACTTTCACAACTTCTTTGTTTGCAATTCTTTTCCTAGTTGTGCATAACTCTTTTAAAAACTTTGCATACCTGGGCACTTGCTTGATTGCATCCAAAAGGGGTATGTTGACTTGAACTTTCCGAAATGTCTCAAGGATGTCCTTCTCGGCTTCTTCTTTCTTCGTTTGCATAAACCTACTAGGAAAAGGCACATTCGGAGGAAAAACATTAGTAGGAACCGAATTTGACACATTCTTACCCTTTTTGGCCGAATTGGACATTTTTGGATCAATAAAAGCTTGCGGCAAAGGTGTTTCCACCTTTGTCGTGGGGTGGCTTGCTTCCTCCTCTTCAATCCTCAATTTTTCATCCTCGTTAGGACCTGATGGTGATGGTGTAGGACCTGCCCCAACTTCTTTTCCACTTCTCAAGATGATTGCATTGGCCGTTTCGAACCCTCCTTTTGGGTTTGGAATGGTTGAGCTTGGGAGCTTGCCTTGGTCTCGGAATTGGCCTACAAACTCCGCAATCTGCCCAATTTGTTTCTCCAATTGATCCACCCTCTTTTCTTGATTTTGCATTGCCTTGGCTTGATTCTCTTGCCCCTGAGACAAATTAGTTAGTAACTTAAGAAGTTTATCATTGTCTAGGGACGTACCTGAAGCATTTGGGGCAGATTGTTGTGGAGCATGTGTGGGTGCGTATGGCTTAGTGAAGAAACCCAGGGGTTGTTGTCTAAAGCCTCTTTGTTGTGGTGGTTGTTGGGGCTCCCTCCACTTGAAGTTCAGGTGGTCTCTCCAACCTGGATTATAGGTGTTAGAATACGGATCGTTCCTTGATTAGTTTTGGCCTTGAAATCCAATTGCATTTGCACTCTCCCATCCACCATTTTCGATGAGTTGTGGGCACTTCTCAGAAGCATGTCCTTGGATAGAACACACCCCGCATACAGTTGGTCCTTGCATCCTCATCCCTTCGGCCATCTGAGACACAATGGAAGTAAGATTAGCTAATTGTGAATGAATGTCGGGTGTGGAACTTACCTCATTTATTTGCTACCGTGGGGGTCCTCTTTGGCCTACTCCTTCGTATTGTTGAGCGTTCAACGCTCGGTTAGCAATCAAAACCTTGGCCGCCATGGGTGTCTTGTCCACCAATGCTCTACCCGCCGAGGCATCGAGCATTTGACGTTCGATTGGTAGGAGCCCCTCGTAGAAGTATTGCAAAAGTAACTCCTCCTTCATCTGATGCTGTGGACAAGAAACAACAAGGGATTTAAAATGTTCATAATACGTAGGGAAAGACTCACCTTCTTCTTGCTGTATTCCACTTATCCTTTTACGTAAAAGGATGATTCGAGAAGTTGGGAAAAACTTCTCCAGATATGCTCTCTTCATACTCTCCCATGATGTGACGGTTCTGGGAGCTAACTCGTACAACCAATCTTTGGCTTTGTCCATTAAAGAGAATGGAAAAGCCTTCATCTTCAATATGCTTCCATCGACGTTGACGGGAGTCATGCTTGAACACACCACCTCGAATTCCTTCAGATGCTTGTTCGGATCCTCCATGGACAACCCATGGTATTTCGGAATATGGTGGAGCAAGCTTGACTTCAACTCAAACTCCTCGGTCTTCCCTTGGGCAGGTGGGGGATATTGGATACACAAAGGTGCGGCATTATCCAATCCCGAAGCTGAAAGCTCCTTGAGTGTTCGATTGTCCATGGCCATGACTTGTGGTTCTTCAAAAACCCTTGCCGTGGGTTCCTCCTCCTCTTCTAGGACTTGTTCTTCGAGGTCAGGTTCCGGGCTTGGTGGATTTGATTCGTGTTGCTTCCTCTTTCGTCTCAAAGTCCTCTCAAAATCGCTGTCAAAGTCTAAGATATGCTCACGAATCGATTGAGAACTCCGAGTCATGCACTAGTACCTAAAACAAGGAAAACAAAACAAGGTCAGAAACTTAAACAAACTAAAATAAACAGAAAATAACAATCCAAGGGATTAGCAAAGTTGCTAATCCTCGGCAACGGCGCCAAAAATTTGATGCGTAATATATAAGCACACAAATTAAAACCCTCTTTTGACAATTGTAGTATATGAATAAGTAGGGATTGTTCTAAACCGGGGATTATGAGGGATTGCTAAATCACTTGGAAACTGACTCAAAAACGTAAAACAAAGGTTAAAACACTAAACTAGACTCAAAGAATGCAAAACTAAACAATAAAAACACTAAAACAAACCAAAAGACTCAAAACAGCCCCAAAACACTCAAACTGCCTTAAAAACACTTTCTGGGCAGTTTTGAGCACTTTGACTACTTTGGACGAATTTGGGTAATAAATTGAATCAAAACACTTAGAAACACAAACTAAGACACTTTCTAACTAAATTGAACACTAAAGTAAAGGGGGATTGAGTTTTTGACGAAATTAAACAAAATGCACAGATTGCAATTAAAACATAATGTAAATATGAATTTGATGAAAATATGGATGGAATGCTAGCTAGAAGGTTCTTCTCCACACATGTCACACTTGCATACAAGATGATTTTTAGTTGGTCTTTCGATAAATTATGAAACTCAACACCCCGGGTTAATTAGGTCCGCTTAAATTAACCTTCAAGTTCTCCTTAAGTTAATGAATTGGATGGGACAGCGCATACACAATTCAAAACATTCTCCAAAAGTCCTTTACGTGAAAAGCACAATAAAGATACAATCAAAGATCATTAAGCAACATGAAAACTATAAGTGTTGACGAGGCATTCGTTACTATGATGAGCATGAAACTAGTGCCAAGA
This sequence comes from Pyrus communis, assembly GCF_963583255.1. Classification (NCBI taxonomy): domain Eukaryota; kingdom Viridiplantae; phylum Streptophyta; class Magnoliopsida; order Rosales; family Rosaceae; genus Pyrus; species Pyrus communis. The sequence goes on from NC_084810.1 coordinate 6,536,378, forward strand.
ATTCATTTAACGCGATTGTTTATAAGCAACCTCCACTACTTGTGAATATAAGTTCGTAACTATTAGGTGAAACTCACTTATATTCTAGCGTCATATTCATGCATGGAAATTAAGCGTGCACTCTCAATAAACATACACAAATAAGTTATCAATCAAACAGTTAAACGAATTGAATCCAAAACTCATGAAATTCCAACCAAAGGTAATCAATTCATATTGCAAGCATAAACATGGTTTCGAATCACCCCCTAGTTAACTAGGGGTTTAGCCTCTCATGTTCACAGAAAGAGAAATAAAATTGAAATTAAACATAAAGAACAAAAGATTGATTACACCTAGAACGCCCAACGAATCCACTTGAATTTCTGCGCGTTTAAAGCTCCTCTTTCTCCTTTCTTCTTGCTGCGGCAGAGAAGGTTTATGGATGATTTGGGATGATTTCTGGGTTGTAAATGGGTTTATGGGGATTTGGTGGTGCGGCAAGGGGTTGTGGAAGGTGTATGGAGGTTTGTATGGTGTTTGGAAGGGTGGGGATGGCTGCGGCAAGGTTGGGAAGTGGCTGGAATTGATGGAATGAGGCTGCGGCAAAGGTGGGAATTAGGGTGATGGAGGCTACGGCTTAGAGTGAATAAAATGTTTTGTGGTGACTGAATGAATATTAAGAATGAATGAGAGAGAGCTAGGGTTAGAATAGGTGCGGCTGAGATGGGATTTAGAAGGCTTAGGGTGAATGGATTTGCGGCTGATATGGGAGGAGAAGAATGAATGATTTTTAGAGCCTCCTAGGGTGCGGCTAAGGTTGTAAAATGTGTAGGGTTTCAGAAAATAAACCCTAGCTTATTAAAATTAAATTAAAGTTAATTCAAAGGCTGCTAGAATTAGGGAATTAAATCAGAAATTAAAGGGGATGGCTGCAAGGTGCGGCTAGGGTTTAGGTTAGGAGAGGGAAATAGGGTTTAAGTGCACAACATTGGACAAAAATGCCCCCCCCTTGCACGGCAAGGGAAGGGGATTAGGGTTAATGCACGGCAAGGTTGTGTAAGTGGGCTTAGGGCCTTCGTTTTGTGTCCTAAAGTGCCTACAAGGCCTTCAAAGTGGCTAGAAAATACGGACGTTTAAGATTAGGAAAGGTTACCAAAACGGGAAACCTAGGGTTAACTTTCCTACTTCAAGTAGGAATCCTTGTTTGAGTAGGAATCCTCGTTTTAGTAGGAATTCATCGTTGGAGTAGGAATTCATCGTTTCTTCAAGTCTTCAACTCATTCATTCCTCTTTTGCTCCAAAAGACTCCAATTTGCATCTTCTTGCACACTTTGGCTTTATAATCTGAAAATGCACAAAAGTGACTTAAAACACTAAAATAGCTAAGGAAACACAACATAAATGCACGATAACATGATAATTAAGTCGCATGAATATGCTCCTATCATAAAAGCTCCAGCATTATCCAGTCAAATCGACTTGATCAGATAATCGGGATGGTGAGCCTTTAGCTTAATAATTTGTGCTAGGAGTTTCACAAATGCAGTATTGCGTGTGGACAACAGGCAAACATGTGATCATCGTGTTGATGCATCAACCAACACCATAAAGTATCTAAATGGTCCACATGTTGGTTGGATAGGTCCACAAATATCCCCTTGAATCAATTGAAGAAACTTTGGGGGGTTGTGAATAATCTTTGTAATTAAGGGTTGAGTATCCAACTTCCCCAAAGAACACGCTTTACATGGCGGGAATCCAACGTAGGGAGGTAAATGATGCCTATGTGATGATTTGAGGATACGGCGCATCGTGTCACGTTCGGATGTCCCATAGGATCATGCCAAAGCAATAAAGTGTTTTGGAACTCAGGCATAGGTCTGGCCACATGGTGGGCTTCAATGCTGAAAATGGTTGTTATGTACAACTCACTCGGGAGAGGTTCCAACATCTCATGAATACGCTTCTGGCCATACTTGTAAAAAGTGATACAAAGAAATTCAGAACCATTATCTTCAGTGGTTTGAATATGATATTGATTATCTTGAATATCTTTAAAACTCAGCAACGTTCTTTTGGAACATAGGAAATAGAGGGCCTCTTTAATGGTTAAGATAGTACCATTAGACAATATGATACGGGCATTTCCTTATCCTTCAATCAGGTTGGATGAGCCTGAGAGAGTTGTCAAAGGTGCTTTCTTAGTTACAATGTTAGAAAAATAGTGTCGCTCACACAATATGGTGTGCATGGTAGCATTATCAGCCAGACAACTAAGTTCCCCACTAGACATACCTACAAATAAATTGATTGAATTGGTCAATGCATAAATACAATTCCATTCATTCAATTAATCAATTCGAGAAATAATATCCATAAACAATTGTCCATAATTCAAAACAAACCAAAACCAAACAAATTATTCGAAATACTTAGAAAATGTCCAAAATTAAACCATAAACCTAAACATTAGGGGGGGTCTGGACACTCCTAGGGGGTTCGGCCACTAGGGGTAAAATAGCCTAGAAATATGTCTTAGAAGAATAAAATTGATTCGTCCATAAGAGATGATCCCTCCTAAAAATCTGATATCGCCATGGATGTAGTAGCATATTCGGGATGATCCATATGCGCAAAGTTAGACTCACGATGGGGATGATACTTGGCAATGACCTTGAGGGTAGCTTGGCATACGCGTGACCAATGATCCTTTGATCCACAGTGGTAGCACATGTCCATTTCAGTGGAAGTCGATTAAATGGTAGTTTTTCCTTTGTTCTTGAAGTTTGAGGCCTTAAGGGTAAGGGGTTGGCGCTGTTGGGTCAAATTTCCTCCCTTGGGTGGGCCTTGGCTCTGTTGACCTTGGGCCCGTGGTTGGGCTTACCGCCCATTTCCATGGTCACAATGACTTTTTCATCGTTTGTAGTTGCTAGAATTAGTTGCATGCCCTTCTAGTGCGGTGTTTGAGCTAGTGGGTCGAGCTTGATGATTTTTCATCAAAAGATGGTTTTTCTTTTCATGATAAGTAAAACAGAGATCAAATCCAAAAATTTGCTGAACTGATGTGCCCTATATTGTTGATGCAGAGCAATATTGGTGGCATAGAAGGTCGAATAAGTCTTCTCCAGGAGTTCTGATTCGGTTAAGTCCACTTTACAGAACTTAAGCAATGATCGGATTCTACAAACTTCAGAGTTGTATTCATTCACGGACTTAAAGTCTTGGAAGCGTAGATGTTGTTAGTCGTGTCTTGCTTCAGGCAAGTAAATGTCTTTCTAGTGATCGAAACGGTCAGCCAGAGCAAGCCAAAGGGTGCGTGGTTCCTCCTCAGCGAGGTAATCGGTCTCCAGTGCATCATGGATGTGTCTTTAAATGAAGATCATTGCATTAGCATTTTGAGCGTCGTCAACGGGTTTGTTGTCGGTAGGTGCCTCAATGGTTGCTCTAATACCCTTGGAAGTAAGATGAAGCTTCACGTCTTAAACCCACTTCAAGTAGTTTATTCCAGATACTTCAGAATGGTGAAATCGAGCTTGTTCAAGTTCGACATGTCCCTAAAACGGAGGGTACAACAAAACGTAGTTAGTCATATGGTAATCCATAGACATACATCGTAGAACATTTAGGTTCTATAGACATGTATTGGTTTAATTTATGGATGAAAGCTACAGGTTTCATGTGATAAGTTTTGAACGAAAACTACAGGTTCAATTTAGTTTTATGAACTATTAGTTCATAAAGGAGAGGTTTCTGCAAGAACACAGAATGCAATATGCTGATTTAAGTGTAGTGGATTTGGGTTGCTTCGGGAACTCAAGTGTGAGAGCTTCGGGACTATGAAAGAATGTCAACGGTTCAAAGTCTAAAAATAAATTATTGGGTCATTAATGTCCAAAAGTGATCTTCAGGTTAATAATTTTGGATTAATTATCAGATTAATAGACTGCAGGTCACTTTTAATTAATTCAATAGATCGGGACCAAACGGGGTCGATCGTGGAAGCAAAATAATTACAAACGGGTTATATTAGCTTTTGTTGGTGATAAACCAAGTGATAATTAAATTAGAATTAATTAGAGTGCCTCAAAAATACTTGGGCATGATTTATAATGTGGGGATGCCAAAAATTGGCACTGGGTAAAAAAAAAAATTAACACGGGAGTGGGCCCTGCAGTTCAACTGCAAGCTTATTGGGTCACGGGAGGACTGCAGGCCTCTGAGCCGTGTGGTTTGGGGAGCCTAGCAACAGAAGCTGTTGACTTTTGGGCCAAAAACTAAGCATGAGGCAAGCCCAACCTAAAGCTGGCTTACGAGTGGGTGTGTGGAAGCCCAACTGAAGTTGGGTTTCGGGTTTTTAGGTCAAGGCAGGTCAAGCCCAGCAGCATAGGGCTATTAGTGAGTGGGCTGCATGAAGGCCTGTCATGGGGCAAAAGAGGCCCAGTAGCACAGGGTACTAAAGATGAGCCAAGGACACGAGGACAGAGCTAAGAAGGTTGTAGGCTTATTGGTTTGGGCTGAGAGGTTTCAAGCCCGTGTAAGCCTATCAGGCCGAAAGCTTGGCGTGTTGGGTCGGCGCATCAAAACCCAAAGGGCTGCTACCGTATGGTCTAAGGTGGCAAAATGGCCGTTCCATGATGCGCTCTACGCAGCTGAGCTTCAGGCCAGCGAAGGTGGTTTGGTGGCCATACTACAGGGTTCCCAAGGTTTTTTTCTTCAACTTTTCTAGGGTTTGAAAAACCCTAAATTGCTTCTAATTTATTTATAGCTTTGACTCACAAATTCCACATAGCAATATAATTGCATAATGCATGAAACATATATATATATATATATATATATATTGACAAATATATAAAACATATACAATATATATATCAGAAGGAAAATATAGACATAGAGTGTTCATGCATCATGGGGAATGTTTTCATACTTCATGGTCGTTTCAAATATCTTCCTTTATTGTAAGCCTGATTGGCAGAAAACAAATAAAAGCCTTTGAATTTTGTAGAAGAGAGCCTCCTCCTACGATCCTTCAGTTCTTTAGCTTCTGGCAAGAGCGTGTTGATAATGTGTTATAGGCCTATTTAACTGAACTATTCTAAGGGAATAGAGAGGGGGAGGCCAGCGGCAATAAGAGAGAAAAGAGGGAGATTTAATTGTGAGGTGTATGTTGTATCACCCCATTGTGCCTTTATTTATAGTAGTGAAATAGGTTAAATCCTTGCCCTTTTAAAATTACAACTCTAATAGGATATTAACTACTAAAGGGAATATGCAAAGACATCTCTAGATATACTAGGATTTATACAATCACATTCCTATTCTAAATATGACTGCAACATTTCTGACTTTTAGAACACTTGAATTCTTTTTTAAGAATTCACTTTCATGTTTATTAAAGAGTTGTTTTCAAAACATTTTCACCATAAGTGTTTTCAACCATTTTAAAAGTACTTTTAAATGAGCTTAAAATGTTTGAATGATTATTCTTTGACACATATTACTAAGTGATTTGGATGATTGTTTATAAGAATGATGTTTATGCGGTGATTAAGAAATTTAATGATTTGATTGAAATATGTAAATATTTAGTTGGTTTGATCTACACAAATACGTTATATGAGTTTTATGCTAAATTTAATTGTTGCACATGTCCATTAAATTTTCACCGTTTGTGTTGTGAAATTGAGGGTATGTCTGCAGTGGAATAAATGTAATAAGACACAATATCTATGAGGTTTGGCACGTTTGCCTATGTCCTCGAGATATCAGTGGTATTTTCTTTCGTTATCTGAAATAATAGAATAATGATTAATTCTCACTATTTTTTCTTCTTTCACTATCCCAACTCACTAGTATTTTCTTTTGCATCTCTCTTCTTTATTTCCTTTCTCTCTTCTATCTTCTTTCTCTTCTTTCTTCTTCTTCATTTTTTTTTATTGATCCATCACTTTCTTCTTCTCTTCCTCCTTTCTTTTATAGAGATTTCCATAAGACATAATACTGTAGTAACACTATTCACTTTACAAAATTTGTCAAATGAATAGTGTTAGGTTGATTTTATATGCAGGTTTTATACCTCTTATACATATTATTTAGTCATGATTTTATATTAAATTGGTGAGTTTAATGTGTCTTGTGTGAGTTTTTGTAGAAAAGATGATTTGTGAATAAAGCAGGGAATTGGAAGCTTAAATTAGAAAAACACAAAGAATTACCAAGTGGGATGTGAATTGATGGGCTGGAGCAAAGAATGGAATAGTACATCATATAGAAAATTGGACCATTAAAGGAAGCCCAGTATAATTAGGCGGTGCAAAGCATGTGGCGATGTTTTTCCCAAAAGGAATTGGGTTTTTGAGATTCCAAAAGGCATGTGGATTAGTTAAGAAGAGGAGGGGGATTTTGAGAAAAAAAAAAAAAAAAAAAAAAAAGGAAAAGAACCCAGCGCCACAAGGAATTTGGGGAAGGATCATATCACGCACATTTACAGACTACCAGTCTTACAACTCCACAGAGGCTCCAAGATTTCCCAGCGCATACACACACTCAAATACAAAGTTGGAGTTCAAGATTTATTCCATGTCATCGAATTCATCTATGTTTGTCATTAGTTTAATCATGAACTTAGTCTTTTTGCTAGGACTAGGGTGTACTCTTATCTTGAACATATAATTCTCGTTATTTTATATTAATCTTAGTTATTTTCCATGTTGAGTAATAGTTATTGTGCTTTGTCGTTATCCAATAACTGACCATTATTTGTGTGAAGAACTAAATTGTGACTGACATGTTGAGTTTAGTAGATTGCTTCTCATAACAATTACCATGAATTACATAATTGAGTAGACAAACTGATTATGATTTGTGTAGTATCGTGTACTTATCCATTTAGCGTAAAGGGTTTCGATTATCTATATATGTGGCTAGACATAGCATGGGTAGATAGTCCGAAACATGGTTAGTATATTCTGACAGGAAATATTGACGAATCAAGGGATAATTGCTAGCAACATGGGAATAATTTGATGTTAATATCAATAACGGGATTAGACGGGATTGAGAATGAGGAACTTGCTGTCCTAGTGCTTCCATATATTATTCTTTTATAATTCATTCACTTTTACTTCGTGTTCGATCAATTGTTATTTTTACTTTTGTTTCGTTTCTTTGCATATTTGAAATTGTCAACGTAATCCTTCTTTTATTTAAGTTTAGTTTGAAGTCAATCTCAATAGTAAATTTAGGTTAATTCGATCCTTGTTTGAATGACACTCTACTTATCACTATATTACTTGGATGATATTGTACACTTGCAATTATCAACAACAAGTTTTTGGTGTCGCTGCCTCGGATAGAATTTAATTTTGATTTTACTTTTGTGATTTTTCAATTTTTTTTTTTTGTTTTCTTTTATTTTGATTAATTTTCTCGGTGCTTTCTCATTTTTTTTTATTGTTTCTTGAAAGTGAATGCTTGGTACCTGTTCGTCAGATTGTTTATTACTTGAGTTTGAACCTGAAATTGAGAAAATACTCCGTGAAATCCGAAGAGAACAAAGAGAAGTCAGTGAGAAAGAAAAGCAGCGACAGAGCACGATGGCGTTAGTTCAGAATGAGATGATGGGAGATCTTGATATTCCTACCATTCCGGAATCACATCAAGCATAGCTCTTATTTCAACTGCAAGGAATTATGAATTGAAGAATATCCACTTTATATGATGCCTTCTTTTGATGGCATGAGCACTGAAGATCCATTGGCACATATTAGAGATATCTTCAATATGATGTCAAACATAGCATTGGTAGAATGAGTCACCGAGGAACATCTCAGGATGAAGGTCTTTCCGTACACTATGAAAGACAAAGCAAAGACTTGGTTGAATTCTTTAAGGCCTAGAACCTTGACAAGTTGGAACAATATTCAGAACGACGAACGAAACCCCATATGTACAAAAACTTGGACTGGAGAGTGAAGACGAGGACATAGCCCCGAGATGGAGATCCTCAAGGCTCAACGCAATGGCGGGAGGAGCCCCACCATAACCTGGCAGCCATGACAAAGCCACCAGGCCACGGCCCAGATGCAAGCATCGCTGCCCTTACAGCGTCGTAGCCCTCAGAACCCTGGGCATAAAGCACAGGTCCATTCCGTGGCCCATGGGCAGGAAGCCAAACACCCTCAAGCCGTAAGTCGAGCCTAAAAGGCCCAATTTGCAATAACTCAAGCCACCAACCAGGCAGCCCAAGCCGACATGGCCCAAGCCCGGCGCCGAGCCCTACTTGCTGCAGATAAAGCCCAGCCCCAAAATGGGCAAGCGTCAGCCCAAGACCAGTCGCTACACGCTCGAGCCCAGCATACACATGCACGGACCGACCTCCCAACCGGGTTGGCTTGCCCTGCGACCCGCTTCAATGACCCAATCCAATCTGAGGCCACCTTAGGCGATCCAAATTCCGACCATTGATCCCTCAATCGACTCATGGTTATTTTCACCCCACTTTTCTACATAAATGCCCTCTTTAGGCTCAAGCTTTATACCTGCAGTCCACTAGACTTCCACCACACATGGAGACACCCATTATCTAGACTCTTTTAATCCAAATAGCGAGCACCACCTGCCCCAACAGGTCATCAATTTGATAAGCGCCCTCGCACAGCAGACCGCCTTGGTGAACAAGCTCCTTAAGCCCATCGAGATGCAGCGCGCCCCCGACGTGGTGTCGAGAAGTAGGACGAGGGCAGAAGAACGTGATTCATTCTAGCGATGCCTCGGTAAAGAGCTACTCAGCCTACCATGAACCGTGCATTCGGGTAATGTGCAATCTCGTTTAAGCCTTTGGGAAAATGTCTTATCCCACCTAAATGCGCAGAGAAACGTTCAGTCCCAACTCGGCTCACGAGTCAGTGTGCATTCGAGGTTGGGTTCATGCTTCTATAAGCACTTAGTATATTCCACGCGAAGCGTCCACACGAAGCTAGGCCCATAAGCAGATCTTCCTGCAATGGACCAGAGTAGGCAGCCACATGGCAAACCAAATAGAGCACAAGAGCAATCCAGCTCAAGTGCCATTGGCAACCCCCACCAAGTGTAACGGCAAGAATCACATAATGAACCACATGCACCGCAACCATAATACAGACGAGCAGGACATGCCAAAGAGCAACATAGACCAGCAGGTCAACACCAGGGGTAGCCCAAGGCTCTGTTGCCCCCACCAGGCCCAAATCTAGAAAGAAGTACAAAGGTTCATAGCAGAGCAACTGTACAGATTCCAGTGCATTAATACTACCGACGATGTCATTCGTAAAGACGTGGCCAACATGAGCAGGTCACCGTTTACAAATGAGATTGAGAACACGAAGCCTCCGCGAAAGTTTAGCCTGCCACATTTCACCTTTTTCAAGGGAAATGAATATCCGAACAAGTACCTGAAGCACTACCGCAACGCGATGATTCTTTACAGTAACAATGACGTTCTCATATGCAAGGTTTTTGCTATGACATTGAGGGGCGAATTGCAAGACTGGTTCCATGCCTTACACCGTGCTCAGTCCAGAACTTCAACGAACTTTCTTTAGTTTTCACCAAGGAATATTCGTCCTATTGCTTAATCAAAAAGACGTTCGACCACCTTTTCAACATCATGAAGGGCCCGAATGAGTCAATTCGCAACTATGTCAAGAGGTTCAAGGCAGAGAAGACTAAGATTGTCGATTGCAACAAGGGCATAACAATAGCAGCATTCAAAAACTAGCTTCCCACCGAACACCTTTTATTTGGAAAATTGATCATGAACATAGAGCTAACCTTGGCAGCTTCGTATGCTTTGGCAGAGAAGCACGCACTATGGGATGAAGCCAAGCAGTCATACAGGAATGAGCAAAAAATTAAACGCATGGACCGTTCCCCAAATAGAGATAACTCAGCGCTTGAGGCATTCACCAAGTTCATAGTTCTGATTGGCCAGATTCTCCGTAAACTCAAGAATGAACCATGGTTTGAACTGCCGCCACCCATGAAGAATGATCTTACCAAGCTGGATCAGACAAAGTATTGCGCATTCCACCAAGGGTTGAGTCACATTACCAACGGCTGCCCTGAAATGGAAGTAGTACCTCGAGAAGCTGACAAAGGAAGGCTGGTACAACGAATACCTTGACAAGCCAGTTGCACGACTTACGCAAGCAGCAGAAGACAACATTGAACCCCCATTGAAGACGATACGGTATAATGGCATCTTTGCCAGGTCAAAGCACTCTCGATCCACATTTAGCAATGTGAATAAATGCCTAGGAAAATCTCACATCACCTCCTGAACTTCGTTTAGGGCTATCCAAATAAGTTCGAAGCCTCAGGCAGCTCGACGAACAAGACCTCGTTAGCTGAGGATTATCCTAGTTGTTATGTAGTTTCTACCCTCCAGCATAGTTGATACATTTCTAAAGGTGGTTCGGTATATGATCCCAAACCGAAAATTTTCGTCCACCAATCCCGAACTGAAATTTCGGTATTCCCAATTTTCGGGATTCCTAAAATATTATCGGTCTTTTTGGATGGATTAGGATTCCCGAAATATTTTCACAATTCAATCAAAAATAGCTTGCATTTCCATCTTGCAGCTTTGCTTGTTCCAAATCTTCACAGTGCACACCAATTGTTAACTTCAATTTGGTATGAAAGCAATTCACACACAAACTATGCACACACATAAACAATCTGCAGACACACACGCACACAATCTGTATACACACAATGGATCAATGAAGAGTGAGTAAAGGTCGAGAGAAAGAGAGACAAAGTGAAGGTCGAGAGAAAGAGAGAGAGATAGAGAGAAAGAAAGAAAGACATAGTGAAAGTCGAGATTCGACTGAGTTGGCAGAGAGTTTCAAGCTCAAAGTGAAAGAATGAAAGGGTTAGAGTATCAAAGTTGCAATTCCAAAGAAATAAGAATAAGGCTAAATATGAGACACGCAATAGCACAACACCATATAAGCGGATTTGTCCATTGAGGTTGCCAGAGTATTGTTTGCTTTGACAGTTTACTTGTGACTAAATTTACTTCATCAGGTGCTGTGGTTTCTCGATTCGCAACGAACTTTGATGTGATGATTTGTATGAAGAAGATTGGTGTCGTTGGCCTTGGGGAATGGGCAAGCATCTAGTATACCGTTGGGGCAGGGGTTGAGGTAGCTGTGAATGTGGAACTAGAGACGGCAGTAGAGGTGGGAGGGCTAACATCGCCGAAGAACAACCAAAAGCAAAACAACTGAACCTAGTAATGAAGGGTTGAAATCCAATATATTCTAACTTCAGTTCGATTTGAGATTACTAAACAAGTCAAATGATGAGATCGATTCCCATACCGAATGGTTCAGGATCGGTTTGGGATGTGTACTGAATTTTTTAGGATTTTTTTTGTTTGGTTTCGGGATTTTTTTAGTACGGTTTAGGATTTTCAGGAACTTTTTTTCTAGCCTTATACATATCTTTATTCTCAATGAAGATCCAAGAAGTTATTCACAAACCCAACACCCATCTAGGTAAGCTCTCCAGTGCAAGGGTAAACTAATTCCTCGACACCCATTGGGTCTGCCCTCTAGGACGAGAGGGTAAACTAATTCCTTAACACCCATATGGTATGCTATCCAGTGCGAGAGGGTAAAATAATTCTCTGACACCCATCTGGGTCTGCTCTACAGCGTAATAGGGTAAACTGCTCTAAAATATCTAGACGTGGATGGGTTGTATGATTGCTCAGTTCCCCCTGAATGCATCAACCACCTGCGCCGGACAACTCCCAGAATTGACCATAATAGTTTTTCTCCTAAAAAGACTTAGCCGACTGAAATATTCAATTCCATGGGAGCCCGGATCTCTAACTGGAAGAGACGCTAAGTGCAAGATTCCTCGCTATGAAAGAATTTGCGTGACTAAATGGTCCATCCTCGACGTGCAAGTCTTCATAAACATAGCTTGGCTCCAAAGTGTTGCAATGCTAGTTAAGCGACCTCCGGAATGAAGCTACAACTCGGAAGAATATGGCCTCTGTGGCGCGATTCTACCTACACTGTAAGCCTAAAATGCCTCTGATAGCCAGGGACGATGCCTAAGTGGTCACGCGGGCAGTCTACTTCTGTAAGTAAGACGCCCGGCCGATGACCTAATTGCTGGCAGCCCAAAAATTCTAGAGGCGACACGTGGACTTTTGCTCGAGAAAGACAAGATTGCCCTCAATAAATAGGTAAGCTTCTCAGATACTCATACGTTCAACTCACACCCCTGAAGGTCTCAGCAGCTGAATGCGACTGCCCATAGCTCACCTACCCTTGGCAAGGAAAAGTTAAATCATTAAAGATAATGATTAATTACCCAAATCCTATCTTTAATATATTTCTAATTGAAGATTGACTACAATGAAGTAATTAATCCTAATTTAAATCAATTAGGGATAATTACTCCATTATCTCAAGATATTATTTCCTATTTAATATCTTAAGAATATTTCTCCATAAACATTGGCTAATAGGATGCCGCCATGTGTAGGGTAAAACCCTAACACTATGGTCGGCCCTCTCCCCTATATATACCCCATATTCTACCAATTTTCAAAAGCTTTTGCTACCCCTAAAAAGCCCTAAACTCTTTACTCTCTTAGAGAAAATGACTTAGGCATCGGAGATCCATTAGCCTAATCCCCCACCCCACCTCACCTCGTGGGTGCATAAGGCTTAGGTCTTTGATCAAAGGTGTTGATTGTTTTGCAAGTGCATTTTCGTCAAGACTGAAGATGGCAAAAACTTGCATCGATAAAACGCATCTTATTGCGGTACCCCTTGGTGATTTCGGTGATGAGATTTCTAATGTGGAAGAGAGCGGTGAGGATGGCGGGGCTGATTTTGCAAGAGCCGAACCAGGTTGAAGGTCTCAACCTTCAACTTCCGCTTTTCGGTCTCCTTGTCTGTAACGAGTTGAAAGTCCAAGTCAAGTGCTTGAAGTTGCGGATGAACTTCCCGTGAGAACCTCAATGATCTTGGCGTGGACCTTGATCTTGTCACCGTCAGGGATGTTCATGGTCTCAGAGGCGAGGATGGTCATCATCTCTGTTGTTCTGATGGTTTCTCTATCTCTCTCTCTCTCTCTTTCTCTCGCTTTGCAACTCCTGTTAATGATGAAAGGAGATGAGGGATTTGAGGTTTTGGAGGCAGGAAATAACAGAGAATACAGGAAGAGAGATGATAAACGAACAAGACTGTCGTCGGGGCAAATTTTGAAATTTGTTGTTTGGGCCATTTTAATTGGACTAGTTTAGTATTGGACTTTGTTACGCGTGACTTACATGTTTGAAATATATTTATATGCGTAAATTGACAAAAAAAAAAAAGTCAAACATTTGAAGTAAATGAATAATCTTAGATCATGCTAGAAGAAACTCCTCATAAACTAATTAAAGTAGCTGAATTCACATAATAAAATCGGTCTCTATTGAATTTATATTAAGAATAGAGAAAATAATATTTAATAAACAACTGATTGAACCATATTATTGCTAGCCCATTATGAGGCTACCCATATCCCCTCCCTTACTGTATAATATCGTTTATTTAAAAAAAAAAATAAAAAAATAAAAAAAAAACAATCATTTGACAACTAATTTAATCACATTATTATCTGCATGCGACAGACCTTTTTTATAATCGGCATTACCCGTATCTTAAGATGTTTTGAATGTGTTTAAAAATAGAGAAAATAATATTTAATGAACAATTGATTGAATCACATTATTACTAGCCAATTGTGAGCTACTAATTATTTTTTTTAAAAAAAAAAAAAAAAAAAAACTGTGCAAAAAAAATTAATTATTAAAAAACACTGTTAAAATGACGAAAATACCCTTGCCACATTTGATGCATTATTTCAGATTGCTTTAAAAAAAATGTTAAAATAATGAAAATACCCTTACCACATTTGATGCATTATTTTGGGTTGCTTTTAAATAAAATAAAATAAAATAAAAACAATGTTTGGGTGTGGTAAATTTTTATATAATAATTGACTAAAAAAAGACACTTTGTTGTGGATATGGTAAATTTTTATACAATAATTGACACTTCTTAATGATTAAGTTACAAAAGTATTTATAGGGAAGCTAGAAATAACAAACTAACAGAAAAGGGTAAATTACAAAGGTAATAACCCTAACTAACTTTTGACAGCTGGAATTACTATTAGTTAGTTCAGTAACTTTCTCTTCAATTATGCCAAAAGGAAATAGGAATAACAAAATAAATCAAAGGGAGTTTTAACGAAAAATCCGTAGTACTGTTTACTTTAACGAAAAACCACATTTTTACACTAAAAAGTCAATCCTGATACTATTCACTTTACCTTTTATTTTGTCCTATCTTTAAAACTCAAAGTTTTCAAGCCCTTGTTGTTAGTTTTCCTTAAATCAAGGGAGTTTTAACGAAAAGTCCACGATACTGTTTACTTTAACGAAAAATCATATTTTTACACTAAAAAGTCAATATCATACTTCTAGCACTTTTCAATGGCAAATCCCCCGATCCCATGCCTGTCCTACATCGAATCCAGTTCCTTGTTGCCGAGGTGAGTAGAATCAATCTTCCACTGCTTCCCTCTCAGGGCATGTTGCTCGAAGGCCAGTATCATGGTTAGCCCCACGGTACCCTTTCATAAAAATGAACGTTGACGGTGCTTGGAATCACTCTACTTTTAAGTCTCGTTCCGGGGTTGTTGCCTGTGATTGTAGAAGGGCTTTTTTACGTGGAGCCTCCTTCTCCTACAGTGCTTCTTCTGATGCTGCCGAAGCTGAAGCAGTGTTAAGGGGATTGAAAGTTGCAAAAGCTAACCGCTACAATTGTATCATCATCGAAAGTGATTCCACTACTGTTATTGACAGCTTCAAGAAACCACATTTGCGTTGTAACTGGCGCATTCTCCAAATTATTGCAGAAATACGCCGCTTTGCCTCTTGTTTCTCATATGTACATTGGAATTGGGTTCCTCAGTTAGCAAATTGAGTCGCTCATATGGCAGCATCCTATTAATAATAGTAACAGTTGGAATGGAGATTTAAGGGTAAATTATATTTTACCCCCTCAAGTTTGGGATCAATTTCAATTTCTTAGATCTTTAAAACATTTCAATTTCATACATTGACTTATCATTTTATTTCAATTTCATACATCCGTTAGAAAATCTGTTTAAGAAACCTTTAAGTGATGACGTGGCAATATATGAGATTCATATTTGTGCTGATGTGGCTGCCAAATTTGTGCTACGTGGCAAAAAAATATTTCTTTTTCATTTCAAATATAATAATATTTATCTTATTAATTAAAAAAAAAAGAAACACACACACACACACACAATCAAATCCAAAAAACCCATCCCCTGACCCACTCCATCTCCTCCAATCTCTTTGCCTCCCCTACCATCCATCCCACCCCACCCCACCCCTACCTCCCCCGCAACCTCCCTCACCCCAAACCCACCTCACCCGCAACACCCCCACCCCATCCCCACCTCCCCCACAACCCCCCACCCCCACCTCACCCAAATTTTTTGTAGGAAGAATAGCACTCCTTCAATTGTCAAATACCAAAATCCCCTTCCGATGTCGTTGTTGGCTGCATCTCATGGGTCTGATTGACGCCAATTCGAGGTTAAAATGATGAGAGAAAGAGGAAGAGAAAGAGATGGAGGAGGTCGCCGAAAATAGGTGGGTGGGGTAGGGGGGTTGCAGGGGAGGTGGGGTTGGGGTCGGATGGGATGGGGTGGGTTTTTGGATGGGAGGGGAGATGAAGATAGTGGAGGAGAGGGAGTGGGTCTCGCAGGCAAGGGGTTGGTTTCTGGGTTTTTTTTTTTTTTTTTTTTAATAAGATAAATATGATTATATTTGAAATGCAAAAAAAAAAAAAAATGCCACATCAGCACAAATGTGGATCCCATATTTGTCACGTCATCACTTAACGGTTTACTTAACAGATTTTCTAACGGATGTATGAAATTGAAATAAAATGATAAGCCAATGTATGAAATTGAAATGTTTTAAAGATGTTGTAAGAAATTGAAATCGACCCTAAACCTGAGAGGGTAAAATGTAATTTACCCGAGATTTAATTATGCTAACTTTTTGTAAAATCAACAAAGAGAACATGACTCTTAAAAACCTTATCTTACAAATTTGTTGCAATTTCAAACATCCGTCAGTTTGTCTGTCAATTTCTCTATTAAATGATGATCTTGCTTGAAGCAAAGCCCACTCTCTCGACCAACTAGATAAAAATATTAATTAAATATTAAAAAATTAAAGATAAAGTTAATTAAATATTTTATTAAAAAAAAAGGACCCACCCCTACCTCACGCCTTCAGCCTTACCTTTCTTCTTCCCTGGTTCATCTGTCCCCTCGTCCCCGAGATTAAATTCCTGCCCCTCTGCAAAACCCTAAAGCCAGCCCCCATTTCTCTCTTTAGAAGTCATGTTTATTCTATCTCGCCTTCGCCACGCAGCCTTCACCCGCCACGCACGCCACCTCTCCACGGCGACCCCACTCTCCTCCAAGGACGAATTTGGGTTTTTGACTTGGGTACAAAGATTTTTTTTTTATTTTTTTAATTCAGGATTTTGAATTGGATACCCAAGTGAGATTATGGTTTATGGGTTTTGACTTTGATGATTTTATGGAGTGTTTGGTAATGGTGGTGGGGTTAAATGAAGATTTGAAGGGATTTGGGAAGAAAGTGCCATTGGAGGAGGGAGTGAAGTGGTTAGGGTTTTTAGGGGTTCGGAGGTGTTGAGCGGTGAGCTAGGTAGAGGAAGCATACAATGATGAGTTATGATGATAGTCTTAAAAGCTTGGAGCTGAATTTGCGTGTGTTCATGCCCACCATTTTTGTTTGACCAAAAATTTACAGAGAGATAGAAAGGAAGGAATTGAGGAAGAAGAAGGTTGAGGGTGTTGGTAGGGAGTGGGTCCCACTTTTTTAATAAAATATTTAATTAATTTTTATCTTAGATTTTTTTAATATTTAATTAATATTTTTATTCAGTTGGGTGAAGGAGTAAGCCCCGTCTCAAGCCATACCATCATTTAATAGAGAAATTGACAAACAAACCGACGGAAGTCTAACATTGTAACAAATTTGTAAGATAATGTACGACATTGTATTTTTAAAACATGAGGTATGAGATTGTTATTCGACTCATGGTTGAGGTAGTTTTGTGTAATTTACCCTTAAAATCTGTTAAGTTAGTTGTTAAGTGATGACATGGAAACAATGGGTTCTACATTTGTGCTGACAACTAAAATATGTTTGGGTAAATCACATTTTGCACCCTCAAGTTTGTGTTTAATTGCAATATCTTAAAACATTTCAATCTCATACCTCATGTTTTAAAACATAAGTTGTTAAGTTATGAAAACGTTGGCAAAAACAATTTGGCTAGGCCATGCCCTTTGTACGCACCTAGTGCCTTTTAGAACCTTGACAAAAAATAATTATTTTTTAAACCGGTTGGCTTCATGAAAATTGCAAGGTGTCACAGTTATATGGCCGTTGGGCTTAGACAACACAAATCAGGTGACCTAGAGAACATGTGGCTTGCAGGCTTCACACATGGAAGAACTTACTCTAATACCATAAAGAAAATTGAAGTTTTATCGTAAAATCAATTAACATTATGGAAAATAGTAAGTACTAGAAATCAATGCCCGCACGTTGCTGCGGGATTAAAAATTGTATGTAAGATTGTATTCCAAACATATGAAAGATTGTAAGATAGAAGATTAATACTATTTACATTCAAATTGTTAGAAAAAATTTATATACAAAATATTTAACAAATACAATCCACATACAACAAATCGTAGATTTTTTTAATATATTTCATGCATTATGTTTGATATATAGACAATACCTAACCTAAGTTCCAGATATAAAATGTGTATATCGAATCTAAATGGATCTTAATCTGTTAATCCTTATAATAATTGGGGTTACTAATATAGTGTCAAGAAATGATTGGACAGAAGAACATGGGTAAACCTGTGACAAAAGACATACTTACAATAATTCAGCCATCAATCTTAAGGTCTTTCGGATCGGAGAGCTGAATCTTAATGCAAGCTTTCTGCAATTTTCCAGAAATACAAATAAAAAGTTAAAATCCAAGTCTAAAAATTAACCGATATCCCAACTTTCTAATAAATTGTGATGACAAAATCAACAAAATAGAATGAAAACATGACTTACACATTAAAGGATTGCTTGAATCTTGATCTAAAGTTGGTGATGAGTCGATTGGTTGTCACCAACTCTAAATGAGAATTCATCAGCACATAGAAATTTAAATAAAGAATTTTACAAAATCAATATTTACTAAAACCCAATTATTTTGTTTATGATGTATTATGGCTTGCCAAAGACTGAAAAATATAAAAAAAAAGCACAACAAAGAGTCAAAACTCAAAGTCAAAAATCCATCTTCAAAGTACTATTAAATGCCAGCATTTACCCAATTTTAAGAAATTGAATTGTTAAAATTTAAATACCATGATCATTTCACCTTCCTTAATATTTTCTAAAGTTTCCTCGCCCCCTTCTTTAACCGCTGCAAAAAAAAAAAAAAAAAAAAAAAAAAAAAAAAAAACCATATTACTCTTTAAATACTAAAATTGAAGATCTTAAATTCATAATAAATGGGATAACTTGATATAGATCCAATTTTGTGAGCCATTAGTAGAATTAGTCCACTTCATTGAAATAGGTCCAATAATTGAGATTTCATGTATGTTTATTTATGATTTGTACCATATTTACCCCTTAGGCTTACGAATTGTAGTAAATACACAAAATTTCTTAATTATGAGATAATTTGTGGTTTAACTAATCCCTTAATTGTAGGATTAGTTATAGCCATATAATCACCTCAACCCCCGGTCAGTTTCATCCCTCCTTTTTTCCTTCTTCCAAACAATTCCCTCTATCAATCCTCCTCTTTTTTGTCTCTTCTTTTCATGGGTGATATTTTTGCGTTCTTCCCTCCAAATACGTTTCTTTAATGGAGGTATATTATATCATATTTTTATTTTTATGTTCCGCCATGTAGGTTCCCAGCATTTTTCTTCCAATACAATAGGTAGTTTATTTTTGTTTTGCGGGTAGATTATATCTGCTTTGTAGGTATAAAACATTTTCTTCCTATACAATAGGTAGGTAGTTACTAGATTATATCGGTCTTGTTTTCTTTATAAATAGTAGGTATTTACTAGATAATATTTTAGTTTGAGTATTTAAATATTCAAAATTTAAAAACTGAATAAATGATAAAAAATTAAAGAATTTAAATATTTTTATATGAAGGGGCAAAATTGATATCAAAATATGTAATTGTATAACTAGACTTGATCCCAAAAACTACCTAAGTTTTTGGACCTAGATCCAAAAGCCCCTAGTTTGAAACTACTGTTAACATGTTATCATTCAATATAGTATAACATGGATCAAACAATTAACGTTCGTAAACCCAAAAAAAAAAAAAAAAAAAAAAAAAAAAAAAAAAAAAGATGAGAAATTAATGGAAAAATTATTAGTCTGACATGATAAGTTGCAAAACCTACATCACCAAATCGTTTTCGCTCAATGCTAATAAAAGCCTAACATGACTAAGTTGTAGTGCAAAGAATTTTAAGTCTCGACTCCCTTGAATGATGAAAATGCTTATAATCACAAAGTTCTCTGAATTTGCAGAAGATATATACCACATAATTAGACTGAAAAAAACTGATTTTCAAATGCATACCAAAGTTGAACTCTTTCTCCAACCAGTATCCGATGACTAAAAGGCTCAACATATTAGCCAATAAATAGAAAACACCCCATGTAACCAATTGCAAATGATGAGAAGCCACCCCTGGTGCCTGTCACCACCTTCTTTAAATCCAAATCCCCCATCTTCTGCAACCTAAACCAACCAAAATCCAACACAACACCATGTTATACTTGTAATCTCTGTCAACTAACAAACTTCAGAGCAAAAAGAGTCTTCTCCAATTAGGACTAAAAACATCCACCAAATGATTTCAGATCAGTCCCCAAACTTGTAAAACATGTTTTTATGCAAATAGGACAACGAAAAGTACGAAAAACTTAAAACCAACCAAGTGGTTTTCTTAAAGCAAGAAATTGGAGCTACCACAAACAGAATGTATCAAATTAACAATATGCAATCAATGAACTATTTCATAACAAAAATAGCTAAAGGCTTAGACCCAAATGAGATTAAATGTTAGGAATTCAAAAAACAAATTGAAAAATCTAATTCCAAAATTCCAAACACCCACCAAATGGTTTCGGATAAAGTTCTAAAGTTGAATACACGTTTCCCATACATCAGGGTACAAAAGAATGAGAAGTAAAGTATGAAAATTTTAAAACAAAGGGCCAATCGTGCTCTTTGGCAAATTACATTTTGAGTTTGGTTGTTTTTCAGTTTGACTCTACCCTTAGATTTGTTCTTCTTTATGAGTAGACCTTCCAACCCAACATCTATTCACATATATAATTGCCCCTAGCTACACCAACACGAATCCAAAATCACATATATTCTCTAATGTAAACTAATTCATAGCTAATTAACATGTTCAAATCCTAATTTTCTCATATGATTATGTACCAATAGGATTAGGCGAATATGAAGAAACCCAAAATTTCCAGTCAAAGGAAAATTAATACAACCTCTGGAAAAAATAATCAGGGGATAAAAACTCAAATACCAAAAAATAGAATCAGCAAAATAAACAAATGAAATTATACATGTGAGTAATGTCAAGTTGTGAACTTGATGATCAGTTTGGACATTTACTTTCATGTTTGTTTTTCCCATTGATTTTCTGTACTGGGCTCTTCACGTTTACTTTCATGTTTTGTTTTTCCCATTGATTTTCTGTACTAGGCTCTTCACGTTTACTTTCATGTTTTGTTTTTCCCATTGATTTTCTGTACTGGGCTCTTAACGTTTACTTTCATGTTTTGTTTTTCCCATTGATTTTCTGTACTGGGCTCTTAACGTTTACTTTCATGTTTTGTTTTTCCCATTGATTTTCTGTACTGGGCTCTTAACGTTTACTGTTTTGTTTTTCCCATTGATTTTCTGTACTGGGCTCTTAACGTTTACTTTCATGTTTTGTTTTTCCCATTGATTTTCTGTACTGGGCTCTTAACGTTTACTTTCATGTTTTGTTTTTCCCATTGATTTTCTGTACTGGGCTCTTCACGTCCGTATGATTTGCTTGATTCCCGCCCCTTATCTTTTACTGGGCGCTTCACGTCCGTATGATTTGCTTGATTTCCGCCATCATCTTTTACTGGGCGCTTCACGTGCATGCGTGTCATGCTCTTGTCCGTTGTTTGGGGGCCGTTTCTTTTCTCCTGTACTGGGCGTTCGTTTTATGTGCATAATCTTTCGCTTAGCTCCCATCCTTTTCTTACGCTGTATTTGGTCGCTTCCAACTAGATACGACTTTTGTGATGTGTTTTTATCAATATTTTAAAATATTATGTTGTGTAACATTCATTAAAATAAAGAGATGTGCTATCCACACATTTCATTTTACTTCTTACACACCCCTTGATAATTTATGTCCGTTAATCTTCTTCAATTCATCCGATCCGACCGTTAAAAATTAAGAAGGTGTGTGAGAAGTAAAATAGGATGTGTGGATATCACACCTCAAAATAAATGGGTAATATGATCTAGACCGAACTTGACCCGTAAATCATCCGTTAATGAAAATATATTTTACTTCAATACATAATCAAATAGATAACGTAATACTAAATTAGTATCTACATCTCACAATATCACATAAATATTACTTCAGAATATAAAAATATATTTGTTTTTCAAATATTACATACCTCAAAATAAGAGCCTAATGAACCATAAATTTAAATTTAACCATTGATTGTCGTTACATTTACACTTACACTCCATTCTTTTCACCAAATTTTGTTTTTTTTTTTCATAATTTTTTTTTTAAAACATGCTTTAGCAGATGCAGAAATATTAACAGTGCGGATCGTTGATATAACATTCAGATTTTTACGGTTTGTAAAAATGCTGCTTGAAGTTTATAAAGTTTCTAGAAACTATACACCATTCCCTCATTTCAATTAATCATAAACAACAAAATGTGATAGCAACGATCCCAATCATTCATTTTCTGCATTCGCTAAAAAAATCATGTTTTCAGAACAAAAATATATGGTCCAATTTTGTGAATGTTCGATATGGTCCAATATGGTCCAATCTGAACAAAAATATGGTCCAATTTCAGAAGGGATAACTTGATACAGATCCAATTTTGTGAGCCATTAGTAGAATTAGTCCACTTCATTGAAATAGGTCCAATAATTGAGATTCCATGTATGTTTATTTATGATTTGTACCATATTTACCCCTTAGATTTTTTTTTTCCTTCTGAAAACATGATTTTTTTAGCGAATGCAGAAAATGAATGATTGGGATCGTTGCTATCACATTTTGTTGTTTATGATTAATTGAAATGAGGGAATGGTGTATAGTTTCTAGAAACTTTATAAACTTCAAGCAGCATTTTTACAAACCGTAAAAATCTGAATGTTATATCAACGATCCGCACTGTTAATATTTCTGCATCTGCTAAAGCATGTTTTAAGAAAAAAAATTATGAAAAAAAAAACAAAATTTGGTGAAAAGAATGGAGTGTAAGTGTAAATGTAACGACAATCAACGGTTAAATTTAAATTTATGGTTCATTAGGCTCTTATTTTGAGGTATGTAATATTTGAAAAACAAATATATTTTTATATTCTGAAGTAATATTTATGTGACATTGTGAGATGTAGATACTAATTTAGTATTACGTTATCTATTTGATTATGTGGTGACAGGCACCAGGGGTGGCTTCTCATCATTTGCAATTTGGTTACATGGGGTGTTTTCTATTTATTGGCTAATATGTTGAGCCTTTTAGTCATCGGATACTGGTTGGAGAAAGAGTTCAACTTTGGTATGCATTTGAAAATCAGTTTTTTTCAGTCTAATTATGTGGTATATATCTTCTGCAAATTCAGAGAACTTTGTGATTATAAGCATTTTCATCATTCAAGGGAGTCGAGACTTAAAATTCTTTGCACTACAACTTAGTCATGTTAGGCTTTTATTAGCATTGAGCGAAAACGATTTGGTGATGTAGGTTTTGCAACTTATCATGTCAGACTAATAATTTTTCCATTAATTTCTCATCTTTTTTTTTTTTTTTTTTTTTTTTTTTTTTTGTGGGTTTACGAACGTTAATTGTTTGATCCATGTTATACTATATTGAATGATAACATGTTAACAGTAGTTTTAAACTAGGGGCTTTTGGATCTAGGTCCAAAAACTTAGGTAGTTTTTGGGATCAAGTCCAGTTATCCAATTACATATTTTGATATCAATTTTGCCCCTTCATATAAAAATATTTAAATTCTTTCATTTTTTATCATTTATTCAGTTTTTAAATTTTGAATATTTAAATACTCAAACTAAAATATTATCTAGTAAATACCTACTATTTATGAAGAAAACAAGACCGATATAATCTAGTAACTACCTACCTATTGTATAGGAAGAAAATGTTTTATACCTACAAAGCAGATATAATCTACCCGCAAAACAAAAATAAACTACCTATTGTATTGGAAGAAAAATGTTGGGAACCTACATGGCGGAACATAAAAATAAAAATATGATATAATATACCTCCATTAAAGGAACGAATTTGGAGGGAAGAACGCAAAAATATCACCCATGAAAAGAAGAGACAAAAAAGAGGAGGATTGATAGAGGGAATTGTTTGGAAGAAGGAAAAAAGGAGGGATGAAACTAACCGGGGGTTGAGGTGATTATATGGCTATAACTAATCCTACAATTAAGGGATTAGTTAAACCACAAATTATCTCATAATTAAGAAATTTTGTGTATTTACTACAATTCGTAAGGCTAAGGGGTAAATATGGTACAAATCATAAATAAACATACATGGAATCTCAATTATTGGACCTATTTCAATGAAGTGGACTAATTCTACTAATGGCTCACAAAATTGGATCTATATCAAGTTATCCCATTTGTTTTTCAAATATTACATACCTCAAAATAAGAGCCTAATGAACCATAAATTTAAATTTAACCGTTGATTGTCGTTACGTTTACACTTACACTCCATTCTTTTCACCAAATTTTGTTTTTTTTTTTCAGAATTTTTTTTTTTAAAACATGCTTTAGCAGATGCAGAAATATTAACAGTGCGGATCGTTGATATAACATTCAGATTTTTACGGTTTGTAAAAATGCTGCTTGAAGTTTATAAAGTTTCTAGAAACTATACACCATTCCCTCATTTCAATTAATCATAAACAACAAAATGTGATAGCAACGATCCCAATCATTCATTTTCTGCATTCGTTAAAAAAATCATGTTTTCAGAAGGAAAAAAAAAATCTGAACAAAATTTGGTGAGAATAATATAGCGTAAACGACAATTGACCGATTAAACATAAACCCAGAGCTTATGGACTGTGGTGTCGAATTTCGGAGTTCATCCCTTAACGAAAGTTGCAAGGCATGTCATTATGAGCAATTGTGTGTGTGTGTGTGTGTATTTACATTTTTCACACTTCTATATTAATTATTATTAGTTTTGTAATAAATAAAAATAAAAAATAAATAAATAAACACCAATTATGAGATTGGAGGGTTTTAAAAATCTAAACGACGATGTAACCATTGTCTAAGCGTAGTTGGATGCAATCACGAGCATTTGTATATTTTTATTTTTTTTTCACATTTTCACACTTTCACACTTGTATATTAATTACTATGAATTTGTAGGGTCGACCAATCTTTTTTTTATCGTCTTTGCATGTCTATCAATTATGCGATTGTTCATGATGAGAAGTTTATTCCTGGTTACTCTCAGGGTTTTGACACTAGATCATTTCTCTTAAGATCCGACCTATCCCATGCAAGGCGCTTACTATCCTTCCTGTCCTTTGGTCTCCTCCTTGGAATTCTTGGATTAAACTTAATGACGATCGTTTCTCTAAAGGAAATTCTGGTCCTGGTCCTGGTACTTGTGGAGGAGTTTTCAGGAATTGCCATGGTCGTTTTTTTGGTGGTTTCTATCAATGGATTGGTCATTGCAACTTTTTTTTTTTTTTTTTTTTTGCAAAATTATCAGGTATTATTGGTTCGAGTTTGTATGCGAGGTTGGCATTGTCTTTCGTTGGAAAGTGACAATTCTAGTGTTATTTCTGCTCTTCAATTGTCCGATTTTGATCCTTCTTGGCCTTTTCGTACGCAATGGTCTATTTTGTTTGTAACGCATTTGGAAAATGACTTTCCACTCATCTCACATATATATCGCGAAGGAAATTTTGTTGCGGCCAATTTTGCTAACATGGGCTTATCTTCTCTAACTTTAACATGGCATGATTATCCTCAGCCGGTAGCTCGTGCTGCTTTGTTTTCGGATTATGTTGGCTTGCATGGCTACCGATTCTCAAATTAATATGCATCTCAGCATCCATGTTTGTCTCACTTTTTTTTTTCTTAACTTGGTGGTTTTGTCTTATAAGTTTAGACCTTCAGGTTTGGTTTTAGAGAGGTTAAGTTTCATGTCCCTCCCTCCTCTTTTTTCTTTAATCATTTTTGTTTTTGTCTTTATGTCCTCCCTAACTAAATATAACTTTTTTTGTCGTTATCAATAAATTTTCTCTTCTACCATTGAGGCTTTCCAAAAAATAAAATAAAATAAAATTCGAAAAGATCCCGAGTATAAGTAAGAGTTGATGCTGCCCGAGAGTTTCTGCATTCCAAAAGATCCTTTTTCATTATTCTGCTTAGTCGTAATGGACTCTTTAAAAACAAGATCAATGTCAAACTTCAACTCTAGCTTTTCTCCCTATTCTTCTCCTTGTCTAGGTTTGCCTGTACGACTTCCCAACCTAAAGTTTTTCTATGAAAAAAAAAGAATAAAGACCGTATCTGCTACCCAAGCTGATAATAAGCTCGAAATTGCTCGTCCTACTGCAAATTTTCATCCAAGCATTTGGGGAGATCGGTTCACAGTCTACGACAATTCACAAGACATTGTAATCTCATGCCTTTTGCTCGCTCTCAAAATTTCTACTTTTTCCAATATTTTAGTTCATTTAATTAACAAATTGTTGATGTAGACAAACAATGGCCAAATGCAACGGGAACTTGGGGAACTGAAAGTAGTAGTGAGTAATGAAATATTAGCAACTGGAGCTGGTGACTTTTCACAACAACTCAAGTTAATTGATGCAATCCAACGTCTTGGCGTGGCATACCATTTTGAAAAAGAGATTAAAGAAGCTTTGGAACTCATACATATTGCTGCATATAAGGACAATGGCGTTAATAATGGTGGTGATCTGTCCAATGTTGCTGTTCGTTTTCGGCTACTAAGGCAACATGGATTTAATGTTTCATGTGGTACGTATTTTGTAGATTTATAGTTTTCTTTATTACAAGCACTAGTAAGTTACACGCTAAAGGGAAAGGTGGGTTTTGAAGAGGAAGATTGTATCTAGTGGTGCAATCCACCACTTGCACGTATATGCATATATTAATTAAATAATTTATTTGTTGGAACGTCATGTACATGAGAGATTTTTGGATGCTTTATTCTATTTTTTTTTTTTTATATGTCTTCATTTTCTGGGAATCAAGTAGATATATTCCAAAAGTTCAAAGGTGAAGATGGTAGCTTCAAGGAAAGCTTAATTGCCGATGTGCCGGGTATGCTAAGCCTTTATGAAGCAACACATCTAAGGGTGCATGGAGAAGACATACTAGAAGAGGCTCTTGTTTTCACCACCACTCACCTCGAGTCCACTGCAACCAGTTTAAGCTGTTCAATGGCAGCTCAAATAACTCAAGCCTTGGAAAGACCTTTGCTAAAGAGTCTAGTGAGGTTAGGTGTCAGGAATTACATGTCAATCTATCAAGAAGAAGCTTCACACAGTGAAGCTTTATTACAACTTGCAAAGTTGGATTTCAATCTTGTTCAATCTTTGCACAAAAAGGAGCTCAGGGAAATTACTAGGTAATAAGTCCATTTTTATTTTTAATTTGATCATAAGAGATATAGTTTGTAAGAAAAATATTCCTATAGTTATGAGTTATAATCCAATTTGTAAATGTTTTCATTAATTAGATGGTGGAAAGAACTCGAGTTTGAAAGAAAGCTGCCGTTTGCAAGAGACAGGATAGTTGAATTGTACGTTTGTTCAACGGGAGTATTTTTTGAACCCCATTACTCTACAGCCAGAAAAATTATGGCCAAAGTCCTGGCTTTGGCGACAGTAATGGACAATATCTACGACGCATTTGGTACATTCGAAGAACTCGACATCTTTACAGAAGCATTTAGAAGGTTTGATTTAAACAAAGTGGCTTTATATAAAGATTACGTTTTTCCTAAAGCTATGCTTAGGATGATCTAATGTTTATGCAAATTTCAGGTGGGATGTTAATTTCATTGATGAACTTCCGGACTATATGCAGACATTTTATCTTGCACTTGTGAATCTTTTCAACGAAATTGAGGAAGAGATGGTAACAGAAGGAAAGTCATACGGGGTTCGCTATGCAAAAGAAGCTGTATGTAACACATGCATGCTTAGCTAGCTTGATTAACTTGTACTTTTTAGTAGCTTAAGCATTATAATCATTTCATTTTTACTTATCGTCTTTTTTAAAAAAATTGAAAAAATTGAAAAAAATTTTGTTTAGTTTAGGTTTAGGTTTAGGTTTAGAGTTTAGTTTTCAGTAAACAAATGAAAAATTGAAAGCTATTTGTTGAGTTTTCAATTTATGGGTATCAAACGAGACCTTTTTTTTTTTTTCTTTTTTTTCCCTACTCAAACTATTGAGGATTCCTTGGTTCTTTTTTTTTTTCAGAGTAGTTTAACTATTGAAGGTTAAGTTTTCACACTAAACATGTCATTGTCACATACAGTGGAAAGTTTTTGCCCATGGTCAATTTGATGAGGCCAGATGGTTACGGGAACAATGCATCCCAAGCATGGAGGAGTATATGCATGTTGCAACGGCTTCTGTTGGTAACAGCTTCCTTGCAACTGTTAGTTTAGTTTGCATGGGAGATATTGTAACAAATGACGTGTTCCAGTGGTTGTCCAATAACCCTAAAATTCTCAGAGCTTCCAATATCATTTTTAGGCTCATGGATGACATTGCTGGCCACAAGGTACAGGATATTATTCTCAGTACATTGAGTAATATATAAATTATATTAAAGTGTTTGACAAAAAAAAACACAAATTAGTTTTCCCCTATCTCTCCTCATCCCTTTAACCTCCACTCTCTTTCTTTTATGTATGGTTATATTTTTAATTCATATTATATGATATAAACTCAAAAAATTTGTCCAAACTAATGTTAAAATAACTATTTCAGATTTAAAATAAATATTGTTTACAAAACTGAAACTAAAATTTTTC
The DNA here is from genome assembly GCF_963583255.1 of Pyrus communis. Classification (NCBI taxonomy): domain Eukaryota; kingdom Viridiplantae; phylum Streptophyta; class Magnoliopsida; order Rosales; family Rosaceae; genus Pyrus; species Pyrus communis. Next base: position 6,564,963 of record NC_084810.1, read on the forward strand.
TTCATTTTTGAAATTGTAATATTATATTATTATTACTTGATTTGTTTTAAAAAAAAATTATGAAACAATAGTCAAATAAACAAATAATAAAAAAATATATATATATATATTGGTTATGGAGTAAGTGTAGGGTGACATGAGGGAGAATGTGTGTTTGATATGGATGGCTGTGAGAGGGGAAGAGAGAGAGTGGTGAGAAGCATTGGACCAGCGTGTTTGTTTGTTTGTTTGTTTTTTTTTTTTTTTTTTTTTTTTTTTGTGTCTTTTTTATTTTCTTTACCATGTTAAAGTTTTTATCATTTTCATTAAATTTGAAGTACTTTTCATAAAATTTTAAGATTTTTCATTAAAGAAAGTTATTAGGAAGTTTTTTTGGTTAGAAAAATTTGAAGCCTTTTTTATTAAAGCTCAAAAATTGAACTATATTAAAGTGAATATTGGGTGCTACATATATAAAAGTAACGCAAATTCTCTGGGAGTCAATTTTTGCAGTTTGAGAAAGAGAGACGGCATATAACTTCTAGTATTGATTGTTACATGAAGCAATATGACGTGTCGGAGCAAGAGACACTTGCTGCGTTTAACAAACAAATAGTGGATATGTGGAAGGATATAAACGAGGAGTTACTTAGACCAACTGCAGTGCCAGAGTTTGTCCTCGTACGTGTTCTTAATTTGACGAGGGTTGTGGATCTGCTTTACAGAAGAGGAGACATCTTCACACATGTTGGGAAACTTATGAAAGATATCGTTGCTTCGCTTTTTATTGACCCAGTGCCACTTTGAGTTGGTTTCTTTCTGTTAGTCAAGTAGTACTATTTCCCACTTTGACGGAAGATGATGCCGGATAATACGGGGTCTATAATCCATTCAAGTTCCAAATAAAAACGAACACATCAAATAATATCATAAGTTTTGTGCGAGTGAAGTGTGAGTTCGTACTTATTCGGTAGTACTACAGTACTACATAATGTATGGGTTTCGTGCTACAGATCGGGGGTCCTGCATATCTTGTTTTTCTGATTCTCTACTCATATGTTTCTATCTGTAATCTTAAGCTAACCCAAGTAGACTAATTATAATGATGCAAAATATATATAAATCTGACTTTTTTTTTTTAACTGGGATTCGAAAGAATCAATACCTTGGCATATAACGGTTTTCAACAATTACAGCAAGATGATCCTTCTAGCTATGCAACAAATCCAAATTGAGCACCATCGCATAATCATGGGCTTACATTGTGGAAAACAGAAGCACCGCCAGCGTTTAGAACAATCAACCTTACTTGCCAACATCATTAGAGAGTGAACAATTAGGACCATTTTTTCTGTCCAGCCATTTTAGTTGACCAAACTCAATGCAATTGCTTCTAATAACAGAATATTCTGATTGAAATGGAAAGCATAGAGTTCCTCTAAAAAAGGCTAGAATCATTCATACCTGCCAAAGCAACAGTAATCTGGTTCAAGATGTGAGAGAACATTTATTTCTGTGTAACCATCAGAAGTCTCACTCATCTGCCTCCCAATCCCCTCCAATCCTCCAACAGATGTATAAATGAAACAAAAAAAATATATGGGAACTCAAAAGGGTTAGACAAAATAGTACTTCTCTCTTAAAAATGCGGTTATCAACCCTTTTTACACATTTTTGTTAAAAGTGTAACCTAATTGTTCATTAATTACAATATCTGAAAACACCTCAAGTCAAGCCACCTGATTTTGGCAGTTGGGTGAGAAGGGGATGCTAATATATATTTCGAAAACAACATCATGCTTTTCAGTCATTATCATGGTTCTTACCAAAATTTAAAATCTACAGATGGTGAGGGATTAAGACAGTCAGGAAATAAACAAATATTGGATATAATTCCACATTCTAAAATAGATATCAACAAGTCAAAAGTAAAAACATGAAAAAAGTAAGAAATTTGATATTGTAGTTAAAGACCCATATAAGTAATCTACAACTAAAAAGCTAGATATTAAACCTAAAATCATGTAATTATGTATGAAGCAGAGAATAATGCAGAAAGATTGTTTTTTATATTGCTGCCAATGACAATTAATTTCTCATGAAAACAAAGAAAAGAGAAACAGAGGTATAAAAGTATATTGTTTTTTATAGTTGCAAATATTATGAATTCTGAAAAAAAAAAAAACTACAAATAACACTTCAATCACAGACCTAAGCATCTAAAACGCGGCAGCCAAGATACCATTCAAGATAGGGCTCAGCATCATGGATGAACTAACCTATCTATGTCCCTGAGCTCACTGTATGTCATATACAACCAACCAACTGGGCATAGGAGCATAATGAGGAAAACTTCCCATATCCTCACTTAGAAGAAAATAATGCATGCATAATAGCCACATGGACCTCGCGTATATAAATTGTTGTGGCAATAATTTGCAAAAGAAAACATAGTTATAAATAAGATATACGAAATGGAGAACAATTAAGTATTACGTGAGGTCTCTATAATGAAATGGGAGATTGAATACACTTGAGGAAACTGAAAATTCAAATATGTACACTCCATAGTGTATCTTCACAACCAAAAGAAACGTTTATATATACGACATATGTTTGACATTGTTTTTCCCAGCTCAAATCGTCTTGAGAAAATTTGACTACATTAAGAATAAGCAAAAGAGTACTTTTTACTACCTAATTTACTAAGATCCACCAAATCTAAAAACTACAAAACTTTGATTAAAGAATCAAATAGAATAGCATTAGAAAGTTATTAGGACACCATATCCGAATTTTTTGCAGATAAAAACACCTGTATTTCACCTAATCTTCGAATGAAATACAGATGCTTGTATGTCACCTATACATAGCTGCCTGACATTTATTGTCTTCTTTGGGTTCAAGTTCGTTATATTGTCTGATACGTGAAAGAATCAGAAATTGTATACAGTTTGATAAAGAAACACGTAATGTGATTATGTGACAACCATGCACTTGTCTGTCAGAGAGATAAACAAAGATACCAAAAACAGAGAGGCAATGTTAAGATAAACAGAGAGGCAATGTCACATTGTTTTGCATGATCTTGAAATTGGGGATAAGGTATTCAAAGTGCTAACAATGACGTGCAAATGGTATTGAAATACTAAAAAGGGCATTTTGAATAATTATATGATGTGGCAACAAAAACACAATTGACTTTCAAACTATAGAAATAAATGATAAAAAACACATACTTGCACCAATGCATTGTTTTCTTTTTTACTGTGCAGTATAAGAATAAAAAAGGATAACATTCCCCCGAAACCAAATTCATCCCCCAATTTCTTGCAACAAATTTCAGTAATGACGAACGCAACTAAATCTTAAATAAATAGAGTTGTTCAATTATATTAAACTACATATAGGGAGGGGGAAAGAGAGAAAAGAGAGACCTAGAACTACCTGGATCCTCAATATTGACCGGAACATAATTCCGATTGGGTTTCAAAAGTGAAGTGTACATCAAATGCTATATCAGTGTTGTTGGATGCTGAAAAGTAACTGCAATCCAGGGATCAATTTCATTTATAAGTATAATAAAAATAGAAAGAATCAGGGAAAATCTGTGATGGTGGAAAACATCAAAGCCAAACCAAAACTCTAAACCTGTATTAGAGGTTTATTAAATCCAATGTTGAAAACCATTTAATAGTATTGTTTGAAACCTAAAAAAGGATTGAATAGTGATCACTGACCTCTTTGAATCAAATGATATTCGGATTCTTCAGTGATTTATGGTTTATGATTTCCCTTTGAACATGTTAATCCATCTGCACCTGCATCACCAAAAATAAATAAATATTTAAAAAAAAATACAAAATGAAAATAGTTTATGATCACTAACCTCTTTGGATCGAATGATATTTGGATGCTTCAGTGATCTATGATTCATGATTTCCCTTTGAACATGTTCATCTATCTGCATCACCAAAAAATTAATAAATATTTTAAAAAAATGCAAAATCTAAAGGATAAGAATTGCGAAGATTCTTAGGTCTTAGTTCGGTTAAACTGACATCTTTTATCGTCGTAGTCTCCAATATATAAGTAAGGTATGTAAGCTGAACACAGAAAAAGAGGAAATGACACAAATGATGTTTTGAGGGGAATGCCAGAACTGAACCATGAGGGGAAACTTACATAGAAAATGACCAGATTTGCTGCAATAGAAATTAAATTAATTTATGGTAAAGTCCAAGTCGTTCATTACAAAAGGAATTATCAAACAATGATTGGTAGTTTTACATATTCCTAAAGCGAAGTGTTACTGACACTTCAAAAAGTTGATCATAAACTCCTCGATGTTCAGTTTTGTTCTTATATTTTTATTAAAAAAAAAAAACTTAGAAATCTTGGACAACCAAAATGCAAATTGAAAAAAGACCCAGATCATGAAAACATAACAACAAATTACCCATATCAAAGAATGGAAAAGCGTCAAGAAAACACATGAAATCAGATAAAAAAAACATAATATTGGATATAACATGAAGAGGGTGAGAATTGAGAAAAAGTGCCACTCACTGAGAATTGAGAAAAAACGGAAAAAAGAACTTAACCCAAAACCATCAACTTCTTGAAACCAAAATATAGTGAAAACACAGTATTTTATTCAAGAACAAAACCAACCCCAGAGAACAATAAAATTATTAACTTCCATTGGCATACATATATATATATATATAATTCTGAAAGTGATGAGAGAGATATACCTTTGGGGTGTCGATGAAAGAAGGGTGAGTGGGGGATCTGAGATGTTTGAGAGCTTGTGCGAAAAAGTTGAAGAGCTTCGAACTGAGTGAGAGACAGAGAGTGGAGTGAGAATGGCAGAGAGAATCAAAACCAAACAAAACAGTAGAAAATCAAGTATAAAGATGGTACTTATCTTGTAAATGAGGACATGCAGACGCATGATGGACAAAGGAGAGCACATCTAGGGTCCAACTCCTTGTCTTCCTCCCTGTCCTGTAATTCCAGCATATAAACAGCAAAACACAAAACCAATAACCCCCAAATTTATTCATTTCTTAATTGAAATCCAGAAAAAAAAATGCAAAATTTAAGTAATGTAGAGAAAACGTAGATCCCACCCCAAATTTATCCTCGAAGGTTTTTTATAAATCAACCAACCATGAATCAAAGAAGAAGCAGAGGATTGAGTAAGGGGGGAAGAGCGTTCCACTGCGAGACAGTGTTTGAGCACAGTGGTGTTGTCGGAAACGGTCCAAAGGGACAAAACCCAAACCCCTAGCCACGATCCCTACCCCTCCCTCAAATCCCGACAGCCCCCATGCTTTTCTTTGACTGTCCCCTCCCCTCTCCCACTCATGAAATCGAGGATCTGCAGCAATGGCGATGAGATCCCCACTCCTCCCTCTCCCTCTCTCTCTCTCTCTCTCTATCACTCTTTCTCTGTCTGTCTCCCTCTTTCTCCATCTCCCTCTCCCTCTCCCTCTATCTCTCCCTTTCTGTCTCCCTCTATATATCTCTATCTCTATCTCTATGTCTATTGGTATGACCTCCCATCCCTGAAACCCTCACCAAGCAATGAGCATTAACAAACACACATGCACAAATCTCAAAGGAAATTGGTAAGAAATAATCCTAATTGAGAAAAAAAATCAGAAAACCAGAGGACATAACTGGAGTCTAATTCCACAGAACCCATGACAAACAAATATCCAAAATTAACAAATTACATTAACAACATTCCAACAAAAGTAAGAAGACCAGAAAAATTATCTATTCTAAAGTAAATTAGTTCCATCATGCATAAATCAAGGGAGTCACGGAAGGCCAGTATCTAAGGTAATCCAACATATTAACGCATCCAAACAGAGACTCAGAATTACAAAACGCATGAAAATTCACATTCCAACGTGTTATGCAATCACCAATTTCAGATCAACCAAAACCAAATAAATTTATCAGTACGCATCAAACCCACCAAACCCAAAATCAAAAGAAGGTAATCAAATGTTTGATTTTGCTAAATATTACAAAATAAAATAAATAAGAATATGGACAAATCAGCATGCATACCTTGTAGCGGTGCAGGGAACAGTAGTGTGAGCTGCATCGAGGGCATGTGTACAGGGCAAATTGCTACTGGCAGCTGCAATTAACAAAAACAAAACAAAACAAAAATTGAAAAAACTCAAAATTGGGAATTTTTCCCGAAAAAAAAATAAAACAAATTATCAAGCTTTGTTGATGAAAGAGAGGTGGTGTTCTTGGGAAGTCAGAGCCTTTGGAACCTTTGGAACAGTTCGGGAGCTTCTCTGAGAAGTCGGAGCCTTTGGAAAAGTTCGGGAGCTTTTCTGAGAGGCTGAAGCTTCAGCTGTCCGGAAAGCGTGCTTGCAACAGGCGTATCAGAACCTCCTACATTAAATCAGTAGAAGGAAAAACATTGCCAAGAAATGAAAATCAAACAAAATAGGCAACTCAGATGTTAAAAAAGAACACAATTATCTAATATTCCTGAACTCCTTCAAACACATACATTTTCTAGACTAAAAGAGAACTGATACTTAGAAATCGGTACCATGTAATTGGGGATGTACACAGGCTCCATTTTGTACAACGTCGTGTTGCGCAGAAGCAATACTGGAATCCTTAGTGTTTACAGTGGCTACACTTGCCTTGGCTCCTCCTTGTGCATTGTTAATATGCTTCTTAAAACTGAATATTTGAAATAATAATCATCAAACCCTTAAATTTCCAACAATCTCAAAAATTCCAAAACAAACGTATTAAAAACCTCAATTTGAAATCCTAATCCAAAGCAATATAATTGCATAGATTGTTAAAAATGACGGAAAACTGATCAAGAACAAACCCTACACAAAGACATATGCAAATAAGTAGATTTGACAGATATATATATATATATATATATATATATATATATATATATATATATGCACCTGCAGTTGGAGGAGATGGAAGGGCCAAGCCCACCGGCGCAGGTGCCCATAGGGTGAGCGGGTCCTGTGAAAAATATGAAACCTTGTGAAAAGAGCGCATGTGGGAAAGACCAATATCAGTATCGAACACATAGAAACCACAGCGGTAATAACATTCAAAAAAGTCTTTATTCTATACGACACAATAAAAGCAATAGCAGTGAGGCATAAAAAGTAAAAATAAAAAATTGGGGATTGTAAATTGTAATCTAATCACCCAATAAAATAAAACAGAAATTAAGCACAACAATATCAAAATTAAAAGGACAGAATAACATGAAACCTTGTGCATAGAACACTCGTGAGAATGAATCACACAACAATCAAGGGTGGACAAATCACAAAAGTGACAGTTAAAGGGCACCTAACGGACACCTCCATCTCTCTCTGCAGTCGCAGAAATCCCTCAGGTTTCAGGAAGCAAATGGAAAACGAAATGCTTTTCCATCTCCTACCCATACCCATACCTCCCTTTCTCCATGTTACAGCAATAGTCTTAGAGCTCTTACAACATCACAGATGCATGACCAAGAGTGTATCCGACAACCTTTTCTCTGGTCCTTTTCATCAGTTGGTCCTAAAGCAACCCTCTAAAGATTCTATTCTTTTAAATTCATCTTCTTTTTGGGTATCAACACACATTTATCACTTTATATGTCGAACACAAAACACCTAAAATTTTTATGACAAATTAGAAGCAACTAATCAGAATCTGGGTACTGAGAATTAAATTACTCTTCTTTCTTATAGTCCCAATGGAAATTACTCATTGATTCACAATATAATCAAACTAAAATGCAAGAAAAGAACAATCAACAACCCATATCAAAATAATATAAATAGATCCCAACAAACCAAGGAAACAATTAGCATTTAAACAAAAATATTTGCAAAGTTGGAGGGAAAGAAGCATACCAGAAGATGAAGAGGAAGAAGAAGAGCATGTTACAGAAACCTTTCTCATTTTTCAGAAACCTAACTCTGGGTCGAGCTGAGCTTCTTCGCCGCCATTCTCACCGGCTCTGATTTTCTTCTCAAACTATTGAACTTTACTTGTTTTTTTTTATTCTTATTTTTATTTTTGGAAAAATTTTGACTGTAGCAAAACTACAGTCAAAACTCCCTCAACTTTTATCTCAACTTTTATTAAAACAAGAAGCCTAAAAGTACAAGCAAACCAAAGGCTCAACTACAGCTATAAACAAACAGAAAAGGGCCGAAATCAACAGAAAAAAGGAGGCCCCACAACAGTGAAACCCAAAAAAACACCCAACAACCAATCGATAAGCTTCTACTGAAAACTCCTCCACTGACAAAGATCCAAGCCAGCCACAGGAAACGTCATACACCACTGAGTAACGTCGTCTTAGACACCACCGCCAACCCTGAACAGCAATCAGATCACAACACTAACAGGTGATAGTTGGTACCAAAGAGGGATTAGCCAGCTACTGGGAAGAAGCTCGGGGAAACCCACGAGCAACACTGCCAAAAATAGCAGACAATAAGGAGAACATGATGGTGTGGGAAAGACCTGAGCCAGGAACAATACCCCAGCTCTACACACGAACTCAAAAGGAACGATTGAAGATCGAACTGAGGAAGGGATGGGGAGAGGAATACCGGCAGAAGATGAAGAAGAAGACAAGCCTGAGGGAAAAAATAGGGAGAAGCATCAGAAGAATAAAACAGAAGAAGAAAAGGAAAAGAGAAGAACACAACAAAGAATGGGAGAAAATAAGAAAACAGAAGAAGAAAAGGAAAAGAGGCAACTGACTCCAGCCAAAGCCAGAGTCGGCGCCTGAGAAGGTGGGCAAGATGAAGACCCTCACCAAAAGGGGAAGAAAACTCTCACATAGGAGATAAGGTCTCTCATGGAAGGAGAGAAAGAAAAAAGGCAATTTAATTATATTTGAACTTTACTTTCTTTAGGACTAGTTTAACTATCGAAGTTTAAGTTTTCACACATGTCATTGTTAAATACAGTGGAAAGCTACTGCCCAAGCCTACTTTGATGAGGCTAGATGGTTCTGCAAACGATGCATCCCAAGCATGGAGGAGTATATACACGTTGCAACAAGTTCTGTTGGTAACACCTTACTTTCAACTGTATTTGTGGTTCACATCGAAGATAATGTAACGAATGAGATATTTTAGTGGTTGTCCAATGGGCAATAAACCCTAAAAATCTCGAGCTTCGAATATCATTTTTGGGCTCATGGATGACATTGGCGGCATAAGGTACAATTCTCAATAAAAAATGAAAGCTTCTTTTTTATTAGTGTAGGGCAACTTGAGAAGAATTAGATTAGTTTAGATTTAGGTTTAGAGTTTAGGGTTCAGTAAAAAATGAAAAATTAAATGCTTCTTTTAGAGTTTTCAAATTTTAGTTTTTAGTTTTCACTTTATGGGTATTAAAAGAGCTTCGGTTTTTTTCTTCTCAAACTATTAAACTTTACTTGTTTTTTTTTTTTTTTTCCAGAAAAAGTTTGACTGTAGCAAAATTACAGTCAAAAGTCCCTCAACTTTTATTAAAACAACAAGCCCAAAAGTACAAGCAAACCAAAGGCCCAACCACAAATATACACAAATAGAAAAGGGCCGAAACCAATAGAAAAAAGAATGAGGCCCCACAACAGTGAAACCCAAAAAAACACCTACCAGCCAATCAAGAAGCTTTTACTGAAAACTCATCCACCGACAAAGATCCAGGCCAGCCATAGGAAACGTCATCCACCACTGAGCAACGCATCTAAGATACCACCGCCAACCCCGAACAGCAATCAGATCACAACCATTAACAGGTGATAGTTGGCACCAATAGGGATTAGCCAGTTACCAGGAAAAAGCTCGGGGAAACTCACGAGCAACACTGCCGAAAAAAGCAAACAATAAGGAGAACGTGGTGGTGTGGGAAACACCCAAGCCAGGAACAACACCCCAGCTCCACACACGAACTCAAAAGGAACTATGGCTGAAGATCGGACTGAGGAAGGGATGGGGAGAGGAATATCGACTGAAGATGAAGAAAAGGACATGCCTGAGGGAAAAATAAGGAGAAGCATCAGAAGAAGAAAAGGAAAAGAGAATAACACAGTAGAGAAGGGGAGAAGAGAAGAAAACAAAAGAAGAAAAGGAAAAGAAGCAATCGACTCCAGCCAAAGCCAGAGTCGACGCCTGAGAAAGTGGACAAGATGAAGACCCTCATCAAAAGGGGAAGAAAACTCTCACAGAGGAGATAAGGTCTCTCACAGAAAGAGAGAAAGAAAAAGGCAATTTAATTATATTTAAACTTTACTTTCTTTAGGACTAGTTTAACTATCAAAGTTTAAGTTTTCACACATGTCATTGTCAAATACAGTGGAAAGCTATTGCCAAGCCTATTTTGATGAGGCTAGATGGCTATGCAAATAATGCATCCCAAGCATGGAGGAGTATATACACATTGCAACGGGTTCTCTTAGTAACACCTTACCTTCAACTGTATTTGTGGTTCACATGGAAGATAATGTAACAAATGAGATATTTTAATGGTTGTCCAATTGGCAATAAACCCTAAAAATCTCAAGCTTCCAATATCATTTTTGGGCTCATGGATGACATTGGGGGCATGAGGTACAATTCTCAATAAAAAATGAAAGCTTCTTTTTTATTAGTTTAGGGCCACTTGCGAAGAATTAGATTAGTTTAGATTTAGGTTTAGAGTTCAGGTTTCAGTAACAAATGAAAAATTAAATGCTTCTTTTTGAGTTTTCAAATTTTAGTTTTTAGTTTTTAGTTTTCACTTTATGGGTATTAAAAGAGCTTCGGTTTTTTTCTTCTCAAACTATTGAACTTTACTTGTTTTTTTTATTTTTGGAAAAAGTTTAACTGTAGCAAAACTATAGTCAAAACTCCCTCAACTTTTATTAAAACAACAAGCCTAAAAGTACAAGAAAACCAAAGGCTCAACTACAACATTAAACAAACAGAAAATGGCCGAAGCCAACAGAAAAAAAGAGGCCCCACAACAGTGAAACCCAAAAAAACACCCACCAGCCAATCGAGAAGCTTCTACTGAGAACTCATCCACCGATAAAAATCCAGGCCAGCCATAGGAAACATCATCCACCATTGAGCAACGCGTCTAAGGCACCACCGCCAACCCTGAACAGCAATCAAATCACAGCTATTAACAGGTGATAGTTGGCACCAAAGAAGGATTAGCCAGTTATCAGGAAAAAGCTCAGGGAAACCCACGAGCAACACTGCCGAAAACAGCAAACAATAAGGAGAACGTGGTGATGTGGGAAACACCCTAGCCAGGAACAACACCCCAACTCTACACACGAACTCAAAAGGAACTATGGCTGAAGATCTGACTAAGGAAGGGATGGGGAGAGGAATACCGATGGAAGATGAAGAAGAGGACATGCCTGAGGGAAAAATATGGAGAAGCATAAGAAGAAGAAAAGGAAAAGAGAAGAACACAACAGAGAAGGGGAGAAGAGAAGAAAACAGAAGAAGAAAAGGAAAAGAGGCAATCGACTCTAGCCAAAGCCAAAGTCGGTGCCTAAGAAGGTGGACAAGATGAAGACCCTCACCAAAAGGGGAAGAAAACTCTCACAGAGGAGATAAGGTCTCTCACGGAAGGAGAGAAAGAAAAAGGAAATTTAATTATATTTGAACTTTACTTTCTTTAGGACTAGTTTAACTATCGAAGTTTTAGTTTTCACACATGTCATTGTCAAATACAGTGGAAAGCTACTGCCCAAGCCTACTTTGATGAGGCTAGATGGCTATCCAAACGATGCATCCCAAGCATGGAGGAGTATATACACGTTGCAACGGGTTCTGTTGGTAATGTCACATCCCGGCCCAGGGGGGACCACTTCCCGGGCCTGCTCCACTACTGTAGCACGATATTGTCAGCTTTGGGCCCCGACCACGCCCTCACAGTTTTGTTTCTAGGAACTCACACGAGAACTTTCCAATGGATCACCCATCCTGGGAGTGCTCTCGTGCACTACTCGCTTAACTTCGGAGTTCCTATGGAACCCGAAACCAGTGAGCTCCCAAAAGACCTCGTGCTAGGTAGAGATGAGAATATACATATAAGGATCACTTTCCTGGGCGATGTGGGATGTCACAGGTAACACCTTACTTTCAACTGTATTTGTGGTTCACATGGAAGATAATGTAACGAATGAGATATTTTAGTGGTTGTCCAATTGGCAATAAACCCTAAAATTCTCGTGCTTCCAATATCATTTTTGGGCTCATGGATGACATTGGGGGCATAAGGTACAATTCTCTATACATTGAATAATATAAGCTATATTAAAGTTACAAAATTTCTCCTTAAACCATCTTCAACATTTGGATTAAAACCTAAATTTTGTAACCAAGAAACAATTTTTTTTTGCTCCAATACTTCTAAGTTAAAATTTTAGCCTAAGATTATTAAAAATAAATTTAGACTAATTTTTTTTTTTTTTTGGTAACTTTTTTCAAAATAAAATTTATGTAGATTATCATAATTTATTTTTAAGAACATTTTAACCTAAAAATATTTAGATTCTAAGAAAAATTAAAAATTCACTAAACCGACTCTATGAAACATGTATTTATAGAGTTTTTAGGTGAATTTATTTAAACATTTTTTTTTAATTGTTTTAGCAGTTGGATTTAATTTTGCAACGTTAGATTTGTTTTATTATTATTATTTTTTTTACTGTTAGTTTTAATCATATTTGATCTCAGCCCTTGGATTTAATGAATTTTAAATTTTAAATTGCTCAAAGTTTAGGTTATTACCCAAAACTTATTTTAGAAAGAGGGAGGCATGTACTTTCTAGCATTGATTGCTATATGAAGCAATATAAGGTGTCTGAGCAAGAGACGCTTGATGTATTTAACAAACAAGTAATGGATATGTGGAAGGATATAAACGAGGAGTTCCGAGACCTATTGCCGTGCAAGGGTTTGTCATGGTGCGTGTTTCTAATTTCACTAGGATTTTGGTCCTTGTGGATCTATGAAAGATATTGTTGCTTCGCTTTTTATGGATCCAGTGCCATTTTGATGGAAGATGATGCCGGATAATGCCAGGTCTAGTGGTAAAAGCGAACCGGTCATATAATCTCATATGTTTCGCGTGGTTCTGGGTTCGTATCTATTTACTGTAGTACCAAATTAGTTATTTTAAGGGGACAAAGCCCTATTTTGTCTTCATTTTACACATGTTGATTAGACCTGGCATTCGTGTCGTGTTTCTCGTGTTCGTGTCGTTTTCGTGTCATACCCGATAGCTTAACGGGTCGTGTCGTGTAATGCCTGTTAAAGTAAACGGGTAATATGACCCGACCCGAAATCAACCCGTTAATATTTTCAGGTAATATGACCCGACCCGTTACCCGTTAAGAAAAATATATTTTAAATCAATAAAAATGAAAATGAAAAACATAATTTGACCAAAAAAAATGTAAAACATAATACTAAATCAGTATATGCATACTAAATTTCGGAGTTGACCCCTTAATGAAAGTTGTAAAGCTTTTTATTACGAGTGATTACATTTTTCACACTTCTACAATAATTATTATTAATTTTATTAATTTTTCACTAAAATAAATAACATTGTTCATGAGATTTGGAGGGTTTTAAAAATCTAAACGACCATGTAACCTTGCCAATGGAACTCAAAGCTTACATGTTATTCCTTTTACAAAATCCTCAATTTTCATAGATCATCATGACATAAGATTTTGTGGTATATATCCACTTCTGTAAATATTTTAAATTGACGATCAAATTAGTTCATTGTATTCATATAGGATCAAGGAGTGTAGCTGTAAAAAATCATCAAAATCAGAGTTAAAATAACCGTTAAATCGTGATTTTTCGTTTATAACCGTCGAAACATTTTGTCTCGTTACTTGATCTCTGAATGTTTGTTTTTTGCAATTTCTGGCGTATGCGATCTCGAAGCATATATAAACACGTTTGATGGTTGGATCATTGAAATTAATTTCATATGATGCGTATCCTATCAAAACGATACATTAACTAACACTTAGAGTTTATTTATATTTTCATTAAGTATAACATAAGATTTTGTGGTATCCACTAATGTAAATATTTTAAATTGAAGATCGAATTCATTCATTGTATTCATATAGGGTCAAGGAGTGTAGCTATAAAAAATCATCAAAATCGGAGTTAAAATAACCGTTAAATCGTGATTTTTCATTTATAACCGTCGAAAAGTTTTGTCTCATTACTTGATCTCTAAATGTTTGTTTTTTTCAATTTTTGGCGTATACGATCTCGAAGCATATATAAATAAGTTTGACGGTTGGATCGTTGAAATTAGTTTTGTAGGATGCGTATCCCATCAAAACGATAAATTCACTAACATTTAAGAGTTTATTTATACTTTCATCAAGTATAACATAAGATTTTGTGGTATCCACTAGTGTAAATATTTCAAATTGAAGATCGAATTCATTCATTGTATTCATATAGGGTCAAGAAGTGTAGCTGTAAAAAATCATCAAAATCAAAGTTAAAATAACCGTTAAATCGTGATTTTTCGTTTATAACCGTAGAAAAGTTTTGTCTCTTTACTTGATCTCTGAATGTTTGTTTTTTGCAATTTTTGGCGTATGCGATCTCGAAGCATATATAAACAAGTTTGACAGTTGGATCGTTGAAATTAGTTTCGTAGGATGCGTATCTCATCAAAACAATAGATTCACTAACACTTAAGAGTTTATTTATACTTTCATCAAGTATAACATAAGATTTTGTGGTATCCACTAGTGTAAATATTTTAAATTGAAGATCGAATTCATTCATTGTATTCATATAGGGTCAAGGAGTGTAGCTATAAAAAATCATCAAAATCGGAGTTAAAATAACCGTTAAATCGTGATTTTTCATTTATAACCGTCGAAAAGTTTTGTCTCATTACTTGATCTCTGAATGTTTGTTTTTTTTCAATTTTTGGTGTATGCGATCTTGAAACATATATAAACAAGTTTGACGGTTGGATCATTGACATTAGTTTCGTAGGAAGCGTATCCCATCAAAACGATAGATTCACTAACACTTGAGAGTTTATTTATATTTTCATCAAGTATAACATAAGATTTTGTGGTATCCACTAGTGTAAATATTTTAAATTGAAGATCGAATTCATTCATTGTATTCATATAGGGTCAAGGAGTGTAGCTGTAAAAAATCATCAAAATTAGAGTTAAAATAACCGTTAAATCATGATTTTTTGTTTATAACCGTTGAAAAGTTTTATCTCGTTACTTGATCTCTAAATGTTTGTTTTTTGCAATTTTTGGCGTATACGATCTCGAAGCATATATAAACAAGTTTGACGGTTAGATCGTTGAAATTAGTTTCGTAGGATGCGTATCCCATCAAAACGATAGATTCACTAACACTTAAGAGTTTATTTATACTTTCATTAAGTATAACATAAGATTTTGTGGTGTCCACTAGTATAAATATTTTAAATTGAAGATCGAATTCATTCATTGTATTCATACAGGGTCAAGGAGTGTAGCTGTAAAAAATCATCAAAATCAGAGTTAAAATAATCGTTAAATCGTGATTTTTCGTTTATAACCGTCAAAATTTTTTGTCTCGTTACTTGATCTCTGAATGTTTGTTTTTTGCAATTTTTGGTGTATGCGATATCGAAGCATATATAAACAAGTTTGACGGTTGGATCGTTGAAATTAGTTTTGTAAGATGCGTATCCCATCAAAATGATAAATTCACTAACACTTGAGAGTTTATTTATACTTTTATCAAGTATAACATAAGATTTTGTGGTATCCACCAATGTAAATATTTTAAATTGAAGATCGAATTCATTCATTATATTCATATAGGGTCAAAGAGTATAGCTGTAAAAAATCATCAAAATCAGAGTTAAAACAACCGTTAAATCATGATTTTTCGTTTATAACCGTTGAAAAGTTTTGTCTCGTTTCTTGATCTCTGAATATTTTTTTTTTGCAAATTTTGGCGTATGCGATCTCGAAGCATATATAAACAAGTTTGACAGTTGGATCATTGAAATTTGTTTCATAGGATGCGTATCCCATCAAAACGATACATTAATTAACACTTAGAGTTTATTTGGGTTAAATATTAGGCGGGAAATGGATGGATATAGGCTGCAAAATTTCCCAAACATTAGGCGGGAAATGGATGAAACTCTTGAAATATTAGGCGGGGAATTAATTATTATAATTTTTTTATGTGTTTGGTATTTTTATATTACTTGATATTTTTATTTTTAATGTGTTTTATGATTTTTAATCTCAATCTTTGCCTATAATATACTATAAAAATAAATAAATAAATAAAACTTAAAATTTAAAGTTTATATAGAATAATAATTAATAAACAATATATACATATTCATTATATCTATTGCATTTTATAGTAAGTTTTTTTTAGTAGTTTAAAAAATTAAAATCATCAAAATAGCATTTTTCTTATCATGTCGAAACAGGTTACCCGCGTGTCACTCTCGTGTAAACCTATTAAGGACCCGTTATTAATGGGTTATTATCGTGTGACCCGATAATGACCCGATTAGTTATCGTGTTGACCCGAAACCCGTTATTTTCGTGTCGTTTACATGTCGTGTTAACGGATCGTGTAAGAAATTGCCAGGTCTAATGTTGATAAGGCAAATCTGACAGTGTTACAGATCCGGGGTCCTAGATATCTTGCTTTTCCGACTCTTGGCTCAGATGTTTCTATCAGCTGGCAAGAAGTAAAATAAAAAATAGAAAGGCAGAAAATATTTTTGTCCATTTACATATTGTCCACATCCGACTAAAACTTGTAACAAATAACCAAGTATAATCATCAACATTTACTTTTAACATAGTGCTATTCATATTTTTTTTATGCTTTTATACATTTTTATTAATTTTTGTTCATTAATTTTTTTTAATTTATTTGATTCATAATCAAAAATTGAAATAGATGTATGATAAGTAAATATTGGTGTACGAACCTATTCTAATTATGAAATTAACTTTGCAACAAAAAACAACTGTAATATCCATACAAATTGGGTTTTACCTATCTGTGATCCTTCTTCCTCACATGTCAATATTGCATTGTGGAATGCCTAGCCATATGGAGAAACTGCTAGAGCAGCAGCATAACCGTGTGTGATATCAAACATGACTACAGAATTTTAATTTCAATTATTCTAATTAGCTAGAAAATCATTGGTCGTCCAATAGGGGTTTGAAAGACATTCATCGACCACTATTTTCGAGGCAACGAAACTATTCAAAGTTCTTTTCGGTGCAAAATTGGGCGCCAAATTCTCAATTTACCGCTAATTTTTTCGAGTCTTTAACAACAAACAAAAACTATCGTTCAGCAAATCATCCTCGCCCAACGAACTTTCTCGTCACGGAATGGTTTTGGGTAAATTTTTTTTTTTGACAGACATTTTGCACAACGGCATACATATTTTTTGTCATGCAAAGTGTACTTAAGCACAAAATTTGTTTTGTCGCCTAAAGTTTTGTCATGCAAGTAGTTTTTCTACTAGTCCAATAATTGAGAATCTACTTTACAAAAGAGGAGACGACTTCACCCACGTGGGGAAATTTATGAAAGATATTGCATGTTGCTTCGCTTTTTATGGACCCTATGCCGCTTTGAATTGGTTTCCTTCATTTGTCTAGTAGTACTCGGTTTTCGCTTTGATTGAATATGATGCCGGATAATGCGGAGTCTATATTCTATTCAAGTTCCAAATGAAAACGAACACGTCATATAATATGGTATGTTTTGTGTGGGTGTAATGCTGCACTACCAAATTAATTGGGTTATTTTAAGGGGGGTAGGTAATGCTGCACTACCAAATTAACCAGGTTATTTTAAGGCGGTAGGTAATGCTGCACTACCAAATTAATTAGGTTATTTTAAGGCGATAGGTAATGCTGCACTACCAAATTAGGTTATTTTAAGGGGATAAACCCCAACTGGGTCTTCATTTTACACATGTTGATAAGGGAAATCTTACGGGATGACTCTGTTACAGATCCGGGGTCCTAGATTTCTGGCTTTTCTGATTCTGTCTTCCACACGCGTAAGGGTGTAGCCGTTGTGTTTTTAAAATTTAAAATTCATGTTTTAAATCTGGTTACATATTTTTTAAATAAAAATATTCAAAACCAAAAGAAGAATAATTAACACACACCCCCCCCCCCCCCCCCCCCAAGGATGTATGCTTGAACATTGATTTAAAACATGCAAAATTATCATTTTGTTTGAGTAGTTGTTGATTATTCTTTTCTATCAAAATGAAAGCTTCACCAGATTTGTTACCGAAAATAAAAACATCACCAGATGGGCTAACTTTCCAGCTGTGCTTCTGCCTATTTCAATTCATTAAAAGAATACATTTTTCAATGGATAATGTTAAGGAAATTAAATTTGTAGATAAACTTTTGCATAGTAAATGATATGGAAGTTGATGATTAGATTACGATTTAAGTCATAAACGTTCTCATTCCTATTGGTGGTACATTGTTTAGTTTGTAAATTTTATCTACAAATTTAGTCTCTCTAACATTATGTTTTTTTGATAATTTAACATACATTTCCCCTTCAAGCTCATTTCGACAACTCTACCACTAACTTTGAATTTATGGAAGATGAATAATAGCTATATCTAGCCTCTTATCATACACATATGTGCGTGGTATTTTGATTTTTTATATTAAATTATGTTTTTAGGATTGTTTTTTTGTTTAAAAAAATGAAGCAAAGCCATGACACCGCAATCGTGGTTTTTTTTTTTCGAATTATTTATTTGGGTAAATTTCAATTTACTATCCTTAAGTTTCGTGGTTTTCAACATTTAGTACATGAAGTTTTTTTTCATCCCAGAGTCATACCTAAAGTGTTAATTTTGGAACAGTCTTATACATCTGTTAGTCTGACTGTTAAGTTTTCTCTTAGCTGATGACGTGGTGCCATGTGGACAATGACTGGGTGCCACGTGTCATTAAAAAAAAATTAATTAAATAAAAGTTGGAAAAAATAAAAAACCAGAATGCCTTTGTCTTCCTCGAAAACCCAGCCCTTTCCCTTCCCCAAAAAATCCAAGTGCCGCAATAGGGTTTGACGACTATCCAGATTGGTACGACGGTTGAGGAATGGAATGAAGGCCGTCCCTACCGCCAGCATCGGAGACTGTGGAGGTTCCGGCAGTACCTGGGATCTTCCCCAATTCCTCGATCTTAGAGCTCCGAGTTTTCCTCGTATCCACTTGTTGTGCCAAATTTTCCTCTACAGGCTTATCCTCCATAACTTCAGTCTTCAAAACCCTAGCTCTGGGTGGTCGGCCCCTTCCTCGTTTCCCTACAACCTCAATTTTCTCAATATTCACTCTCTCTACCTCCGATATCTCTTCGCTCTCCTTCGCAACCCTACATCCCCTTCCCCGACTCTCCGAAACTAGCACCGTAATAGCTTCCACTGTCGTCGCCACACGCCTAGGGTTCCATCTTAATCGACTCTCTTCGTATCTGGCGATCCTTACCTCGATGAAAGTGTACTCACCGATTTTGATTTCGTTGCCGTCAGTGAGATCCACAGGCGTATTTGGGGGGATATCCAACCCATTCAAAACAGTGCGGTTTGAGGAGTCGAGGTATCGGAGAACCCATTTGCCTGATTCAGATTCGATGGAGAGGTGCTTAAAGGAAATGCCGGAGTCTTTGATCGGGAGGTTGTTGCCCCGAACAACACGGGCGATTCGGACCTTGGATCCGGGTACAAATTCTAAGGTTTCGCCCTTCCGCGGACCTTGAACCATAACCAGTTTGAGAGCTGAAGGCTCTATTTTTGGCAGAGAAGAAATGAGGGGAAAAAGTAATTGAGTTTTGAAATGCTTTTTAGAGTGAAGGAGGAGATTGCGAGCTCGAGGTCCTAGCCATGGGTGTAGAGGATCTCCACGCACAAATCGGAGTCTTCGAGGCCTGTGATCACTTGGAAATACGCTAACTTGTTCACATCTACCATCTCTGCACGCAAATTAGGGCTTTCCCTGGGAGATGTGGAGGGGATTGAGGGGTGTCGGGTGGGGAAGACGAAGGTATTCTGGTTTTTTTTTTATTTTTAATACTTTTATTAATTAATTTTTTTAATGACACGTGGTGCCCAGTCATTGTCCACATGGGCGCCACGTCATCAGTTAACGGAAGACTTAACAACCAGACTAATGGATGTATGAGACTGTCCCAAAATTAACACGTTAGGTAAGACTCTAGGACGAAAAAAACTTCATATACTAAATGTTGAAAACCACGAAACTTGAGGGTAGTAAATTGAGATTTACCCCATTTATTTTGTTTAAGATTTTAATTTCATTCAAATTGTTCTAAATTTACTATTTTGTCCTTCACTAATTAAATAGTAATATTTTAAATATCTAATTATTGGAGGGTATTTTATAGTATTTTAAAAACTTCACTTTCTCCTTCTCATTTTATATGTAGACATGTTTCTTGTGACAACTCGTTCCAAATTTTACGTTTTTATTTTATTTTAAAAGCGTGAATTTACGAAATTGCCCTAGAGGTAAGGACTTTGACTTCCGTTGACCATCGACTTGAGAGATGTGGGACTTATTCTTTTAGCATATCCTCGTAGTACTTGTTGGTACAAACGTATAGGCGAAAGCGGTTTGCGAGTCCGGATTATAACGGTATAGTTACGGACGTTCGAAATTGGTTATTCAAGGTTTAGTGTTAATTAAATTAAATCCCCACTTTGTGGGGTGAAGCCAAAAATCAGAAATGAGAAGAAAAAAAAAAAAGGAAAGAAAGAAAAAAAGGGGGGAAAAGCTCTCGTGGGTTCCGTCCGTACACCTCTCCGACTACCCATCTTTCAAGGTTGATTTTGGCCAACTCCGGTGGAGTTTTTCGATGCCACCACCACCATCTTGAAGCTATCATTCCCCTCTACAAAACCCACCCAAGAACCACCTTGATTAACCATGGGATGTGGCGGTTTGAGGCCACGAAAGTTGACGAAAATCAATAGTGCTCCGGCCACCCTTTTCGATTTTCCGGCAAATCGGCAAAGCGATGGCCGATGCAACCACTTGGGCTTTGTAGCCCATCATCCCAGGAGCAAAACCCAACCAACCTTGACCCCGTTCGACCACCGTAGACGACGAACGACGTCGGGAAGTTTTAGGCATCCGCCGGCTTTGTGGGCAAAATTGACCATCTTCCGTCCACTTTTGGACTTTGTGGCAGGTATGAAAGTTGCTCCACTCAGTGAGATATTCATTTCTGTGAAGTTTGAGAATTTTTGGAAATAGTTGGATTTTCCGGCGAGTCGGGGCGGCCGACCGCCACCTGCGGCGGCACGTGCGGCAGCGCGTGGCCAGTGGGCCGCCAATGCTATTTTTAGGCTATGTCGAATGTCTTGAATTCAGTTTTGTTATTTGAATGACATAGGTTGATCGTTGGAACCTAAATTCGTTACGATACATTGCTTGATGAAAATGTGAATTGACGATCCGACCGTTGGATCGTCACCAAACTTGGATACATTATAATATGTAATATTTAAAGATCATAGGAATTTATGGATCAGGAATCCGATTTACGGATCTTCCCGAATTGAATTTGTAAGTTAGTAAAATAAATGTTCACGTCCACTTGGTTTTGGGTAAATGGCGGAGATCCAACCGTTGGATCGTAATGAAATTTTAATATGTTATTCTAGAAACATATTGTGGATCGTTGGGAGTTGCAGATTGGAAATCTGATATGCGGATCTTCCAAATCGAGCTATACAGGGTTGTAGACCCTACCATCGATCTTTGATCGACGATTGACTTTTGGTCAATGGTTCTCAAATTATTCTTGAAGGTCCTTGAGGATATGTTTTATGTAAATTATGTATTCTATCGGTAAAAACTTTGAGATGTGATTTGATAATTGGTCACAGGCGACGATAGATCGTGATGTCTCGATGTGCGTATAAGATAATCATAGCGTGGACTCCAGGTGAGTGGGCCTTTTTCTTTCATAGGCATATAATTGATAGTTCCACAAGCACTTCTATAGTGATCTATGCTTGTTACCTACAATTAATCATTTCGAACTACGAATGGCTTGATCCCTGTTTAGGGTACGTAGGCAGTCTAACAAGACGTTAGATCCAGCCATATAATGAATGAGATTAAATAATCGAGACAATAGCCTTGTTTAGTGAATTGAGCAATGTGAGGGACATTGGTGGGAATTGTGAGATTTAGCTTTATGATTTAGTGATTAAATGTTGATCATAAATCAATGTGTGAAGAATCAAGAAATTGAAGTAAGGAAAGGTAAGTATGATAGTTAATGTAACTAGAGTCTAATTGGGCTTATCACTAATGATTACTCTCAAAAGTAAATGGTTTGGGAGTAGGGTGTTATTGATTGTACATGTTACGCCGTATTATATATATTTTGGGAATATCATGAAATGTTTGGGTTTAGATTGCATCATGGCATATTCATATGGATATTACCTGGACCTGACTATTGTGAATGCTTTGAAGTGCTATATGACGCCGCAGACGCCCAGGTAAGCCTCAGGTGAGTACATGTTGATGTTAGTGATGTTAGTGAGTATGATTGTGTTGAGATATAATATAGCTCATAAACTTGCACCCCGGTGTTAGTGCTCCCGCCCGTGGCCAGGGCACAGTCCTTCACGTGATGTTCACCTCCCGCACCTTACGCTCACCTTGGATCCAAGGTAGGTGCACAGTCCTGTCGTATAGACCACTTTAGGTGGTTCCGACTCGTAGGTGACCTGCAATTATTCACACAGTCTTCACGTGATCGTAGCATTTGAGCGTATTTATTTACACCCAGTCTTGTCGTACAGACCACTTTAGGTGGTTCTGACTCGTGTGCAGGTATACTTATTGAGCTATTAGCTAGCCATGATTGATGAGATATGAATAAGTCGTACAGGTCACTATAGGTGATTCCGACTTATATGCTAGCCATGATTGATGAGATATGGATAAGTCGTACAGGTCACTATAGGTGACTCCGACTTATATGCTAGCCAATGCTAGCCATGATTGATGAGATATGGATAAGTCGTACAGGTCACTATAGGTGACTCCGACTTATATGCTAGCCATGATTGATGAGATATGGATAAGTTGTACATGTCATATTAGATGACTTCGACTGATATATGATTTTGTATTGATTAAGTTTATTTGGCCTACTTATTATTGCATGGTGGAGTTGATGGCAAACCGTGCTTCTGGCCATTTCTGAGTATGGTTTGGATTATATATATATGTTGTATTGTCTTATGGAAAACGATACGGGTTTTACATTTAGGGGCGTTCCTTTTAGAGAGGTAATAACTTTGGGAAGCTTGGTTTTACTGCTTGCTCACACTCTCTATTTGGTGCCCTCCAGGTTTTAGCTGCTAAGTTTGTATCGACAAGAATCTGTGGCGAATCTTAGTATTGATGGATATTTCTGAGGGTATGATTCTTACCCACACTTCTGTACCTTACTTATGCTCTGACATCGTGTGTGAAATGGGTTCGCTCCCGCTCGCAACGCACTCTGGTATTAATAATTTTTAGGTTCAAATTATTCACATTTTTCTACACTCTATCACATTTTATGGCTTCGTCACCTTCCAGGTGTCGGCCAGCACAGCTCGATTCAGGGTCCAAGTGGACTTTCTGGGTCGGGGTGTGTCATTTCTATCAGCTAACAAGAAGTAAAATAAAAAATAAAAGGGCAGTGAATATTTATCCATGAATTACCTTTGTCATAAGCTAGGCGATGTCGTCCCTACTAGTAACAGCGAAAATGATGTTGGCTCTCATCAGGGAAAATAGTTGTGTGGTCAACGTCTGTCTCATGAATAATATATAGGATTTTAGACCCCATAAATATAGGATTTAAATCTCATCAATCTGTGCTTAAGGATCCCTTAAGTAATGATAATGAAGCAAATTATATGGGGATTAATTGTAAATTAAATAGTTATCATGTAGTAGATATCATGTGTATGAAGCACCCCACACACAATTTGCTTGTCTCATTAAACCATAATACTCTGGTAAATTTTGAATATGAAAAAGGGTAAATTACCATTTGGCCCCTTAAATTATTTGAAATAAGCCAATTGATCCTTTGTCGGTAGATTTCATCCCTTATTTGGTCAAATTTAATGAAAATTTAGTCTTTCATTCATCAATTCTTACTTGTCAACTATAACCACCAATGAACTTATGACATTTGAAAACAAATTAATGTGTAATGACAATGTGAGATAGTCAGTCACTTAAAAATTTGGTTCTTTTATGTTTTCTCATTATGCCATATGTTTTTGAATTATTCTGTGTCAATGTGTCAAAATTTTATTGATGGTTATAGCTAACAAGTAACAATTGATGAGGAAATGACTAATTTGGCCTTGAATTTTATGGAATTGATTATGCAATCTAATGGAAAGGGGTTAATTGATTGATTTTAAATAGTTCAGTGGGCTAATTTATCAACATAATAGTTTAGATGGTCAATTTCAACTAAGTGATAGTTTAGGAGGTCAAACCGTAATTTATTCTAGGAAAAACTAGATGTCTTGGTATTCTTGAATACAGGCCTTCAATGAAATAAAAAAGATAAAGTCTCAGCCTATGTAAGTGTACAAACGCATTTTATTTTCTTATTTGAAACAAAAATTAAAGAACACATAATTATATTGTTAATGCTCCAGTTCCATGATGATTTGTATGATGATAATTCCAGGCTTAATGGCTAACGTTAGAAACATCAAACTCCAATTGAGATTACGCGTCAAATGTTGAAATCAATTTGTCAGTCCCCTCCGACTTGATCTGTCAATTTATTATACGAAATGTTAACATGACACGTAAATAATACAAAAATATGAGTTTTGAGTCAACACGATAACTAATCGGATTGTTATTGGGTCACACAATAAGAACCCGTTAATAATAGGGTTTTAATGGGTTTACACGAAAGTGACACGTAGGTAACCCGTTTTGACACGTTAAGGAAAAAGCTATTGTGATAATTTTAATTTTTTTAAACTACTAAAAATGACACACTCCGACCCGGAATGTCCACGTAGACATCCAAATCGTGATGTGATGGTTGACACCCAGAAGGTGACGAAGTCATAAAGCGTAGTGATGTGAAAAAATATGAATAAATTAAAACCTAAAAGTAACTAATTTAGAGTGCGCATGTGAGCGGGATTGAATTTGTATCACACAAGTGATGTCAGGGTATAGATAAATTGCAGTAAAAGAAAAGTAAGGACATTTATACTGAAAGGAGGAGTCTCCTGCATAACAACTTTTACCAACAATCATCTTCATCACAAAACCTTTGCCACTAAAATCCTGGAGGGGCGAAAAAATAAGGTGAGTGAGCTTAAAAATAATTATAAATAGAATTCATAATTATTAATGTACAAGTCTGAAAAATGTGAAAGTATTTATAAATGCTTGTGGTTGGGTCCTCTACGCTTAGACGATGATTACATGGTCATTTAGTTTTTTAAAACCCTCCAAATCTCTTGAATAATATTTTTTATTTGAGTGCAAAATAATAATAATTATTGTAAGAGTGTAAAAATGTAAAATATATGTATACACACACACAACCACTCCTAATGACAAACTTTACAACTTTCATGAAGGGGCAACTCCGAAATCGACATCATAATCCATAAATCTTAGATTTAAATTTGACCGTCGATTGTTGTTTACGCTTTATTCAGTTCAGCGAATTTCAATTTTTATATTTTCAATATTTATTGATTTAAAATATATTTTTAACGGATGACGGGTTAGGTCATATTACTTGATATTATTAACGGGTCGATTTAGGGTCGAATCATATTACTCGTTCACTTTAAAAGAATGTTACACGACACGACCCGCTAAGATATTGTGACATACCTCGATCCGGAATATCTGCTAGGACTTCTAATCGAGCTATGTTGGCCGACACCAGGAAGGTGACGAAGCCATAAAGTGTAGTGATGTGGATAATGTGAATAAATTTAAACCTAAAAGTGCCTATGTCACATCCCGGCCCGGGATGAACCACTTTCCGGGCCCGCTCCACCACCGTAGCACGATATTGTCTGCTTTGGGCCCCCACCACGCCCTCACGGTTTTGTTTCTGGGAACTCACACGAGAAATTCCCGATGGGTCACCCATCCTAGGAGTGCTCTAGCGCACTACTCGCTTAACTTCAGAGTTTCAATGGAACCTGAAGCCAGTGAGCTCCCAAAATGCCTCGTGCTAGGTAGGGATGAGAATATACATTTAAGGGTCACTCCCCTGGGCAATGTGGGATGTTACAATCCACCCCCCTTAGGGGCCCGACGTCCTCGTCGACACACATGCGGTCAGGGTTAGGCTCTGATACCAAATTGTCACATCCCGACCCGGGGCGAACCACTTCCCGAGCCCGCTCCACCACCGTAGCACGATATTGTCCGCTTTGGGCCCACACCATGCCCTCACAGTTTTGTTAATAGGAACTCACACGAGCACTTCCAGATGGGTCACCCATCCTGGGAGTGCTCTCGCGTGCTACTCGCTTAACTTCAGAGTTCCAACGGAACCTGAAGCCAGTGAGCTCCCAAAAGGCCTCGTGCTAGGTAGGGATGAGAATATACATTTAAGGATCACTCCCCTGGGCGATGTGAGATGTTATAGCCTAAATACAAGAGTGTGCTGTGAGCGGGAATGAACCTATTTCATATGTGATGTTAGAGCATAAATACAGTAAGATAGGATAAGGATTATACCCTCAAAGATAGCCACCGATATTGAGATTTGCCAAGAATCCTCGTCGATACAAAGTTTAGCAGCTAAAACCTACAGGAGCAAAAAACAAGGGTGAGTGGGTTTGAAAATAAAGTTTTAATAAAAACCTTTGAAAATGTTATAACCCTTCGCCGTAAAACATGTATGGTTTCCAAAATATACATACTATGTATAATATGAAAATACTTACTGTAGCCTACAAAATGTAAATAAGGCATGACATCCCAAAATCCCAAAATCTCAACAGTAATATAAGTAAAATCAGATGCTCAACAACTTATGCTAGCACACTAATCGGTGTCGCCTAATGCGACCTGTATGATTGCACCTATGACTCATCATTCTATGCTAGCACATGAGTTGGAGTCGCCTAATGCAACTTGTATGACATGACTGGGTGTATAATATATGCTATTGTGCTATGATCACATGAAGACTGGCGTTATGCGCGATCACCTACGAGTCGGAGTCGCCTAATGCGACCTGTACGACAGGACTGGCAGCTACTTAGATCCAAGGCGAGCGTGCGATGTGGGAGGTGAACATACACATGAAGGACTGGCCTTGGCCTGGGACGAACACTAACACCAGGGTGCAACAATGATGACCAAGCTACATGAATATAAGCATGCCACAACTATTCAATGATTCTAATCAACATCATAAACTTACTTGAACTTACCTACTCATCCCGTAGGATCATTTTGGCATTTCATAATAGTGCAACATTTCTTATAACATTATTTAATCATGGCATGATATGCATAAATCAATTCAAAAATATTTGTGAAAATTGTAAAGTTTATATATATACGCGCGCACACACACACACACACACTATAAAAAGAAAAAGACCCACTCACTTGAAGTCCACGCTACAACTCCCTAGCATGAATATCGAGGCGTCACAAATGATCGTCGCCTTGAACAAATATCAAATCACATCTCAAAATTTTTATTGCTAGAACACGTAACTTGCATGAAACAAATCCCAAATGATGTTCTAGAATGATTTGAAACTCATTGACCAAGAGTCAACCGTTGGTCAAAGATCGACGGTAGGGTCCACAACCCTACGTAACTCGATCCGGAAGATCTGTATCTCGGATTTCTAAGCTGTAACTTCCAAATATCCACATTATGCTTCTAAAACAACATACTAAAATCTTACCACGATTCGACGGTCGGATCTCCGCCAATCACAATTCAAGTGGTTGTCAACGTTTTATTTTACGAGTTTACAAATTCAATTTGGGAAGATCTGTATGTCGGATTCCCAATCCATAAGTTTCTAATATCCTCAAATATTACGTACTATAACGTATTAAAGTTTGGTGATGATCCAACGGTTGGATTGTCGAATCATAAAATGGTCAAGTGACGTAGTATTCCATACTAGGTTCAAACTATCAAACTATAACAAACGGTTATCAAATTGACATCAGAACATCAAATTTAACTCAAAAAGCAGCGTCGGCCCACTGGCCATGTGTTGCCGCACATGGCAGTCGGCCACCTCGACTCGCCGAAAAATTCAACTAATTTAAAAAATTCTCAAAATTTACAGGAATGAAGATCTAAATGAGTAGAGTAAGTTTTATACCTGTGGCCAAGTCCAATTTAGCCAGGAAAAGCTTCAAATCACCACGAACCCGCTGGAACCCTAGAATGGTTGTTTCTTGATTCGTCCTCAAATCAAGTCAACCAATGATTAGGCATTGTTCTTGAGCTTAAAGGAAGTTGTTTGATGGTGGAGATCGACAATGGTGGCTTTAGAAATGGCAGATTGTCGCCGTGGAACCATCGCACCCACCGGTGCGATTCTTCATGGACCTGAGCCAAATTTTATAAGTCTTGGGGTGGAATAAGTAGAGGGAGGCTGTGGAATGATGTTGGGGTGTCAAATGGTGTCAAACTTGCCGGAAAACATCAGAATCATCGCAGGAAGTCGGGTCGTTGAAAACAGGTCACGAGTCAAGGGGAAAGGACTGAGTTTCTCTCCTTCTCTCTTCCTTCCTTTCCCTCCTTTCTTCCCTCTCTGGTTGGTCATTCTCTCTTCTCTTCTTTTCCGATTGGTTGGTCTCTCCTCTGCTTTTCCCTGATTGGCAGCACCCCTCACCTTTCTTCTTTCATTTCCTTCTGATTGGGTAGCCCCCAATCCCTCATCTTTCATTTCTTCCTCCTCCCATCCATCTCTCTCACTCTCTGCACTCCCTATCCAAATGTCCATATGGCTCCCTAAAGCATGCCATGAAAATATCTTCCACATATGAAATTTATCAATTTGTCCTCGGTATTCGATATTTCGTAAAATTTTAATCATAACTCCGATTTTGATTCTGCTTAAATCTTCGCGTTCGTACTGACAAGCACTACGAGGATTCGCTAAAATAATATTTCGTATGTCTCACTATATGTTGGTTAAAGAAAGTCAATACCCTCGCCTCTAGGACATTTTCATCAAATCACTCTTTTAAAATTAATAAAAATGTAAAAATTAGGGATGGATTGTCACATATCGGATATGTGATGAAAACGACACAAACATGAAAAACACGATATAATGCTTAGTCTATCTGCCACGTCCAACATTATGCATATTTCACGTCAGGCAAGACTAGATCAACAATAATTAGTCCAAATGATAATGTTAATTATTGAATATATATCGTAAAGAACTTTAAGGGAATGAATACTCATAGATCATCTTTGTAAAATGTTAGCCAAATCGAGAATATTTGAGACATCTAATTGAATTCAAAGAAATTGACAAACATTTTGTTTTGTAAGAAATAATGAAATTTCATCATTATAATTAAATAGGCAAATGGTTTCAGATTAAATTGAAATTTTAGAATGATGATTTATGAATCAAGATTTACAAAATAGAAGGTTCGGATTGTCGAAGTTCGACGTAAAGTGGACCCTACTACTAGTCCCCATTTTTACCCAAAAATGGGGATCTCTTTGGATAAAGGATAACTATAGATATCACTATGTCTGTTCCTTCCCATGTTGAGCGGGCATATTGAGATTATGAATTTTATATCGAGAAAATAAGGGACTTTGCATGTTGACAAGTGATGAATTATTTTCTATATTGCCATTGATTTTACAATAGAGCCTCAACTTTCTTCAAAGCGAGCATGCAACAATTAATCCGTTTTATAGAAGTTATTCTCCATTGCGTTCAAAAACATCACGTACTAGAATAATTGAAAGGCTAAAAGAAATTTTATTAAAACCCATATAACCTATTTCTATATCCAACTTATTCTCTACACGCATATTATTTTTAATTAAACAATCAATATCTCTTCAAACTCAAAATTTACCACCTAAACTACCCTCATAATCCCAATTCAATATATAAATTTTTTCTTAACCCATTTAGAAAACAAACGCATTAGCCTGTTGGTAGTAAATGGGAAAGTCAACATAGTTATAACCTGTTTGAGTTGCAGCATTTTGTGAAAACAATGCTTGTAGCATGCAAAGCTCCATGGGAAATTCTTCTGAAATTAAGTTATTATTCAATATAAAAAGGAAAAAAAATTGAAAAAGTCCCCAACCGGGTCAGTGAGTCTGTTAACTTTGTGTTTCTTGAGATTCAACAACCATGTACTTTGGCACCTATAGAAGCTGAGAATGGATAGATTTAGAACCCAGAAGAAGCAACCATAATACCACCATCTGCCATTTCTTCACTGAGAAAATTGCCTGAAAGGAGTACCCCTAGACTTTTGAACCCATCAATATCTTCAATGCCCTGGTGGCACAGGTCAATCTGTTTTCAGAAAGTGAGAGGAAGGCAACTATTTCAACAAAAAAATCTCAATATGTATTTGTCCCTCAAGATTATTTGCAGTCAGTCGAAGTGCTTTGATGGTTTGCATGAGTAAAGGTTTATTGGCAAGAGACCATCAAAGTGATTATTCATAAAATCGAGTTTACTCAATTGAGTAAGTTCAGAGAAATCAAGGGCCCAGATGTTACCTGGCCTGTAGGAATGTGCATGTAGAATTAGTTGAATATGCATTTAAATTTTTTGTATAATTCAACGAACAAAGGTAGAGATATGCATGTAGAATTGGTTGAATAGCAGTTACAATGACCACACTCAACATTGATGCCTACGCCTTTGAACTTTGAAAATCTAAGTTTGAATAAAAATCATGTAGCGAATCTGTTAGTAATTATGATGTGGATTTGAAATGAAAAAACTTGTATATATCGATTCATATCTTGATGGATATAAAACTTTAAAATCATCATTCATCGGTTAAAAGAGTTTGTTTTTCTCTACGAGACCATTTAAGGTTTTAGCTAGAATGATTGTAGGATAAGTTGCATAATGGTTGGGTTTGATGTGATGGTAATGTTGAATTATTAGGTGTGGGTTTATTGATAAATTTTAATTTTGTTGTTAATTTCGTATTGTTCTTCATGGTAATTATGCAATAAAGTAAAATAATTATGCTAATTATAATGCTTTTAGCTGTAATAATGCACTAAAGTGGAAAAAGGACAAACTACTAAACACTCGCAGCAATGGCTTCATATGCCTTTTAATATCCAAGTATTACATGACACGTGGCATGGCGAAGCTGTAAGGAGGTGAGGCCACGCCTTTTCTCCCCGGAAATCAAGCACATGAACGACGGATCCGACCCCGTCGGAAAACCTGCAAACCCGTGAGGGAATCCCTGCTGCTGCGCAGCCTGCGCTACGGCGGCCCCTTTTTTTATTCAAATTACCCAGGCCGACCTTGATCAAATCTTCGAACTCTGATGCAGTCGTAGCAGCGTGCGGCGTTATAAGTTTCTGGTTCAGAGGTGCGAAGAAGACGCTCTCAATTTTTTATCTTTGTTAAATCTAAATTCAAAGCGTGCGTTAAAATTATTTGTACTTTTTAAGAGTCAAAACGTGCGTTTTATCAAAAAGAGGCATATCCTATATATATCTTAAGTATATTACAGTTTTTTGTTTTGTCCTACCAATTTTTAGATTCTTCTCTCAAGAAAGTACAAATAAATCAATATAATCTTTTTTCTGTTATTAAAACATTAATATAATTTTAGTCCTTTCATTTATTTTAATTATTTGTCATATGAATGATAAAGTATTTAGTCTCCAACTAATTATATTATGCTAATGTCTTTGTTTCCTCCCCTAATTGACTGCTAACATCTTCTTTCTATTATGGTAATTTTATATACATACTGCCTTATTTTTCTACAAAATATATCATATCCTAAATTAATTACTAGATATTTCTGTGAAAAATATATTTTTTTAAATAAACGATATTATTTACATTAATAACATCTCCAAGCATTTGGGTTAAAACCTAAAACTTTTAATCGAGAAACATGTTTTTTGCCCAACCCTTTTGGGTTAAATTTTTAGCCCTAAATCATTAAAGAATGAAATTTAGATTTTTAAAATAACTTTTTTTTAAAAAATTATGTTGAATATGCTAATTTAATTCTATGAACATTTGAATCTAAAAATAATTAGATTCTGATAAATATTTTAAAAAAAATCACTTAATTGACGCTACGAAACTCGTGAAACACTATAAAAGAATATGAAAGACATGAAATATTTTTTTTTTAATTATTTTCGCAGTTGGATTTAAATTTAGACCGTTAGATCTTTTTCTTTACAGCTAAATTTGTTCAGATTAGATTTTAGCCATTGAATTCAATGAATTTATAAATATAAAACAAAAAAAATATACATATATGGTGGGCTAACTGTGACATCCCACATCGCCCAGGGGAGTGATCCTTAAATGTATATTCCAATCCCTACCTAGCACGAGGCCTTTTGGGAGCTCATTGGCTTCGGGTTCCATCGGAACTCCGAAGTTAAGCGAGTAACGCGCGAGAGTACTCCCATGATGGGTGACCCACTGGGAAGTTCTCGTATGAGTTCCCAGAAACAAAACTGTGAGGGCGTGGTTGGGGCCCAAAGCGGACAATATCGTGCTAAGGTGGTGGGTCGGGGCCGGGAAGTGATCCGCCCCGGGCCGGGATGTGACAATTTGGTATCAGAGTCTAACCCTGGTGGTGGTGTGCCAACGAGGACGTCGGGCCCCTAAGGGGGGTGGATTGTGACATCCCACATCGCCCAAGGGAGTGATCCTTAAATGTATATTCCAATCCCTACCTAGCACGAGGCCTTTTGGGAGCTCACTGGCTTCGGGTTCCATCGGAACTCCAAAGTTAAGCGAGTAGCGCGCGAGAGAACTCCCATGATGGGTGACCCACTGGGAAGTTCTCGTGTGAGTTCCCAAAAACAAAACCGTGAGGGCGTGGTCGGGGCCCAAAGCGGACAATATCGTGCTAAGGTGGTGGAGCGGGCCCGGGATGTGGTGGACCCCGGGCCGGGATGTGACACTAACCCACTAACCCAGGGAAAATTTTGGGCTAAATTTGCTC
Source organism: Pyrus communis (assembly GCF_963583255.1). Taxonomy (NCBI): domain Eukaryota; kingdom Viridiplantae; phylum Streptophyta; class Magnoliopsida; order Rosales; family Rosaceae; genus Pyrus; species Pyrus communis. The sequence continues at coordinate 6,598,302 of NC_084810.1, forward strand.
TAAAAAATGAATTTTGGGTTAAAACTCAAATTTGACATAAGGGTTGGAGCGAGTTGGGATAAGTTTGAAACCTAAAATTTGAGTTTTACTCCAAGGGTTGGGCTTAGCTTCACAATGGGTTAGCAATAATGTGATTTAAAATCGCCTTTGGTGAGAATCAAAGCTAGGACCTCTCACTCACAAGTGAAGAGGAATACCACTAAACCGTAGCAATAATATGTTTCAAATTCACACTTAATATAAAAAACGATACTTAAAACCTTAAGTTTCATACTTAGTTCAGTTTGAGCTCACATTCATTTGATATGTTTTGTAAAAATTTCAAGAATTTGGGATGTGAGCTCAAACCAAACTTAATTGTTCTTCAACTGGCTCACACTCAATCAAAGTTTTAAAATACGCTAGGCGCTAGTCGGGTGGCGGGTTAGGGCCTAACTCCTAGACGGCTAGGCAGACTAGGTAGATTTAAGTAAATGCATTATATTTTGTGTAAATAAGTGTCTATTTATACTATATATATATATATATATATAATTTCATCATAAACTACAAAATACAATGACATATATATTATGAAATATTGGAACATAATGAAAAAAAATGGGGAACAAGCATATAATGTGTGTTCATTTAAGTATTCAACAAGTCTCTTACAATTTATTGAGAAAAATAAAATTCAAAATGAAAGTTATCTATTTTCTGTCTAAGTGAGTCACAACTTAGGTGAATGCCTAGGTGGGTCTGAACGGACCAGGCGGTCCTAAATGGGCATTTTAAGTATTACCTATGAATTAAAGGCATCCCACTCAAAAAAAGTGGGGATATATATGAGGATATCCAAAACGTGGAAGGGACCAGATCCATTGCCATTCGCAAGTATTATTTACGAATTAAGGATAAAATTCAAATTATTGCATGCTTTACAGATATATCATGTGATTTAAGAATGTCCAGCTTCTGCTATGGTGAGTGTTATTAAATTCTATATTTGCTCGCCTACCCCCATTCAAGCCACGAGGGTAATTCACTGTTCTAAAAATTCTCGTCTAATGCCGTCTAGGCTCTGCTTAGACGATAAGCAGCTAGCCACCATTTCGATTAATTTCTAAGCGTTTGAAAATTAAGAAAGGGCATCTGGAACTGCTTAGACGTTTACTTAGCCAGCTTAGGTCATGACTCTCACTTAGACAAAAAATCGATAAAATTTCAGTTTGCATTTTATTTTTTTCAATAAAATGTAATAGACCTGTTGAATACTTGGATAAATACTAATTATATGGTTCCCCGTGTTTTTAATATGTTCTAATGCTTTATAATCAATATGTTATTTTATTTTGTAATTTATGTATCCTGTACTATGATGTATTTTTTTTTAAGTATAAATAGACATATATAATAAATTTACTTAAATTTGCCTAGATAAGGCCTAGGTGCTAGGCCCAACTAGTGGCTAACATTTTTAGAACATTGAGTTCATCCAAAATAATAATAAAAAAAAAAGCCACGAGAACATTGAGTTCATCCAAATAATAATAAAAAAAAAAGCCACTAACATTTTTAGAACATTGAGTTCATCCAAAATAATAATAAAAAAAAAAAAAAGCCACGAGAACAATGAGTTCATCCAAATAATAAAAAATAAAAAAAGCCACGAGGTTACCTTTTGGATTAAATTCTATATTTGCTTGCCTATAAATACATGATCGTCCACGCATTCTTCTTCATATACTGACTAAAATTCTCCAACAGGAAAGCATGGCATTAATCCAGGATTCAGCAGAAGCTCAATCACAAAATGCTAAGCCTGAAGTTGCTCGGCAGACGGCAAATTTTCACCCAAGCGTTTGGGGAGATCAGTTCATAAATTATGATGATTCCCAAGACATTGTAATACATATCATGCATGCATGCACGCACATTATCTTCTACAATATCACAGCAGTTTTTTTACATTATGAGTTATGATACAGTGTATGGCTATTTTTAAATACATAAAATTTACACTTTCTAATAGAAGCGGACTTTACCATTTGCAGATTACTCAAGCTCAAAGTCAACAACAGGTTGATGAACTCAAAGAAATTGTGAGGGAAGGATTCACAACTAGTGCGACTGATTTTTCACTTCAGCTAAAGTTGATTGATGCAATTCAGCGCCTTGGCTTGGCATACCATTTTGAAAGAGAAATCGGAGAAGCACTTGAACGTATGCATTCTACGTTTGATGATGACCATGGCAACGATGATGTTGATCTATACACTGTTGCTCTTGGTTTCCGGCTGCTAAGACAACATGGATATAATGTTTCATGTGGTAGGTGTAAACAAATTAACTTAATTAGTTAATTTGAGTTACTATTAAAACTTTCTTAATTCTTTTGTCCCTATTTTCTGAAAATCATGCAGCCATATTCAACAATTTCAAAGATGAAAGTAGTTACTTCAAGGAAAGCTTGATTGATGACATGTCTGGTATGCTAAGCTTTTATGAAGCAACACATCTGAGGGTGCATGGAGAAGACATATTAGAAGAGGCTCTAGTATTCACCACCACTCACCTTGAGTCAGCAGCAAACCGTGTAAGCAATCCACTAGCTACACAAATAACTCAAGCCCTAGAGAGACCTCTGCGAAAAAGTCTAGAGAGATTATCTGCGCGACGTTACATTTCAATCTACCAAGAAGAAGCTTCACATAATGAATCTCTTCTGAAACTTGCAAAGTTAGACTTCAATCTTGTCCAGCCTTTGCACAAAAAGGAGCTTCAAGAGATCACTAGGTAATTAAGCTGATCTTATTAGTTTGCAAGATGGCACCAAACACACACACACACACGCACACACACAACTTTCGACTTCGAAGTAATTAATGGTTAAGTAATATGTTTAGGTGGTGGAGAGCACTAGACTTTGAAAGGAAACTGCCATTTGCAAGAGATAGGATGGTAGAGTTGTACTTTTGGATCGTCGGAGTGTATTTTGAACCCCAATACTCTGTTGGGAGAAAAATTATGACAAAAGTGAGTGTCTTGCTCACAATATTGGATGATATCTACGACGCATTTGGTACATTTGAAGAGCTCGTAGTCTTTACTGAAGCGATTGACAGGTTTGAGAATTTAAATAATAACTATCTGTTAAAAATTATTAAAAACTGCTACTTTATTCCAATGATTACGATGATGATTATGCTAGCGCTTCAGGTGGGATGTCAATTGCATTGATGAACTCCCGGAATATATGCAAACATTTTATCATGCACTTTTAAATCTCTACAATGATATTGAGGCAGAGATGGCCAAGGAAGGAAGATCATACCGAGTTCCATATGCAATACAAGCTGTATGTAGTACATAAACATATGCAGAACTTTCCTTTTAAACTTTTTTTCCTTCCTGGTAAATTAACATAGCCTTGGCTCGTCAGATGAAAGATCAAGCTCGATCCTACTTTAATGAGGCCCGATGGTTGCACGAGGGACAAGTTCCAAGCATGGAGGAGTATATGCGTGTTGCAACAGTTTCGATTAGTTACACCTTTCTTACAACCATATCTTTACTTGGCATGGGAGATGTTGTAACGAAGGAAGCATTTGAGTGGTTGTTCACTGACCCCAAAATTGTTAGAGCTGCAAATACAATTTTTAGGCTCATGGATGACATTGTTTCCACAGACGTACGTATAATTTATTAGCTTGTTGTGCGATTATTTCAAAGCAGTAAGATCCTAAGACAAATTAATTTTGGATTTAATTTTTGCAGTTTGAGAAAGAGAGAGCGCATGCTGCTTCTAGTGTTGACTGCTACATGAAGCAATATGGGGTGTCAAAGCAAGAGACAGTTGATGTTTTTCAGAAGCAAATTATGGGTTTGTGGAAGGATATAAACGAGGAGTTCCTTAGACCAACTTCTGTGCCAATGCCTATTCTTATGCGCGTTCTCAATTTAACAAGAGTAACTGATCTTCTTTACAAAGGGGAAGATGGATTCACACGTGTGGGAAAGGTGACAAGAGATAGTGTTACTTCAGTCTGTATCGATCCTGTGCCACTATGAGTTGGTTTCGTTGCTGTTAGAATATCGATGTTTTATGATGTTTCGTTGAATAAGATGACCTATGTACTTTTTTTATTTTGATGAAAGATCAACTCATAAAGCCCTTAGGCACAACAAGAATAAGGCCAATAAAAGCCGAAATAAAAAGCATAAACGATTGGCGTGAGTTAGTAGTTTGGTTACGAATATAATTATCATTATTGTATTTCCTAAATTTATTAGGGTCATTAACTATTACTTGGACTACAAGAGATGTGAGTATATGTATTACCTCCAAGATGGAGAAGAATATATAGAAGAATATTGGAGCCCTAGAATTATTTTTAATTGGGTATCAGAGGAGATTTCGACGTGTCTCTATAAACCCTAACCCTTGTTGCCGACTTGGAGATCTTGTTGGCTGGAAAAATAGCAACCTGCAGTAAAACCAAAGGTGATCTCGAAACAAGAGAATCACCTTGAACCTAAATCCTAGGAACCTAACCGCATCAGTAAACCAAAGATGATATCGAAACAAGAGGATCGCCTTGAACCTAATCCTAGAAACGTAATCGCATAACTACACTACCGTTTCTTCTTTCAATGGCAGAAAGCCATGCAACAATTTCTACCGTGGGGTGAACCATTGGGCTTGCTGTGCTGACATACAGTGTGGGCTGTTTTGGGCTTACGGAGCCTGGAGCCCACACTCCAAGCAAACTGAAGGCAGGTGCGATGGTGCCAATATTGTCATCAGACTGGGCACGGGTCCGCTTAGTCCACCAGCAATACTCAATGATGATGTACAATCGGACCCAGAAAATCTAGGCCCGCAGCTTTCATTATTGAATTTGATTTCGTCCCAAGAGCAATCTGATGATCCAGGTAACACAGACATAGCTTTATTTGCATTTGCTAATCTAGATACATGTTGGGTCATTGATTCAAGAGTCATTGATCATATGACTTATGATCGTACTCTTTTTAATTCGACAAGACCACCACTACGGGATAGTATTGTCACTACTAATGGCCGTATTTCCCCACTTAAGGGGACGGGTTCAATAGCACTCACTCCTACTCTTCTCTCTACACAACTACTTACTTGTTCCGTCACTCTCTAGCCATTTGTTATATTTGGGACAGGTCGCTGAGCAATTAGACTGTGTTGTGCTAATGTTTCCGTCTTACCGTTTACTTCAAAATATCCTAACTGAGGCAATCATTTGGGCGTGTTACTAAGAGCATGGTGTTGTACTATGTTGATGATGTTGCACAAGGACGTGTACATCAAGTTCAAGGTTGTAATAATGAAAGGTTGAAGACTGTTTCAATTGTGGCATCGTAGGCTAGCTCATGCCTCTTTTGGTTATTTACGAAAATCACTTTTAGTAATATTTCAGATTCTTCATTGAATTGTAATGTTTGCACATTAGCTAAAAGCCATCAAGCCTCCTATTCTTCAAGTTTAAATCAAAGAACAAGGACGTGTACATCAAGTTCAAGGTTGTAATAATGAAAGGTTGAAGACTGTTCAGTTGTGGCATCGTAGGCTAGCTCATGCCTCTTTTGGTTATTTATGAAAATCACTTTTAGTAATATTTCAGATTCTTCATTGAAGTGTAATGTTTGCACATTAGCTAAAAGCCATCAAGCCTCTTATTCTTCAAGTTTAAATCAAAGAACAATTTTGTTTGAGTTAATTCATTTTGATGTGTGGGGGGGCCATCTCTGGTTACTACTCAACACAGTTTGCGTTGGTTTCTAACATTTGTTGACGACTGCACTAGAATGATATGGTTGTACCTCATGAAAAATAAATGCGATGTGGTTGACATCTTTAGAAAATTATATCGCATGGTCAATACTCAACATTCATTCCTTGTTAAAGTGCTTTTGTCAGACAACAGTGGTGAGTATCTTACTCAAGATTTTTCTCATTTTTTTACAAAAAAAAAAAAAAAGGCATTCTTCATGAAACTATGTGTCCTTAAACCCCACAGCAAAATGGAGTTGCCAAACGAAAAAATAGGCATATATTTGAGATTGCTCGTGCTCTTCATATTGGTAGCTATGCACCTAAGACATATTAGGTTGATGCAGTCATCTATGCTATTGATCTCATTAACCGAAGCCATTACATGTTCTCTCTTTTAGAACACCCTTGACCATGTTGTCTGATCATGCTTTCCTTCCATCCACTCTCCATGTTGAACCTCGGGTTTTTGGTTGTGCGGCATATGTTAATCTTCATAAAAATAAAAGAAGCAAGCTTGATCCATGTGTGATGCGGTGTGTGTTCCTTGGCTTTAGTCCTCAACAGAAGCGATATCAATGTTATCATCTATCCACTCGACATATGTATGTCACCATGGATATTACCTTCTCTGAAGGTGAATTATTTTTCCCTTCCCACCATACTCCGCAGGAGGAGACAACCTTAATTAAAGATTATGGCGGATTTGGTGTGGTGGAGTAATACCACATGCTGACTTTGATCCACCTACAAAACGTGCTAGCCTAAGTGAGTCGTCTGACCACCGAGACAATGTAAAAGACATCACACGTGATGATGCATGTGCTGGAGAAAGTGGGTTGCAAGACAGCCCAAGTGGGCAAAATGGATTATCTTCTAATTATGAACAAGCTGGCGTCAAAAACCCATTTGGGCGTGATGATTATGTTGCACATGGTAGCTTTTAAAGCCCATTTAGGTATAATGATAATGCTACACTTGGCTGTGGTGAAAGCCTATCTGGGTGTGAAGATGGCTTGATTAAGACCATGATAAGTGGGTTGTTTGATGTTGCCAGCCCACGTGGGCATTTCCCTGGACATGTTGGAATTGAGACAAAAGAATGTGGTGGGCCTCCTAATGATGATGAACACATTGAACCCACAACAAATAAGTCGGCTGATACTGCTAGCCCATTTGGGCTTCTCCCTGCTTTTGTAGCGTGCCTAAATGGGCTATTTCGTACTTCTGCCATCTGCCCAAATAGGTCCACTACTATTTCCCTGAGTAACATCTCAAATGACAACTCCTATCACACTCTTCCAATACCAGTCAATGATTCAACAGATATCCTGGAGGTAAGTACTCAATTAGAAATTCGTAAACCACTCTATTTGTCACCTCCTAGACAAAATCGAGGAAAGCCGCCATATAGGTATTCTCTAGAAGAGAAGGTACGGTACTTTATTGCAAACTATGTCTCCACTCATCGACTCTAGCCGAAATACCATGTGCTTGTTCAACAAATGGACACTATCAAATACATACCAGAGCGGAAAAAGCCTTGAATGATACAAAATGGACATAAGCAATGCAAATTGAGATGGAGGCATTACAGAAAAATAATACATTAAGCGTGGTTACACTTCCCAAGGGAAAAAAAACCAGTGGGATGCAAATGGGCGTTCACTATCAAACATAAGGCCGACGGAACAATCGATAGGTACAAGGCGAGGATTGTGCCCAAATGATACACACAGACCTTTGGTATTGACTATCAGGAAATGTTTGCTCCATTTTGATATGAAAAATGCATTTTTGCATGGGGATTTAGAGCAAAAGGTCTATATGGATTTTCCTCCAGGATATGGTATTGCAAACTCTGGTGGAAAAATGTGCAGACTTCGAAAGGTGTTGTATGGTCTCAAGCAGTCGCCTAGAGCATGGTTTGGGAGATTCACTTTAGGTATGAAAAAGTACGGATATTGATAAAGGAACTCATATCATACTTTATTCATAAAGCGCAGATATGGTAAAGTTACTTTGCTCATTATATATGTGCATGATATAGTTGCAGGTGATCAGATGAATAAGCATCTGCTTTCGGAAGAAATTGAAGAATTTCTTGGATACGAAGGAAATTGAACAACTACAGGGGTACTTAGCCTCCAACTTTGAGATGAAAGATCTAAGGGGACTTAAGTACTTCCTAGGTATTGAGGTTGTTAGGTCTCAAGAATGGATTTACTTGTCACAACGTAAGTATGTGTTGGACTTGTTATCCGAGACTGGTATGCTGGCATGTAAACAGATGGATACTCTAATTGTGCAGAATCATCATCTTGCAATTTATCAAGATCAAGTCCCGACAAATAAAGAAAAGTTTTAAAGGTTAGTTGGAAGATTGATTTACTTGTCGCTTACATGACTTGATATTGGCTATGTAGTAAATGTGGTATGTAAGTTCATACATGAATCTAATGAGGATCATATATGTGGATTCTTAATTACTTGAAAGGGCCTCCTGGAAAAGGGTTAATGTACAGAAAGCATGGGCATACGAAGGTGAAAAGATATACCGATGCAGATTGGGTTGGAAATAATACTGATTGGCGTTCTACGTCAGGATACTTTATGTTTGTAGCTAGTAATCCTTTGATTGCATGAAAATAATTACTTGATATTAGAATAATTAGGCTTGGCATGAGAGCTTGAGGTGCAAAATGGTGTGCCTTAGGCGGTAGTCGGGTAGTGGGGAGGGCTAGCATTTAAGGGCCCATGCGGGATCCTAAGCGTATTTTGTATTTTTATTTAATTTGTTATATATTATAAGTTATATGTGTACAATTTAAAACTCTTGCCCATAACTTTTGTTGGTCCTTTTATTCTCATTAAATAAATGAAAGGTTGGGTCTTATATTCCTAGTTTTAATAGAATTTTTACCTGCTTAAAATAAAAAGCCAAACCAAAGCTTGTTAAAGCTGCTAAGTTAATGTCGTCGTCAGCCATCTCTGTAATTGCAGAGCCATAACTTCTCTTCTACAACTTTCTCGTCTTGTAGACTATCGACAACTCCTCTTCTATTACATGTAGAGGGGGATGATGGAATCAGTGAGATGCAGACTTCTTTCTTTGTGAGTCGTGAGTTGTGAGTCTCGTGATAGATTGTTTTTCCCAAGTTGCAGTGGCCGCCCAGTGTCCGCCTTACACCGCCTATTACCCTTGCTGATTTCATAAACGATATCAGGTTAATCACGACGGAGCATCGCCGCCTAGAGCCTAAGCAGCTGCATAAACCACTTTTTAGAACACTAGTCAACATAGAGATTTCCAGTTAAGAGAAAAATGTTTTTTCTCCTTTGCTTCCATTGCAGCATTGCTCTGCATTTAACTTACTTTCATAAAGGGATAAAGCTTTCTATTATTTCCAATAGTAAAAAAGTGAGACGATAGATATTATTGTTTCCATTCGTCCAAAAAAAAAATTTGTTGTTCAAAGAAGTTAAAAAGGGTTGTGGTTTCTTATGCCTTATAGGTAAACAACGATGCTTGATTAGTCTGACGGGGAAACATGTTTTGATGCAGGAATAAATTCACTAGAAGACGTGTCTTGGTGCAGGAATAAAGGTCCACGGTATACTATGTCTTGATGAACTCCTAGACTTTTTAGAGACAATTATCATGCACTTTTGAATCTTTTGATTAAAGAGCAGAGGACTAAACCTCTTCTTCTCGAAAGATAATGGCAATGAATCATGACCAACACCAAAACCCGCAAAGCCATTCACGTTTGTTGGATGTTCAAAATGTCCTTCTCTGTTTTCCGTGTTGTTGTTGGAACAAAATATGTTTTTTTTGGGGGGGGGGGAGGATGGGGAGAGGAGGAGGTTATGTCTCTATTTCATTGGAGAAGTAGCAAAAAATGTATTTCATCAAACAATTGGAGGGCAATGGTTGTCGGTTTGAGCGGTGTCTGCAGGTTGAAGACGGTGTTAGGATTAGCTCCGCGAATATGGTGACTTGTGCCAAGGTAGAGACGCAGATGTCCAAAACCATTTTGATGAAGAAGACGAAGAGCAGCGAAAGGACTATGACTGATGTTGTGCGAGGGGGTTTCCAGAGGCAACCAATGCCGAGGATGACATGAAGTCCACTGAAGAAAAATACAAAGAGTCTGAGAAGATAGAAACATGCAACTTGATGAACTCTCTCACAATTATGAGATATGATGGAGTGGAGAGTGTTTGTGAATACATTCTCAAGGTAGTGGGCATTGCTGGAAAATTTAAGGCCCTTGAGGCACCCATATTCGAGACTTTTTTAGCTCATGTCATTATGAATTCTTTGTCTGATAGTTACACTCAGTTAAAAGTCCCATATAATTCATTGCAAACTAAGTGGGATATCAATGAATTGATAGCTATATGTGTGGGTGAGGAAATGAGAATTAAGAAAGAAAGGGCAAAGAATGAGAGGGTTGAATTCGTGAATTATGTTCAAGGCTACAACCAAAATTCCAAGCATGTACCATGATATTGCTAGAAAAGCTAAACATGCTCCCTCCTCTAAAAGGGTTTTCAAACCTAATAAACCACGCTTTTCAAATGTTCTTTTTTTTTTTAATAGGTAAATTACACAAAACTACCTCAACTATGACTCGAAATACAATCTCATATATTTTAAACATTGCAATATCATACCTCAACTTATGAATTCATTGCAATATCAGACCTCTGTTAAATGTTCTGTCAACTTTGTTGTTAAGTGATGACATGGTAGACACATGGCCCACTCCTCACCCAACTAAATTTAAAAATCTATTAAATAGTAATAAATTATTAATTTTTTATTTAGTAATTTAAATCTCTCCCTCATTTCTCTCAAAAACGCCTCTTTTCTCCCTGGAATGCCGGTCATCCATTCTTCCTCCCTTCACTCCCTCCTCTCTCCCACTTGCCATTATCGCCCCCACACTTGCCATTATCGCCCCAACTCCCAAACTTGGAAAAACATACTAACCCAAACCAAATCCAGAAAATCATACAATCTCATCCTAAACTTAGAAAATAAAATCATACCACATCCCCACCCTCTCTCGTCTCTCCACATCCCCACCCTCTCTCGTCTCTTCCACCTATCCTCTCCAGCCAATTCCACCATCCTCACCTCACTCTCTTAGTCCCAAATCTTATCGGATTCTCATGCTCATTTCCGTTGAAAATGACTTCTGTCGATTTTACAATCAAAACAACTATCGAAACTGCTTAATCACCAGGAAAGGTGATGAACTCCGACGACAAGCTCAGAGTGTGACGGGGGTGGAGCGTAGAGGTTGGGGACAACCATATCATCGACATTTTCAACTCCAGATTCGGTGAGATTCAACCGGAATCTCACGTTCAAATAGTTGGGGATAATTTCCTTGGTGTCAATGGATCGTCTGTCGCCAATCAATGGAGAGCCTACTTCCAATGTGTCTGTGGGCGACCGAGAACATAAGGAAAAGTGAAAATGCTAACGGCACCCAGGTGGCACAAATTTGAGAATGATCGTCTTTGACGGGGTTGGGAGCACGGAGAGAGAGAGAGAGAGAGAGAGAGAGAGAGAGAGAGAGAAAGAAAGAGGAAAGAAGGGCTAGAGATCGAATTATGGTGGGTTTTCAGTGATGAAAGATGAGATTCGAGGTCGGTTTTGGGTGTGGATACAACTGGGTCGGATCAGCGAGTGGCCCGTTGAGTGCGACCCATGTATGATGCAATCTTGATGGAAGACGTGGTTGGATTTGAGAAGCCGACGATAGAGTAGATGATGAAGAGAAAAGGGATAGAGATGCGAGGAGAGAGGTGGTCGAGTTTAGGAAGCTGACGGTAGAGTAACGAGGGAGAGAAGATGGAGATAGACGTGATGAGAGAGGATATGGTTTATTAATAAATTTTATTTTTTTTCAGATTAAAAATCTTAACTTATTAATATTTAATTGATTTTAAAATTCAGTTGTGTCACACCGCGATCCTGAGATACGTTTGGAATCGACGCGCAATGGAATGATTGTAGCGGTACAATATAAAATACATAGAGTCATTGAGACTCATACATATAATATACATCAGAGCTCAGCAGAAATAACTTACAACAAAGGGTGGCAATACCTACTTTCGAGTGCACTGCCCATATAGCTACACTGCCTGCAAACCTTTTCTTTAACCGCAACCCGTTACTCTGCTAAATAACCATACGTCGTAGGAATGGCACACCGGACATATCAAAAACCGGATAAGCTATGAAGCTTGTGTGAGTGACAATAATACAACATATGTTAAAATAAATAGCATCAAATGATTAAATGTCAAAGTAGTGCTACGTCCACAGAGGACATTTCTTTTGTATACCGTATCAACCGTCAGTATCATCACTGTCAATATTATTCCAACATTCTCTTCAGATTGTGACTCACCACTCACCCTTCATCATTTCCAAGTAATCACAAGGGTCTAATTGCCACATATTTCATAATTTAACCATCATACGCCTCGTTATTACGTATAAGACTAATTATTCAATTCTGAATCTCACCATACGTCTATCGAGATAACATTCAGTCACCACACAACCCAATGTTGTGTAGGAATGACACACCATAAATACAATCACGTGTAGGAATGAGATTGGTATCTTTTTCATGATTTCATCTCTTTGTTATGAGTAGGAATGAATCATATCCGAAACCATTGTCTTTTAGGCAACACTATCATGTAAACTATTTTATTCAATCGTCACTTTCTAGATTGAGCCACATAGGCTTTCAATCTCATCTTTCATATATGTAACAAACAATAATCTAGGGCTATAAAGAGACATAGTTCGGTCGAAGCCTATAATAGGCAATCAATTAGGATGTGGTCCCGCATTGCAGATTAACCAAGCAGAACCATCTTGAGAACACTATGTAGGTAGTGACCCCCCATAGCAGATTAACCAAGTAGAGTCACTCTTACGGATACTAATAGGTAGTGATCACCCATTGCGGATTAACCAAGCATAATCACCCCTAATTATGTATGGCCATACCTAAGTAATAAGGATCACCCATCACTGATTAATCAAGCACGATCCTAAAGTATGGTCCCCCATTGCTAATTAACCAAGTAGGATCTATGTACCACTACTACATGGTGCAAATTTCGATTATATCCCACATTACCCCATGTATTGGGTTAACGATCTTCTACTAGCCCTTACATATCACAATCATTTCAAGCATAACATATAGCATAGTAGCACCATCAAGTAAACATAGCATAGTAGATCACATTTCTATATAATCATTTGGAAATCCATGTCATATCCACATAGTATATAACAAGGAATTTCATGGGTAATAACCATATCACATAATATTAATGTCACTCACCTGGGTTATTTGCACTTCTAGATTCACCAACTCCGCCTCCAGGAACCTAATACAACACACAAAATCCCACTTAGGAAACTTAATAAGACCGACACATAAAACGAGGCCATGTGCCACTTGCACATAAATCGAGACGCACGTCAACAGGGAATGACACGTCATCATGATGAGCCAACTAAGCTCCGTTAAGCCTCAACAACATTCTAAAAATAACAACACACTAGAATAGGGTACATTGACTAAAAAGCCAAACGTCGATCAAGGGTCCTCTAAGGTCAACAAAACTAGGTTATTCAATTCAGAAGATCCGCTCACTGGATTCCCAATCCATAAGTTCTCAAAGGTCCAACAACTAACAACTAGGGTGGTCAATTGCACGACGATCCAAAGGTCAAATTATCGTCAATTACAAAAATTGTACGACGGTACAATTATCCGAAAAATTGAATAATCAAACCATCGTATCGAATTTTAACAAATGGACTTTAGATAAGGGCTCAGGACATCAAGAACATCTCTCCAAAATTCATAAATTTTGACTATTCCCCATGTGTTGCCACACGCGCCGCTGTGCATGGTGGTTTCTGGCGATTAGAAACCAACTTTTTCACCTAATTCCAAATTCTTCCAAAATTTACAGAAGATAGAGCTCAACAAGAGGAACAAGTTTTATACCGGCCATGAAGTCCAATAGTGGACGGAATAGGGTTAATTTTGCCGATAAAGCTGGCAGGTGCCTAAAGCTTCCCCGCGTCGATTTGCCACCTATGGTGGTCCAACGAGGTCAAGTCTGGTTGAGATTTACTCTTGGGATGATGGGCTACAAGTTCTAAGTGGTGGAATCAGCCATTGCTTTGCCGATTCACCGAAAAAATAAAAAGGGGGGCCGGAGCACAGTGGTTAATCAAGGTGGTTCTTCGGTGGATTTTGTAGAGGGAAGTGAGATCTTCAAGATGGCTGTGGTGGAGTTGAAAAATACCGCCGGAGTTGGCCGGAATCGGCATCGGAAAGTCATAGGTCACTTGGGTTGGGTTTCTGGGCTTTTGGGTACAATTTCCCGAAATGGAAACCTCCAAGAATCTAGGTATCCATTTGTGGAAGCCCACTATTTATGGTAAAGTCTAAATAACCAAAATATCCCCCACTTTAAACATTTCTAACTTCTTCGTTATAATTCGAAATTGAGATCCGTTTGTGCCTACGTGCTCGTGGAATCGAACTCTACCTAACCAACTCAAGAGTTGACCAAAAAGGTCGAAAAAATTAGAAATAACTAAAGCACCCTCACTTCGCTTTTCACAAAATCGGAGAATTAACGAAGAGAATTAACGAACTAACTTCGATTAAATCTCCGATATATGTTTAAAAAGAAATAAAATACTAATTTTGGGGACAGAATATCATAAGTTGGGTGAAGAGTGGTGTCACATCTCGGCTCGGGCCCCCATCATATCCCGGGCTTGACTCCACCGTAGCACGATATTGTCCGCTTTGGGCCCTGACCACGCCCTCACGGTTTTGTTTCTAGGAAGCAACCCGACTTATGTGCTAGCATTGATTTATTGAGCACATGATTATTTATATTGCTCATGAGATGTTGTGTCGTGGTATATTTATGGATTTACTATTGATATACTTTTGATTTTACATTGATACGTGGTATGATTTTTTTTTTTTTTTTGGAAACTATACAGGTGTCACAGCAAGGGGTTATAACGATTTAGAAGGTTTTTATTAAAATTTTATTTCCAGGGCCACTCACCCTTGCTTTGTTTCCACCCTCTAGGTTTTTTTTTAGCTGAGCTTTCTTATCGACGAGGATTCGTGGCAAATCTTGGTACTGGAGATTACCTTTGATGGTATTATTCTCAATCCACTCTACTATACTTTACTTATACTCTGACATCACATATGAAGTTCATTTCCGCTCATAGCGCACTCTCGTATTTAGGCACTTTTAGATTTAAATTTATTCACATTTTCCCACATCACTATACTTTATGGCTTCGTCACCTTATTGGTGTCGACCAACACAACTCCATTTGGAGTTCAAGTGGACTTTCCGGGTCGGGGTGTGTCAAGTGGGCCCCGTACCTGTCTCGTCGTCACTTAACAGCGAAATTGATAGAAAATTTAACAGAGGTCTGACATTGCAACGAATTCATAAGTTAAGGTATGACATTGCAATGTTTAAAACATGAGGTATGAGATTATGGTTCGACCCATAGTTAAGGTAGTTTTGGGTAATTTACCCTTTTTTTTCTATAATAAAGCAGGCCACATGAAAATAGTTGCCCAAAATACAAAACTTGGCCTGCCAAGCAAGAAACAAAGAAAGGTAAAAAAGTTTTTGTGTATTTTGAGTCTAATTCAGTTGACAGTAATGCATGGTGGCTTGACTATGGCTCTTCTATTCATGTCACGAATTCATTGCGAGGCTTCACAATAAAGAGAACACCAAATAATGATGAAGTGAAAGTCTTGGTGGGTAATGGAAGAAGGGTTCAAGTCAAAGCTTTCGGGACTGTTAGATTTAAGTTAGAATTTGGTTTTTTATTTGGATTTAGAAAATGTTTCTTATGTACCTTTCATGAAAAAGGAAGTTAGTTTTAGTTTCAAAATTTGTTTTGTTAGGGTATTATTTTACTAAATAATATTGGTTTCAACATTTTTTTTTTATTTTTATAATTCTTCTCATATTGGCGCTGGTTTTATGAGTAACGGTATGTTTTTAATTTAAACTAAATGTCGATAATGTAGTCTTTAATGTTGAAAAGAATCCCTCAAAACCCCTTTAATCATCTCACCTTTGGCACAAAAGGCTTGGCCATATTTCAAAAACATGGATGGATCTTTTAATCAAAAATGACATTTTACCACCCTTAAACTTCAATGATTTCGAAATTTGCATATAATGCATTAAGGGAAAATGACTAATTCAAGAAAGGAAGGATCAACCAAAAGCAAACAACTTCTGGAGATCATTCATACATACATTTGTGGTCCATTTCCTACAAAAACAATTGATGGGAACAAGTATTTTATAACCTTTATAGATGATTTTTCTCGTTTTGTTTTATATACTTGATCTCTAAGAAGTCAAAAGCTTTTGAAGTTTTAAAAA
Source organism: Pyrus communis (assembly GCF_963583255.1). Classification (NCBI taxonomy): domain Eukaryota; kingdom Viridiplantae; phylum Streptophyta; class Magnoliopsida; order Rosales; family Rosaceae; genus Pyrus; species Pyrus communis. Next base: position 6,614,605 of record NC_084810.1, read on the forward strand.
TTTTTAAAATTGAAGTTGAAAACCAATTGGAAAGAAAGATCAAAGTTGTTAGGTCTGATAGAAGAGGCGAGTATTATGGCAAGCAAAGTGAAACTGGCAGACAACCAAAACCATTTACATTGTATCTTCAAAGTCATGGCATCGTAGCTCAGTACACAACCCTTGGGACACCTAAGCAAAATAGGGTCTTAGAAAGAAGAAATAGGATGATGATGGACATGGTTAGAAGTATGATGTGCAAGGTTGATTTGCCATTATTTCTATGGGGAGAGGCAGTCAAAACTACCAACTATATTGTTAATCGAGCACCTAAAAACCCTTTTCAAACTTTGGACATACATGTAAAAAACCTAGTCTAAATCGCTTACATGTTTGGGGATGAAAAGCCGAAGCCAAGATTTATAACCCTAATGGCGAGAAACTTGATCCCAAGACACTCTTGTTACTTCATGGGATATGCTGAGAGATCTAACGAGTTTCGATTCCATTGCCCTAATCACAACATGAAGATTGTTGAAACTAGAAAGGCATTATTCTTGGAGTTACAGATGGATACTGATTCAAGTATTAGAACTAATGATTTTGTTTTTGAAGAAGAGGGAGAAATGGGGAATGGAGAAGAAAATGAAATGGATCATCATCAGCCTACAACAGCAGTGGTTGAGATCACTGATCTAAGCAAAGAATGTAACACTGATGATGATCGAGCCATGAACTTAGGAAATGAAACTGAAGCATCAACCCATGGAGAGTAACAACCAAGAGTGGGTACAGAAAATATTGAAGCAGCAGTTGTAGTTAAGAATGATCAGCAAGGACACCAAGAAGCTGAAGCTGTCAATAATATTTTGTGCCCTGGAGAAAGTCAACTACGGTTAGAAAATCAACACACTTAGGTGACTTCGTGTATATGGCAGAAACAGAATTCAATATGTCAGAGTTCGATGATCCAGAGAACTAAAAAAAAGCTCTTTCGAGAATCAAGGCAGACAAGTGGATGGAAGCTATGAAAAGTGAGCTTTCTTCATTGGAGTAAAATGAAGTATGAAGTCTTGTAGAGCCAAGTGAATAAGTCAAACTAATAGGTTGTAAGTGGGTATTTAAAACCAAAAGGAACTTAAAGGGTAATGTAGAAAGACACAAGGCAAGATTGGTGGCTAATGGGTTTACTCAGAGAGAGGAAATTGATTATAACGAAACTATCTACTAAGGATGCTTTCAGAGTTGTAATGGCAATAATAACTTGTTTTTACATCAAATGGATGTAAAGACAACTTCCTTGAATGGTGAATTGGAAGAGGATATCTACATGGTGCAACTAGAAGGATTAAAAGAGGAAGGGAGAGAAAACAGGATTTGCAAGTTTAAGAAATCCATTTATGGATTGAAACAGGCATGATACTTGAAGTTTCATCGTGTTGTCAAGGAACATGGCTTCGCAGAAAATCCATCTGATGCTTGTATATATTTGAAAATCTATAGGAGCAACTTATGATACTTTATGTGGATGATATACTGCTAGCATCCAATTGCTCAAGTCTTTTGGATGACACCAAGTCTTTCTTGCAAAGTAACTTTGAAATGAAGGATCTAGGTAAAGCATCGTATTTTTTGGGGTTGAGCTCAAAAGAGATAGAGAAAGGGGAATGTTGGGACTATCTCAAAAGCGTTATATAGAAAAAGGTGTTAAAGAGGTTCATTATGACTTCATGTGGGACCACTGAGATGCCAATATCAAAGGGTGACAAGTTAAACAAAAGCCAATGTCCCAAGAGTGCTATAGAGAAGGATAACATGAAGGAGATACCATATGCTTCATTAATGGGGAGTCTAATTTGCGCAAGTTTGTACAAGGGCGAATCTTACATTCACAATTAGTGTCCATGGAAGTTTTCAATCCAATGCAGGTGAAGCACATTGGAATGTAGGAAAAAGAGTTTTAAGATACCGCTAATAGTTTGATTTTGGAGGTAGTGATGCTGATTTTGCTGGGTGTCCAGATGACCTAAAGTCAACATTGGGTTATGTTTTTACAATGGGAGGAGGAGCAGTATCATGGAGGAGTGTCAAGCAAGACATAATTGCAACCTCAACAATGGTAGCTGAATACTTGTCATGCTATGAGACAGTTAATCAAGCTATACGGTTAAAGAAATTTATCATGGGACTTAAGAGTGGTGGATTCGATTGGAAGGCCTATGATCATATATTTTGTGATAACAATGCAGCTATATTTTTCTCCAAGAACAGCAAGGGGTCTACTGCAACAAGGAATTTGGAGATCAAATATCTTATTGCTCGAGAGAAGGTGATGGCAGGGTTAGTTAAATTTAACTATTTGGAAACTGGTTTGATGATTGCAGATCCTCTGAAGAAACCAATTCCAGTTGTAGTCTTCAAGAAGCATGTTGCAAAAATGGGTATGTTACCAGGCTTTGATGCTGTGGATATAATATTTTGCATGTTATGTCCTCTTCTAGACGGCTTTGTTTTATGCATTGAGACACTGTTATTGAATTTTCTTAACTACTGTTGGTTGATTAAGTTTTCCCTAAGGTTTAGTTATGATGATGTACATTGTATATATCAGGATGACAATTTAACTTCTTCTTTTAAGAATGCAACAAAAGGGCTTCGATATGAAGCATGAAGAAAGACTGCATGGGCAGTCATGAAGAGGACCACATGTTAAATGTGTTATAGTACATGTCCAGTCACATTTACGTATAGTTCATATCATAATGGTGTTTTATGTGTGACTGAGTTTCACGGATGTGATTATGGGGATGGTATTCATAAAGATTGAATACAAATCCTTTTAGTTCTCTCTGAATACTCAGTAATGACAAAAACTTGAACTCAGGATCTTGTTGAGATCAAACTCGTGGCCATTTAAGTATGATCACGAATATGGAGATAACGTGATAAACAAGTGTTAGCCCTAGTGGGAGAATGTAAGACTTAAGAAAGCTGCACACTTGTTTCACGTGTGTTTGAAGGTTGGGATCATAGAGATTGAGTATAACAGTGTTTGTAAGCTATTACAGTGTGTGTACATTTAGGTTTCGTAGCTTTGACACTCCTGATAAACATATATATTGATATATGTACTTACTGATGTAAAGTAGTGATAAGGTTGAGTTTGATAAGGATTGATATTATGGGAATCGTCTTACTGATCACCACTGCATGCAGTATAAATAAAGGGCCCCTGCACTCTCAGTTGATATGCAATATAAGTGCCTCACGCCCCATAGAACTGAGTAGTTGCATTCAGAGATTGGCGAGTAGCAGAAGACTCTTAACTTCAACCCTAGCAAGCATGGTTTTTTCAGGTCAGTGGTTAATTATTTGGTTTAGTGAACAAGTTATGTGTTAATCTAATCTTACAGGTCGGGTTTAGGGTCACATGAAATTCATCCAAAATTCATTCAAATCTTGTCAAGTACGCGTAAATGCATGAGTACAAAATTTCCAGGCTCAGACTTGTAACCCTTGGAGGAACACTCCATTTCTTAAACGGCTCATACCATTGTGAAACAGGTGCAAATTGGATTTGCCCAATAGTGTAATTATCCACAACCAAATAACCGAACAAGGAAGAGAGAGAGCACAACCATTGTGAAAACAAACAGGTGATTACAGTGATGATCTCTTATTTGGATGTCGCATAAGAAATCACAAATCCGCTTCCTTTGTCTGTCTTGACAATCTGCGACTCCCAACGGTGAGTAGTCAAAACCCAATTTTCTACTTTTTACTCTCTTTTGAAATTTCAGAATCAGTTGAACTCAAATCTGAAAAAAAAAATTGAGCCAAAATGCTCAAGTCTCTTTAGTTTAGTTGAGGCAGTAAAACTGTAGATCCTTGAGTTGATTTTCATCTACCTGAACAGATATCAATGATTGGCATAGTGGCACAAATATGTGGCATGACGTGCGCAGCAAAATTTGTTCCAGAAGAAACCAGGAGGAGGTATGAAAATTTCATTTTCTTTCACCTTTTTTTTTTTTTGGAGAAGAGATAAGATAATTACACTAAATTCATCTAAAATATGGAGAGGGCGGAGCACACGGTTCTCGAGCCAACTTGGTTAAACTTAGATCAGCTAGTAAAGATCATAGTTCATTACTAGCTAGTTAATTATGGTTCCCTCCCTTTCTACTTCTGATGAATGAAACCACAGGGTCTTCCCAAATTATCTTGTCTGTATGAGGTCTTTTCGGTTGTTGGTATATGGTCTTATCGTTATGATTATGAACCACAGAGATCTTTTCCTTCTGCTTCTAATCTTTTGCTTGAATCAAATCAGTAGTCAGGGAGCTCAAGGACAATTTTTATGGGTGGTCTTTGTTTTTCGTTTATGATCAGTGCTTATTGTTCCATCTTGACAATTTCCCTTGCAGTTGGCACGTAATATTGCCGTGTAGTATTTCCCCCGACCAACTACTAGTCCTTGTCAATTGTTTATTTTGTTCTCACTACTCTACGATGTCACTACTTTCTAATAAAGGATTCTCCAATCCAAGCAACAACGGTAACCTTTTTAAATATGTAAGTATCATGAATTTTTCATTCTTATTGGAACAGTAATTGACGAAGGATTTTGATTTGTTTCGGGCATGGAGATTGTGGAATGAAGGGAATTCTTTCGAACTGATTGATGCATGCTTAGGAAGCTCAGGCACATTATTGAAAGTGTTGCGTTGCATCCACATTGGTCTCTTATGTGCGCAACATCATCCTGACGACAGGCCAAGCACAGCGTCTGTGGTTATAAAGTTGGGAAGTGAGACTACTTTGGCTCAGCCGAAACAACCCAGTTTCTTCATGGAAAAGGAATCACATGAAGCAGGTCCTAATTCAGGTAAACAGTCAGCTTCAACCAACGAATTATCGATCCTGCTTTTGGAGGCCCGATAGGGATCATTTTATTCATCTCAGACTAGATCTATAAGCATTCGTATCAGACATTTGTTCAAAATAAATTTTGAGAACAAAGCAGACAAAGGTTATATTTATGAATCATTTGGTGTAAAAATGCTTAATATTCCAACGTTTTGCAATAGGGCCTTCTGGGCTAATGCTTGTTGAACAAGTATATGACACTTAAAACGGCCCAATCCATTGAGCAGTTGAAACCAATTGGTTTTACATTTTTATACTTTTTTTTTTTTTATAAATTTCACATCAAGAAAAGAATGGATCTTGCATATACTTATAAGTAATGGGCTATTCCAACCTCAACTTCGTTCAAAAAGAGAGAGCACAACATTGTGGAAACATAGATTACTCATTGCGGAACAAAAATCAATTTCCACCAAGTTTACTAGTGAAACGTCAATTAATAAATGCACCACATGGACCCCATTTTATGCATTCTATTTTCAACAACATCTATGCAATAGGAGACAGCGAACTAAATATTATAAGGTTATACTAGTTACACACCTATTTTTACCCATTTTTATGGCTCAAAGCTTCTTCCATCACTTGAAACTAATGTGGTTCCATCAATGATAGATTGCGAGGGTGTAATGTTGTGAACAAAATAAACATCAACCTGGTACAGTGTTAATTAGGCAGAAAACAAACATGACCCGTGGAAGTTTTGTTCCCGGCCTACCAGTTTCATACAAGTCAAAGATAAGATTAAAAAGGATTCTTGTGGTTGATAATTTGAGAGAAGGCCATATACCAACAACTGCGACGAATTGACACATATGTAGTTAATAAGACCCTAGTGTTTTCTCTCTTCAGTCTTCTGGAAGGCCAAAAGTGCGCACGGCTACCCTCTGTTGACTGGTAGGCACGTCATCTTTATAAAATCCGGGGCAACCGTTGATCATTCCCGATTCTGCTATGTTGGCGAAGGATAAGCAATTAAGCATAATAATATATCCACAATTATTTGTCGTATGCATTTGGATGGAAAATGACTGAATCACAACAGTCTTTTTGTTCTGATTATATCTTCGACTTGAAGAATACGATTACCATTAGGCATTGAGTTCAAAAACCAAAGGAATTCAATGGGGGGTTTTGGTTTTCTGCTCATCTGTACTAACTTGCTCCTTCTGCTGTCCACAATTTCCTTTGCAGTTGACAGCATTGGTCCATCGCAGTCTATTCGTGATGGCACGACCTTGGTTGCAAAAGGTGGAAGCTTTGAGCTTGGTTTCTTCAGTCCGGGTAGTTCCAAGAATCGTTACTTGGGAATTTGGTATAAGAACATCCCGGTCCAAACTGTTGTTTGGGTGGCAAACAGATGCAACCCCATTAATGATTCTTCCGGCATGTTGATGATAAACGGGAAAGGGGATCTTGTGCTGTTGGGTCAGAATAAGAGTGTAGTTTGGTCAACGAGCTTAGTTGAAGAGCCCAAAAGTGCAACGGTAGAGCTCTTAGATTCCGGGAATTTGGTACTAAGAGATGCAGGGGCAGGAATCTATTTATGGCAAAGCTTTGACTATCCATCTGATACGTTGTTACCAGGAATGAAGTTGGGATGGGACTCGAGGACGGATCTAAATCGTAATTTATCAGCATGGAAAAACTCAGAAGACCCATGTCCGGGAGATTTCATTTGGAAAAACTCAGGACAGCTCGAGATGGAACGTCATACATACCCCGAGGCATATTTTCTTAAAGGCACTGTAAAATACTATCGTTCTGGCCCATGGAATGGCCTAAGATTTAGTGGTGCACCAGAATTAAGGCCTAATCCACTTTATAGTTTCAACTTTGTGTATAATGACGATGAAGTGTACTACATGTACACCCTTCTAGATAAGTCTGTAATCTCAAGATTGGTTATGAACCAAACCACGAGTACGCGCGATCGCTTAACATGGATTGAAGCGGAAAAAACTTGGAGGGCATATTCAACGGTACCTAGGGACATGTGTGATCATTATGGCCTCTGTGGAGCCAACGGAAATTGTCTCATTGGTGAGAATCCAGTCTGCCAATGTCTAAAAGGATTCAAGCCTAAGTCTCAAGAAAGATGGAACTTGATGGACTGGTCTCTAGGATGTGAGCGCAAGAAGCCCCTGAGTTGCCAGGAAAAACATAAAGACGGGTTTATCAAATTGTCCGGCATGAAATTGCCAGAAACTACACATTCTTGGGTGAACAAAAGTATAAATCTGAAGGAGTGCAGAGCGAAATGCTTGAACAACTGTTCCTGTATGGCTTATACAAGCTCGGATATAAGAGGAGGTACTGGCTGCGCCATCTGGTATGGTGATCTAATAGATATCAGGCAGTTTCCAGCTTCTGGACAGGATATACATGTTCGAATGCCAGCTTCAGAGTTAGGTAAGAAACTTTGTAACATGAGTTACTTTTATCTTCTTTTTTTCTTTAAATAATTCATTGGCTGCAATTTTAATTTATCTTTATTGCATCTCACAATCATGATGAAGCAAATGATGACAAAGCGAAGAAAGCAATTATAGTTGGAGTTCTCGCAGGAGTAGTGTCTTCTGGAATGCTGTTACTTGGATGTTATTATTACTTTCACCGAAGAAAGACAGAATTAAAAGGTACCTTGACCGTCTTTGCAAATCATTTGTGAACGCTGTTTAATTTTACTTGGATGAGTATTTGAAAGAAGGGAAGTTAGATTTCTATGGTGTTTCATTTGCGTATAAGGGATATGGTTAAACTAGTAAATATTTCATCTTCATAGTGCCTGTATGAGCTTCAGTTTGCTTACTCTTACTTGTAAGCGGATATCTAAATATTCACGGATGTTCGATTCTTATTGGATGAGTTTAATTTGGTTAGAAGAGATATGGTTAAACTAGTACATATTCCATCGGCATATGTAAGTGTTAGTTTGATAAGACATACTTATATGCTATAGCTTAGCTAAAATTAATCCCATTTCTACTATATGAGAGAAAACAGAAATAAGAGAAAGGGATCGGAACAATGAAAGGGAACCAGAGGGGGAACTGGAGCTTCCGGTCTTTGACCTGACCACATTAGCAAGTGCCACCGATAGTTTTTCAAGTGATAACAAGCTCGGAGAAGGTGGCTTTGGACCTGTTTACAAGGTAAATTTTTTATTTTGTTCATAGTAAGGGCCAAATGAACAAAGAATTACTTCATTCCAAGTTTCTCAATTTCGAAGTACGGTGAATTTCCAGGGGACGCTAGCAAATGGACAGGAAATTGCTGTGAAGAGGCTTTCGACAAGTTCTGGCCAAGGATTGAGTGAGTTCATGAATGAAGTCATACTGATTGCCAAGCTCCAGCACCGAAATCTTGTAAAGCTTCTTGGATGCTGTGTTCAAGGAGAGGAGAAAATGCTGATTTATGAATACATGCCCAACGGAGGCCTTGATTCCTTTATTTTTGGTTTGTATCTTCGGAACCTTATAAGTTTAGACAGAATTAACTATTTTTTTTAATAGCTCTAGAATAATTTCATGAATAGGTTTTGGAGCATTTTTTTAATTTTTTTTTTATATAGAAATAAAATTTGATTTTTGTTAAACTGCCAGATAAAACCAGAGAAGAACAAGTCTTAGATTGGCCTACACGCTTCAACATTATTTGCGGAATTGCTCGCGGTCTGCTCTACCTCCATCAAGATTCCAGGCTAAGGATTATTCATAGAGATCTCAAAGCAAGTAATGTTTTACTTGATAATGAAATGAATCCAAAAATTTCAGACTTTGGATTGGCTAGAACCTTAGTTGGAGGAGATCAGGCTGGTGGAAATACAAAGAAAGTTGTTGGAACATAGTAAGCTTGTATTACCCTGTTTCTATGATCTACTTCTAATTTTCACCAATGGTTTATTTTGTTCTTACTTCTATATGATGTTTGTACTTTCTACAGCGGTTACATGGCACCTGAATATGCGGTCGATGGACTATTTTCTGTGAAATCGGATGTCTTTAGCTTCGGTATATTGATGCTAGAGATCATTAGTGGAAGGAAAAACAAGGCATTCTACAATAAAAACAGCCAGAACCTTATTGGCCATGCAAGTATCAGGCTTAAAATTTCTTTCTCTTACATATTAGACCCTATTAAATGTGTAATTGATGAAGGAGCTTTGATGTTTTTCAGGCATGGCAATTATGGAACGAAGGCAGGCCTATGGAAGTGATTGAAACAGGTTTAGGAAATTCGAGTTCTCTATCGGAAGTGTTACGTTGCATCCATGTTAGTCTCTTATGTGTTCAACATGAACCTGAGGATAGGCCAAGCATGGCATCTGTAGTTATAATGTTGGGAAGTGCTGGTGCATTGGCTCAGCCTAAACAACCTGGTTTCTTTATCGAAAAGAAAGCATATGAAGCAGGTCCGTGTTCAGATAATCAAACATCTTCTACCAACGAATTATCAATCACGCTTTTGGAGGCTCGTTAAAGATCGTTTTATTCGTTGTAAAATTGGTTCATACTGCTTATTTAGCTATTCACCTCAGACTACATCTATATGCTTAGCTATCAACTACTGTTCAAAATAAGCCTTGTCTACAAAGCAGCAAAGTTATGTGAAAATATAAATGTATGTAGTAGCTAGTAGGCTCCATAAAGTCTTTTTGTTCTTAGATTACTGTCTCTTGTCGATCCTTGTTAGAAGGCGATCCAATAATTTAATTCCGTTAAGAGAATCTGGACTGTCATCTTTCTTACGGAAATGAAATGAACTAACTCGAAATCAAGTTTGATATTTAATTACAAGAAATTTCACGTTTGTGACTAAAATGTTACTTAGCGTCCTGTATGATCATATTTACAAGTGTTAGTTTTGTACAAGTTAAAGACAAGATTAGAAATGATTCTTTTGGTTGATAACCGGGCTAGAAGACCACATAGCGACAACCGCGAAGGCTTGTTACATAATTGAGAAGCCCCTTGTGGTTTCTCTCCCGGAGGCGGGCACGGCCAACCTCTGTTGGCTAGTATGCAAGTCGTCTTTAACAAAACAGTGCAATGGTTGATCATACCGATGTTGCTGTATTTGCGACCAATATGCATAATATCCACAAACTAGGCAAGACCCGGTCTTTGCCCAGCACCACTGCTACATCCATCCTCGTTCAAACGTCAAATAAACGTGGAAATTGTGGACAGTGATTGATTTGTCAAACCCAAAAGGCAAAAGTGAAGTGCTTGTTACATTCTGCTACTTGTTCAAAAATAGAGTAAATTAAATTTTATTTTTTCAGGTTTAAATTCAATTGCAATCTTGTACAATATTTTTAAAACATTTTAATTCCATACATTTACTATTATTTCATTTTAATTTCATATATCCGTTAATCAATCTGTTAATTTGACCGTTAAATTATGATGTGTCAACTGTGGATCTTACATTCTTGTTGATGTGGCAGTCAAATATGTCCACGTAGACTAAAAAGTAAATTACAAACCGAACTGGGATCACCTCTGCATCTCAGCCTACGGAGCAACCTGACCAAAACATGTCATCCTTCCATTTTCATCTTGCCTTCTTTTGCGTGAGAATTTTTCAATATTGATTAATTTCTGGCCACAGGATCAAAAATGGAAGGATGGAATGTTTTGCTCCGGAGGCTGAGATCCGGAGGTGATCCCAGTCCTTATAAACCACCCCTTCAAACTTGGTACCCAGCGATCCAGCTGGTTCTCGCCGGAAAACGCAGACCATGGCTGCTGCCGTGACCACGACGTCGAGCCCAATCTCCGACGACCTAAATCTCGCGGTTTTTCCTCCCTGATACCTCGCCAACATTGAACTACTTCCCTACCATGACCACCATGTGGGTGTCGAAGACAGAGCCGCCCCAACCCACCCCACATTCCTCTATTTTTTTCTCCAACCACCAACACTGTAACAACCAATAATCCATTCTTCAGCCAATAGTTGTGCATCATTGCAAACTCGCAACCCAAGCCTTTTAATTTCCCACAAATGGGGATTTGAGATTTCGTCTCCAGGACAACCATTTCGTTGAATTGGGATTTTTTTGGGGTTCTCTCTCTGCAACCCAAGTTTTATTTGCCTCAGAAAGCCATGGAATTTTTCAATCAACGGCGGTTGTGATTTCACTAATTTGTGAGAGCAGTGTTTGTGGTAGCTAGCAGGGCGAAGGCGAGGGTTTTCGTTAGTTGGGAGAAAAGTGATTTTAGCTGTTTGATTTCTAACGAGGATGGGTGGGGTTACAGATAGATGGGGGTGGGAGGAGTCGAAGTATTAACGAGGAAGGGTGGCTCGACGAAGCTGGCGGGTGGATCTGGAAGAATGGTGGCCGGCGGGAGTTGGTGTCATCGGGTAATTCCAGTTGCGACCTGATTCGGCGAGAGTTTGAACCTAAAACTTCTTGAATTGGGCATCGCAGCGGGACATCCAATCCCCACCCATCCCTTCCACCTACCATCATCTATACCTTCGCCTTTCCCTCTGTTCCCACTGACCTCGACGAGCTCCGCCGTCAAACGGCTATGCAGCTGAATGCGCCATAGGTCACATCGCCGGAGCCCGCCGTGGCGAGGCCGTGGAATTTGAGGATGAGGAGGGCGGGTTGCAAGGCTCCAATCGGCGACGGCGGTGGTGCTAAGGGGGTTAGAATCCAGGAGAAAAAGGCGAATTACTCGCCGTTGAGGAGTGATGGTAACAATGGTGTGAAGTCGCCGAGGCTCCAATCGGCGATGGCAGTGTTGGATGAACGATGACACAAGCACAAATTTCTGGGTGAGGTCCACTTTATTTTAATTTAGGTTTATTTATAAATATTCAATTGCTTTTATTTGCCGATCAAAAAAGTGGATCATATATCACATCATCATTAACAGTCAATTTAACAGATTAAATAATGATTGCATAAAATTCAAATGAAATAGTAGTAAATATATGAAATTGAGATATTTTAAAAATATTGTATGAGATTGTAATTAAATTCTTGAACCAGTTTGCTACTGGTAGGGTCTCACGAATTGACGCATCCATTAATTAACATTAATATAGATGAAGCAGAAAGCGACATAAAAATTAAAAATTAAAAAAATCTAGTTTTGACGGGGCCAACCATGTTCTGACTTTTTCACGATTATTTGCCTGTCTGAGGTGGGATGGAAAACGACTGATCCGCAATGGTGTTCTCTTCTTGACTATATCTTTAACTTGAACGACACCATTACCATCAAGGGAGAGAGCTCAAAGAACCAAAAGAATTCAATGGGGGGTTGCGGTTTTCTGCTCATCGGTACTAATTTGCTCTTTCTGCTGTCCACAATTTCCCTTGCAGTTGACAGCATGGGTCCATCGCAGTCTATCCGTAATGGAACGACCTTGGTTTCAAACGATGGAAGCTTTGAGCTTGGTTTCTTCAGTCCAGGTAGTTCCAGGAATAGTTACTTGGGAATTTGGATCAAGAATGTCCCGGTAAGAGCTGTTGTTTGGGTTGCAAACAGATGTAAACCAATCAATGACTCGTCCGGCACATTAATGTTAGACATAACCGGCAATCTTGTGTTGTTTGGTCAGAATAAGAGTGTTGTTTGGTCGACAAACATAGTTAAACGCGCCCAAAGTGCAACGGTACAGCTATTAGATTCTGGAAATTTGGTGGTAAGAGATGTGAAAGATGGAAATTCAGGAGCCTACTTGTGGCAAAGCTTCGATTATCCGTCCGATACACTGTTACCAGGAATGAAGTTGGGATGGGACTTGAGGACCGGTCTAAAACGGCGTTTGTCAGCATGGAAAAATGCAGAAGACCCGTGTCCAGGTAACGTCACTTATGGGATTGAAATGGAACTTGAAGCATACCCTCAAGCATTTATTCGGAATGGAACTGCAAGGTTCTACCGTAGTAGCCTATGGAATAACCTGACATTCTGTGGTGCACCGGAAAAGCCTAGTTCCCGTTTCGCTTTCAACTTTGTGTACACTGACGATGAAGTGTACTACACATACAAACATAAAGTTCAGATCATCTCAAGAATAGTTTTGAACCAAACCATCGGTAAATGTGCTCGCTATTATTGGGATGACATAGACCCACGCTGGGGGGAGTTTTCGTCGAGGCCTAGGGAGCAGTGCGATCAGTATCACCTCTGTGGAGCCAATGGAAAATGCACTTTTGACAATAATCAGGTCTGCCAATGTCTGAAAGGATTTAGGCCTAAGTCTCAAGGAAAAGGGAACTTGACCGACTGGTCTCTTGGATGTGTGCGCAACAATCCTTTAAGCTGCCAAGAAAAGGATAAGGATGGTTTTCTTAATTTCACTAGCCTAAAGTTGCCCGATACTACGCACTCTTGGGTGAACCGAAGTATGAATCTCAACGAATGCAGAGCAAAATGCTTGGGCAACTGTTCTTGTACGGCTTATACGAGCTCGGATATGAGCGGAGGTACTGGCTGCGCCATTTGGTTTGGTGATCTACTAGATATCAGGGAGCTTGTGACTGCTGGGCCGGATCTATATGTTCGATTGTCAGCGTCAGAATTAGCTTTTGGTAAAAAGTAACAATAGTTGCTTGTTAAATGCATTTATCTGCCATGTAGTTCACTTACTTTTCTGTTGCGGTTAGGGAAGATTTACATTTGCTTCTACAAAGTTAAATGGTAGTTCACCTTCCTCCTCAGGTACTTCATCCGGCAACCATGAAGAAGGAAATGATGGTAAATGGAAGACACCATTGATAGTTGTAGTTGCAATCACAGTAGTGCTTTCAGGAATTCTGTTAGTTGGATACATTCGGCGAAGGAGGAAAAACCTAAGAGGTTAGTAAACCAATCCGACCATCCTTGCTTAACACTTTCTGGTTTTAGTTTATTGTAGACTTGATATGAGCATCTGAGAGAAAGAGATGAAAAATTTGTTCCTGTTTAAATTGATTGAACTAATATTTATTGCATCTTCATATATATGTTTCATTTTGCTTACATGAAGTATATTACACAGGAAAAACAGAATTAGGAGAAAGAGATCAGAGCAATGAAGTGGAAGGAAAAGAGAACCTAGAGTTGCCACTCTTCAACTGGAATGAAATAGCTAGTGCGACAGAAAACTTTTCAACCGAAAACAAGCTAGGAGAAGGTGGCTTTGGACCTGTTTACAGGGTAAATTTGTAACTTTCTTTACAGCAAGGCTCAGGATAACAAAGAATCACTACTGTGAATTTTGCAATATTTGATGCAGTGTTAATTTTCAGGGGACACTAGCAGATGGACAAGAAATCGCTGTGAAGAGGCTTTCTAGAAGTTCTGGTCAAGGATTGGACGAGTTCATGAATGAAGTCGTACTGATTGCCAAACTTCAGCACCGAAATCTGGTAAAGCTTCTTGGTGGTTGTATTCATGGAGAGGAGAAAATGCTGATTTATGAATACATGCCCAATGGAAGCCTAGACTCCTCAATTTTCGGTTTGGACCTTTGGAACCCTATAAATTTAGGCAGAACTAACTGCATTTGTATAGGGAACTGAAGTTGGATTTTTTTTGAACTTGACAGATAGAACCAGAGAAGAACTACTCATAGATTGGCCTAAACGTTTCCACATTATTTGCGGAATTGCTCGCGGTCTCCTCTACCTCCATCAAGATTCCAGGCTAAGGATTATTCATCGAGATCTCAAAGCAAGTAATGTATTGCTTGATAATGAGATGAATCCGAAAATTTCAGACTTTGGCTTGGCTAGAATATTAGTTGGAGGAGATCAGGCTGGTGGAAATACAAACAGAGTGGTTGGAACATAGTAAGTTTGTATTACCCTCATGGACTCACCAAGGTTTATTTTGTTCTCACTTCTAATGATGTTTCTACTTTCTACAGCGGTTACATGGCACCTGAATATGCCGTTGATGGACAATTTTCTGTGAAATCCGATGTCTTTAGCTTCGGTATACTGGTGCTAGAGATCATTAGTGGAACGAAAAACAAGGGATTCTACAATAAAAACAGCCATAACCTTATTGGACATGCAAGTATCAGGAGTAAAATTTCTTTTTCTTACATATTAGAGCCCATTAAATGTGTACTTAATGAAGGAGCTTTGACGTTTTTCAGGCATGGCGATTATGGAACGAAGGAAGGCCTTTGGAAGTGATTGACACAGGTTTACGAAATTCGCTTTCTCTATCGGAAATGTTACGTTGCGTCCATGTTAGTCTCTTATGCGTGCAGCATGAACCTGAGGATAGGCCAAGCATGGCATCTGTAGTTATAATGTTGGGAAGTGATGGTGCATTGGCTCAGCCTAAACAGCCTGGTTTCTTTATCGAAAATGAATCATATGAAGCAGGTCTGTCTTCAAATAACCAAACATCTTCTACCAACGAAGTATCCATTACGCATTTGGAGGCTCGTTAAAGCTCGTTTTTTTTTTTTTTTTTTTTTGTGTTTTAAAATTGGTTTGTACTGTTATTAAGCTATGCATCTCAGATTACATCTTCGCTATCAAGTTATCAACTATTGTTCAAAATACTCTGTAACATTATAAATTTATGACTTAGATCCTCTTCATTCTTGCGGAAAATGAAATACACCAGCTAGAAATCAAGTTTCCACAATCATAACGCGTAAATTTTAGAATTTTAATGTAAATGAACCTGTAAATTACGGCATCCCTTAAGAACTTCATACCCCTTCCGGACCCTGCCTGCTGGCCCGTCATGCTAAATATAATCCTGCAATCAACAAGGTGACATGCCACCTTCTTTCTTCAACATATTTCCCAATCACATTGTCTATCTCTTTTGGCACAAGTCTTCCATTTTGTATGAAGGATGTCCCCATGTATCTGCCTAAGACCACTGCATCTTCCAATGCCTAGCAACCTCCTTGTCCTAAATCAGGTGTCATGGAAAGCATGGCGTCTCCAGCCACCGTGATGTTTTGCTTGCCCAGATTCCCCAATACTACCTGCCACGGATACCTGAACATTAGTGGAGCCCATGTCAATGTTGAAAGATCTGAGTGCTGCAAAACGTCTAGATATATAGGAGGAAAGCCCTTGGCATAATTCTGAATCACTTCCCTTCTTATAACTTCGGGCTCCTCCGCCAGATTTTCCCGTACAATAACAATAGAAATAGGCACGGTGTTTTGGTAAGTGCTCAATTGGTTGTTGTTAGAATTCATATCAGAAATTGTAATTTCACAGGAAAATAAGCAATCACAGACATGAACAATCTCAGAGAAAGCTATATTTCTAGAAAGAGAGGGAAATGGAGTTTTTAGAGAGAGAAGTTCGTTGCTGCACAAATCACGGCAGTGCACACATATTTATACATTCCCAACGGAAATATTTCCCTTTACATGTATTTGGATGGCATCACAGCCTTACATTTGAGTCAGCAATATTAGCATGACACTTGTCCTAATCTGAGACATATAAGTCCTACAAACAAAGATTAAATCAGGACCTTACACTTGGCAAACTTAATTGAAGCAAAACATGGTTGCCATGAATTAAATTAAAGGAAAACTAATGAAAATAACTTGAAAACTTTGAGTTTTAATTAAAATGACAAAAAGGTGTTGTAAGTGAATAGTACCAAGAGTGACTTTTTATTTTCATTAAAACTGAACAGTACCGGGAGTGTTTCGTTAAAACTTCCTTGAATTAAACCAGTGAAGAATTTGCATTTCAACATTCCCTTCTAAATTGTTAACTGGTTTAACTCCCAGCAGCCCTCTCAAATAATTGAATCGATCTTTTGGTAGTGCCTTTGTGAATATATCAACTACTTGCTCCTCAGACTTGCAGTATCTTTGATCAATAAAACCATCTTGCAAAGCTTCACGAATAAAATGATACCTGCAATTGATGTGCTTAGTTTTTTGGTGAAACACTGGATTTTTTTTGTGATTGCAATGGCATAAGTATTATCTACCATCAATGGTCCAGCTTCTGTTTACAATTCTCCAAAGTCTTCGAGCACAAACCTCAACCATATAGCTTGAGTAGTTGCCTCACTTGCACTGACATACTCAGCTTCTACTGTGGAAAAGGCGACACTATGTCGCTTGATTGATGCCCAAGAAAAGACACCACTGCCAAAGGAGAAAACATAGCCAGAGGTGTTTTTCATGTCATCATGGTTCCCACTCCAATCACTATCACGGTACACTATCAACACTACCTCATTTCCTTTTTGATATTCAATACTACAATCAATTGTACCTTGTATATACCTGTTGACCCTAAAAATTACAAAACCTACGTGGCGCGCAGACCGAGTAACTAATAAGCTAACTACGTCCTTCGGTCGAATGCGGGACGTGCCAACTCGTCGGCCGAGCTTGGCCGAGGAGTTAAATTTGTTGATGTAGCTTTGATCGCGTCGTTGACTTCTCTATCTTGCGATTGCGACCGAAGAAGGAACACTCTCGGTCTCTGGGTTCTACAGCCTGAAGACAAGGCTGCTAATTCTGCGGAGTTCACAAATCGTCGGAACCCGATTCGGTCACTGTGATTATATTCGTAAGAGTATAAGCACGTCGAATCGAGACCAAACTATATGGGCACAGGTACTCGAACGTGATGTATGTCTTGATGGTGAACGTAGTTCGGCCGTCGGTATGCCGAACCCTGAAACTTACTTGCGAGTATCCAATCATAAAACCACTCGGCGTCCAACACGCCGAGTAATGCAATTCGTAACACCTAACTATGTTGAGAAGGCTAGTAAGGTGACCTCTGCCAACAAAGGTTCAAAAACCCTTCTCGACCGAGACTTAGATAGATAACCGGTCGACCTCGACGCAGTGCTGTTTATCCAAACTGAAGGTGCTTCTTGGTCGGCTGATTCTGCGGCAGCAGTGCTGTTTATCCAAACTGAAGGTGCTCGCCGGGTGCTTCCACAATGCTGTTTATCCAAACTGAAGGTGTGTCGGTAGGAAAAGAAAAGGAAAAAATCTCAAGGTGTTTGAGAGGTTTTGCGCAGGGCAATTGTATGCTGATTCGAAGGTCCCTTTCTGTTGCATGATTTCTTGTATTTATAGTGCCCCATTCCTTGAAACCAATTCTGATTTGGATTGGGAGTCCTTGTCCCATTTCGCCTCTAACTCGAACAAACCTATTCCTACTGGGATTCTGAATTTTCCTTCTTTTCGGGACTCCATTCCTTGCTGGTCGAGAATCCTGGTCGCACTAGGACTTCTTCGACCTTTCCTATTCATCCGGACTACTTAGGATAGGATTTGGCCGATCCTGCCAGCTGGCCCGGGATTTATTATTCGGCCCATAGTATTTACCATCACCTTGGGCCGAGCACATCCTGCTGCTCGGTCCAGCAATAATATTTTGGGCCCAAACATTGCCCCCTCGCTTCTGAGGTCGCCGACTGTTAACTCTCGGTCGGGCCTCGGCCTTGAAGAAGCGAAAACGTTTATTGCTTTTGTGGATTTTACTTCCTTAATGACCATTATTCCTGCGCATTTATGAGACATGATTGCACTTTCCTCGTCGCCCTCAACGCGTGGCCACGTGTCGATTCTCCGCCGTTCTTAAAACTTTCAATCATGGGCCTCGAGACCGTACACTAACTGGAACGTCTTATCCTCATTAATGCATTAAAACTGGCGCCGCACGCAATCGTGCGTCCTGGATTTTCGACTCCTCGATCCCCTCTTTGCAGGTTCCCAAAATATCCGAAATGATTGGAACCTTTCCCGGTTAAATTTCCCCCCAAATTGAACCAGTACTTTTCGAATTCCAGTGCCTTTCGAATTCCAAACGTTTGATATTCATTCTGAAAAGCCTATAAATACCCACATTTCTGCCATTCGCATCTTACGCTTTCAGAAACTCCAAAATCCCAATTTTATCATACTCGTTCGTTTAAGCAAAAATCCTTCCAGTTCTTCCTTCTGCGATTTCCTCTCCAGTTTTCCCCTCTGCAATCTCTTCTTCTTCCAAACTATCTCCTATCATCTCTTCCAATGGCCTCCTTTATCTCGAAACTCTCCGATGAAGTCAACAAGTGTAAAGACTTCATCGATCGAAGCGCAATCAAAACACTACGCTTCGAGAACGACATGGCCACTACTCATCAGATCCTAGGCCCCCTCTTCAGAGATGCAGTGCCGCCGTGCATCACCACCCTTCTCAAGGAACAGTGCCTAACACCCCTGCTTCAAGGGTTTGACTGGTCGAAATGGGGCTTGGCTCGGCCTCAAGGAGCCTGGCCCTCGACCACCACAGCCTGGGCCGCCTGGGTGGACCGAATGAGATCCTTATTCGGCGAGGAGTGGAAAGCCCTTGGTATCTACGATGCCATCCTGCTCTCGACCATGGAGATTACCATGGACAAGGAGCTGCTTATGACGGCCTTGACTCTATGGTGTTCGGCCACCAACACTATGGTCCTTCCATTCGGCCCCCTTGGCCCCACGGTCCTTGACATCATGGCTATCCTTGGGACTTCTCCATCCGGCCTCCCAATCGACGCCGCTCTCTCTGGATGCCCCTCCCTTCTTGACCTGAAGGCGCTTTTCGACGAGCGGGCCGTCGAAACACTCGGCCGAGGCGATCGGGAGCCTTCAAAAAAAGAAGTTCAGAAGCTTCATAAGAACTTCTTCAACTACAACACTCTCATCCTCCATTTTGCCGGCCGGGGCGAGGAGAGTCTCAGGAAGGGAGAGCATGAAGCCTTCCTTTTCTACTGGTACAACAAATTTATTTGTTGTACCAGGTCGAACAAGTGCTTGGTCGAGAATATGCCGGTGGCCCAGGCCTTGGCTAGTGGTCACTCCTTGGCGCTCAGCCCGGCTATTCTTGCCAACCTCTTCCGTTGCTTGGCCGAGGCGACCATCAACAAAATCGACCCGCACCAGAATGGACCCTTCTGGGTGTTTCAACTCTGGCTGCAGGTCTATTTCTCCACTCTTCGGCCTGAGGTCCTTGCTCTCCAGCGCTCGGCCGCCCTCGGCCCCCAACTGGCCTCTCGACCGGCACCTCCGCACCGGGCTGACGAGGTTCTTAAGCATTTCTTCGGTCTCGACGTCCTTTCGGACGACGAGTTCCTGGTTTGCCGGCGCCAGGAGTACCCTGCTTCAATCAGGCTCCCGACGGCAGCTTGGGCCGAGGCTGAGGATGCAGGACTCCGTCAGTCCTGGGGGTCGTTTGTCCTGACTCGCGACCTTCCCCTTGGTTGCGATGCCCGCCGAGCCAGTTGGGAGGTCTACCATCCCCACTTCGTCGCCCGGCAGCTTGGCTACCTCCAGGGTTGCCCCGTACCCCTGCTCATCTCTCGTTCTTTCCTGAGCCAGGGACGTCTTTCTGGTTCTTCCGAGAGGGAGTGCCGGACGACGGAGCAAGAGTTTCAGGCACGGTGTAAGAAGTTCCGCCTTCGGCCAACCGTTCCGGAATCCTTGGGCACCAACACTTTTGGAGACTGGTGGGACGAGTACACCTGCGACTTCTTCGGCGCCTCGGCCGAAGACGTGGTGAGCAAAGTCTTTGGCAACCGGCCGAGACCAGCGCCCTCGACCCAACCTAAGGAGTCGGCCCAAGGTATATCGTCGCTCCGTTTTTTCCTCTTTTCCTTCTACTTGTCCTTGTTATTAATTACTTTGCTCTTCAGGGGGTCGAGTGTCGAAGAAGGTTGAAGTGGTCGCCGCGGTGGCGAGGGCGAAGAAGCTGGTGCCCAAGAAGAGGACCATCGCCACCGAGCGGACGGTCCCTGTCAAACGCTCCCGCCGAGAGGCCGAGCCGGAGGTTGATGCCCCTCGCCCTTCTAAACGCATCAACAAATTGGCGAAGAAGGGCGAACGGGAAATTCATGTCGTCCCCAGTGACACTACTGGGACGCCTGCTCCTGCCGTCTCTCCAGCTGTGCCGGCTGCCCCGGCTTCTCCAAACCCGACTCCTCCAGCCGTCTCCCTTCCTGAGGCCACGGCCAACCCCATCGTCGCACCAGCTCCAGCTTCAAAGCCGGTCGTGGCGCCTGCCGTGGGGAAGTCGGCTGCACCTGCCGAGGCACCCTGTAGTCCAACGGTCATTTTGGAGGTATAATTCTGCTTCCACTCCTGTTTCTTTAGGTTTCTGGTCGTAATACTAAATGTTCTCTTTTTGTTCAGGACGTCGAGAGCGAGAGTGACGAAGTCCCGTTGGAACGCCGTCGTCGACCAGTCAACTCTCCTCCCGTCTATCCTCCTCCGGTCGTCGAGGCGACCGCTCGACCACGTCCTATTGCGGCGGATCGTGGCAAGAGACCTATTGCCGATCCTGAGGCCACGGCTGAAATGCCGATCCACCCGCAGGACGAAGACCCTCCCATTCTTCCATAGGAAGTCTCTTCGGCCTTTGCAAGTCTTGCTTTTTTTCTTGTGTTGATTTTTTCGTGACACATGTTTTTAAAAGACTATTAAATGTCAGGTGCCCGAACATTCATTTCACCGGCAATTTTATGCGCCGAGGGGCGTTGTCTATATTTCCTAGCCGCCGTCGTGGCCATCAAATGTAGATGACCTCCATCAGCCGCGTGAATTGCGTAGCGGTCTAAGGCACTGGGCTCGGCCATTAAGCTCCCTAGGTTCGAGCAATGACCCAGAGGGCATGGCCGAAGTCTCCTCTCGGCAGGTCTAAAACAATCCCCTTTTTTCTTTATGCACTATATCACGACGTCTTACTTTCCTTCACAAAGTTTTCCTTTTATGTGCAGCCATCGTGGGAATTGGAGCTTGACGCTCTTCTTCAGAGCACGACCGGTGAGGCCGGCTCCTCTGCAGCTCCGGCCGAATCGGCGGGAGCCATGCCTGCCGAAGTCTTTGTGAAGCTGCACGAAGTCTTGTCTCTGACTGCCTCCCAAGCTCTCCGGTGCAAGGGCCTTGATTCTGTTGGAGAGTGTCTCAATGACCTCGCCAGCGGTGGTCACCTGAGCCCGGAGGGTATCTCTTTCCTCACCGATCTCCTGGAGCGGACTCGGCAACACTTTCTCATCTTCGAGCGAGCCTTACAAGCCGAGGACGACTTGAAGGTGGCCAAGGTCGCACATGAGGCTGGCCGAGTAGAGATGGGGGCAATCAAGGCGAAGAAAGCAAAGCTGACTGAGTTTGATCGCCAGATCTCTGACCTCCAACGTCAAATTTCTGACCTTCAACGGCAAAGGTCGGCTGCTGCTTCCGAGCTGGAGAAGGACTTTGAGGCCAACAAGGCTCGGCTGACGGCCTTCGCTGCCGGTGCACGGCGTATCCAGCAACTGCAGTGCAACAAGAAGACAAGGCAGGCTGAGATAATTTTGAGCGAAGCGAAGTGGCTGGAGCTAAAAGCTGTCTTCGAGACTTTCCTCCCCTCGACCCCTTAGGAATCTACCATTGTATTTGTATTTGTTCTTCTTGTAATGATTCTTTCGATATTAATACAATGGTCGTTTTGCTATCAATACAATGGTCGTCTTGCTATCAATACAATGGTCTTACTCTTGCATTTCCCATGTAATTGGATAGTACTTCTTTAAAAACTTTCCATTAATCGGCAATTTGTGAACTGAACCCGTCCGATCTCTTAGATGATATGCCCCCTTGCCGAGGACTTTGTGAACGATAAATGGCCCTTCCCAATTTGGCGACCACTTACCAAATCTGGGGTCTTTAATCCCAACAGGCAACACTGTTTGCCAAACCAATTCTCCTTCGCCGAACGTTTTTTGTCTTACACGCTAATTATACGCTCGCTCGGCAATTTTCTTTTGTGCGACCAATAAGTTACCCACGTCGATTCGACTTTCTTCTAAGTCTTCTAACTCTTGTCGCATCGCTTGACTATATTCAATACTGCACACATCACTCTGCTCGATTACTCGCAACGAGCTTATACTCAACTCGACCGGTAACATAGCGTTGTGTCCATAAGTTAACGCGTAAGGAGTGGTTCCAGTGGCCGACCGGGGTGAAGTTCGGTATGCCCATAATGCTTCATTTAACTTCAAATGCCACAAACCAGGTTTCTCTTTTACCATTTTTTCAAGGATGCCGATCAACACTTTATTGCTTGCCTTGGCCTGACCGTTTGCCTGTGGGTAGTACGGCGTAGATTGCTCGAGTCGGATATTCAATCTTGCCGCGTATTCCTTAAACCTATCGGCCGTAAATATAGTGCCATTATCAGTTATGATCGTTTCTGGCACGCCAAATCTGGTCACAATATTCTCCTATACGAAGTTGCATACCTCTTTAGCAGTTAATTCAGCGTATGACCTTGCCTCGACCCACTTAGTGAAATAGTCAGTTGCTACAATTATCCACGCGTGTTTCGCTGCCCCCGATGATGGCGTGATTTTGCCAATTACGTCCATTGCCCAACCCTTGAACGACCATGGTTTAGTAACCGAGTGTAGCAATTCGGCCGGGTCTCTCTGCACGGGTGCATGAATTTGGCATGATACGCATCTCCGTGCATATTCGATGCAATCCTTTAATATATTGGGCAAAAAATAACCGTGTCGTCGGAGCAACCAGCGCATCTTTCGTCCAGATTGGTGTGCCCCGCAAATTCCTTCATGTACCTCGGCCATTGCTTGGGCAGCCTCGTGTGGGCCGAGGCACAATAGTAGTAAACCATCCTCGCCCTTGCGATATAATTCATTTTGATACGACACGTAATTCGTCGCGAGCACCTTCGTTCTTCGGTCGTGTTTCTCATTGGGGTTATCGAGGTACCGTAACATCGTCTTTCTCCAATCATCTGGTTCTACTTCGATGGCACATACTTCTATGGGATCTCCTCGTTCTAATAGGGATGGGAGCGACATTACCCTTGTACATATTACGTGCGCGCGTTGGAGAGTTTGCTGATTGATCAAAGCGGGGTACGAGCGTTGACCCGTGTTCGCAATTCCCACAATTCAACCTAGTTTGCCCGCCATGAGTTGTGCTCCGGAGGCGATCTGGGCGAGTTCGTCGGCGTCAGTATTGTGGATACGTGAAATGTGTTCAAATGTGATTCGTTCGAACGACTCGTCCACGTAGGTAGCGACCATGTGATAGGGAGCCAAAGTACAACTCATGCAACGAAACACGCCGTTCAGTTGGTTAATCATAAGTTCGGAATCACCAAGGACGAGAACGCGGGGAGCCCGCAGATCGTGTAAAACATGGAGGCCGATAATGAGGGCTTCATACTCGGCCTGATTGTTGGTGCAGCTGAAATCTAACTTGAGGGAAAAATACCATCGGCAGTGGTCAGGCGACTGAATTGCGATACCGACACCTGCCGAGGTCGAAGTACTGGAACCATCAAAATGCATAGTCCAATGGTTATCGCGTGTGGTGACGAAACCGATGTCGACGTCGCCTCCCTCAAAACCATAAGGGGATGGGTGTTGTGCCAGGAAGTCGGCGAGGGCTTGCCCCTTGACGGCCTTTTGGGGTACATACTGAAGGCTGAACTCGGATAAGGCGAGCGTCCATTTCTCGATTCGGCCTTTGACAATGGGCCGAGTCAGCATGTAACGAATTACGTCTGTTTGGGCGATGACCTGCGTAACTGTCGGGAGCATGTAATGCCGAAGTTTGGATGCGGCAAAAAACAACGCTAAGCAAAGTTTTTCGACAGGTGAATAATTAAGCTCTGGGGAATTCAGGTTTCGACTAAGGTAAAAGATAGCTTGTTCCCGCTCGACATTATTATCTTGCGCGAGGAGACAACCAATGGATTCGGCGACTGCCGAAATGTATAATTTAAGGGGTTTGTTGCGACAAGGTGAAACGAGCACGGGTGGAGTGGAAAGGGCCACCTTGATTTGCGTAAACGCAGTTTGATGCTCTTCGCACCATTCAAATCGGTCGGTCTCTTTCAGTTTAAGGAGCATAGAGAATGCTTTCATTTTACCGGGCGAATTGGCGATGAAACGACGGAGGAAATTTATCTGCCCGAGTAACGACTGGAGCTGTTTCTTTGTCGTCGGAGGTGGAGCGCTAATGATGGCGCGGGCTTTATTTTCATCGACCTCGATGCCGCGATGGTGCACCAAAAATCCTAGGAAATTACCGGCCGAAACACCGAAAACACACTTGGCCGGGTTCATCTTGAGGTTGTTCTTGCGCATGCGAAGGAACGCTTGCCTCAGGTCGTCCAGGTCTGTTTGACGACGTTTGGATTTTACGACCACATCATCGATATAAACTTCGACGATTGTACCGATTAAGTCGTGGAAGATCATATTCATGGCTCGTTGGTATGTGGCGCCGGCATTCTTGAGGCCGAAAGGCATGACTGCCCATTCGTAAGTACCAAGTGCCCCCGGGCAACGGAAAGCCGTCTTGTGGACGTCAGCTTCGGCGATGAAAATCTGGTTGTAACCCGCATGACCGTCCATAAAAGATAGCAATTCATGATTAGCTGCGGCGTCAATTAATAAATCTGAGATCGGCATTGTATATTCGTCATTGGGAGTAGCCAGATTTAGATTACGGAAATCGATGCAAATGCGAAGGGCACCGTTTTTCTTTAACACAGGGACAATATTGGCCAACCATTCGACATACCGAGCGGTCCTAATAAACCCGGCTTTTAGAAGCCGAACTAATTCTTCCTTAATGCCGAGTTGTACTTCGTTCGAAAATCAGCGAGGAGGCTGTCGAAGAGGCTTACACCCCTCCTTGATGCGTAACTCATGCTCTACAAGGTTTTAGTCGAGGCCTGGCATTTCATGATAGCTCCACGCGAAGCAATCTTTAAATTCGTGGAGTAACTTCCGGAGTTCGACCTTCATGGACGGTGGGAGTAACGCGCTAATAAACAATGTTCGAGGATCATCGGCCGTGCCTACGTTAACTTCTTCTAACGGGTCCTTGACTTGAGGCCGATGGTCTTTGAGTTCGGCCGGCGCAGCCTGAACTTTATCGAAAGATAGAACGGGGCCGTTGTCTGCTTCGGCCAGAAATTCGATTAAATTGATGCCAGAATGTGGTTGTTTGGTAATGGCGTACCAATGGGCCAGCAGACGTTCCATTGTGGATGAAACCGCGGCTTGACGCCGTTCTTGCGTGGTGTGCTCAATCATCGGCATTGGTGACTAGATCTGCCAAACCAAGTCTTGCCGAATCCTGTTGGACAGTCTCGGCGCCGACCTCAATCACTTTTTGTACCGAAATTCTCGTCGGCCGCCCATCCTCGTTAAGGCCTTGGAGGGCGATGTAGCCGACGTGATCATCGTAATAGCGAGCCTGAATCATGTTGGTTTCAAATGGTTGGTTATCGGCTGGGTGGACTACGACCGATTTGCCATCCCAAAAGATGAGGACTTGGTAGAGTGATGAAGGAATGCAACTGGTTTGGTGGATCCAGTCGCGGCCAAGTAATGCGTTATAATCGGTCTTGGAATCAATGATAAAGAATGCCGTCATGTGTTGACGGCCGGCAATGCTAACTTCCAACGGGAGCACTCCTTTGGTCTGAGACTTATCACCAACGAAGCTGCTCATAGTGATCCCTGACGGAATGAGTTCATTATCAGAACGGCGTAAAGCCTTCATGACGGATATCGGCATAATGTTGACTGTGGCTCCACAATCGACAAACACTTTAGAGATGGGAAATCCTTCGATGTGAGCCGTGACATACAACGGCTTCAGGTGTTGGAGATTAACTGAGGGGGAACGGGGAAATAGCTCGGCTAAAGCTGCCTTAAGGTTGTCCCCGCTTCGGTTTTCTCTATCGTCGTCGTTTGCGACGAAGTCTACTTGCGTTGCTTCCTCGGCAACTATGTCCCCGTCCAAGAAATTCGACTGGTGGGTACCTGGCTGGAATTCAGCTGGTAGGACGTGGACCATACTGATCTCCATATGTTCGAGGACCGAGGGACCCATTGGATCGTGGTCGTCGTCTTCTGCAGAACTAACCTCAGTAGTAGTTGGCGGAACATCCTCGATTAAACTTTTGAGTTCCTTGGTAAGAACCGGTATCTGAGACGTGGGAACCAAATCGAGTGCGGGTGGGCTATTTCCCTCGACGATGTTGACTGCCGAAGATTTACGTTGATCCTTGGTTACACGGGCTCGTTCTTCATAGGCAATACAGGCGTTCCACGTGTCTAGATATGTATCCAACCGTGCTATCCGTTGTTCCTCGTCGGCCGTGAGGCCGAAAAACGATACAGCCGAGAAAACTTCGAAATGATAGCGTAAATGCTGGAGGTCTTCAAGCGAAAAGGGTAATTCGGCGGTGTCGATGTCTGTATAGGGATCGACCTCAAAACCAAGGACCCGAGCCTCCCGTATATGTTGGAACCTAGCTTTAATCGCTGGGTCGGAAGTTTTCTGGATAATTTGCTCGGCATCAGGGCAAGTTAAAGCTAAGTCGAGGGCTTCCTGACACGCCTTGGGTAATCCGTACAAGTCATTGGCGGAGTATTTCTTATGAAACTCTCGCATGTATTCCAGGGATTCACCGAGGAATGGAGGGTGTAAGTTACGCCGTATTTTAATAAACGGCTCGCGCGGGGGTAACGGAGAAAGTTTCTTTTCGGCCTCTTGTCGAAAGTACTCTAGACGAGCCCTCGTTTCCCTAGGCCGGAGAAGGATCTTAATACGTTTCTCAGATTCCTCAATGGTGGTGTCGAATCCGGTAGCTGCTACTTTTTTCCCTTCGGCTAACTCGGTCATGATAGTCGGGGTTGGCCGTTCGCTAATGTCTTCCACGGTCTTCTTTGGTTGCCACTGGTTGGCCGGGTTGGCCTGCGCTTCTCGTCGCCGAGCCATGCAATCTATCCGTTGACGACGACGTTTTTGGGATTTGGACAGCGCCGTATATAAGCCAGTCGGAGAATTGTAACTGTACCAGCGTTGATCCGATGTCCTGGGTGGTTTGAAAGTTTTGCGATCGGCTGGTGAGCCCAAACTGTTGGTATTGCGCGAGTAATAATCCTCATTGTAGAAAGGTGCGTCAAAATCCAGACGCCGCCTGACCGAGGTCTGGTCTTTCGGCCGTACTTGTGGGCCGAGTCAATCAAACACTTAACGTCGTGGACCGTTACCAAGTCCCTTCGGTGATGTTACAGGGGCCGTGGGGGGTGTTGAAGATGTCTTCTTCCCAGGTTCAACTGGTGTTTTACAATGATCACATAAAACTGTTGATTCATGAGTTCCGTCGGGACTTGATCTCGTCATAGGATCATCGACGGGTGGCCCTGATTGTTCCGCAGGTGGTGCATTTGAAAACAAATCAAGCTTTAGTCTTGTTCGACCATTCCGTTGATGGATATGCTGTATCGGGACGTATTCGGCCTTCCCTTTATTTTTGGGAATATGAGCATCCACCATACCGATTGTTGTTGAAGGGAAGGGATTGACGTCGACCGCCATCTGTTTTTCCGGAAATTTCAACTTTCCTTTCTCGATCCAACTTTGAATTGTGTCTCGGAACACAACACAATTATTGGTTGCATGCTTATTAGAATTATGATACTTGCAGTATATCTTTCCTTTTAATTCATCGGCCTTAGGGATAGTATGTCCCGGCCGAAGCTTGATGATTTTTGCTGCCAATAATTGATCGAAAATTGCATCAGCTTTGGTGATATCAAAAATGTATACTTTTGATGACTTACTCATTTCCTCAGCGGCCGAACGGGTTTTGGCGTCTTTGGAACTCATTTGCGCCAAAGCCTTGCAAACGTAGGGTTTGTCTATTATTATCTCGGCCGCATCCACACTAACATACTAGGGGTCTTCACTTTCGGCCGATGCATAGCTAACCGTGGGATTCTTGTACAACGTCCCCCGGGATGGTGACTTTGATATCTTTTCTTCTCGGAGCAGATAATCATATTGTTCAACGTGTTGAGCAAGTTCGTACATATCTCGAATATTTGCCCCCAGAAACTTCTTTTTGTACTCCACGTCTAATCCGTTGAGGGCGATCCTGACGAACTCCACTTCGGGGAGTGGTACTCGGCACCAATTCCTGGCCGACTTAAACCTTGTTAAGTACTCCATTGGAGATTCGTCGGATGCTTGAGCCATCCTGGCCAACGATGATACGGACATCTCCATCCCTGGCCGATAGAACTGTTCATGGAACTTTTCGACTAACTCTTCCCAACTTTGCACGGAGTTGGGTGGAAGATTAATGTACCAGGCGAAAGCTGAGCCTGTCAGTGAAAAGTTAAACAGCCGGCTGTTTGTAGAAATCGTTATTGACGTCCCCACACTGCGCTGTGAACCGAGCCACATGTTCTAGTGAGGATAAAGATGATTCCCCGGCGAAGAGGCTGAAATCAGGGATCTTAAATCCTCGTGGGTATTCAAACCTTTCTACATAAGCCGGGTATGGATGAATGAATTTTGGAAACTAAAGCCCTTTCTTTAGGGCCGAATCAATCATTCGCTGGACTTCGGTCACGTTTATGGAAGCGGCTTCTTCTCCCTGGCTTGGTCCCTCGGATCTATTTCCTGGTCCTCTTCTTTCTAAGGGTACTGGTTGTGGCCGAGCGGACCCTCTCTCGGCTGGTATGGGCACATTCGTCGAGAGCTGCCGAGGTTGGCCGACCTGGCCATCTTCGAAGGCTTTACTAACCAGTAGTTCAAGCATTCTGGTCTGTGTATCGTTGTTACTTCGTATTGCTTCCAACAAATCATTCATCTTTTGACCAATCGACTGCTCGACCTGACGATACTGTTCATTCAGTCGTCTCCTAAGGAATGTCCTAGTTGGTGGATCGAAACCTTCCCCACCATCATCATCACAATCTTCCACAATCCCTTCCACAAACATTCCAGCCGTTTGATTCGGGACTGTTGGGTTGTGAGGTTGCCCGCCGAGACAGATTTCATTCTCTCGGCGTGTTACACTTGTGGCCTCGGGCGGCGCAACAATGATCGAATTTTTTGTAGAGTGCAAATCCTGCCCAAGGCCTTGCATTGGCAAGTCAGTTGTTGACTTTCCCATGGTTGTTTTCTTCTTTGTAGACCGTGTTTCAACGGGCATGAACTCCGAAGGTTTAGCACAAAGGTCCCACTGGGCGTGCCAAAATGTTGACCCTAAAAATTACAAAACCTACGTGGCGCGCAGGCCGAGTAACTAATAAGCTAACTACGTCCTTCGGTCGAATGCGGGGCGTGCCAACTCGTCGGCCGAGCTTGGCCGAGGAGTAAAATTTGTTGATGTAGCTTTGAGCGCGTCGTTGACTTCTCTATCTTGCGATTGCGACCGAGGAAGGAACACTCTCGGTCTCTGGGTTCTACAGCCTGAAGACAAGGCTGCTAATTCTGCGGAGTTCACAAATCATCGGAACCCGATTCGGTCACTGTGATTATATTCGTAAGAGTATAAGCACGTCGAATCGAGACCAAACTATATGGGCACAGGTACTTGAACGTGATGTATGTCTTGATGGTGAACGTAGTTCGGCCGTCGGTATGCCGAACCCTGAAACTTACTTGCGAGTATCCAATCATAAAACCACTCGGCGTCCAACACGCCGAGTAATGCAATTCGTAACACCTAACTATGCCGAGAAGGCTAGTAAGGTGACCTCTGCCAACAAAGGTTCGAAAACCCTTCTCGACTGAGACTTAGATAGATAACCGGTCGACCTCGACGCAGTGCTGTTTATCCAAACTGAAGGTGCTTCTTGGTCAGCTGATTCTGCGGCAGCAGTGCTGTTTATCCAAACTGAAGGTGCTCGCTGGGTGCTTCCACAGTGCTGTTTATCCAAACTGAAGGTGTGTCGGCAGGAAAAGAAAAGGAAAAAATCTCAAGGTGTTTGAGAGGTTTTGCGCAGGGCAATTGTATGCTGATTCGAAGGTCCCTTTCTGTTGCATGATTTCTTGTATTTATAGTGCCCCATTCCTTGAAACCAATTCTGATTTGGATTGGGAGTCCTTGTCCCATTTCGCCTCTAACTCGAACAAACCTATTCCTACTGGGATTCTGAATTTTCCTTCTTTTCGGGACTCAATTCCTTACTGGTCGAGAATCCTGGTCGCACTAGGACTTCCTCGCCCTTTCCTATTCATCCGGACTACTTAGGATAGGATTTGGCCGATCCTGCCAGCTGGCCCGGGATTTATTATTCGGCCCATAGTATTTACCATCACCTTGGGCTGAGCACATCCTGCTGCTCGGCCCAACAATAATATTTTGGGCCCAAACAATACCTTAAGACTTTTTTGGCTATCCCATAATGTTTCTTAGATGGGCAATGCATGAATCTCATTAGTAAGCTAGCTCCAAATATTATGTCTAGCCTTGTAGCAATTAGGTTCAACAGATTTCCCACAATTTGCCTATATTGATTCTCATCTGCAGGTTCACTGCCATTATCTTTGCATAATTTATCACTTGTCACCAAAGGGATACTCAAGGGCTTGCATTGTTGTAATCCAAACTTATTCAATGGAGTCAATGCATACTTCTTTTGACTTATAAAAATGTTGTTTTCAGTTTGTATCACAGCCATACCAAGAAAATGATATAAAAGCCCCAAATCAGTCATTTCATACATTCTCAACATCTCTCATCACCATAACCGATTATCATCCCACCACCGTTGCCGCAACCACTTCCCACCATCATCACTATCAGTTTTGCCGCCACCATACAACATCATTACCATCAACACCACCACTCACTCATCATACCCTCCACCACCACACAACATCATCACTGCTACCGTCATCACATTACCATTATCACCACTGCTACCCATTATCGCCTCTGCCGCTTCTTACCATTATCCTTGTCTTTAGGACCACCACCACTAGCACATTTGCTAACTACCATCTCTCATTCATATATTAATGATCTAGAAACACATTAAAATTTTCGTGTTTGAATTTCCTTCTTATGCTGGCTTAGCCAAATAAAACTAATTCTGACTATACTTGATCACTTGGCCATGGATTTAGGAGGTTTCTTTAGCTCATGTTTCACGTATCGAAAAGCCAGTCATAATATTCCACGTTAGCTGAGCGCTATAGTATAGTTCAGATATTTTTGTGAACACTCAACAAAGCGTGAGCCCACTCATTATTCTCATATTGTCGCTTCCATCTGTTATTTCTCTTTTTATAAGCAATGTGCTATCCACACACTTTATTTTACTTCTTATACACCCCTTATTAATTTATATCAGTTGATTTTCTTCAATTCATCCGATCTGACGGCTGAAAATTAGAAGGGTGTATGAAAAGTAAATAAAATGTGTGAATATCACACCCCTTTAACAAACTCCTGCTTGAGCTACACGGCCAACTCTAATTCTAATGAAAAAAAAAAAATCATGATTTATTTTAGAATTGTTTAATAATATTAAATTATTACAAACTCATCACACAACCCAAAGCTGTATAGAAATGAGATTCAACTTGCCCATCATGCAACCTTCAGTTGTATAGGATTTCTCACCCCCGAAACCGGAGTTGGTAAAAAAAAAAAAAAACCACATGCCTGTTGCGCGAATAAAAAATAAAAACACTGAATTAACAGTGAAAAATAAAATCCCTTCTTAATTAAAAAAAACCCTGATTAAAAAGGATAAAATGGAACAATTCAAATTAAGTTCTTAGCTTAATAAATTAGTATATTTATTTAAAATATGAATTGTCACATTTTTTTTTTGTCAAAATAAATTGTTATTATGAGTAGAAACTCAACGCTCTATTTACTAAGATATTAAATCACATTGTTATTGATCATAATAAATGTAAATTATGTGATCGCTTGACCCAAAATCCAAAATTTCTACGTTTTAGTCTACTTTAAAATTTACTTATAGATAAAAAGATCAAGTTTCAATTTTTTTTTTTCTGACAATATTTGAGTTGAATATCATCCAATTAGAATTGATAAAGACATGACTTGGAAATCAATAGAAATTTCGTCTAAAAAAAATCAATGGAAATTCTTTCATTATAAAAAGTGTATTTGTTAACTGACGTGTAGTAGGGCCTGTTAGCCATTAGTGGATTCAATCAATGTTTAAAATATCGGTATGGTCAAAATACAGATATGTAAAGTTGTAGAAATACAAACGGATATATCGATGAAGACTCACGTGTGAGACTAATGAATTTAACTTTTACCATCTTTTTTTGTTAGGCCAAAGGGGAATCTTCAGTAGGGACAAAGCCCAGAGAGAGAACAACCATCCGGAAAAGGAAAATACCGAAGAAACAAAACAGAGCGGCATACAAAAATTAGAAAAACGGGGGAAAAAGGGTCTCGCCCGGAAGCCAAGACGGGGGAGAAAAAGCAGAGCACAGCACGAAAGCGGGGCAATGGTCCTATCTGCTATCCTCACCCATCTCAAGTACACATAGCTTAAGAGGGGCAGGGGAGACCATCTTTGGGACTAGAGAGGATGGGGGCCTTATGATCGAAACATCTGAACGCATCCCTCTTTTACAATGCCAAGCAACCCAATCGGTTGCAAAACTCGCTTGACGAGGAATCCACCGCCAGCTAATCGAATGAAAGCGATGAGTGGGATTCCGAATTTCGATTAACAGGGGAAAGATGGTCCAATTTCCCTTTTTGAAGTCACCCTTGATGCCTCTAATGAGCTCCTGCGAATCGGATTCACAGGCCGCGTCTTGGAAATTGTTATCGATCGCTGAACGGACAGCAAGCAGAGCTGCCTTAGCTTCAGTTTCGAGAGCAAAAGAAGACAAACAAGGTTTGGATGCGCCCGCAATACTATAGCCGCTGGAGGTCCCAAAAGTCACCACATATCTGGTGGGAACTCTGACAATTGCCCCTACAGAGATCAAGTATTAAGCATTCATGTCTCGCTTTGTCAGCGCCCTCCTACAACTGTTAGCAGAAGTAGTTAATTTTTGCTCAAATACCTGTAAAGACTTTCTTGTCTAGCTTTGTGAAACGCTTAGTATTCTTTAATGTGGCAACATCTAGCTCACATGGATAACGATGACACATAATACTTGTGTTGAATTCGATACTAGTTATGGTTGAATTGTTGTGTGGCTACGTCTAATCCTTCCCTTTAGCGTAAAATATCCACCCCACTTAGAGTAGAACCTTTGTATGAAAAAAATGTAGCAATAACTGTAAACATCAACACTTGTTTTTATATATTAAACTGATGACATGGTAGATGATGAAGGAGCTTTGACATATTTCAGGCATGGCGATTATAGAACGAACGAAGCCCATTGGAAGTGATTGATAAAGGTTTAGGAGATTTTCCTTCTCTATCGTACGTGTTACGTTGGTAATATCATTGTTAACCCAACAATAATAACCAAATGGCTACTACCCTTTGTAGTTGGGAACTAATGGTGCATTGGATCAACCTAATCAATCTGGTTTCTTTATCGAAGGGGAATAATATGAAGCACGTTCATCTTCAGATAATCAAACATTTTGTACCAACAAATTATCCATTACTCGTTTGGGGGCTCGATAAGGATTGTTTTATTTGTTGTAAATTGGTTCATACAGTACTAGAATTCAGTGCAAAGCACACTGTTTTTGTAAATTGTGCCTATTTCCATTTAAAAACAACTAGCATATACTGCTTATTTAGCTATTGATCTCAGACTACATCTATGTGCTTTGCTATCAACTACAATGCAAAATACACTTTGTCAACAAGGCAGCAGAGGTATGTGAAAGTATAAATTTATGTAATAGCTACTAGGTTCCATAAATCTTTCCTGTTCTTCTTAGATTCCTGTCTCTGGTCGATCCTTGTTGAAAGGTCATCAATAATATAATGCCGTAGAGGAGGGAAGCTTGGTCGTCCTCTTTCTTGTGGACAATGAAATGCACTAGCTAGAAATCAAGTTTTCCACAATCATAATGTGAAAGTTTAACAAGTTTATGGAAAATGAACCCGTAAAATATGGTATCCCTCAAGAACTTCATAACCCCACCAGACCCCGGCTGCTGTATCCATCCTGATAAATATGATCCTGCAATCAACAGTGCGACACGCCACCTTCTTTCTTCCACGTATTTCCCAATCGCACTAACCATCTCTTTTGGCACGATTTGTCCATTTTGTACAAAGGATTTCCCTATGTATCTGCCCAAGACCACTGCATCTTCCAATGCCACGCAACCTCCTTGTCCTAAATCAGGTGTCATGGGATGCATGGCATCACCAGCCACCGTGATGTTTTGCTTCCCCAGGTTCCCGAATACTACATGCCACGGGTACCTGAACATTATTGGAGCCCATGACAACGTTGAAAGATCCGAGTGCCGTACAACGTCTAGGTATATAGGAGGAAGATCCTTGGCATAATTCTCAATCACTTCTCGTTTTATAACTTCCGGGTCATTGGAAGGATCCGCCCCTACAATAACGACAGAAACAAGTGAGGTGTTTTGTTAAGTGTTCAGTTTGTTGTCTATCACGAATTAAAACAAAGGGAATGGTTTATTTTGGACCTTTAGCCAGACATATGCCAAAGAACCAATAGATCTCTTTGTCATTGAGGGGAACAAAACCAGCCCTTCTGTTAAGTCCTCCATATTGCTGCACGTTATTGTCCAATCCGTGGCCTTGAGGAAACACAGCCAAGCCACGAACTGCTGATCGACCTGCATATACTGGTTCGGCAAGTCCTAAGAAGCGGGCAACCACTGAGTGAATCCCATCGCAGCCTATCAGAACCTGTAGCGGATGATCATCCAATTAAAACAGAATATAATGGAAAGAAAAGGATAACTTAAAGTACTGCATTCCATGAGTGACTCTCTCATTCTACTACTTATAAACAGTGCATTTTGGTTACTATATACCTTTGCTTTGATTATTGTCCCATCTCCCAAGTGAATAACTGAAATGGACGAGCCTTCATGTTCTTGGGTCTCGATAGCAGTAGGTTTGGAAGCGAAACGGATGGAATTTGGTGGTAACTCATCTGCCAAAGCCTTGAGTAAAGCTTTTCGGTGTACTGATCTTGGTCCAACTAGGTCATTTCTAAATTTCATGTGAAAGATTGACAACATTCAAGTCAGCAATTTGCATTCCTAAATTCCTAAAGCAGTACATACCAGCTGTAAAACTGAACAAATAAACAATACTATGGTTCGCTTACCCATTGGATGCGGGAAAAGACATTCCTTGGATTTCTCCGGTGTCAATATTAGTTACATATCCCCTGCCAGACAACCATTCCCAATGCATAAATAAGTTGAATTTTGAGTTTAAACATGGTTCATGTGGTTAAGTTGACTTTGTTAGAAATTCCTGACAGTAATTGTAGTAGTCTCATTGACTTTCAGCTTGTAATTATAACAGCGATCAGCTTCATGCGTGTCTACATATGTATTAGTCTTACTGACTTTGCATCCAAACATTAGTTTTCTATGTTTCTTTTCAGACACAGATATTTTAAATTTAAACTAGTCTAATACTTGAAGGAGATTCGAACACTCACTTTTTTATTGTAGCATAAAGAGAAGCGAGGTGGTGGGAAACACCCAAGGCGTCAAGGGCACACCAAGCGTTGGGGAAGAGGGTTAAAGCTGCACCGGTGGTTCTGAGGCCGTCTGATTTCTCCAACACCAACGCTTTAACTCCAGCTTTCTTGAGCGCCACAGCAGTCGCCAACCCTGCTATTCCTGCCCCTACTATCACCACGTCCTCCACTCTTGCCATCATCGATCTTTTCTCTCTCTCTCCTCTCCTCTCTCTCTCTGAAGAATGTATAAACTTGTTGGTAAAAATGCCAAAAGCCAATACGATGCTTTTATATTAGACCCAATGAGAAGCAGCAGCCAAGTAAAAGAATGAAATTGTTGAAAAGTAATGGAGATTTATGTTCACAAAATATGAAGATATCCATAGAAGATTGAAAATTCTATACGCTTCATACCAAAAGCCAATTTGGTGGATTGAAAATTCCATACGCTTCATACCAAAAGCCAATTTGGTGTTTGCCACTTGGATTTGTATATTTCCGATTCTAGGTTGGAATAAAAAACTAAACTTTCCACCCACTGAAACCATTTGAACTTTTTTAGGTCAATCAAACCATTTAGACTTGAAAAGAATTAATAGAAGGGAAATGTGAGGCTGGAATTATGACTCATTGGATTTATTTATATATAGAAATTACAACACCAAAAAAAACCTAGTGCAAATACAATAGAGAATACAATAATTATATGAAAAGAATCCTAATCACTGTATTTTTTAGACATTAAAAGACAATCATACCCTTTTTTATACAAATATTTTTTATTTTGTTATAAACATATTTAACTAAAGAATTATAGAGGAGAGAGAGAGGTTCGGCAAGCAAGATATAGAATTTGGTGGATTATGATGTGTGTATTATCTCGTACTATTGTGCCTCTTTTATAGTAGTATAAAGGTAAATTTCTTATCTAATAAGTATTACAATTTAAACAGGATACTGCCTAAAAAAATATAATAGAATCCTAAAAAGATTTCGTGTTGTTTATACAATCACATTTCTAATCGAGACTGCAACATATTTTTCATAATAAAAAAATAAATTAATTTCAAACTTGTACTTTCTTATCTCTCTCCTCTTACACTTAATTAGAACTTATAAAAAAGACGTTTGTAGAAATTCATGCATTACAAAAAAAGTAATACTAGATAAATTAAACTTGTAAACTAAATATATAAACAAAATTAAGTGGCACCAAAAATTTCTTTGGTGAAGCCAAAAGGAGTTTTTTCTTTTTTATTTTGGTAAACACGCCAGGAGGAGTTCGGTTTTGAATAGATGACTGACTGGCCGGTAGTAGGGCCCCTTGACCATTGGATTAAGTTTAGCAACAGCGCTGATGCGCGAATTAACTTTTATGTTGACAACGACCATTCACAATCATATAACCATTGAGTAGTTTGCCTGATTGACACCTTTTTTTAATTCACTAAAGCTTGGAAGGTGTCTTTAGAAATTATACATGACACGGTATGTATGTCATGTTTAGTACATCATGAGGCTCATTTCTCTATTTATGACAGTTATTCGGCGTCTTAAATGGTAATAGATGACATAAGTTTTTATTTCAATGTCGCTTACATGACACTCATTCCTCTGTTTATGACATATGTTCCGCGTCTCAAATTGAAATAGATGACATGTTATTTTAATTTAATGGAGCTTGTCAGGTTCCTTTAGAAGCTTTGCATGACACTGTGCATATGCCATATTTAGTATACCGTGACACTCGTTACTCTATTTATGACACTTATTACACGTCTTAAATGGTAATAGTTGACACAAGTTATTAATTCAATGACGCTTGTTAGACGTTCTTAAAAGTAATACATGACACTCTTCAACATCATAAAAAATATCTTTAAGACACTCACAAAAATGACACTAAACCATTGCGTCATAAAACTTTTATCATGACCAATAAATTGCGTCATGTATTAAAAATTTGTAATAGTGAACAGTGGCAGACGAATCGATTGTTCCTTAACTTCCCTCTTTAAACAATATTGGGAGTCTTCATATTTTCTATATTGCTCCAACATGCATTACGAGTCAATGCCCGTGCCATGTTTCCTTCAACATAGCATTAAATCCGTAAAGAATTTGTCTTAAAATCAAAAGGCTACTCTTCCTTAAACTTGACATAAACCAGTAGGCAGGAGGCTCAAGAACACCGGCGGAGCCACATTAAGGGCTACCCTGGACTGTAGCCCAGGTAGCTTTGAGTAGAAAATAAAATTTTACATGTAATTTTTATTGATTTTTGAATGTAGCTCACTATATATTTAGTCACTAATTCGAATTCTCTATGTTTAATTATATAATACAGTTTACAAACCTTTTTTTTTTTTCTCACATCTTTTTTCTCATTGCTTCTTGTACATGTAGAAGTTTGAATTTGTTTGAACAACGAAAGTTCTTAGCTCACCTTATGAAAATTTTCTTAAGCTAGCTGACACTGTAAAAAATATAGTATCAAGTTTCTTTGTTTATAAAGATTTAAATCTTTAAGCTAGCTTACCCGGTGAAAAATTTCTAACTCCGCCTTTGCTCAAGAACAAAAGCTCCGTGGGTTATCTTTGTTTTTCATTTTCGTTTATGATCACAGCTAAATTGCTCTTCCTGTTATTCACAGTTTCCTTCGCAGCTGACTGCACTGCTCCCAACCAAACTAGTCTATCATAGGTAATGGTACGACCTTCGATTTCAAATAATGGAAGCTTTGAGTTGAGCTTTGAGTTAACTCAGTTAAGTAAGTTGTCTCTTGTTAGATATATTATCACGTGACTGTGTGCCCAAGGTTTTCTTTCCTTCATATGTGGAAGGTTTCTCTTGTAAAAAATTTAGTATTCTCGTCTCGTTATTTAAGTGATTTATTTTTCTGCTACGTCGTAGGATTGAAACTGTACTTCAATTCCGCGGTCTGAACAATTTTAATTAGTTGAATTTGTTTTTCTCACTTCATCCGTGTCTTTAAAGATACCAAAGACAAGAGTAACTAACATGTTAGGCGAAGGCGAACTTGGAGTTCGCCACTCGGAATAGTATATTTTAGATTTTGGGAATCACCCACTCAACCTTCCACCAAAAAGACGCCATTGAAATTAATTTCTTTTGAAATCTCTACTTTTAACCTTTATTTATTTATTTTTTAAATTTCTTTCTTCACGGAAAATCTCTTTTCATGCATTGACGACACAAGAAGTGCTTGTGTAATGTGGTGTTTAAATAGAAAATTTTTAGAAGATTGACAATTTAGAGAACATCCTTTGAATTATCGATACTTTAGATGATAGATATGATAGCATAGCACATCAAAAAAGGAATTTCCCTTGCTGTCGTTTTCTTGTGCAATGTTAATACATCACATGGGTTTAATCATATTTTTCTTCACTTATAAGTGTGATGTCTTAAGTTCAATTCTTGCTAAAGACGAATTTGAAACACGTCATTACTAACTCATTGTGAGGTTAAGCTCAGCTCATTCCCTTAGTGTAGATAATATCGTCTGTTAAATATATATATATATATATATATATAGTTTTATATTCCACGCCTTACTTAGTTTTGTCCATGTTAAACGAAATACAATTATGTAGTGTTATGAAAGTTCTTTTCAAATGTTGGGGCAGTGTTCAACCTTGTACTATTTATATAAAAAAACACTCTTTATTTTAACTAAATTTGGGTTCCAAATCTTTTAGAAAATATTGTGTGATAGGGTATGACCACATATGTACTTAACTCAATATTTTCCATGTGTTCAAGTTTTGTACAAGTGAATTTGGCACTGAATTCTCATCCTTAAAAATTAACAAAAAATAACAAAAAGAAAAATACTGAATAAAGTTGAGATTCCACTATAAAACCAATTGGTAACATGGAGAATAGCATTGTTAATGCTCAAAATTGGGAGGTCAACCCTTGATGGGTGTGGGAGGGATGGCAATTTAACTCGCCAAACCCGATCCCTGTTGGAGGGAGAGAAGAGTGTGACGGCAAGGAGAGAAAGAATTTGGTGAATTCTAAGGTGTGTATTATCTCAACCCGTTGTATCTTTATTTATAGTAGTAGGGATCTCTTACCCTTAGGTATTACAACAAATTAGGACACTACCTAAAAGATATCATAGAATTACAATAGGATTTACATAATTACATTCCTAAGTTAATTAGGACTGCGACACTCCCCCTTGAGTAGGTAAATACTTAAACAAAACGTCGTATCAAGTCTTCAGTGGTGAAGTAAGTTCAATTGGTGAGTTGTCGGCACAACGGGCGAATGCAAGTCTCAAATTAACAAAAGTATACATTGGTAGTAAAACTTACAAAACATCACTATGATAAAACCCAGTATGGGAGAAAAATTCATAGACAAAGTAGAAACCTGAGAAGTATGCATAATGTCAAAACTAAACGCCTATAGGACAAAAGTAGAAAACCTCACAAAGGTATAACCAGCCCATAGGGATGGCAACGATTCGGTTTGGGGATAGAAATGCTATATTCATCCCCATAACCACTAGAATTAACCATATCCATAACAGCAAATTAACCATCGGGAATTATCCATAACCATACACACCGGGCAACAAATTTCTCATCGGTTAATGGTTATATCCATCTTCATAAATACCAAAAATATATTCATTCAATTGATGCATTATAATATAATAGATACCAATTTCGTCAGCATAATATTGTTAGGAATGTTGGTACTACAAGATAGAGAATGCACAAAGTAAAGCAGAAAATGGACACCAAGAATTTACGTGGTTCAGCAATTTATGCCTATGTCCACGGAACAACGATCAGTCTTCACTATATGAAAATGATGAGTACAAGAAGAGTAGTCTTACCAAGCCAAAGACAAGGCTTGATGGATACAAGAAAGTATAACACACACTTTCTATCACTCTAAACTTCATCGCACAATGTGTAGTGGAACACTCTCACTCTCACTCTTGGAGTGGAACTCTAGCTTTGGACTCAATTCTACTCACTTCTTTCTTGATTGGTTACATCACTACAACATCACACCCATATTTATAGGTGAGGAATTGGCATTCTACTAGTTTCTAGTTCTTTCTACAAACTAGAACTAGTTTCTAGTATATTCTACAAACCTCTAGCTTAGATAATTCTAGACTAGCCATCCTACTTTGCATTCTAGAATTTTGTAGCATTCATCCTTCATAATGGGATGGACCTTTAATATCCTTCATCATGGGCTGGACCTATGGTATACCAACAATCTCCCCTTCCAGTCCATGAGGGAAGAATTCCGATCATGACTCTAAGTTACTTGGAGTTCATCCTAACAGCCTTAATGCAGAATTCCAACTTTGATTTTGTGACT
The DNA here is from genome assembly GCF_963583255.1 of Pyrus communis. Classification (NCBI taxonomy): domain Eukaryota; kingdom Viridiplantae; phylum Streptophyta; class Magnoliopsida; order Rosales; family Rosaceae; genus Pyrus; species Pyrus communis. Next base: position 6,656,317 of record NC_084810.1, read on the forward strand.
ACCTTTGTCAACATGTCTAAGGAATTATTATAGGTATGAATCCTCTTCACCTGTAGCAACTTATTCTTAATAGCATCTCTAATCCAGTGATAACGAATATCAATATGCTTGGTGCGTGAATGATATGTAGTGTTCTTGCTCAAATCCAGAGCACTTTGACTATCACAATAAATGCCATAATCACTTTGCTTCAAACCCAACTCTTGGAGAAACTGCTTTAGCCACAACAACTCCTTGCATGCTTTTGTAGCGGCCATATATTCAGCCTTAGTTGTAGACAAAGCAACACATTTTTGCAGCTTGGATTGCCATGAAACGGCTCCCCCTGAAAAGTAAACAAGTACCCAGACGTAGATTTTCTACCATCTAGGTCACCTCTCATGTCAGCATCTGTAAATCCTTCCAAGATTGTTTTGGAACCGCCAAAGCACAAGAACATCTTAGAAGTCCCCTTTAAATATTTGAGAATCCACTTAACAGCTTCCCAGTGGTCTTTCCCTGGATTAGAGAAAAACATGCTCACTGCACCTACTGCATGAGCAATATATGGCCGTGTGCACACCATGGCATACATGATACTTCCTACCGTTGAAGAGTAAGGAACAACTGCCATTTTCTCCTTTTCTTCATATGTTTTTGGACATGACTCTTTGCTCAACTTGATACGATTGGCTAAAGGTAAGCTTACCGTTTAGCTGCTTTCATGTTGAACCTTTCGAGCACCCGTTCAACATACTTTTCTTGTGACAGCCACAACTTCTTGGATTTGTTGTCATAAATTATCTTCATGCCCAAAATCTGCTTGGTTGGCCCTAAGTCCTTTATGTTAAAGGACTTAGATAACTCTTCTTTGAGCTTTTTAATCATAGAAGCATCTTGACCAACAATCAACATGTTATCAACCTAAAGTAATAAAATGATGAATTTACCTCTAGAAAATTGTTTGATATAGACATAAGAGTCAGCATGAGTTCTCTTGTACCCATTGCTCACCATGAATAAGTTGAGCTTCTTATTCCACTATCCCGGAGCCTGCTTAAGACCATATAAGTTGTCTTCAGCTTGCACACCAAATTTTCTTTACCTTTGACTTCAAAGCCCTTGGGTTGCTCCATGAATATCTCTTCTTCTAAATTGCCGTGGAGAAATGCAGTTTTAACGTCTAATTGCTCGAGCTCAAGATCCATGCTTACTGCCATACCAAGGATAACTCGAATAGAAGTCATCTTCACCATCGGTGAGAAAATCTCATAAAAGTCAACTCATTTCTTTTGACCAAAACCTTTGATAACCAAACGAGCCTTGTACCTTGTCATGTTGTCATCTTTTTTCAATTTGAACACCCACTTGTTTTTCAATGATTTTCTGCCATTTGGAAGCTCCATCAGCTCATAGGTACCATTCTTTAATAAGGAATTCATCTCTGACTCCATTGCTTTCATCCATCTATCACTGTCATTATGAGCTCTGGCCTCCTCATAAGTTTCGAGCTCTCCATAATTAGTCAACATAACATACTCTGATGAAGAATACTTGGTAGACGATCTTTGACTTATGTTGGATCTTCTGACTTGGTCTTCATTTTCTTGCGAGGCTGGAGGCTCCCCCTGATTGGGTTCCCCTTGAATATGCTCTTCAGGCTCCCCCTGATCAACAATTTCATGGTCTGGTTCATCTTGATTAGGCTTTCCCTGATTAGCATTATCCGGTTATGCAGGCACTTCATTGGCAAATGCTTCAGGGATGTTAACGTGATTTTCTTCATCTGAAGCTAATGGATCAAATCCTCTAACTGTGCCATCTGGTTGTGCCTTTTTATTTGAATCCCTAATTGTTTGATCTTCATAAAAGATTACATCTCTACTTCTAATAAACTTCTTCTGGTATAGGTCCCATAATCTGTAACCAAAATCTTCACCGCTATAACCAAGAAAGATGCATGGTGTAGCTTTCTAGTCTAACTTCGATCTCTGCTTTTTGGGCATATGCACAAAGCTTTGCAACTAAACACCTTCAGATGAGAGTAAGACACATCATTACCAATCCATACTCTCTCTAGAACATTAAGACTTATTGGTACTGATGAAGATCGGTTGATTAAATAACAGGTTGTCCTTACAGCTTCACCCTAGAACTGCTTAGATAACTTTGCAGTCCTCAGCATACACCTGACATTTTCCATGATGGTTCAGTTCATTCTTTCAGCAACATCATTATGTTGTGGAGTTCCAGGAACTATCTTTTCATGATGTATGCCATGTTTCACACAATACTCTCTAAATTGGTGAGATGTGTACTCGCCGCCGTTGTTGCTACTAAGGCACTTGAGAGGTTTCCTAGTTTTCCTCTCCACCATGGCAGCCAAGATTAGTTCTTAGGCAAATATCACCAATTCCAAGAATATTGGAATAACTTTCATTCCCTATCTTCATTATGCCAAAGTCACATTCTTTGTATGTACTGAAGAACATCCGTTTGGATGTAGCATGGAAGGAAGCTTCATTGTTAAAGATCCATTCAATGTCTCTATCAGAATCACCCATATGCAGACCTTCACCAACAAATAATATTTCTGGTACATCACCACATATGACAGCGGTGGTATTGCTAGTATCATCTTTCTTCTGATTATTTCCTTCCCTTTGCTCTTTCTTCCAAACTCAACAATTTTTCTTCATATGGCCTTCTTTGCCACAATGGTGGCATGTACCCTGAACCTTGACTTGGATCAACTAGGACTTTTTCCATGACCTCTAGGCCCTCTACTCTTGCTTTTTCCACGGTTCTCTGTGACAAATAGAAGGGCTTAGCATTTACTATCGAACATGACCTTTGCATTGTAACTTTCATATTATTCAGTCAATAAATTTGGAGGTTTTCTCAATTCCTAATAAATTCCAAATTGTAGTGAATTTTTACTTAGGGGACGGTGCATATTTGCGACTTTATGGTCAGATATTAAATTGTATGTTGCTCAAGGTTAGCATCAGGATGACCCTAAGATTTTTAGGGCCTGTACAAACTTTAAGTAGAAAACACCTAAAAATAAGCTAAGTGTGGTGGTGGTAGACACTTCAACTCATACAAAATTGTTTTGGGTTCGAAACTGCTTGATACTTTTTGTGAACTTCCTTTTGAAGTTAATGATTAATACGAAGAAAAAAAAAAGGAATATCGGGGAGATCCAAACTAGTTTGTTAAGAAGCAGAAGAACCACAGTGTGCACGTTTAAATATATGTATTCCCCCACTTTTCTTCCTTCTCCAAGTTCAACCATTGAAGGAAAATTTGAAAAAAATTGAGTTCATTAAGCAACATATTGCATGTATTTAACAATTAAATGGCGGAAGTATGTTTGTATGCACTTTGAAACAAAACTTTAACTATGAAATTCAAAGCTTAGTAGTTGTGATGAACCAAGACTCAACTCAAATCGAAGAGAAAGAGTTGAGATTTCTTTATACCTTTGGAGTTCCTCTTTGCATGAGTAAAGGCTAATCACTAATGAGAGGGCCTTCATTCCTCTCCTTGAGTTAGGACTTCATGGCCCTCATCTTCATCTTGTAGTCTTCTTGGATTCTTGTATTTAGATGCTTGAATGATTATCCAAAAGTCCCTAAATTTGGAGACCTCTGAGTTCCGACACCAAAGATGGTGAAGGAAGAAGATGAGCGACCATGGGAGTAAAGAGTACTAGTAAAACTCCCATGGTAGCTAGCCTCCTAAAGGAAGAAGAGAGCTTTGTATTTTTCTCTCTTTGGATCTTGGAAAACCCTAATGAGGTTAAGCCTTATAACTTCACTTATATAGTATCCAACAATTGAGTGGCAAACTTGAAAGTAAATGCAACCCATCTATATGGCTGGCCTTACTATGTTAGCCTTTTTGTATTTAAGTTGTCATACAACTTAAGATTATGGGCATGACTTGGGCTCTGAGGCTCAAAACTAACCTGAGGTCTAAAACGAACTTATTCGTTTAATTAATTAGCTTAATTCTAACCATAAAGAATTAAACTATTTACTTATTCTTACTCATCTTCATTAAATCCATCAACTTTTACCTTACACGGTGTGTGATCCATGTGTGATCCAGTAGGCTTCTTTTAGCAAGTCAGTGAGTGATCAAAACATTTTGTAATCGATTGTGAATTGAAACTTACTTTCAATTCTCCCTTTAGTGATTATACACCTTTAGGGATTCGACAAGCCATGCGTGACACCTAGCAGTATGCCATGGCTACCCAAGCTAATCAGAAGAGGTTGAGCAACCTATTCAGTTTGGGATTACAAAGGCTATATTGTCTTTCTTTAGTACAATACTTTTGAACAATTGTTTAGTTTGAAAGTTTATTCATCTCTACGATCCAATATGATTTTCTTATGATTATCTTGAATGTGATTTGGAATGACTTCATAAATCTCATTCATGCTTGGCCAGAGATTCTTAATTGTATCATAGAATATTCTCCCTCAACGGCTTGAAGGTTAGAGATCCCTTGTTGCACATTCACCTGCCTTCACGGTTAAGTAGCTTAACCCCACCTATGATGGACACCCTCTGATAGAGGATCTAACCACTAGACAACTATGATTAGGGGTAGGCAAACGGGTCCTAGGCCTGCAGGTCGGGGCGTGTACCTGTTATTCTAAACACAAAATGCAAAATAGATCGGGATGGGGCTGGCATACGAAATTAGTAGGGCAGTGCGATTCTAAAAATAGAAGGGAACAGACCCCCGGCCCAACCCGTTTCTAGCATAGAATTAATTGGATTGAAGTTACCCTCATCCCAATCTTCTCAAATACACAGACTCGAACATAGAGTCATTTGGTTTCCCTTTCTTCCATTAGTTCACACTTCGATCTCTCCTTTTGACTTACTCTCACCATCCCAATTCTGTTTGCCACCATCAACATCATACCTCGATCCAAGGTAATTGAAATCCATTATCCTTTTTCTTTTTTTTTCTTTTTTTCTGTCAAAGCGAATTTCTTCCTTTTTGTAGGTTTAATTTTTGAATGCATGCAAGGAATTCAGATGAGAAATGCAATCGTGGTGATGATTTGGTGCTCCTTTATTTCTAATGTAACCCTAGACCTCTACTCTATGTGTCTCTCTCTCACTCACTCTCTCGAAGTCAGTCCCTCTGTCGAACTTGAAGGGACGAACGATGAAGTCGAATAACTAATCATCCATCCCATTCGCTTGACTCATATTCATAGTAATATGTTTTCGGGATTTAGGATTGAAAATTAAATTAGGTTTTTCTAGATTTAGGGATTTTGTTGGGTTGGGAATCATGACCTCTATTTTGTTCCAATTTCAAATCTTTTGTTCAAATGATTTGGGTGGATGGGGTCGATATTAGGATTAAGCATCAGTTGGTATCCATTTGGAAATTTAACCAATGTTAAAATGGGATCATGGAATCTTTGAGAACTTTAATTTCAGTGATCTGGGATTATATTTATATGTTGTTGTGCACAATCTATGTTTCATTACTCCTAATGTGTAATATGTGATGATGCTGTGCACTGCAGTATAGCGGCTTCTGCCCCATTTTAAAAAAATAAAAAATAAAATAGGAAAAAAATAGAGTTAGACCCGTGGACCTGCCCGTTTGAAACAAGCTAGGTAAGGTCCAGTTCCAAAACTAAAATTTTTTGTACCCGGCCTGGTCTGCCCTGTTACAATTTAAAATGGGTAGGGTCCGGTTCCTTCAAAATTGGGCTCAGCTCAGCCTGTGCCCACCCCTAACTATGATGCGTTAAGTCAAATGACTACTTTGTATTATCCCAACCATTTGTTCTCATGTCACATGAGTATGAGAACTCCTTGTTGATCGCGTTCAGTGGACTCATTCTCTATGTCATGTTTAGTACATCATGAGGCTCATTTCTCTATTTATGACAGTTATTCGGCGTCTTAAATGGTAATAGATGACATAAGTTTTTATTTCAATGTCGCTTACATGACACTCATTTCTTTGTTTATGACATATGTTCCGCGTCTCAAATTGAAATAGATGACATGTTATTTTAATTTAATAGAGCTTGTCAGGTTCCTTAAGAAGCTTTGCATGACATTGTGCGTATGTCATATTTAGTATACTGTGACACTCGTTACTCTATTTATGACACTTATTACACGTCTTAAATGGTAATAGTTGACACAAGTTATTAATTCAATGACGCTTGTTAGGCGTTCTTAAAAGTAATACATGACACTCTTCAACGTCATAAAAAATATCTTTAAGACACTCACAAAGATAACACTAAACCATTGCGTCATAAAACTTTTATCATGACCAATAAATTGCGTCATGTATTAAAAATTTGTAATAGTGAACAGTGGCAGACGAATCGATTGTTCCTTAACTTCCCTCTTTAAACAATATTGGGAGTCTTCATATTTTCTATATTGCTCCAACATGCATTACGAGTCAATGCCCGTGCCATGTTTCCTTCAACATAGCATTAAATCCGTAAAGAATTTGTCTTAAAATCAAAAGACTACTCTTCCTTAAACTTGACATAAACCAGTAGGCAGGAGGCTCAAGAACACCGGCGGAGCCACATTAAGGACTACCCTGGACTGTAGCCCAGGTAGCTTTGAGTAGAAAATAAAATTTTACATGTAATTTTTATTGATTTTTGAATATAGCCCACTATATATTTAGTCACTAATTCGAATTCTCTATGTTTAATTATATAATACAGTTTACAAACCTTTTTTTTTTTTTTTTCTCACATCTTTTTTCTCATTGCTTCTTGTACATGTAGAAGTTTGAATTTGTTTGAACAACGAAAGTTCTTAGCTCACCTTATGAAAATTTTCTTAAGCTAGCTGACACTGTAAAAAATATAGTATCAAGTTTCTTTGTTTATAAAGATTTAAATCTTTAAGCTAGCTTACCCGGTGAAAAATTTCTAACTCCGCCTTTGCTCAAGAACAAAAGCTCCGTGGGTTATCTTTGTTTTTCATTTTCGTTTATGATCACAGCTAAATTGCTCTTCCTGTTATTCACAGTTTCCTTCGCAGCTGACTGCACTGCTCCCAACCAAACCAGTCTATCATCGGTAATGGTACGACCTTCGATTTCAAATAATGGAAGCTTTGAGTTGAGCTTTGATTTAACTCAGTTAAGTAAGTTGTCTCTTGTTAGATATATTATCACGTGACTGTGTGCCCAAGGTTTTCTTTCCTTCATATGTGGAAGGTTTCTCTTGTAAAAAATTTAGTATTCTCGTCTCGTTATTTAAGTGATTTATTTTTCTGCTACGTCGTCGGATTGAAACTGTACTTCAATTCCGCGGTCTGAACAATTTTAATTAGTTGAATTTGTTTTTCTCAGTTCATCCGTGTCTTTAAAGATACCAAAGACAAGAGTAACTAACATGTTATGCGAAGGCGAACTTGGAGTTCGCCACTCGGAATAGTATATTTTAGATTTTGGGAATCACCCACTCAACCTTCCACCAAAAAGACTAGGGGTGGAAAAAATTCCCAAAAATCCCGAACCGAACCGAAAAAATCCCGGTCCCAAACCAAAAATTTCCCAAACCGAAATTCCCGAAATTTTCGGGATGCTATCCTGAACCGATCCCAAAATTTCGGTATGGGATTCGGGATTGGCTTCTCAATATTTCGGGAATCTCATACCAAACCGAAAATATATAATGTTAATTATTATATATATATATATTTATACTTATATATTATTCTTTTATAATTGATGCTAGTAGTTTCTAATTCATGCTCTGCAATCTGGAATGCCCTACAACTTGCATAATTTTCATGTTCTGTTTGATATTCATGTGGATTTTATTATTGCTGCTGTCATGGCTGATGATTTCAGAAGACTTGATTCTTTTGTCTCTCAACAGATCGCAAAAATGGTTTAATTAATTTGAATTTTGACTATGATAAAAACAGTCAAACATGTCAGTGTTCAATAAGACTGTTTTTTTATTTTATTTTACCATGCTTATCTAAACTTCACATAGCATGCACAAACCCAGTAACAGTGGCATACCAAAACTGATGTTGGTCGGGCCAAGGTTGTTTTTCCTTCATTTTTTGAAGGTTTCTCTTGTAAAAGTCTTTAATATTCTCGTCTCTTTATTTTGTTAATTTATTTTCTACTGGGTCGTAGGATTGAAACTGTACTTCAATTCCTCCGTCTGAACAATTTTAATTAGTCGAACTTGTCTGCTGAATTTGTTTTTCTCAGTTCATCCGTGTTTTCAAAGATGCCAAAGAAACGAATAACTAACATGTTGGCGAAAGCGAACTTGGTGTTCGCCACTTGGAATTCTACGTTTTAGACTTTGAATCACACACCAAAGAGATTTTTTAGTGTACCTGAACGTCAAATGTGATTATACAATTGATTAAAAATTAAAAAAAATTTACAACTAATTATGTCATGACACTTTATATACTCAATCGTGTTCTCCTACACTAAATTTTTTTTTTTCACCCATTAAACCTTCCCCCCAAAAAGACGCCATTGAAATTAATTTCTTTTGAAATTTTTTACATTTTCGTCACTTTTGAAATTTATTTCTTCACGAAAGGTCTCATTCCGCGTGTTGATGATAAACGTCAATTTGGAGAACGTCCCTTGAATTAACAATGCTTGAGATGATAGATATGAAAGCATAGCACAACAAAAAAGGAATTTCGCTTGCCCACGTTTTCTTGTGCAGTGTTAATTCTATTAATTTAGGGTACTGCTATTCACACATTTATTTTTATTTCTAACACATCCTTATTAATTTTTGTTCATTGATCATTTTTAATTCATTCGATCCGAAGACAAAAAATTGAGATTGATATGTAAAAGGTAAAAATAAGTGTGTGAATAACAATATTCCTAATTTTTACCGATCGATTTCTGTTTTCAATTATTATATAAAACAAAATACGTCGGTGACGCAAACCAAATATGGTTATAGTTGGACGCTTTACTTAGTTTTTGTCCACGTTGGACCAAATGTAAATACGTAGAGCAAGTGTTATTTCTTTTCAAATGATGTAGCAGTGTTCAATCTTGTATTATTTATAAAATAGACACTCTTTATTTTAACTAAATTTGGGTTCCCAAATTTTTAAAAATTATTGTGTAATACGCAAATTTTATTTAAACCCAATTAATCTCTTTCTACACTCAATTTAAATTTTAAATGTTAATTGTCTATTTTACCCTAATGCATAATTACTATTAAGTACAAAATAAAATCAATAATAAAACTCAAATTTATCAATAAACCCACACACTATAATTAAACCCTAGCATCACCCTTTGTTTATTCTACGTTCATTCCTGCTAAAACCCTTATAGCTCTGATAGAGAAAAACAAGTTTTTCTATTGAATGTGGCCAATACTAGGAGCATGTTGATTAATTTAAGCAACTTCGAGGGCTAGAAAATGTAGCCCCTAATGATGTTGTGGCTCTTGAAGATGATTAAAAATGTTTTGATAGATATGTTGAAATTTCTTTTTTTTAGTTTAGTTTCTATCATGTTTTAAGTCTAGAACTCACGATGGAAATGTTGGTAATGTGAAAAAGTGAACTAGTTACAACAATCTTCCTGTAATTCTTCGAATCAAGACAAGCAAATTACAACTACTTGCTGTTGGAAAAGTTGATAATTGGTTTCTTTTAATTACAAGGTTTTTTTTTTTTTTTTAAATCTCAGTGTTTTCCATGTTATCAAATATCCATGTTGCAACTGGTGATTGGGCAAATGTTGCATGTGTGAGGCTGCAAATGAGGAGCACCAGTGTCCAGAAACCTCCCAGGGCTAGTTCCATTGAGGTGGACAACGAGGTCTATGAAATTGCCGTTTTTGACAAATTACACTCTAATTTCGACAAAGTATATGCGATGATTGACAGACTTCTTCTACACTTCAAGCAAATGAATGTGTCGTCTCGAAGTATTAGCAATGGGATAGGTGGATAGATTGCAAAATCCAATATTTATTTGGTCAACATCCGTTGACTCGAAAGTGCCAAAAACACTTCTGCAAGCCTCGTAATTGGAAAAATTTCAAGGAGAAACTTTTTACCAATGTTCTTAGATTATAAACTTGCTTACTTGATAAAGAGAAGGGGATCAATTGTTTGATTTGTTGCTTATGCGCATCAGCATAAAAACAAAAAAAACAAAAAGCAAAGCAGCCATGGAAATGCTAGGACGCCTTTTTGAAGACAAAAAAAAAACATTCAATTAGAGATGTTATTTTATAAAAGGGATGAGTGTAAAGATAACCTTACATTGTGAATTGGGTTTGAGAGGGTAATTTAGGTAATAAATTTGGGTTTTAAGGGATATGAATTCTTTAATAAAAAACAATATGAGTGAAGAGAGTAAGTTGGGTGTAGAAGGAGGTTACATAGGTTCAAATAAAATTTCCCTACAGCATACGACCTCTGTGGATGCAAATTTCCGCCTTCTCCTTATTGGACGAAATTGCACCTACAAAACAAATCACACATTTGGTCAAGGCCAAAAAGCCTCACACGCCCACGATGAATGGAGGGGGACTTTGGCTGAAGAACCTCCATTGCCAAAGTTAGAATTTTGAGGGAAGAGTGTTTGGAGAATTTTGTAGAGTTTTGCAAGAGACTTGGAAGTCGTTTTTGGAGAGAATGGAGAGCTATTTCTAGGGATATGGTCGGCCCTATTAGGAGAATAGGGACCGGCCATTTGTGGTTTTTTTTGGGTGTAATTTGTAGTTGATTAGCCATTAATAGATTAATTAGGTAATAAATCCATTAATTGATTAATTAACATAATTTAAAAGAAATGTTTTGGTGGTTATGGAATAAGTACCTTGTGGAGAATATAGGATGAGGGTGGATGAAATAGTTTTGAATTTGTTACCTATTTTGGACACTTTTGACTTGGTTGAGGGATGATTGCCCGCTGCTCGCGTGTAGGAATCCTGGTATGCCTCAAGATTATTTTTATCCTCTTCTATCCAAAAATTCACTCGTCGCCTTGTGATTATTTTTGGCTCCACAACCTCCACTCAATATTTTTCATGTATTCAAAGTTTTGTACAGCTGGATTTACCACTCAATTTTCATCCTTAAAATTAAATTAAAAATAGAAAATAAAGAATAAAAATAAGTAACACTGAAGAAATTTTAATTTACTTTTTTCATCCTTATAAGTTCATGCAATATTTTTTATTTTTTTTCATCAATGTGCGTTCAAAAAAAAAATAAATAAATAAACCAAGTAACGTTTCTTTTAGCTTGGGAAGTTGTGATGCAAACTCTTGGGTTGGTTTCCGTGTAATCAGAACTGATAATGACTGGACTGGCATTTATATAGACAACAAACTTTTGAGAGGAAGGAACCAAGAGGATTCCTCTGCTTTACTCCAAAACACGCTTTGTCTTCTATTCAAGGCTTGTAGGGCCTCAGCATTCACGGACTCATGTCACGAACGGACGTATCCACTAAGTTATAGATAAAACAGGAGGCAAGAAAAAAATCTACTTTTGACTTGTCCGAGGTTAACCATTCTTCGGAATTTTGCACAATTATTTGCCGTCTGAATTGGGATGGAAAATGATCGAACCGCAAGGATCTTTTCTTTTTTATTATATATTTAGCTTGAATGATACCATTACCATGATGAAGGGAACTGGAGAATAAAAAGAATTCAATGGGGGGTTTTGGTTTTTTGCTTTTCGTCAGTACTAATTTGCTCTTTCTGCTGTACATATCCAAAATTTCCCTTGCAGTTGACAGCATTGGTCCTTCGCAGTCTATACTTGACGGAACGACCTTGGTTTCAAAAGATGGAAGCTTTGAGCTTGGTTTCTTCAGTCCAGGTAGCTCCAAGAATCGCTACTTGGGAATTTGGTACAACTACAAGAACATCCCCGTTCAAACAGTTGTTTGGGTGGCAAACAGATGCAACCCGATCAGTGACTTGTCTGGCGTGTTGATGATAAACAACACAGGCTATCTTGTGGTGTTGGGTCAAAATAAGACTGTTTTTTGGTCAGCCGGCTCAGTTAGACACGCCGAAAGTGCAAGGGTACAGCTGTTGGATTCTGGAAATTTGGTACTAACAGATGGGAAAGATGGAAATTCCGGAACCTATTTGTGGCAAAGCTTTGATTATCCCTCTGATACATTGTTACCAGGAATGAAGTTGGGATGGGACTTGAGGACAGGTCTAAATCGACGTATATCAGCATGGAAAAATGCAGAAGACCCATGTCCTGGTAACTTCACTTATGGGATTGAAATGGATCTTCAAGCATACCCTCAAGCATTCGTTCGGAACAGCACTTCAAAAATCTATCGTGCCATCCCATTGAATGGCCTTACATTCTGTGGTTCATCAGAAAAACATAGTACGCGTTATAGTTTCAACTTTGTCTACAACAATAGTGAAGTGTACTACATGTACAACCCAACCATTAAGTCTATTACCTCAAGAATAGTTTTGAACCAAACTACCAGTTCGTGCGCTCGCTTTCATTGGAAGAAAGAAAGTCAAGATTGGACGGTACATTCATCAAGACCTAGAGATTTGTGTGATCGCTATAGCTTCTGCGGAGCGAATTCGAACTGTATCATTGGTCAGAGTCCAGTCTGCCAATGTCTAAAAGGATTCAAGCCTAAGTCTCAAGAAAAATGGAATTTGACGGACTGGTCTCTAGGATGCTTGCGCAATGAACCTTTAAGCTGCCAGGGAAGAGACAAAGATGGGTTTGTCAAATTCGTTGGTTTGAAATTGCCAGATACTACACATTCTTGGGTGGACAAAACCATAAATCTCAAGGAATGCAGCGCCAAATGCTTGAAAAACTGTTCCTGTACGGCTTATAGAAGCTCGGATACTGGAGGACGCACTGGTTGCACCATTTGGTTTGGCGATCTAATAGATATCGCACAGGTTTCGGCTGGTGGGCAGGAAATATTTATTCGAATGCCAGCTTCAGAGTTAGGTATGTATTTTGTATCATGATTCATGAGTTGCTTGTTAAATACTTTTTACGTTATAACTCCCTTTTGCTTCTATCAAAGTAAAAGAACTGACCCTTCTTTTTGTTGCTGAAGAAAAAAATGATGGAAAAGTGAAGACAGCAGTGATAGTTGCAGCTGTGGTAGTAGTAGTGTTTTCTGGATTGCTGTTAGTTGGGTGTTACATTCGTCGAAGCAGGAAAAAATTAGAAGGTAAATTAACTTACCCTCACCATCTTTCCAATATCGAGTTTAAATTTGTTTAAAGATATATGGTATATGTATATAGAAGCTTTGGTTTGCTTTATTCTTTCTAAAGGCTATAGCTAACCACCATTTCAACTACATGTGAGAAAACAGAAATAAGACAAAGAGATCAGGACAATGAAGGGGCACGAAATGGGGAACTTGAGCTCCCGCTCTTTGAACTGACTACATTAGTCAGTGCAACAGATGACTTCTCAAGCAATAACAAGATTGGGGAAGGTGGCTTTGGACCTGTTTACAAGGTATTTTTTTTTTTTTCAAAGTAAATTTTTATATAAAGGTTTTTTTATTACACCCCATATTCAAATTTAATATTAAATGATTTGTATACCTGAATATGCATTGACAATTTTGATCTTAAAAGGTTTAAAAAAAAAAAAACAAAAAAAAAACGAATTCTAAATGCACCCCAATCACTTTTAACGTGTATATTTCAAGATTATTTATCTTCATAACTCTCTAAACTACTCTCACTGTCAAGATAACATATAGAACAAAACCCTAACCAATGAACTACAGACACATTAGTTAAAAAAAATTATTTTTGACAAATGTAACATGAAATCTACGTTTCAGAAGCTTCACATGAGGTATGACTTCATACTTATTATTATTTTAGTGAGTTCAACGACATCGGCATGCCTATAGCTGCGTTAGGAATGATATTCCTATCGGCATGCCTATATCTGCGTTATGAATGATATTCCTAAAAAAGTATGGTTGATGATGACAATCACACACTAATAAACTCTAGCCATATGTGATCACAAAAATCCGAAGATGTGAAGAGTGTGTGGGGTTAAAAAATTAAAAAAAAATTAAAAACATAAAATATGTATTTGCACCTACGATGTGAAGAGTATGAGGTGTATGTAGAAAATGTGGGGTGTAAAAAATACGGGGTGTATGTTGAGAGTGTGGGATGAGGGTATTACGAGTAAGTATGTATGGTGTATTAAGATAAATTTTAATTGAAAAAGTAAATGCGGGGAGGGGGTGTATTCAATAATATATGAGTTGTTAGTAAAACAAGCCTTATATAAATAACAAATAAGAAGGATTACATCCAAAAAGGGAAGACACGGATGGAAGAGAAAAGCCTCTATCCTGTAATAAAAAAATCTGTAACAAATTTCCATAGAAAAAGAGAATTTCAAGGATGAAACTAAGAATTCCAAACCTAACGGTCCCAAACCACTGAAGGTCGCTTGCTCTATTTAATATCTTAGGCAAAAGAAAGCGTGAGATGACCGTCAAAATAATCAGCCCAAACCAAAGTCTCATCAATTTCAGCAGTCTTAGGCAAACAATGGACCAAATTTGATCCAAATAGGATGTAAACTATCATGGAGAGAGGCAGAACAAATCTAATTCCCATCCACAATAAAATTGGAGACCCGTGCATGCAAAGTTTTTCCCAAAGCCTTTGGAATATTTAAAACTTCAATTAAGGATTTATCCAACAAATTGGCATGCAAAAGAGAATTTTTTTGACATGAACAAATAATCCAACATGACTTCTGTTGTAATTCAAATAAAGAGGACGAAGACCAGGCCACATAGAAGAACTCTTGTACAAGGAGGAGGGCAAACCATGATTATTGAAAAAACGACCACGAAAAAGTGAAGAAGCCGAAAGAGAGGTGACCAAGATGTCCCAAAACTTTTCCAGAAGAAAAGCCTGATTCAAAGAAGTGAAATTCCGAATGCCAAGACCATCCTCATTTAATGGAGAATAACACATTTTCCAAGACTGCAATAAAAAAAAAAAAGAGGCGAAAGTGGATCACCTTGTCGAACACCACGACTGCAACTGAAAAGGTCCACCTGAGAGCCATTAAAGAGAATTGGTAAGTGTGCTGAATGAAAAATAGAACCAATCTACTGAACAAAAGAAGAATGAAAATCAGGAGCCCGAAGCACTCAAGTTAGGAAAGCCCAATAAAGAGTGTCAAAAGCTTTAGCAACATCAAACTTAGTTGCTATATTACCCTCATAGCATTTATTGTCAAGCAAAGTAATACATTCCGAAGCTTTTCAAGTTAGCAGTATTTGAGATAGAGTGAATTTCCAGGGGACACTAGCAGATGGACAAGAAATTGCTGTGAAGAGGCTATCAAGAAGTTCAGGCCAAGGATTGAACGAGTTCATGAATGAAGTTATAGTAATTGCGAAACTTCAGCACCGAAATCTGGTAAAGCTTCTTGGTTGTTGCGTTGAAGGAGAGGAGAAAATGCTGATCTATGAATACTTGCCCAACGGAAGCTTGGACTTCTTCATTTTCGGTTTGGACCCTTGGAACCTTATAAAGTTTTGCAGAACTAATTTGTTAATAGCTCTAAAATAATTTTGTGTATCGGTTCTAACTTCTAAGCAGTTTTGCATTCGGATTTACCTGTGCCAGATCAACCGAGTGGAGAACTTCCGTTAGATTGGCCTAAACGTTTCAACATTATTTGCGGAATTGCTCGTGGTCTCCTCTATCTTCACCAAGATTCGAGGCTGAGGATTATTCATAGAGATCTGAAAGCAAGTAATGTTTTACTTGACAATGAAATGAACCCGAAAATTTCAGATTTTGGCTTGGCTAGAACATTGACTGGAGGAGATCAAACTGGTGGAAATACAGAGAGAGTAGTTGGAACATAGTAAGTCTGTGTTGCAGTACCTTCTATTGATCCACTTTTGTCATGAATGGTTTGTTTTCTGATCTATAATGTTTGTACTTTGTACAGTGGTTACATGGCACCTGAATATGTTATAGATGGGCTATTTTCTGTGAGGTCTGATGTCTTTAGCTTCGGTGTTTTGGTACTGGAGCTCATTAGTGGAAGAAAAAATAAGGAATTCTACCATCCAACCAGCCCTAATCTTATTGGACATGCAAGTATCAAGTGTAATATTTCTTCTTCTTCCATAGTAGCTAGGCCTATAATTGATGAAGAAATTTTGGAATGTTTCAGGCATGGAGATTATGGAATGAAGGCAGGCATTCAGAACTTATGGATACATGTTTAGGAAGCTCATGCGTGCTATCAGAAGTGTTACATTGCATACACGTTAGTCTCTTGTGTGTGCAACATCATCCTGAGGACAGACCAAGCATGGCGTCTGTGGTTATAATGTTGGGAACTGAGATTGCATTGGCACCGCCCAAACAACCCGGTTTCTTTATGGAAAGAGAATCACATGAAAAAGGTCCTTGTTCAGGCAACGAATTATCCATTACGGTTTTGGATCCTCGATGAGGATCGACTATCCATGATTGAAAAGTAAATAGCCGTCTTTACTTGGTTCAAGCATTGAGGCAAGATAAGGACCATTTGGCTATAATATCTCAGTAGGCCTCTGTTGAGTCAGTCTTCTCCAATTAAGCAGCGAGCTTCTGTTGCACTTCATCAAATGCAGCCTTGTTGTTCCTCTTATGAATCAGAAGGGACCCCTAATTTAAATGATTGTCTTTGATTCCATGCATAAGTAAACCCCTGATATAAGGGATTGGGTTTTGGATTGGAACCGATTCCACACTGGTTCTTCACCACTTCTACAAAAGCTGAATCATTGGAGTTTTATATTTGCGACAATATTTATTGAGAAGATAATCTGGTTGTTGATTGCTTAGAATTTGTGGCCCGTGCTTATTTTACCAAATTATAGGTGTCTCACATGCGACCATTGATAAATAACTAATCTTGTCAAATTATTTTCTCTATTTTTATGGAAACATAAGAAACTAAGTCTTTTATTTTATTTTTTTTATTCTTATTCTTCAATACAACAATGGAATTGGAATCAAATATAAGACCTCAAGTAGTACAAAGAAAAATAATCTTAATAACTTTTGTAACTAAGCTACCTGCATACCCTTTAATTGTTAAAATCGAGTTCGACAACATATCTGATATTCAGGTTTGGCGCAGTTAATAGCCCAAATCGAATTCAACCAAACCGCTTGTACTGTATTGAATCTTGATACTCATTTAAACTTAAAGTATATATTTTACTTGAGAAAAGTTATTTCTGCACATATTATACATACTAGCCTTTCTGCACGCGCTTTATGCATGCGAAAGATTTTTTTTACATAAAGGCGCGCTACGCGCGGCATACAGAGTTTTAATAAAGCTAATAATTTTGAATACACTAAATACCCAAGGCCAAATTCTCACACGCAACATATGTCAACATAGCCCAAAGAATTATAGAGAACTTTCCCATTGTAACTAGTCAATATAAAATTCATTAAGTGGTTACTACAGATTGATCCTGGACTGCGTTGTCTCTGAAATTTGATGGTTAAATAGTAACCGTGAAAACTGAAATGCATGGAAACTCATCAACCAAAACCAGGAGGCACATCGGGGTCCTCATCACTACCATCACATGCTCGCTTGTGATCCATTTCTGTAGATATACCAGGTGCCAGTCTGTTATCATCGGGAGCCAGCCTGTCCTGCAGCTGACGTGAACTTTCCTTCCGTCCTTCCATGGCTCCCTTTACATGAGGTAGTTAATGGATATCAGGACAAAATAAAATCATCAAACAAAGAAAGCGAACAATGGTTAAGGGGATGTAATTAAAAGTGGCTTCTAGAACTTCAGGATCAATAACATTTGGAAAGATGTTAGGGTAGAGGAACTATAATGTTGGCATCAAATGAAACCTTTCTCATCTGACCAACAAAGTACATTACATGTCATATGCCATCATCATGGCTGCAAAAACCTTTTCGGTTAACACTTATAAACATGGAACAAACTCCAGAGTATAAAGATTTCACAAATAGTCAAATAGGTTAAAAAAAATTTGAACTTTCAGTCAAATGGTCTACCTTGTCTCTTTTTTTTTTTTTTTTTTTTTTTGGCATTACTGAAGGGGCAGATTTTTCTGTTTCTTTTGTCCTTGGCAGTGTTTGTTGGAATAAGAGTGTGTGCACCTAATGGAATCACCAACAAAGTGATTCAAACTTTTGCAGAGCCTGCAGTTACTCTCTAGAGGCCCCATCATTGTTCGTAATTCTGCAAAAGAAAGAAGAAAATGAGGATGGCGATGGAAGTACTCACCAATTCAAAAATGGACCATCAGAAAATTTAGATGGTGATTGAAGCCTCGAAGAGCTATATTCTTCTCTACCAATTAGTGCAGATCAGAAGAGTAATTTAAAAGACAAAAATTCCCCAAACCTAAGTCATGGAGGCGAAGCATACACATTGAACCAAAAGACAAACCATCAAATTATTAAAATCCAGTCAAACACAAATGAGTTAAACATAAAAAAGAAACGACCTCCATCATCAAAATTAAATCGTACCTTTGCATCGCCTACCCATCCGCGGGAACAGCAAATAGAAACCTCGCACTGGAATTTTCAGAAAGCATCCTCATCCACCCGAACAACACATAGAACCCTCGCCCTGGAATTTCCTTAAGGCATATGAATTAATAAAGTTTAAGTTTCTCAGTTAAACCAATTGCTCAAACAATCACTTTTTTTAATAAAATTGGGTCTTCATATATTTTCTACGTAAACAATCACTTGCATTTGCGATTTAAAATAAATAAATAAAAAAGGATAGAGTTTACCTGGGATAAGGGAACATATCAAGATGATAGTATATGGGCTTCGAGGTATCAATTTCATCTGGGGTTCGAAAAAGTCTGATTTCCACTCAATGACGCTACCATTTGAACTCGATTTCATGGAAAGTATAGGGCCTCACCACCGGTTGCTGCTCGGCTTCTGCTCCACCACCCCATCGGCTTTCTCGGCCATCGAATTTATGAAAATAGTGCAATGGAAAATTTGGATTAACATAACCAATAGTTCCATGGAAGCTGAAATTAAGCCCATTCTCTTCGCCTCGTCAAGAAGTATGATTTTCTTTTTTGAATCACTCGATTTCATTGAGTATTCAAGAAGTTATGAACGTTTAAAGTTTACCCTTATTCCGACGAGTTTTCAAGTTTTCCTGCAGAACAGTCAACTTTCAGACTATTTTTCGGTCATGTCTGGCAACCATTGGGCTTCCAAATAGGTATAATCTTGTTCTACACTTCCTATGTTCATTTTGATATATTATAGGTCGAATTTGGCTAAGAAACAATTGAGTTACGAAGTTTTGAAAATTGCCCAAACTTTCAGTCAAGAGCTCCGGGACACTTAACGGAGTTTTTAACAGAATGACCAAAATAATGGATGATGGACAATCATAGAAATCATTTCTATTGATTTGCAATCTCAGGAACCAAAGTGATGTATTATACAAATCTCAGGGATCATTTTGGCTAAAAATCCTTTTTTTTTATTTGATTAACAATTCAAACATACCTTTATTTTAGTAGTATATTGATTTCCTTGACAATTCAAGTAGATCTTTTGTGTGTGTGTGTTTTTTTTTTTTTTTTCGTTTCTTTTCTGGGTGTTTGATTTTATTTGAATTTCTTAATGAAAAGTGTTATTGGCACTCCAAAAATCTCATTCTACACTCTTCACAAGTGTATTTTTCTTTTCAAATATATAAAGTTTAGAGTGTAGAATGAGATTTTTGGAGTGCCAATAACAATTCCGTGTTCAAAGGATGCTTTGGTTAGTAGCCATTTTATTTATTGATTTTTTTTCTTTTTTTTGGATTTATGGCACCAAGGGTATTGGTGAATGGTGAAGAGTGGGTTCACGTATCTTAAACATGTAGTGGGAAGTGAGTGTTTTGTTTTAGTGTTTTAGATAATTTGAGGAACATGTAGATACTATGATTTGTGGTTGCTTTCTTAAACCATGATAAAGCAGTCCATGTAATTTTAACATAGATATCATTTTTTATCTAATGCAAGAGTATATGAAATGTTAAGACGATGAAATATTAGGCAACACTATGTGATTTAAAATGCAAAAAGAGAAAATGAACCGTGTTTGATATTTTGTTTGTGTGAAAGTTTGCATCTTTTTTATGGTTGGATTCATGGGTTTTTTCTTAAGCTTTGAAGTTCTTAGTTTTTATCAATAAATTTAATCTGGGTTTCATTTATTTGTGAAACTAGCACTTTTTTTGTGAAAGATTTTCAGTAAATGATTGCGTATTTGGCTTTAAATTTGACTTCTTTAAATATCCAGGTTGTTCTAGACTTTGTCAACAATGCAGGGTTGTCTTCGGCACAGCTCGATAGCAACTTTGGGTGAGTCTAAATTGCTAGTAGATATGATTTTTCTTTAATTTATTCATCTTTTTTCGAATTTATTTGCAAATATTTTTTAAGCCCATGTGATTCAAAGTTCAAATTTATTTGTGAAGTATAAGTGTGGGTGTGGACACCCAATATGACTTTTAAATGGTGTTGCTATCTGGTATTTGACAGAATTGTATTGGGGATAAATAATGATAATTAGAATGTCCTGAAGAAAAAAAAAGATCAAGCATTGTAGTGTTCAGGATGATAATTTGTATCCAATATGATCATTAGCCGGTCAGAGAACTTAATTTGGGAAGTGGGTTTTAAGGTTTTAATAGTTTTGTTGTGTGTAAATTTCTTGCTTTGCCTAGCTACCAAGAATCTGATAACCAAAGGCTTAGTTATTTACCCCAAATGGTTTTCAATTTGTTGTAGGTAAACGAGAGCTACTATATCGTTATGCACAACAACACGGGAATGGAAGGAAAGTAAAAATTCAAGCTTTTAATACAAATTAGAAATGAAGCAACGCTAAACAAAAGATAGGTAAAACTGACCATTACTTTTTTTTCCATTTAAATATAAATCAATTGATTAAGTGTGTGTTTAAAATGAAGTTTCAATTGTTTTCAAATTCTAACAACGAACTCCTACGCGTTAAGATAATTTATTTAGAGTTTTGATCCACTTTTGATTATTCAGAATTTCAATTTTTTTTCATATAAAGTTTCCATTTTTCTTTTGAGTGAGAGACAAAGCTTTAATTTGGGTTTACAATTTTTCCCTTTGTGGATTTTCGAAGTAAGACCGAGATTTCAAAAGGCACTTCAAGTTCTGGAAATTTTTTTTGTTATGCTTTTGTTATATCAGGTTCTAATTTGTGCAAACCATTTCTTTACTTAGAGAAAATTAAGCACAATCCTGCTTATATACATATTGTTATTTTAAGAAACAATTTTGTTCGTCTTAATAAGAAACTGCAATTTACTTTTGGGTTTCATCCTTGACTGAATTTGAATTTATGCCTAAGTCTAATCTTCTCCAAAGACAGGCTGAGCAAAAGGAGGAAATGTTTAAGCAGGTATGTGTACTATGTGTTTTCATCAGTTCTTTCTCAGAATGTGCCTTCATTGTTGGTTTATGTACTATTTTTCTCTGCCTAAAAAATTGAAATAAATATGATCTTTTCACTATTGCTTCTTCTTCCAAGTTTTTTCCACAGAATATAAAAAAAGAAATAAATATTTGTTTCCCTTTTTCTACTTTGTTCTTTTGCAGCAAAACAAGCATGATTTTGTTGGTACTGCTTATTTAGTGAAGCAACGGTTTCATATTGTGAATTGTCTTTGAATGTTTATCACTTTATTCTTTACGATTCCAGCTTCCTAAATGAAGTTTGACATGTATGGAATTTGACAATTTATAACCATAAACTTCATTTTGCCCATGGACACCTATTTTGTTCCTTATTGTTGGTAGAGTTGTATATAAATTTGCACATGCATGTGAATAGTATTGTCAAATGTATATACACATATATATAAAAAATTTAGAACTTCTACATGTGTTATACAATTTTCAATCTCGCAGCAACACACATGCACCCTTGTTAGTCTTTTTCTACATGTGCACATCCATGTTAGACATAAATAAAATAGACAAAGGATGTGTGAGAATCCCTTTTACCGGAAAAGGATCATTGCTGGATTCTTTTCCTGGAAATCCCGTGATCGTGACCGTTCATCATACATCGTGAGGTCAGAAATTATTTCAAAATTTAAAATTTAAAATTAAATATAAATAGTATCTAACGAAAACCGACCATATGATGTACAATAAACGACCACGATCATGGAAAAAGGATCCGACGAGGATCCTTTTCCCTTTTTACCAAACAAAATCGGGACCACATTGTTTATTGAACAAGACTTGACTGCTGAATATTCAGCAGCACCTCCTGCTGCCAACCAATCATGGCTAGACACGTGTCCAAGTTGTAAATTTTTTAATCAAATTTGGACACGTATCCAACCGTGATTGATTGACAGTAGAAGATGTTGTTGAATCTTTCAGCAGCCAATTCATTTCCTTGTTTATTTTACACAAAACTTCAATAACAAAATAAACCAACAATAAAAACGCAAAGAGAGGTAACAAATCAGAGTGAGATCACTTTCGTTGTCGCTGCCAGAAGAAGAAAAGCCACATCTGCAGCCCTGCTGTATCATCCTCTTTGCTGGCGTGCGACTGCCAACCATCACTCGAGTACCCAATACCCAATTTTCTGCTTTCAATCCTCTTTCGAAATTTTAAATTTGTCTAAAAAATCTGCAATTTTTCTTCATTGACATGTAACATATTTTTTAAAAGTACTGCTAGATAGATTAAATTTTGTTCATTGACATGTAACATATTTTTTAAGAGTAGTGCTAGATAGATTAAAATTTTAAATTAAATTTGCAAATTAAGTAATATGTCATTAATATGAAATAAGCATGTTAATCAATATTTAAATAATAATCAATTATCAACAACTACATCATTTGGTTTACAAAATTTGGTGTAAAAATTTAATCTTCCTAGCATTATTTAAAAAAAAAAATTAAAACAACAATGTCACTTCCACTCTAGCATCGCTATCATGGAAAATACATTGTTGTGAACATATTGCTACCATGGTATGTAACTTGAGTAATACGGAAGATGAATATATGAGGTTGAAAATAAAAGATGTAGTAGTTGTAGAAATCAAATCTAATAGCTAAAACATTTGTACTTGAGTGTTACGTAGCATTGAAGACAGACCTCAAAATCTGATGATGTTGGATAGAAATAAGGTTATTTCACATGCAATGAAAGTAAAAGAATGAAGCGGCGAGCAATCAAGAAAAGTAATTGGAGAATTGGTAATTCGCGTGTTAAAAGTTTATTTGCTGCTATCATATTCCGAAAATGTATATTTGTTGATTCACAATTGGCCGGAGTCAAAATTTGGCCTAATTCTACCTTTTAATTACCAAAAACGGGATTTTAATATTTTAAGATCTTTTTAATATTTTATTATTTGTTTAATTCCTTTCTTATTTGGTTTTGCTAGGGTTTCTAGGTTAAGAACATTATAAATAGGTCATCCTGGCCTTAGGTTTGTAATCTTATTCCTATTATTAGTCAAATTGGACTTTATTCTTTCTTCCTTCCTAGAGAATTCTAGGGGTTTGCTTGTTGTTTTGTAGCCAAGGAATAACGTTCGAGCTTCCTTTCTTATATATGCAATGTCATCTGTAAAAAAAAAAAAAAAAAAAACCCAAAACTTGTTTTAGACCTTTTAGTTTCTCATGAACTCTGAACTTCAAAATAAAATTTTCTTCCTTCCTATTTCTCTTTCATTTTCTCTCATCCTCTCACACATTTCATTTTATTTTTACTTTCTACAACAAATATTATGAAATGTTAATATCACTTAAATGTGATCATTCAAATATAAATGAAGAAGATGGAGAAGAATCTTACTCCCCTGCTCCTCTGTTAATATTCAACCTTCACGGCGACTGATAGTGACATTGACAGGTTGCCATATTCACATGGCAGAAAACAACGACCAAGATATACCCAGCCTGTACAAACTTGAGAGGACTCCAAGGAGTTGGTCTTTCATTCATATCATTGATGCACTCTTTTGACCTACCAGGGTATGAATCGATTGTACGGAAATATCTTGCTAGAGTAATGTTAGTCAGATTAATTTTTTAAATTAAAATTTGTAAATATTTATTGATAATTGAATTATTATTAAAATATTAATTAACATGTTCATCATTATAATTATTATTATTAAATGAGTTTCAATTTTATAATTTTTGTAATAGAATAACGTTGGTGAAGACGGTAGTGAATATGAGCACAAATGGCCCGAGCTAAATACGGTTACGCGATGGGTCGAGTCAGCAGGTAATAAAAGACTTTCAGTTTTGTTTTTATTTTTTTTTGCTTGAAAACCATTCATTTTCCACCACTGTTGATGCTTGAACGAGAAAATGCATATTCTTGACTGCTTTACGGAAAGAACAAAACTTAGCCGCTGAACAATTCGGCAGCCACTCCTGCTTACCCACACGTGTCCAAGTTTTGCTTATACGTAGTTGCCGGTCAATAACCAATCCTGCACGACATACATCTCCTATCTTCTGAATTAACGATCACTGGGGTCTTTTTTAGTTCTATCCTTAACTTGGATCAAACCCAGTAGGAAGGGAGATCAAAAACAAAAGTTCAATGGTTCATCTTTTATTTTCGTTGGTGATCGGTACTAATTTGCTCTTCATGTTATCCACAATTTGCTTTGCAGTTAACAGCATTAGCCCCTCCCAGTCTGTTCCTGATGGCACGACCTTGGTTTCGAAAGATGGAAGCTTTGAGCTTGGTTTCTTCAATTCAGGTAGTTCCACGAACCGTTACTTGGGGATTTGGTACAAGAACATTCCAGTTAGAACTGTTGTTTGGGTTGCAAACCGATGCAAACCCATCAATGATTCTTCCGGCATGTTGGTGATAAACGGCACAGGTAATCTTGTGCTGTTGGGTCAGAACAAGAGCGTCGTTTGGTGGACAAGCTCAGTTAAAAATGTCCAAAGTGCAAGGGTAGAGCTTTTGGATTCTGGTAATTTAGTCCTAAGAGATGTCGTCGCAGGAACCTATTCGTGGCAAAGCTTCGATTATCCTTCTGATACGTTGTTACCAGGAATGAAGATGGGATGGGACTTGAGGACTGGTCTAAAACGGAGTTTTTCAGCATGGAAAAATGCAGAAGACCCTTGTCCGGGAGATTTCACTTACGGGATCCAAATGCAACTTAATACATATCCTGAGGCGTATGTGCGTATAGGCACTGCAAAATTCTATCGTACTGGCCCATGGAACGGCCTGAGATTCAGTGGTTCACCAGAATTAAAGCCTAATCCACTTTATAGTTTCAAATTTGTGTATAATGAAGATGAAGTGTACTACATGTACAACCTTGAAGATAAGTCTGTAATCTCAAGAATAGTTTTGAACCAAACCACCAGGTCGCGTGATCGATCTACATGGATTGAAGCGGATCAAACTTGGAGGGCCTATTCATCGGTACCTAGGGACTTGTGTGATCATTATGGCTTTTGTGGAGCCAATGGAAAATGTATCATAGGTGAGAATCCAGTCTGCCAATGCCTGAAAGGATTCAAGCCTGTGTCCCAAGAAAAATGGAATTTAACCGACTGGTCTTTAGGATGTGTGCGGAAGAAACCATTGAGCTGCCAAGGAAGAGATAAAGATGGGTTTGTTAAATTTTCTGGATTGAAATTACCAGACACTACACATTCTTGGGTGAACAAAACTATAAATCTCCAGGAATGCAGAATCAAATGCTTGAACAACTGTTCATGTATGGCTTATACAAGCTCGGATATCAGAGGAGGAGGCACTGGTTGTGTCATCTGGTTCGGTGACCTAATAGATATCAGGCAGTTTCTGGTTGGTGGGCAGGAGCTATATATTCGAATGTCAGCTTCTGAGTTAGGTATGGAAATTTGCTCTGAAACAAAGTCCATTCTGCTTCTATCAAAATTAACTAATTGACCTTAATTTTTCCCTGTTCTCTGTTTTCGTTGCAATTTTATTTTGTCTACAATCATGAAGAAGACAATGATCGTCGATGGAAGACAGCAATGATAGTTGCAATTACCGTAGCAGCAATAATTTCTGGTCTTCTGTTAGCTGGATATTACATTCACCGAAGGAGGACAAAATTAAAAGGTAGATGAAGTGGAATGAGCCATCTTTGCACATTATCCGTGGATGTTCTTTGATTGTATTTGAATAGATATTTGAGAGAAAGGATTTGAAGTTCTGTTGTGTTTAATTTGGTTAGAAGAGATATGCTTAAACTAGCACATGTTCCATCTGCATATATAGGTTTTAGTTGGCTTAAACTAGCACATGTTCCATCTGCATATATAGGTTTTAGTTGGCTTAAACTAGCACATGTTCCATCTGCATATATAGGTTTTAGTTGGCTTACTCTTACTTGAAGGCTATAGCTAAATATTCTGGTCCCGGATGTTTTTTATTTTATTTGGATGAGATGGATGAGTATTTGAAAGAAAAGTATTTAAGATTTTATCGAATATAATTTGGTTGAGAGATATGGTTAACCTAGTACATATTCCATCTGCGTATACAAATTTTAATTTGCTTAATCTTACATAGCTAACGTGAAGTCCATTCGAATACATGAGAAAACAGAAGTAAGAGAAACAAATCAGAACAATGAAGCGGAACCAAAGGAGGACCTGGAGCTTCCTCTCTTTGACGTGACCACAATAGCTACTGCTACAGATAACTTTTCAAGCGATAACAAGCTCGGAGAAGGTGGTTTTGGATCTGTTTACAAGGTAAAGTTGTAATCTGCTTCATAATACAGGCCAAACTAACAAACAGTCACTTCATCCTGTGTTTCGTTATATTGAAATACTGTAAATTTTCAGGGGACGCTAGTAGATGGACAAGAAATTGCTGTGAAGAGGCTTTCAAGAAGTTCTGGCCAAGGATTTAATGAGTTCATGAATGAAGTTATAATGATTGCCAAGCTTCAGCACCGAAATCTCGTAAAGCTTCTTGGATGTTGTGTTCAAGGAGAGGAGAAAATGCTGATTTATGAATACCTGCCCAACAAAAGCCTGGATTCCTTTCTTTTCGGTTTGAAACATTGTACCTTATAAAATATGGTTGCTTTAAAATAATTTCATATATAGGTTTGTATACAGAACTGAAGTTGGATTTCGATTGAACTTGCCAGATCAAACAGGAGAATTGCTATTGGATTGGCCTAAACGTTTCGACATTATTTGTGGAATTGCTCGGGGTCTCCTCTATCTGCATCAAGATTCCAGGCTAAGAATTATTCATAGAGATCTGAAAGCAAGTAATGTTTTACTTGATAATGAAATGAATCCGAAAATTTCAGACTTTGGTTTGGCTAGAATATTAGTTGGAGGTGATCAGACTGGCGGAAATACAAACAGAGTGGTTGGAACATAGTACGTTTCTCTTGAAATTATTGCCACGATCTACTTTTCATTCTCATCGGTGGATTATTATGTTCTCACTGCTCTATGATGTTTCTGTGTTTTACAGCGGTTACATGGCACCGGAATATGCTCTTGATGGGCTATTTTCTGTCAAATCAGATGTCTTTAGCTTTGGTATTTTGGTCTTGGAGGTCATAAGTGGAATAAAAAACAAGGGATTCTACCATCCAAACCACAGCCAAAACCTTGTTGGACATGTAAGTAGCAAGACTAAACTTCATACACAGAGACCTATGGATAACAATTGACGGAGTTTTTTGACATGTTTCAGGCATGGAAATTATGGAACGAAGGCCGGCCTTTAGAACTGATTGATACATGTTTAGCAAGCTCATGTATGCTATCAGAAGCGTTACGTTGCATCCACGTTAGTCTCCTATGTGTGCAACATCATCCTGAGGACAGGCCAAACATGGCGTCTGTGGTTATAATGTTGGGAAGTGAGATTCCATTGGCCCACCCCAAACAACCTGGTTTCTTTACAAAAATGGAATCACACGAAGCAGGTAACCAGTCGTCTTCAACCAATGAAATATCAATTACGCTTTTGGTGCCTCGATAAGGGTCGTTTAGTTGTGTATAGGTTAAACACCTAACGCGTGCGTGGTCAGGAAAGAAGCAGTTTGATATACAGATCCAGGTGGTCTGTCTGTTATTGACCAATAGATGGGGCTCTTTATAGATGGTTCGAAGCAGGCGAAAATGATAAAAGAAAATTTGGTTATTCTTCTATACTACATTGATATACATCTTTCTTTACCAAAGTCTTTGTATATGCACAGTGCCTTGTTGAACAATTTTTGAATGAGGCTACGAGTGATTCGTATGTTCTTTCCAACAGGCCCAATAGAAGCGCTTAGCATTTTACTGTCGGACTTGACCTTTGGGTTGTAATTTTCATATTATTCAGTCAATAAATTTGGAGGTTTTCTCAATTGCTGATAAATTCCAGATTGGTAGTGAATTTTAACCTAGGGGACAGTGCATATTTGCGACTTTATGGTCAGATAATAAATTGTATGTTGCTCAAGGTTAGCATCAGGGCGGCCCTGAAATTTTAGGGGCTTGTACAAACTATAAGCAGAAATCACCTAAAAATAAGCTAAGTGTGGTGGTGGTCAGACACTTCAACTCATACAGAATTGTTTTGGGGTCAAAACTGCTTGATACTTTTTACGAACTTCTTGTTGGAGTTAATGATTAATATGAAGAAAAAAAAGAATATCGGGGAGATTCAAACTAGTTTGTTAAGAAGCGGAAGAACCACAGTGTGCACGTTTAAATATATGTATTCCCCCACTTTTCTTCCTTCTCCAAGTTTAACCATTGAAGGAAAATTTGTAAAAAACTAAGTTCATTAAGCAACTTATTGCATGCATTTAACAATTAAATGGCAGAAGTATGTTTGTATGCACTTTGAAACAAAACTTTAACTATGAAATTCAAAACCTAGTAGTTGTGATGAACCAAGACTCAACTCAAATCAAAGAGATAGAGTTGAGATTTCTTTATACCTTTAGAGTTCCTCTTTGCATGAGCAAAGGCTAATCACCAATGAGAGGGTCTTCATTCCTTTCCTTGAGTTAGGACTTCATGGCCTTCATCTTCATCTTGTAGCCTCCTTGGATTCTTCAATTTGGATGCTTGAATGATTTTCCAGAAGTCCCTAAAGTTGGAGACCTCTGAGTTCTGACACCAAAGATGGTGAAGGAAGAAGATGAGAAACCATGGGACTAAAGAGTACTAATAAAACTCCCATGGTAGCTAGCCTCCTAGAGGAAGAAGAGCGCTTTGTGTTTTTCTCTCTTTCAATCTTGGAAAACCCTAATGAGGTTAAGCCTTATAACTTCACTTATATACCATCCAACAATTGAGTGGTAAACTTGAAAATAAAGGCAACCCTCTCTATGGCCAGCCTCACTATGTTAGAGGGGCTTGTGCCCTTTTGTGTTTAAGTTGTCATACAACTTAAGATTATGGGCATGAGGCTCCTTTTAGCAAGGCTCAAAACTAACCCAAGGTCTAAAACGAACTTATTCGTTTAATTAATTAACTTAATTCTAACCACAAATAATTGAACTATTTACTTATTCTTACTCATTTTCATTAAATCCAACAACCTTTACGTTACACGGTGTGTGATCCATTAGGCTCCTTTTACCGAGGCAGTAAGCGATCAAAACATTTTCTAATTGATTGTGAATTGAAACTTACTTTCAATCCTCCCTTTAGTGATTATACACCTTTAGGGTTTCTACAAGCCATGAGTGACACCTAGCAATATGTCATGGCTACCTAAGCTAATCAGAAGATGCTGGAGAACCTATTCAGTTTGGGATTACAAATGCAATATTGTCTTTCTCTAATACAATACTCTTGAACAATTGTTTGGTTTGATAGTTTATTCATGTCTACTATCCAATATGATTCTCTTACTTATATGATTACCTTAAATGTGATTTGGAACGACTTCTTAAATCTCATTCATACTTGGCCGAAGATTCTTAATTGTATCATAGAGTATTCTCTCTCAATGGTTTGAACATTAGAGATTCCTTATTGCGCATTCACCTGCCTTCACAGTTAAGTAGCTTAACCCCATCTATGTCGTGCACACCCTCTGATAGAGTGTCTTTGACACTGTCAAAGATCAAGGACCTAATCACAAGATAACTATGATTAGGGGTGGGCAAACGGGTTCTAGACCTACAGGTCAGGCCTCGTACCCACGATTCTAAACACAAAACACAAAACGGATTGGGGCGGGGCGGTATACGAAATTAGTAGGGCGAGGTGGTTCTAAAAATAGAAGGGAACGGGCCCCCGGCCCGGCACGTTTCTAGCATACAATTAATTGGATTAGAGTTTTATCCTCATCCCAATCTTCTCAAATACACAGACTCAGACAAAGTTACTTGGTTTCCCTTTCTTCCATTACTTCACACTTTGATCTCTCCTCCTAAATTGCTCTCACCATCCCAGTTCCGTTCGCCGACATCATCATCAGACCTCAATCCAAGGTAATTGAAAGCCGCTCTCCTCTTTTTTTTGTCAATTTATGGCGAATTTTTTCCTTTTTTGTAGGTTTAATTTTTGAATACATGCAAGGAATTCATATGGGAAATGCAATTGTGATGGATGATCTGGTACTCCTTGATTTATAATGTAACCCTAAACCTCTACTATGTGTCTCTCTCTCACTCACTCTCTCGAAATCAGTCCCTCTTTCGAACTCGAAGGGACGAACAATGAAGTCGAAGAACTAATTACCCATCCCCTCTATATGACTCAGATTCATAGTTTTTTAAGGTATTATATTTTAGGGATTTAGGATTGAAAATTAAATTAGGGTTTTCTAGATTTAGGGATTTTGTTGGGTTGGGAATCTTGACCTCTGTTATGTTCCAATTTCAAATCTTTTATTCAAATGATTTGCGTGGATGGGGTCGAAATTAGGATTAAGCATCAGCTGGTATTAGTTTAGGAATTTAACCAAAGTTAAAATGGGATCATGGTATCTTTGAGAACTCTAATGTCAATGATTTGGGATTATATTTATATGTTGATGTGCACAATCTGTGTTTCATTACTCCTAATGTGTAATATGTGATGCTGCTGCTATGCACTGCAGTGTAGCAGCTGCTACCCCATTTTAAAATAATTAAAAAAATTGGAAAAAAAAAATAGAGTTGGACCCGTAAACCGGCCCGTTTGAAACATGTTAAGTAAGGTCTAGTTCCAAAACTAAAAATCTTTGTACCTGGCCTGGCTCTCCTCGTTACAATTTACAATGGGTAAGGTTTGGTTCCTTCAAAATTGGGCTTAGCACGGCCCGTGCCCACCCCTAACTATGATGCGTCAAGTGAAATGACTACTTTGCATTATCCCAACCATGTGTTCTCATGTGACATGAGTATGAGAACTCCTTGTTGATTGCATTCAATAGGCTCATTCTCTATTGAGCACCTATATATTTGTATTGATGTCAATTACACCAATGACTCAAGACCAGTCACTCTTCCGGAGAGAAGACATAGCATATACTGATCTTAATGGATAGTTAATGCCCAATTGGCAATCTTATGATCATGAACGTTTAGGATATGTGTACAAAAGAGAATGGTCTCATGAATCTAACTTCTATAGATCACATTCTCATAATTACATATTCCTTAGATCGATGGAGAAGGAAGGTAAGGGCTATCGAGGAAGATTGGGGGGTGTGGGAGTCTAGTTGATGAGACGAGGATGTTACGGTTTAGTACTATTCTTCTTCAGTTGTAAATGAGAGGTATAGGTTCGATACTCACCAAAAACAAATTTCAACCACATTATTGCTAGCTCATTATGAGACTAAGCCCACCCCTACCCCTCAGTGTAGATAATATTGTTTGCTTAAAAATACATGTGAAATGTTTGTAAAGTATCATCATATTATTGGGTTTAGAGCACACTAGCAATTGAGCACGCGCAATGCCGCAGGTTTTAAAATTATGTTAAATGTGTGAAATATATTAAAATCTATTTACATCCATATCAAAATTTATTTACATATTTATGTTCAATAAGAAACAAAAGATGAGAGATTAGATGTCAAATGAATCCATTGTGATGCTTATCAAATACCCTACACTACAGATTCTTATTAGTAAAGAACCATATGAGAAAGTGATATTAATGTCCCTTTTTGTGAAAAACCATAAAATGGTCACTTCCAAGTACAGGTATTCCAAATACCCCACATGATATGAAAAAGTGAATCTGTCCCAAAGTTTTGTAAAATCTATAATAAGATCTCTTCCAAGGACATGAATTATGTCACTCACAATTGCTACAATTTTATTCAAATACAAACATGTATACTGCTTCCAGATTCAATTATCCAGACACCAAATATTGGGAACTTTCGAATTATAAGCTCATTGGACATAATATCCCAACTATAGGCATAGGGAGATTCGAAATCACACGGGTATGAAAAGTGAAGCAAAAGAAAAAGCAAAAGCAGGAGAGTCCACTCACCCCAGGTGAATATGCCCATCCACGTTTCAAAAATTAGTCTGTCACAGCTACTAAATCCTTTTCAACTTTGTACCAAAAAAAAAAAAAAAAAAAAAAAAAATTCTCTTTCTTATGTTTACTTGGGAGTGTTGATTTCAAATCGGTGATCCCCTTCTCATCCTGGTAACATTTAACAATTGCAATCAATAAACTTTTATTGATAAGGGAAAAGAGAAGGGTAAGTCATAAGCAAAGTAGACAGATGTAACAGACCAACGCATATAAAATTTTATATGAAACTTGAATTCCTTTTAACTCTTAGCCTTCTAATAGTTGCAAGCAAAATTAAGGTTCACATTCTATGAACGTGCTATTGAGGTTTCATATAGAAAAGGTCAGTTGTTTCTTATTTTATATACTATTATTCAATTTTGAAAGTTTGAAGGGTTTTCTAGTTGCTTCATTAGATTTTGAAAAGAGAAAAAAAGTACAAAAATATAGAGTGCAGGGAAGATAAACCACAAATCTTAATTAGCAAGGACTAAAATACGTATAAAAGCACTTGGAGTCAGGAAACGTCCATAGAAGAGAATGCGTGTGTGTTCTGTCACTCCATGTTCATGTTTACCTCAACCACAGCCAAAATTTGATTTTTCACACCCAATTTGATCAATTAAATGGCTTTGCTTATTGGTATCCTCGAAAGATGTCATCAAAACCATCCCCATTATCAGGGAAATTAAAGAGGTAAAATCCACTGACTAATGATTAAAGCATAGAATGTATGAAAACAACTAAAATTATTGACAAAAGATACAACAAAGATAAAAGAACTCATGTAATTGGAAAACCCAATACACAGTGAATGACGATAAACACGTCACATAGTAAAAGAAAACTACCTCAACAGACCATCCATTCATCCACCACAAATACATCTAAAGAGTAGCCATTGGTTGTCGAGAAGACGTGCTCCACGGATGTTAAGTCCTAAATCTGAAAGCAAGGAAGAAATCTACAGAAAATGACATAAGTTAGAAGGATGCGACCAGAGTACATCTAAAGAGTAGCCATTGATTGTTGAGAAGACATGTGCTCCACGGATGTCAAGTCCTAAATCTGAAAGCAAGGAAGAAAACTACAGAAAATGACATAAGTTAGAAGGATGCAACCATAAAAAACATCTTCCAATACGTCTTCTGACAATTATATTTAATACCCAAGCTTACTGTATTGAGGTGCCATCGTGTTTAGAGTCTAGACTCTAGACACAAAAAAACATCTGATGGAGAACCATAAAACATGAATGATAGTCAACCACGGGAAATACAATTATAGAAGAACCAACACACTAATAGCATAAAATTAAGCATCCAACTCAAACTTAATCACTAAGAGAGAAGTAGCAACTTTCGTAATTTCTTTTTCAGTACAAAGGAATGAACATCCTAATACATGGATAATGTTGTTTGGTAAACAACTCTCCTCCTCTACTTCTTCAAAACTCAAAACTTTCACACTCATTGAATCAAGTAAGCCTTGTTAATACCCTTTTGGAGTTTGATCTACCAGTTCTTTAATAATGCAAACAAAACTACATAGTTTTACAGACACAATCATATAACAAAAGTCTAGTGGTACATTACTCTGAAGTGGCTAGAGCTGAATGCAATACATCTTCTAGATAGTTCTCCGCAGCAGCATATTGCCTTCTCTTGTCCTCAATTGCTAAAGCATCCAAAGCTTTATCCTGCACAAATACATATCTCATAAACCTCCCAATCTTTCTAGGACCTAAATAAAATTTGACCAATTAACCAAAGTAGAAAACTACCGGATGCTCAGAGTATCATGAACAGACTTTTGTCTTCTCTAATTCCTTTCTGTGTTCGGCCAATTCAACCAGCACCCTGTGGCTAATCTTTGGGGTGTAGTCCATGCAACCAAGTTCTGTAAATCACATTCAAACCACCCCCACCCCCCCCCCCCCCCCGGCCCTTCTCCCCACAACAAACCCAGAACTGTAATGAAAAAATTTAATCCTTAAATTTAATTAGACAAAATCATGAAATTTTTCTAAAGCCTAATTTTATTATATCACAAATTCAAAACAGATTTTAACATGCAATACAGCTATAAGATAAGAATCCTAGACTAACCTGGATGGTGGCCATCGCCGGAAAAACTCGAATCCAATGTTGATGTGAAATTCAACATGGAAGGGTGAAGAAGAGGAATTTCAACTGGAAAGATCTGGAGCACAGTGGCTACTTGGTGAGGAGAAGTCGCTCCAGAAGGTTTTCAAATGGAGTTCAGTGATGGGGAACTCTGAGTATCATTGGCTTCTGATGATTGGTGAAGGGGAGGAAATTGAGAGCGAGGGAGGGCTAATTCGAAAGGGACAGAAATCCCCAACACTCAAAAGCTAAAAAAACCCAGAAATCCCTAAAAATCCCACAAATTCAAAACCACAAAAATCCAATCTAAAAGATCCAATCACCAAGATCGTTTAACATGAATCACAACCATCCGAACACAAACTGTAGTTCGTAACTATTGTACAGAGTAGAACTCTTACCTGCAGATCCACCGCGTCCTTGCGACTGCCAATACTAATCACTCACAAACAATCGGATCGGAATCGAAACGAAATAGATAGAGAGATCGACAAGGGCAAACACAGACGGAAAGAGAGAGGAGAAAAGAAGAGGAAAGGGAAAATGAAAGATGCTGAACACGAAAAGTGAAAATGAAAGGTAAAGCAAGCAACCCAGTCGAAAGAGAGAACCCAGCGATGATTAAAGTGTGGATCAAATGGGCAAAACCGACTTTTGACTGTAGAGAAGTGAAAACAGCACGGCAAGCAGAGAAGAAATCAGGGGCATTTCCATCCTATCACCATTGATGAACAGTTCCAGACCCAACTGAGTTCTAGTATATACTAGCAAAAAACCCGCGCGATGCCGCAGGTTTACAACCTAGTTCCACATAATTACAACAATGTTAATAATTTTATTCCAATTATACGCATGTGTACCGTATCCCTCTACAATACCCCACCACCACCAAGGGGGGTTCATGATTCGTTGTGACGCATGCTTTAAATTCAGGAACTTTTATTCCTTTTTTGTTCTTTAATTATTAAATTTATAATCTTTGAGCGATACATATCTTATATTAAGAAGACATCATACAATAACAATGAATGTTTTACACTGTGCAAGTGGAGCAGCTTTCATTTGCCAATTTCTCATGCGATAATGCAAGCTCCATTGCTGAATTAAAAAAGAGTAGATAAAATTGAACCCGAAAGGCAAAAGCCTTCTCTAACAAATAGATACATATAAACAGTCATTTGTGATATAGATATGGGTGTACCTGGAAGAATAGAGATGCACTGAGTCAGAGAAAGCAAAGAGAGTAGAATTTTGGAGGAATAATGGACGATGACGAACTGCGCGGCCAGAGCTGTTGGTGGCAGTGATTCTGCATCGAAAGACAGTTAGAACAAAGTATTCAATAAATCTTACAGAACTGTAATAATTCAGTCATGAGCTTCAGATCATTGGCATTTCAATTATAAGGATTCATAATTTCAAATTTTAAGATAGAATTAACGGTTTACAAAATTAGAGACAGCTGATGGCATAGCGTACTGGCTTCAAGTATGCTAAAGTTAGACATAATCTTCCGTATGTAGAGGTGTTTTCTTTTCTCAACCCTCTGCACAGTAACTCACCAGAGTGAGATTCTAAAGCAACAAAAACCCAAGAAAACATGCTCTTGGTTCTGACTCGCTCGCACAAACACACACACCACTTATGTATTATACTTCCATATACCCCCACTACAGTATATTCACCAGACTCAAATCAAATCTAGGGTTTAAGAAACCCTAACAAAACAATTCAAGAACAAATACTAAGACCAAATTTAGCTACTTATACACAAAATCTGCACTAATCACATATAAAATTATTCCTAAAAAAAATTATATAACTCAAGCATGAAGTAAAAAACACAAAAATTGGCACCTTCGGCTCACTGCGCTGTTCCCCAATTCTGGGTTTTATTCAACCACCGAAACCCTAAAAAAAAAAAAAAAAAAAAAAAACCAAAGAAATCAATGAAATTCATGCACCAATTGAACTGAAGCTTCAGGCGAAAATTGAAGTGATGCAAATACTACAAAAGGAGAATTATTTAACAGAAATTTTGAAAAAGTATATTAAACCCTAAACCCTAAACCGCTATGTACAAATCAAACAAAAAATCTTGACTTTCCTAGAAAATTTCACTTCTTTCTTTGATTGATTGATTACCCGCTTTCACTCACTCCAATCCTCTAAGAACCCATCACTGTGGAGCTGGTCGCCGGATTTGGGCGAACTGGTGGAGAAGCAATTTGCAGAGTTGGCGGTGGTTTTGTTTGATTGAAAGAGGAGGAAGGCTATCGAAAATGGAGCACTGAAGCAGGAAGAAAAGAGGTCGAAGAAAGAGAGCCAGCATCTTTCCCTGGAAAACCGATAGCCACGCACGCGCAACACACATGACCAAGGGCAAAATGGTCAATTCACTACACAATCCCACCAAATTCAGAAAACACTGAAGAAAATGAGGGGTAAATCCATCCGCACACACTGCATAAATAGTACCCAAAAATGGATTTTAGTATTACTAGTTTAAGTCCGCGCATTGCTGCAGGTTTTAAAAGTTTATAAAATATGTATAAAGTTCTATTACAATAGTAGAAAATAATAGTAGGCAATAGAAGCAAAGAGAGCTAGGAGCATAACAAAGCTTCAGTAATGCATATTTGAATGAGAAAAAAAAAAAAAAAAGATGTTAAAAGAAATAAGATAAAAATTGGTAGAATGATAAATTAAAAGAGCAAGTCGAAAGGTGTATACAAATGATTTCATCAAATGCAAAAGAAATGACTGCTAACTACTAAGACATGCAACTAACACAAAAACAGTTACTCTTGAGCTTACAATTATGATTGTTGTTTGACTGAGATCATTCAGCTCAATGTCCTCCCTTCATCTGTTTCTTACGCTTTCTCTCTTGATCTCTCAAACCTGAAACGAATAATAATAGCAATACAAACACAGTCAAACATAGCCACAGAAGCCAAACACCAACAACCTCACATCCTCCATCCAAAAAACACACATAAAGAAAAAAGAAGAAGAACGTACGTGTTTTATCCTCTTCTCTTTTCCTCCTAAAGATACTTACAATGGATATCATTGACAATGATAATATATTATCGTCTCTTTGGTCAAATGTAATATAATATTGTCAATTGGTAGTTAGTTCTATAACATTGCTTTTGCAAAAACAAATAAAGAATGTTGTAGAAAGATGGATCAGATATATTTGGTTTGGTGTCTCTATGTAATATAGAGATATAATTTGCTGATTTGTTTCAGCTTCCATGAATTGGACAAATAATCATCACTTCCATCTTTTCTCTTCAGATGAATCGACTGTTATCAATTTGTAGATAAAGATTTTCTTCTTTTTATTTACTGTAAATACATGGCCAATTACTTGATTGTTCACTAAGGAATTTATGGACATCTAAAAGTATAAATAGAGAAGCTCCCACCAAAGATATACTTTCTCTACATGTTTTAACCAAGCCAAAAAACATCTTGGAGGTAGGGGAATTGTTAAATCTAACCAATAAGTAATGAAAGTGATTTATGTATATATTTAACAATTTATGTATTGCCAAGGTGTTCGTTGGCTCGATTAAGGCATGTAGAGAGGGTATATCTCTAGTGGGGACATCAAGATTGATACTCTTGGATGTCCAACTGAACCGATCAATGATCAGCTAAGTAATTGGTCAAGTATTTAGACCAAACAAAAGGAAGATAGTTGTTATCTACATTAGTAACAGGCGATTCCCCTGAAGAGAAACATTAGTAAACATTGAATTTAAATGTAAAATATTAGCAAAAGAAAATTAATAATCTGAATTGTTTTGGCATACTATTGAATCGTATGATTGTAGTTTAGGATATAGGGTAGGCAAGGACGAAGTCAACATCTTAAATAAGTGCAAGCACTCATACCTTAATTCAATTTCAAGCTTAACTTTCTTCTTGAAAATTGTTAAGCTACAAAAATAAAATTAGATTTATGAATAAGAAGCTATGAGTAAGAAGCTTAACAACCGCTAGGAGCAAGAAAAAAATGCAAGATGGATTGGTACAAAATGCTACAAACAATAAGCAAATTCATGTCCATTTTAATATGAATATAGCAGCAACATTACCTGCCATTCTAGTCAGACTGAAACCTATGAAAAGGATGAACAATAGGTAAACTATCAAATCAGTCAATATCGTCTTGTTTCCCAAGCATAATCCCATAAATGCCTTCCTTTGTTTCAGGCCAATCGTTTCTTCGGCAAACATCCAAGAAATGAAAAAAAAAAGGAAAAAACAAATAATACATTTATATACCTTATGGTTACAAAAATGATCTGAAAAACAAACGCATCAAACGTGCAAAACTCACCTGGAAATGCCGGATTAGATGGGTTTCAACTGAGTTTGAAACGAATCTAAAATAAGCACAAAATTTCTGAAATAAAAAACCAAAGCACATGAGATACTAACAAAAGCCTGAGATACTAACAAAAGCCATAAAAAAAAACATGGAATCAAAATCTTGTGAGGCAACAAACATGCAGAACTCACTCGGAAAATCCAGAAAAAAATTCCATTCTAAATGTTGGAAAAAGGGAATGATAATGT
This sequence comes from Pyrus communis, assembly GCF_963583255.1. Classification (NCBI taxonomy): domain Eukaryota; kingdom Viridiplantae; phylum Streptophyta; class Magnoliopsida; order Rosales; family Rosaceae; genus Pyrus; species Pyrus communis. Next base: position 6,695,655 of record NC_084810.1, read on the forward strand.
TACATTTGACTGGATTCGTAATGGCGTTGTAAGGGAAGTTGGTATCATGAGACATCATTTGACAATTTTTTTGAAGAAAATGGGCCCATGCAATCATTAATTCACAGTTTTAAAAGTGAAATAGTTTACAACATTTGAAAGCTTGAAAATAAAAATGAATTGATCTAAGTTGAATAAACAGGAATCAACATTCACAGATAGGAAAAGGTTTGAGTTTTTAGTTGCTAGTCTAGCTATAGTAACCAAGACTACAACTCCTATTCAAAGGTCAATTCTTTTTCCAATAGAAAACTGTATGTTAAGACAAATTTATTCAAGTAGAATGAAACTAATGAGATTAAAGCCAGATTTTAAAACTATGGTGGAAAATGGATTTGACAGCCAAAAAAATGATGATAGGATAGGTTGGAAACCTTGGTAAAGCAGAAGGGTTTTGAAAGCTGCTGACAAAAGCCACATAAAATGGAGACCAACGTTGAAACAGAAAAAAAGAATTAAATTACATATTCAAATGATAAATCTAATGATATAAACAGAAGATCTAATTTGATTTTATATTAACCATTCTAACCTTCTTTCCGATATGGAGTAAACGTTGTTTTTTGTCTTGTCTTTGCAGTGATTGCACTATTTATCCTGCATTCATAAAAAGCACATAGTGATAATGCCGAGTGGTGATTTCAAAACTATAGTTAAACAACATTATGCAGCTGTTTCAATTGTACCTAATAAATATATAAGGTTTTAAATATGGATTAAGTAAACTAACAGTTTGATTGTAAATTTTGTAAGACATCTTTAAATACTATATTTGCAATATAGTTATTTACATTGTTTTCTCCATTTCCTATCAAGATTTTTAGACCTTCTTTTGATGTCACTCTAGATAATGCAACATATAATTGACCGTGGGTAAAAACAAGTTCAGGAAGATATATGTCACGCCCCGATCCCGACATACGTCTAGGATCGATACGTGACGTCACCAAATACCCATATCTCAACATATCTCGCCTCCGAGATGTGGCAAATCACAACTCAAGAATCGAATCGCATAGTAATTTTTCGTATACTTTATGGCTGCATCTAACCTCCTCGTTAGACTGCCTACGTACCCTCATTAGAGATCAAGTCATTCATAGTTCGTCGTTCACTAATTTAGACATTTATTCTGGTGCATTCTAACAAGCATACATAGCATTCTGTAATCAATTATTAGAACTTGACATGCATGACATTACCAAGCTCAAGCTACAAAACAAACCAACATGCCATTCAAGATTCTCATTCCATCCATCATATAAATTCCATGTTTTCAGCACAATACTTCCATCCACAGCATGTAACATATCAAATAACCAACGAAGCACATAATATTCTTAAGCGACATTGATCAACTAAAATAATCATAATAATAACAACCATAACCAAGGTCATTCCACAATCCTGTCAATCAATCAATTCATGAATCAAAGATACATGATCTTAGCATTTAATTACGTTAATCAAACAATGCAATAACTTATCATTTCAAGAATTTAACCAAGGAACTCTATATAATTTCCTACTTGGATTATGAGCAATAACATGGTAAATCTATTTTATATTCACAAGGTCTATTGTGAGTAATTCTCATTTACTCAAATCTAGGGTTCTAGACTAACCTTATGGGAATGAGCGAGAGCAAGGATTCCGGACCACTTGACGGAACCAAAATATCAAGTGGTTTCTCATAATCTACCCAGATCTATCATATGAAAAATCAGTGCCTACATCATGAGAATGGTGCACCCGCCAAACGGAACTCGGATAAGCTGCGAAGCTCCAGTGAGTGACAATAATACAAGTATGTTATAATCAATAAAAAGAAAGACCATTGATCACAGTTTATAAACCTCAAATATAAGTTCGTAAATATGAAAACATAGTCAAGTCTCTAACAACTTTGAAGGAGTCACCCAGACATCCAACGGCTTTTCCCATTCAAACCACCAAGATTCTCAAAAACCATCGTTCATATGTACGTTAAAAACTAGGGCTAGAGGGACGCAATTCTGCCGAAGCCTACATAAGTAACCAAACAGGAAGTGGCCCTCCATAGCGAATTAACCAAGTAGAGCCACCCCTGAGTAACCATGTAGGTAATGACCCCCATCGCAGATTAACCAAGCAAAGTCACTCCCACAAATTTGTTAGGCAATGATCACCCATCGCGGATTAACTAAGCATGATCACCCCTAAGTATGTATGGCCATAAGGATCGCCCATCGTGGATTAACCAAACACAATCCATAAATAATATGGTCTCCCATTGCGAATTAACCAAGCAGGACCACTAATGACCCCCCATCGCGGATTAACCAAGTAGAGTCACACCTATGAAACTGTTAGGCAATGATCACCCATCACGGATTAACCAAGCATGATCACTCATAAGTATACATGGCCATAAGGATCGCCCGTCGCGGATTAACCAAGTGAGATCCATAAATAATATGGTCCCCCATCACGGATTAACCAAGCAAGACCATCCATGTACCACTACAACATGGTGCAGACTCGGTGTCACCTAACCCCGTGACACTAGGGTAACGGTCCCCTACTAGCCCTCGTATTTCTCAACATTTCAAATGTATATTTATAACACAATTCATAAACATTTCACTATGCACTTCAAATCACCTTTTCACAAATAGTTCCAATCCATGAATCAAATCACATTTAATGAAAATACATCGACGACCAATTATAAAATCACATTTTAACAGAAAACACGTTTATAAAACCAAGTCATACCCACAAAGGATACTAACATAAGAAAACAGGGTAATAATCATATCACATATACTAAAGTCACTCACCAAGACAAGTCCGCAAAGCCTCACTAAGTCTTTAGCAATACTAATTTTAGTAATTTAAATGATTCAATACTTATTGACCAAAAGTCAACTTCTAATCAACGGTGGGGTCCATATCCCTACGTAATTTGATCCGGAAGATCCACACATTAGATTTTGGATTTGTAATCTTCTAAAATCCACATTATGCCTTTAGAACTACATACTAAAATTTCATCACGATCCAACAATCGAATCGTGGATTCATATTTTGATCAAGTAAAATATCATAATGAAATTAGGTTCAAACGATCAAACCACGTCATAAAAATATCAAATAAAAATTCAGGACATCTAATTGAACTTAGAAAGGCATCGTCGGCCCACTGGCCAAAGCGCCACCGCCGGTGGCGATCGGGAGCCTTAACTTGCCGGAAAATTCAACAATTTCCAAAAATTACCAAATTTTATGGGCAAGTATATCTCAATGAGGGGAGCAATTCTCATACCTATGGCCAAGTTCAATTCGACCAGGAAGTGTCTCAATTTCATCCAAACCCGCCGAAGGTCCTAGAAATGGGGGTTCCTCGATTCATCGCCAAAATGAACTCTGACACCTCATCCAATACTTGGGCCTTGCTCTAGGGGTTGAGAGGAGTCTATTGGTAGTGATGATCGACAGTAATCATAGTCGGAATCACCGTAAAATGAGAAAAATCACCGGAAAACCCTCGGCACTTTGTGGCTTCGACCTAGAAAAATGGAAAGGAAAAATGGAAATCTAACACAACAGGGATGAAGGACTTGTCAAGAGCTTTCCATGGATACCAAGATTACCCAAAACGGAAGTCGGATGAAGAAGATATGGCCAGGTCAAAATGGCGGTTCGTAGGTGAAAAATGACCCCTTTTTTGGGTTTCTCATTTCCCCTCCTTACTCCCCCCTTCCCATTGGTCACTCTTCCCTTCCTTTTCTCTCCTGCCACCTGGCAGCATCCAGTCCTCTTTTTTTTTTTTTTTTTTCCTTCCCTCCTGATTCGTTCTCCTTTTCTCTCTTATTTCTAATTGGTCCCTCACTCTCTTATCTCATTGGTCCCTTTCCCACAAGGCCAGAGTTTCAAAATAAATTAGAAATCTATAATTTAGTAACAACTTCAAATGTCCGTAACTATACCGTTCAAAATTCGGACTCTCAAATGGCTTCCGCCTATGTGCTCGTGGTTTCGAGATCTATTCGAAAATGTTACTTGTGATCTTGAAAGATCAACGAATCTTAAAGATTAATTACGAAAATTCAAACCCAATAACTATTCGATTTAATTCCCAAAATTTACAGAATTAAAATTAAGTAATAAAAATAACGTAAACGTGAAATACGAATTTAAATTACGAGATACATAATGAATAGTGAAATTCTGAGGATGGGATTTCACAATATAAGCCAACTTGTTTCAAAGATTATCCTTGACTTTTGTTAATAGTCATTACATAACATGGTTTGATCGAGAATTGGTGTCTTTTAAAAATAAAAGCCCACTTACTTTCAGTTGTTGTAAGAGTGATTCTTGGTATGAAAACTTTGTGACCAATATTGTTTCCAGCATGTATTTTAGCTTCAATAATCCTATCAAATAATTGAGTAACAACTAATCTAGTTCCATTGCACAAACCTAAATATTGATTTAAATTTCGTAATAGCATAATTGGCATTCCTATTTTTAAAATTAAATTATGTGCAGGTAAACCATTGAAATCCAATAATTATATAACAAATCAATTATATAATTATTTATATCTGTAACAGTTGTGTTCATGTGTTACAATAGCACGTTCTCTTAAATAAACAAAATTGTCAAAACAATTTTCAAAATTGGGATAAGTTGCAAGAAAGATTGAATAAATTGGATTTGCAGAAGAATGAATTATCAAATCTTTAGGTATTTCTATCAAAGATGTGTCTTTATCATTTGAATTATTTTCATTATTTATATCATTAATTTTTCCATCATCTATTTGTAAAATCCAATTTGCAAAATCACTGATTTTTTTTTTCTTTTCTTCAATGCTTAATCCACTTCTTGATAATGACACACCCCGACCGAGATCAGGGAGTGCTGGCCGTCACACGGAGGTGACGTAACCATGTGCACGGTGCGGAAGCTAATAAAATAGTAATACAAATAGTACGAATAAATAAAAACTAGCAACATAAAGTAATAAAATCAAGTGCTAGCGTAAGTGAGACACAAGTTCAGAGCGTAAGCCTACAGCAGTCCAAAAGAAAATGATACGACAACAGTACACTCGAAGGTGACCCTACTCTGGTGCTCGTCTGTCAGAAATGCCGGGAAAGCCCTCTGGGAAACCACCGAACCTGCTAGACAACTAGAACCTGGAGGGGCGCAAAACAAAAGCGTGAGTGGGCAAAAACAAAGCTTTTCAAAAACCATTTCAAAAACAAGATTCTAACCCCTCGCCGTAAAACCTGTATACTTCCCAGAAAATGAACATATGTGCGTATGTATATAGATATGCCAATCATGTTCAAGAATATGCCATGTCGAAACCTCAGAATGAAATGCAAGTGCTCAGGTATAAATCATATCAATAACATATAATCTGGCAGCCGGAGTCACCTAACGTGACCTGTACGGCTACATCTAGAGCTCAAATATCAAAATCAATAACTAAACCTGCCCACGAGTCGGAACCACCTAAAGTGGTCTATACGACAGGCCTGGGTGTAATACATATAAACGCTCTAGTGCTACGATCACGTGAAGGCTGTGCGAATAATCGCGGGTCACCTACGGGTCGGAACCACCTAATGTGGTCTGTACGACAGGACTGTGCACCTAACTTGGATCCAAGCTAAGCGTGTGGTGCGGGAGGTGAACATCACGTGAAAGACTGTGCCCTACTCTGGGCGGGAGCACTAACACCGGGGGTGCAGGTTAAGAGCTCTCTAAGCATCTCGAATCGCTACTGAAATATAAACATGAATGACACTTACCTGGCACTTACCTGTGCGTCCACAGCACCCAATATGCACATGTATATGTATGCAACTAATAATGTGGCTAATGGTGCATCAACAACGATAATATAATGCATGACATGAAACAAATAACCCTTTCAATCAATTTCTGGGAAAATAAATGTATATAGGTATATACGGAAAACCAAAAGTCCACTCACTGGTATGTGGAAGGGTCGTAGCCCCCCTGCCTCGAGTGACCACGCTCGTCCTCGGGATACGTATCACCTATATGCGAAACAACTACAAAAACGTCAATTTTAAAGCACATAACCAACCTTTCGTAATAACTTCTCATACATTGCTCAAATTGGGCAAATGAATATACCAACGTGCTCTACTCAACCTCAGGATCACACCCAAATTTTTAGAAAAATTTTCCACCGCCGCACGCGCCGGCCACGTGCAGGCACGTGCCTGGCACGCTGACGGCGTCAACTGACGCCGTAGGGAATATCCCGTCAGTTTTGACAGATTCCGTCAACGGCGTCAGGAATATTCCGTCTCCTTCTCCGGCGAACCTCCGGCGCCGGAAAACTGGAAAATTTTCAAACTTCAATATCTCCTTCCTTTTTCGCCCAAATTTGACAAAATTAGTACCAAATTGAAGCTTGGAACTAGAGGAACACAATTATACTACTTTTAAGGGTTAAAAAAATCACGAAATCTCATCTGTCAAAACAATCCAACTCCGGCCAACTTCGAAACCAGTGATCCTGACGTCCAAATCCTTCAAACGAACCACTCCGAGCCTCCTTGGGACCTCACCAAGCTACCTACGAGCTTCAAATTTCCTAAAACGTGAGAAATCACGTGTGCATGAACAGTGTTCGAAATCGGACGTTATGGTTTCAACGTGAAAACGGTAGTGTTCTTACCTGAAAATGGTACGGTTGGACTCCCACGAGCCTCACGAGCTCGAATATGGCCTTGGTTTCCTCGATATGTGGGTGTTTGATGGGTTTTGGGTGTGTGTCCGTACGTATATGGTGAAAGGGAAGGGAAATGGTGCTCGGGAGGATCACAGGGAAAGGGACAGAAAAGTGTGGAGTATGGGAGTGTGTGTGTGGCTCCAAACATGCCAACCAAACTCACAACAACAATTAAACGTAAAGAAATCGAACTAGGGGCAATTTCGTCTTTTCACACGTACGTTAAAATGTTTCTGGGACGGGCTGTCACAGATAACCTCATATTTTATTTTAAATTAAAATTTTTAAAATGTGATCACAAATAAAAGCTATTTAAAGAAGCATTTATTATATCTTCTTTGCTTCCTCCAGGAATAACATGTAATATTTGTCGAAAATCACCACCTAATAAAAAAGGTTTACCACCAAATGGAATCTTACTTTCTCTGAACCATGTAAATGTGACAAAATATCATAAATCGATTTATCTAATGCTTCAAAACAATATTTATGATTCATAGGTGCTTCATCCCATATAATTAAATCTGTTTTTTCAATTAATGTTGCAAGATGTGTTTTTGTTTTTTTTTTTTTTGGACAAATTGAAGAATCAGTAATAACCAAGGGAATTTTGAATCTATAATGAGTTGTTCTACCACCTGGTAATAACAATGATGCTATTCCTGATGATGCCATTGCTAAAACAATTTTTCTTTCAGATCTAAGTTTAGTTATGATAGCATCCCATAAAAAAGTTTTTCTAGTACCTCCATGACCATAGACGAAAAATAGTCCTTTTTTTCTATTTACAGTATCTATAACACAATCATAAACATGTTTTTGATCTTGATTAAGTTGCGATTTCAAAACTATGTGTTTTTTGGACAATTCTTGACAATCATAATTTAACTCTTCTCTTAAAAGTTTAATTTTGATTTCTAACATTTTTCTTGCATCGGCCATTGGTAAATGATATTTATCTAAAGAAGTTGATGCATTATCTAAAGAACTTGATGCATTATTAAGAAGTAGTTCTAGTTCAAATAATACATAGTTTTTTACATCCTCTGGTACAATCATATCAGGAATTGCAAATTTTTTTCGTAACTTGTACAAAATATCATCATACATGTTTTTCCAATGACTATCAAAAAGAATTTGAGGATTTGCTACATCACAAAACAAAATTATTGTAACAAACTATTGTCTCAATTGAGCAGATGATGCAACATTTACAGCACATGACAAAGCTTTAATCCATTCTTTATCATCACTTAACAATCCCAATGAATTACATGCAGCATGATATGAAGAATGCAAAACACAATCAATAGTTTTTATATCATCAAAACTTAATGCACCATTTTTCAAATTCAAAAGCATTCTCAAATAATATAATTCACCAGATGCAAGATGTACATATGATATTCTACATATTGAACCTTTTTGTTTTCTTGGTTTCCAAATTTTTTTTTCGTGCATCATATACAAATTTTGACAGAAATTGTGTATAAGTCAATGCGTGTGCTTCGTTATAAGTTTTGTTAGCTTCAAACCAACTTGTTAGCATTGTATGTTCAGAAGCATTTTGATTAATAATCGACTGCAGTGATTGATCACCATTGAAAACAATATTTTGCTCTAATGGTAAATGCACCGGTAATCGTTCCACAAAAGGTTCTCTATGGTGTATAGAATATTGAAACAATCTCCAAACAGCTTCATAAGACGATATGTATCTACAACGATTATATGTCACTAGAATATGCTATTGATGCGTTATTCTCTATCAAATTCGATGTCTTTAGCTTCAGTATTTTGGTATCAGAGATAATAAGTGGAATGAAAAACAAGGGATTCTACCATGCAAACCACAGCCAAAACCTTATTGGACATGTAAGTAGCGAGAATAAACTTCTTCATACATATAGACCGATGGATGGCAATTGACCGAGTTTTGACACGTTGTAGTCATGGAAGTTATGGAATGAAGGCCGACCTTTAGAGCTGATTGATACATGTTTAGCAAGCTCATGTACGCTATCAGAAGCATTGTGTGGACACCATGAGGATAGGCCAAACATGGCATCTGTGGTTATAATGTTGGGAAGTGAGATTGTATTGGCTCACCCAAAACACCTGGTTTCTTTATAGAAAGGAACCACATGAAGCAGGTGACCAGTCGTCTTCAACCAACGAAATATCAATTACGCTTTTGGAGCGTCGATAGGGGTCGATTGGTTATAAACAGAGTGGGGAAACTCTATACCTAAGAAATAAAGTTGATTCATCAATTATCTATTTCAAAGAAAATAGTTCCTGGTTTTTATTAGAACCCAGTATACAATTTGCCGAAGAGATGTAGATGCATTTTTAAGGTTTAGGTAATTAAGTAAGGGAATTGTTATTAGCACTCAAAAAATATCATTTGTCATTTCAAACTTTTTATATTTAGAAAGAAAAATACATGAGGAGGAGTGTAAAATGAGATTTTTGAAATGCTAATAACAGATCCCTTAAGTAATACCCTTTAAAAGACAAACCACTAAAGGAGACGGCTCCGTTGCGCCACCCTTTGATGCATAACTTTTCACATTAAACTGACTTTTATTTTTCATTCATATTTTAAAACTAAATATTACAAAAATATTTCATTTCCCTCAGAGCCAATCACAAAAGGATGGAACAGGAGCCGCCGGCGGCGAAAACAAACACCAGTCGAACAAGAACAGACTTTGGAAAAACGAGAGAGATGCTTCATGGAGGGTTGGAATCCTCCAGTCAACGGGTGGATAATAAGACGGAGAAATGCACATATATTTAATGGCCGTGACCTGCGACTTTATGGTAAGATATTAAATGATATGTTTTGACAGATTAGCTTAACATGTTTCAAGGTTCAAAGAGACCTGAATATTATAGTCACCCAGTGATGTGATTAAATTTGTCATCCAATTAGATGGATTGTGATTGAATATGCACGCGATTAAGAGATTTGACTAAAAGATTTAAGCGGTGTTCTTTCTAGAAGCTCGTTGACTAAGAGCTTTTTTTTTTTTTTTTGAGTAAACGATATTATCTACATTAAGAGGTGGAGGAGTATGTTAAGCCTCACAATATACTAGCAATAATATAGTTAAAATTCATCTTTGATGAGAGTTGAACCTAAGATGTCTCACTTACAAGCAAAGAAGAATATCACTAAACCGTAGTACTAAGTGACTTTTAAAATAATAAAACATGTGTTAAAATATTATTTGATCAATTTTTTTTTTTTTAACAAACAATATTGTCTACATTGAAAGACAGAGGATGAACTTAGCCTCATAATAAACTAGTAATAATGTGATTTAAATTCGCCTTTGACGAGAATTGTATCTAAAATCTCTCACTTACAAGTGAAGTAGAATCTCACTAGACCGTAGTACTAAGTGGCAAATGAATTTTGGTTGGTTGCAAGGTTGACTCTTGGTTTTCATGATTTTACTGTAATTAGAACGAATCGTTACAAATTCCTCTCACATATTTATTTCAAAACAAAGAAAAATCATACAACCTAGTGATTAAATCAAGATTTACAGAGTCAACTATTAAAAATTTAAACCATCGTCATTTCAACCATTCATTCTCGCTTTTACTTAAAGTCACTTAATACTACGGTTTAGTAGTATTACTCTACACTTGTAAGTAAAATGTTTTAGGTTTGATTTTCGCTAAAAACGAATTTGAATCACATTATTGTTAGCCTATTGTGAGGCTAAGCCCTCTCCCTTCTTAGTGTATATAATATCGTTTGTCCAAAACAAAAACAAAAAAAACCTTCACCGGCTACATCATCAAAGATTTATAATATTTGGATACTCACTAAATTCTTTCCCTTTTAAATTTGTCAAATAATATTTTAACATATATTTTATTATTTTAAAAATAAAAGACATATTATTTAATTTTTCTTAAACATTAAAAAAAGTAACACTTGATATTTTTTATTAAATCAAATTAACAAATAAATATATAGAGTATATATTAGTGATTACTAAAGTATTATTCTTAAAATGAATAGTCACTTCGTATTATGATCTAGTGATATTTCCTCTTGTAAGTAAGAAGTCTTAAGTTTGATTCTTGTCAAAGATGAATTTAAATTACATTATTGCTAACCCGTGAGATTAAATACATCGTTTGTTTAAAAAAAAAAAAAAAAAAAAAAAGTGGCAGTTATTGCCAATTTGCCAACCGAAACCAACCCCAACCAACTCCTTTTGGATTTCTTCGAATTATCTTCTTAAAATGCGCAAGTGGCAGTTATTACCAATTTGCCAACCCCAACCAACCCCTTTGGAAAAGGGTCGTTTGCGACTTATGACGATGTAATGTAAAACCTTCATCAAAACCAAGACGTTGTGTTTTAGTCCACTTTTCTCATTACAATTTGAAAGCCTCGTCAAAGCTTTCAACTTCCCCCTAGACGTCTTTTTACAGTTAACTGCATTTTGCAATTAAATTTATCAATAATGCTATTTTTACCATAATTTTATACTATATTTCTTTAACATCTGAGATTGCAAATGAGTTGGATAGCTACATCATCTAAATTAATTAGTATTTAATCAAAATGTTAATCAATAATTAATAAAAAGATTGTTAATTAAATGATGATTATGGTATATGAGTAGTCTCATTCTTCCACCTATGATTATTTAAGTATTTTAATTAATAAAAATATTGAAATTAAATGATGTAGCTTGTCCAACTCATCTATCACCTAAGATGGTAAAGAAATGTGGTATAAAATTATGGTAAGAATAACATTACTCTAAATTTATTGAACACACATTGATAATCATATGGTTTGTATCATTATAGTCTTTGGTAGCGTGACCATCATGTACCTGAAACATTTTTAATTAGTAGTCAACACCTATTATATATTTTGATATGTTACATTTGAGACCACGATTTTCTTGAGCAGGAGTAAGATGGATCGAAATATGAACACTACCGATAGGATTTGAGTTGCTCAATTGTGCTCTGGAAGGTAGACAAAGTCTTATTCCGCAAGACACAGAAACCTTGATCTGATTGGGGATCAGACATGTTTCCTATATTCTTGGAGATTCTTACAATCTAGGGATTGGCTTGTGCCGCGTGTAATCAAACTTTTAGGAGGAAACAATATCTAATCCTAGACATCCTCTTGGATTCACCCAGTTTAATATGGATTTCATACCTTAACATGCCTCTCACTCGACTAAGGTAAATACACTCATTTAGGGTTCATATCTGGAAACGCAACTATCACATACATTATTTTCTTGCGTACTACTTGAGTCTCATATTACTTACTAACTTGACCGTCTAAGAGTCTTTAGCCAGTACTTCACCATTGTTTGGTCTTTGACATATAGCCCAATTTGCCCAGCCCCTCTGTCCGTGGCAGTGCACAAATTTAGTTCCAACACTACAATAAAATAAAATTAAGTATACAAACTGAATGTCTGGATCATCTAGTCACAACGATATTCATTATTCAACATCTATTCATTTTTTTACATAAACAAAATATCTAAAATCAAACCTATGACTCTCACTTACAAAGTAAAGAAGAATACCACTAAACTACTGACTATTTAAAATATATTTAGTGAAAATAAATGATTCTAAGTTCAAAGGATCGTATCTATTTTAATTAAATGGACTATTGTTAATATTAGCTAAAAAAAATTGAACTTATATCAAGTTTTCTTAAATACACATGACACTAACATTTTAAGATAATGTACAATCAAATTGTTAAAACAAACACATGTTTAATCTAAAAAACTTAAAAACGACGAGTCTATTTCAAAACGCCTATATGTTTTGACACATTGGCTTAAAATGTTTCGATGTTCAAAGAAGCCTTAATAATATATTCCCTCGGTGAACTTGCTCACTCAAGTTAAAATAAACTGATGTGATTAAATTTGTCATCTAATTAGATGGATTATGATTGAATATGCACCCCATCAAGCGGTGTTTTTTTCCAGAAGCTTGTTGACTAAGAAATTAGACTCTTGGTTTCATAATTTTACTCTATTTACAACTAATCGTTTACATGTCTTAAACAAGATTTTATTTCAAAACAAAGCCAAATCATGTAACTCCTGGTGTGATATAATCAAGATTCATAGAATTAGCGCAAAGTCAACTATTTTAATTATTAATTTAATAATTTAAGGATCGTCTTTGGAACCAACTAAACTATACCTGCTACATGAGATATAGATGATACTAGGGCACTCACTAGTGAGTACTTACATTTTAATTTTGTCTAATGGTATTTTAATTTTAGCACATATTTTATTGTTTAAAAAAAGAGGAAACTTGATACGAATCCAATTTTGTGAGTCATTTTTGAGATAAGTCCAATTATATTTCATGTCAGTTTTTTTCATTTTCATACCAATTTACTCCTAAAATTACTTGTAAGTAATCAATATTATCCCTTGATTTTAGGATTAGTATTTGTGATAAGTTTTACCTATTTGAGGTTTAAAGAATAAAATTCCCTTAATGATAGGATAATTGTTGGAATAAAATTACTTCCTATATATCTCTAAGTCAGGATACGCCTCTTCATTTCTTCTTCATTTATCTATTATTTCTTTTTGGTTTGTTATCTAAAACTTTTTTCTTAGTTAGGATTTATCATTTGCCTTGCGAATCTTTTTCTTCTTCATCATTATTCAGTTTTCCTCTTCTCTTCTTAGGCTACCACTATATATGAAATTTGATTCTGTTTGATCAAAGAATGGAGGTTGGTTGGCTTCTTTCATCAAATTGCTGGTTGTATTCAAATTAGTTAATTTCATGGTCAAAATTGGATCTTCATTTGAGTTGTATTTTTACTCAAATTAATTGGTTTCATGGCCGATATTAATCTACCTGTATCACAAGATTTTGTTATATAACCTACCTCTATTATAGGTAGATTATATTTTTCTATTTCTATTATCTATCTCTATCACAGATTGCTTCTATATGTTTTCCTATATTACATAGTAATTTATCTTGCTTATAGGTAGGTAAATTGTGTATTTGTACCTTTCAGTTCGTTTATCTACCTATTGATTAAATATATTTTCTTCGTTTGATATCTTACTTATAGGTATATGTACATTTATGTATTAGTACCTTTTAATTAGGTTGTATATTTTTGCAACTTAATCTGTGATAAAAATATTTTATTTTATTAAAAGGGTAAATAATTGAAACTTTTTTTAAATGTTTAGTGGATTGCAGATGTTTAAATATTCAAAATTCGAAAACAAGGGGTAAAATAGGTTAAAAAAATAGTTAAGTGGACTTAAATCAGAAATTTCAAAAAATTGGACTAAAGGTAATAGTACGTCAATTTTTTGGACCTATATCTTAATGCCCCTTAAAAAAATAATAGACATATTATTTAATTTTTCTTGGGTTTAAAAAAAATAAAAAACATGTGACATTTTTTAATTTGGCCAAATCAAAAAATGAATATATAAAGTACTCACTAATAAGTAATATTATTCCTAAAATTAGTACGTGAAAGTTATTGCCAATTTGCCAACCCAAACCAACCCCTTTTGGGATTTCTTCGATTTACCTTATCAATAGGGTTTGTTGTGATCTGTGAGGATGTAAAGTTAAACCTTGACCAAAACCAAGAGCACTGCCTTCTTCCTCAAGGGTGTGTTTTAGTCCACGTTTCTCGTTGAAAGTTGAAAGTCTGATTAAAGTTTTCAACTTTCCACTAAAATATCCTTTTTATTATTGTATTTTGCAATCAAGTTTATCGACCACATATTGATAATTATATCATTTATACATCTATAGACTATAGCCATCGTAGGATTAAATTATCAATACTATAGGCGACATGTTTGTCTTCTATCGACAATCATATCATCGATACATCTCATCAATACATCTATAACCGTACAATTAAGTTACCAATAATACAAACAACACGTCCGCATCTATAAAAAAATAAAAACAAAACAGTGAAACTCATGATTAAAAAAAGCTCACTTGTTAATATCGGCGGTACATCCGCATTTTCAGTACCAAATCTTTATCGTAAGAAAAAAGGGAAAAACAAAATCTGCCGTCCCAAGTCAATGTCTGATACAGCCAAGTCAACTCCGTTTAGTTCATAGTCTTTGCCCTGCTAATCCTCCATCAAGTACTATCAAAACTTGAACTTTTAAAGCAGTAATCTAGTATTCAATGGAGCTCCTCTGTTTCATGGTTTTCAGTATTTGTTTGCTCTTCCCTGTGAGCCAAACTTCATCAGCTGCTGATACCATCACTGCATCTCAGTCCCTCAGCGATGGCAAATCGTTGGTTTCTTCTCCCGGCGGAATATTCGAGCTTGGTTTTTTCAGTCCAGGCATCTCCAAGTCTCGTTACTTGGGAATCTGGTACAAAAATATCCCAGTCCAAACCGTTATTTGGGTTGCAAATAGGCAGTCTCCAATCAATGGTTCCACTGGCAGTTTGATGATCAACACCACAGGGCATCTCGTCCTTGTCGAGAACAACCAGACAGTTATTTGGTCTGCGAATTCGTCGAAACAAGCCAACAGCCAGAGTCCTGTCCTGCAGCTGTTGGACAATGGCAATCTTGTCCTGAGAGACGAGAGAGATACCAACTCAGGGATCTACTTGTGGCAAAGCTTTGACTACCCTTCTGATACTTTACTGCCGGGAATGAAGCTCGGGTGGGACCTGAAAACCGGACTTAACCGGCGTGTAACAGCATGGAAGAGTCCGGACGACCCTTCTCCGGGGGACTTTATATGGGAGATGGTGCTGCACAACAATCCTGAGCCTGTTATGTGGAAAGGGTCTAATGAGTTCTTGAGAAGCGGTCCATGGAACGGTGTTTTGTTCAGTGGAAGACCCCCTAAGGCGCTTCCGGCTTTGAACTTCACTTTTGTCTCCAATGAGGATGAGGTTTACATGATATTTCAGATGGTGAACGAGTCGTTGCTTGGACGGATGATTATGAACCAAACCATATCATTTCGCCAGCAGTGGATTTGGTCACAGGCAGAACAGAATTGGACACTCTACGGATCGTTTCCAAGAGACCCTTGTGACAGTTATGGCCACTGTGGTGGCAATGGCAATTGTGTTCTTGGTTCATCCCCAATTTGTCAATGTTTGGAGAGGTTTGTTCCTGCGTCGCTTGAGAAGTGGAAATTGAACGATTTTTCAGGAGGTTGCGTGAGAGGAAAACCGTTGAACTGCAAGAATGATGGGTTTGCTAAGTATCACGGGTTGAAATTGCCGGATACTACGCATAGTTGGATAAATAAAAACATGAACCTCGATGAATGCAGGGCCAAATGCTTATCGAATTGTTCTTGTTCGGCTTATACAAACTTGGATGTGAGAGGAGGAGGCAGCGGTTGCGCCATCTGGTTTGGTGATCTTGTTGATATTAAGCAAATCCCGGGTGGTGATGAAGATATATACATCAGGATATCTGCTTCAGAACTAGGTATAAACTCAAGTACAATTTCTCTGTTGTGTGTTTTTTCTTTACTAGTCCAATTTGATCATTAGGGATTTAACGTCCCCTTTAGCTTAATTGTGTAATTTTGTCTGGTGATCAACTACGTATGTTAATAATGTCTCGATTCGTCTACAAAGGAGGGAAAGACGAGAAATGGAAGATAGGAGTGATAGCTGCGTCTGCATTTGCTGTAATTGTTGGGATGCTCTTCGTTGGCTATTGTTACATTCTAAGATTCAGAGGCAAGAAATATCTCAAAGGTAAAACTATCTGCTCTAACCTCCAGTGATGAAAATTCCCAAAAGGTCTTTTTCGATATATAATTATAGAATCATTAGTTTATTATCACTTATTGTTGTTACTTTTTAATGATTATATAAGGTGAGGACATTGAGGAACAGAAGGAAGATGACCTGGAGCTGCCATTGCTCGACTTCACAACAATAGAGAGTGCCACTAATTACTTTTCGATCAACAATAAGCTTGGAGAAGGTGGTTTTGGACCTGTATACAAGGTAATTTTTGGTCTGCTAGCACATGAAACGTAATTTAAGGAAGCACTTGATTCCTGAAGGAGTAACAATCTTTCGGAAAATGTGAATAATCTTCAGGGTAGATTAGTAGAGGGACAGGAAATTGCAGTCAAGAGGCTTTCGAGAAGCTCTGGACAAGGAATAAAGGAGTTCAAAAATGAAGTAATACTGATTGCCAAACTTCAACACCGAAACCTTGTAAAGCTTCTTGGTTGTTGCATTCAGGGAGAGGAGAAATTGCTGATTTATGAATACATGCCCAACAAAAGCTTGGACTACTTCCTTTTCGGTGTGTTCCCTTAAAATTCTGTTTCTTGTTGGACTTTATTTTTAGTTTGATCCCTTGAGATTCTGATAGTTTATGGGACTTCAAATTTACAATTTTCCAGATGAAACACGGAGTAAGTTGTTAGATTGGCCTCAGCGCTTCCAAATTATCTGCGGGATTGCTAGGGGGCTTCTCTATCTTCATCAGGACTCCAGACTGAGGATTATACACAGAGACCTCAAACCAAGTAATGTTTTGCTCGATAGAGATATGAACCCGAAAATCTCAGATTTTGGTCTTGCTAAAACTTTTGGTGGGGATCAAACTGAAGGAAATACAAACAGAGTGGTTGGAACATAGTAAGTATTTTTGACACATTCTTCGCATAATATACATTATGTGTCCTTTTGTTTGCATTTAACATGCTCAATTGTTTCAATGATCACCTCTACAGTGGTTACATGGCTCCTGAATATGCTACCGAAGGGCAGTTCTCTGTAAAATCTGATGTCTTTAGCTTCGGTATTTTACTGCTAGAGATAATCAGCGGAAAGAAAAGTAAAGGATTCTATCATCTGAACCACCGGCTTAACCTTATCGGAAATGTAAGTTACAAAAGTATGTTAAAGCACAATTTCGTTTCATTCTGCATGCTAAAACAATTGATTACTGATTAAAATGCTTAACATGTGTTAGGCATGGAGATTGTGGAAAGAAGGAAGGCCACTAGAACTGATTGATAAAGGGCTTGGGAACTCATGCACTCTATCAGAGGTGCTGCGATGCATCCACGTCAGTCTCTTGTGTGTGCAACAGCAGCCTGAGGACCGGCCAACCATGTCATCTGTCGTTCAGATGCTATGCAGCGAAAGCACCTTGCCTCAGCCTAAAGAACCAGGGTTTGTTCCGGAAAAGGGTTTACTCGACGGAGAGTTTCCCCTAATCAATGAACCGTCATCTAATGGATTAACCATTACACAGCTCGAGGCTCGTTGATCATATAGATCTATGCTGTGTTGTTTTGGCATACATAGTATATAAACCTTAAATCCTCCAGTATCCTAGTTAAACTAGTCCTTTTTTATTGAAAAGTTCTTGTTTGCAGGGGATAAATGTCATTTTCTACCTGCAACAATGTACTCAATATTAAAACAACCAGTGCCATTTTCACTCTACTTGATATCTGGGGTTATAACGACAATCTATCCAGCGAATAAGAAAATCTGTTCAAGTATATATTGAGCATGCATGAACCATTAATTTCAAACAAAGTAGCAGGCCGGTCCTGAGATTTTTGAGGTTCTGGGCGACGCCAAAAAATATGCTCTAACTTCCTGTAAGAAAAATTATTTGTTTTCTCATGTAAAATTTCAAGAAATTATACTTAGAAAAGCTTTTCAAACTCAATAATTTAGAAACACGAAAAAACTAATTTAATTTGTATTGAAAGAAGGAAACTAAAAAAACCCTGCCCATGGATGATGAGTTTTGTTCCCCCTCTATCTGAACTTTTAAATTATTTTCATATAATCGTGAGGTGTTTTTCTTATTTACTAACCTTGTCAATACGGAACTAAAAAAAATATTCATATTTTGGAGTCTTTAATTGATATAAGCAATGAATGAGCACCAAATTAAACCTAGTAAAGGCATACATATATTAATTTATATATTAAGGGCTAATGCTAGGGAGACCAACTTGTTAAGTCAAATTTTGTAAACCATATGGTGTGATTGTTGATGATTGGATTATTACTTAAGTGTTGATTAATATGCTTATTTTCTATTAGTGACACATTATATGAGTTGCAAATTTAGTCTAACAATTTGGTCTACCTAGCATTACTCTTTGTTGAAGGTTAGACTTGAATTGGAATGAATGTCAAAAAGTTGCAACTCACATAGCTACTAGTTAGTAGTTATAATCGAACAGAAGGTAAAAAAGAATTAACAACCAAACAAAAATTTGTAAAAATTGGAAAGAAAAAAACACACATAGCATTTTGAACGCAAGACCTCCACAATAATTTTAAATAGCAAAAACCAATACTTATGGTTAAACTTCTTGGGCATTTGACCAAATTTTGTAAGCTTATACCCTTATGGAAAGAAATTCATAAAAATTGGAAAGTAAAATGATATGATTTTGAACCCAGACCTTCTCTTTATTGAGGAGAAACCATCCCTTCTTGTTAAACTTCTTTCAAATTAACCAAATTTTATAAATTTATGTTCTTACGAAAATGTAAATGGATCTACCGTCTTAATGTTTTTTGTGCCTCCAATTTTTTAAGGTCCGGGACCATCACCATGTTCGCATTGGGCCAGGGCCGGCTCTGCAAAGTAGCCTACATAACTCAGAACGCAATGAAGGAACGAAGGAAGACGACTAAAACCGATTCATGAAGGGCTCGGGAATTCCTGCACTCTATACGACTACTGTATTATGCATCCATATGATTTTTTGTGCGCCTTTCCTGAGGACAAGCCAAGATTGTCCCATGTAGCACATGTATGCGGTACGAAGAAAGTTCAAATTTTCACCAAAAAATCAATTGATAATATATGAAATAACCTTACTAAACACGACATGTTTGTTCTAGTAAAATGATTTATTCAACGAAGATTGTCTTTACTTAACAAGGCTCGTTAAGGATCATTCGGTTTTATCATCAATTTGATGCAGTGTTGTTTATCACATATTATACAAGTCCAACCGCAAAAACAAACTTTCAAATAAAAATAAACTATATTATGTTAATTACCAAACGTATCAGTCATCCAACAACCATCTTCTGCGTCTGCCTCTCCTTTTTTTTTTTCGAACTATAAATTCTCTGTTCTTTTGAAATGTTGGATATCCCATACTTTTTAGCTGTTAGATTTGTGGATAGAAATATAATAATAATTTGTTCAGAATATCAAATTCTCAATCAGACCCCACACCCTCTAGAACAAGTGAATATTTCACCACTGTGGGCGCACACGAAGTCAACAATCCTGTGGGTGGAGCTCAATTGCAGTATACAATATTGTATTTATTGTAACTTGGAAGTATGTATGTGCATCAACCCATCTCAGACGGCATCTGCAACTTGAAGCAATGGAAAATCAAATGTTTTTTCATTCATTTTTGTTGGAATTTATTTGTCCTTCTCCTTCAAAACCCTCACTTGCAGCCGATGCTATTAGTTAAAAATCCCAACCCCTCCGAGTGGTTACGATTCACAAACCCCGATTTTTATAGCTCAAACTTCTTCCATCACTTGAAACTATTATCGTTACATCAACGATAGACTGCGAAGGTATAAATAATGTTGTGAACAAAACAAACAGCAACCTAGCTATATTTGTGGTAATTAATTAAGCAGAAAACAAGCATGACACACGGAAGTTTTGTTCCCAACCTACCAGTTTCATACAAGTCAAAGATAAGATTAAAAAGGCTTGCTGCAGTTGATAATTTGAGAGAAGACCATATACCAACAACTGTGAAGATATGACACATATAGTTAAATAAGACCAGTCATATAGTTAAATAAGACCTTTGTGCTTGTGTTTTCTCTCTTCAGTCTTCTGGAAGGCCGAAAGTGTGGACTGCTACCCTCTGTTGACTAGTATGCACATCATCTTTATAAAAACAAGGGCAACCGTTGATCTTTACCATTGACGCACTCATGCAGCCAAGGGATGTGTCCATTAGTAGATGAAGAAGGAGGCAACAAAAAAATAAATAAAACTAGTTTTGACTTGTCTCATGGAGCAAGATTTTTCCGAATTTCGCACAATTATTTGTCGCATGAATTGGAATGGAATACTGAACAACAACGTCCTTTTCATTCTGATTGTATCTTTAATTTGAAGGATACGATTACCATTAGGCAGAGAGCTCAAAAACAAAAAGAATTCAATGAAGTGTTTTGGTTTTTTGCTAGTTTGCATCTATCTAGAACTCGTGTGAGATGCGCTTAGCCCGAGTTTCACGTGTATGTGATACTTGAGTGCAATTTTTACACAGAGATTGTTCATGTGTTGAGACCCTCTGCATGGACTCGTATGTCTACATTATTGTCGGTGCACATGAGCATGCTTTTACCATTTTCGTTGATGATGGTATTTTATAATCTTGAAGATTTGGAATATCATTTTTATAGAAAATGCTTATGCTTCTCATACTTTTTACTTAGTATGATTTTAGAAATGATACGGGTTTTGAAGCGAGGAGTTAGTATGATACGAAAAGAAAAGAATTTTAGAAAATAATTATTTTTGCCCACTCACATTTTCTGTTTTTCACCCCCATGAGTTAGTAGCTATACTCTGGAGGCGACGAGAAATCACTGGCAGTTATGACATCCACTCTTATTCTAATTTTGTTTTCAAACGTTAATTTATTCGTAATTTTTTTTTAACACATTACTTTCATGTTATGGATTTGTCACCTTCAAGTGGATATCAGTATCCACATGAATATTGGAGTCGGAGTGCATTTAGCCCAATATTCTCATAAACTAAAACCTAATTATATCCATAGTGTCGTTCCCAATTATAAGACACACGGACGACCTAAACCTAAATCTCATGGCCTTTTTAGTTGTCCACCTCTTATTCCTTCTCTCCTGTTTCTCCTCCTTGTCCTCTCCCCCACTTTTCTTCCTTCCCCAATTCATCTTGGCCAACGTTGAACAAGCTCTCCCAGAACAACAGACAAGTATGGATTCATAAAGTTACAAATGCCACAAACAATGCCGTTGAAGCTGCAAAGAGGGCCGGAGGCATCACAAAAGAATGGAAGAGGTGCCGCTTCATAAGGCGGCCAAACAAACACTAGTCGAGCAAGAACAAAGCTTTAAGAGAGAGATATTGCTTGATGAAAATTTGGCCGGGTACAATCCTCCAGTCAACGGGTGGATAATAGGACGTAGAAATGCCCATGTATCTGATGGTTGCTAAAGCATGGTGTAGATTTGCCACTTTAAATTATATGTTTTACACATTGGATTAAAATGTTTCTACGTTCCAAGAAAACCTTAATATTATAGTCATCTAATTAGATGTCTTATGACTCCCTCAAAAATGAAATTTTCTATGATCTCTCTATCACTTCACACTTTAATGTCAATTCGCGTGTGTTGACATTATAAACATTGTTGAAATCCCACATCGGCTAGAGAAGTAAAGAAATAAGAGTTTAAATATCTTAATTACACTCCAACTAATACCAAGACCTTTTGTGATCAAGCCCCACACCTGACAGATTGTGCATGTGGTAATTACCAAGTTAGGAGTAATATATGTGTTGTTGGAAATGGGTTGTATGACTCGTTTCTCTGATAATTTTACATGGTATCAGAGCCAAGGAGTGGGCCGGTATGTATTACCACATGATGGGTGGGTCCCCTTAGCCTCGCGCGATAATGGTGGGTCCCTTGGCCCCGCGTGTAGGGTGAGTCCTCTTGGCTCTACGTGGTTGCCGATGTGTGGATCTCTCACGTGTGACCCACTAATAGGATCTCATATGAGGGGGCGTGTTGAAATCCCACATCGACTAGAGAAATAAAGAAACAAGAGTTTAAATATCATAATCTCACTCCAACTAATACTGAGGTTTTTTGTGATAAAACCTCACACCTGACGGATTATGCAGGTGATAATTATCAAGTTAGAGATAATATTGGTTTTTTTGGAAGTGGGCCGTATGGCCCGTCTTTCTGATAAGTTTACAAACATTGTGTCAAAAACAAGAAGTGGCAACAAAAAGGCAAACCCATTTATAACATTTCTCTTATTTATATGCACGCCACTAAGAGGTTTTTTTTTTTTTTTTTTTTCCTAGAAGATTGTTGACTAAGAAAGGAAAACAAAGAAGCACCCATCGCCATTGTCAATTCAATATCCATTATGCGCTTGATCGGAAAAAAAGTCATTTGACTCTTGGTTTTCCTAAATTTTATTCTATTCAGGACGAATGGTCTACAAAGACAAATAAAGTTGAATTAAAATAAAATTGAATTAAGAATTGTTTCAGAACAAGGACAAATCGTACAAATCGTGCAGTGAGTAAATCAAGATTTACACTCGATAAAGAAATCAACTATTAATAATTTAACAATTGTCCTTTCATTGGACCAAAAAAAATAAAATAAAATAAAATAAATAAAATTGTCCTTTCAACCAACTAAACTTCACTGCTCTACGAGGCCACCCCCAACCCTAGGCTATGGGCTAAACTTCATCCCAAAATTTCCCCCAAACTCAATCCAACTCAAGGAAAAAATTTGAACTAAATGCTAAATGGGGAATTGAGGTCAGATTTAACCCAAAATTTAGCCCAAAAGTTGGTGTGGGCTCCATCGAAGGGATTGTTTTTCAGCATTTGGGCGCCAAACGCAGCCCACGATGACGCGTAAAACACCTAATGTGCGAGGCTTCCGACCACCAGTGACGCACCCAAGTGGGGCCTGTCGACCACGTTCCGCATGAGCCCCAACGGCTCCTTCCATCCACTGGTTGTGATATCAGGCCGTTGGTTAATATAACGACCTAGATTCAAATTTCTTTTTTGTTTAGTTTTTATATTTATATATTATTAAATTCAATGGCTGATCGAATATAATCAAATTTAACAGTAAAATAAAAGATCTAACAGCCCAAATTTAAATCCAATGGCTAAAATAATTTAAAAAAAATATTTAACTCAAAATTCACCAAAAAACTCTGTAAATACCTATGTATTTGTTCAAACATCCACACAAAACTCAATTTTCTCCTACAATATCTATGTAAGACTCTTGCCTATGCGAAAATAATTTCTTCTTTGCACTATCGGGATGAGAAAAACTTTTGACAAAGGTAGACCAACTAGGATAAATATCATCAGTTAGGTAGTAACCTAGCTCATACCTATTACCATTTATCTTGTACCTAAATTCTGGTGCCCATCCATTCACAGCATTATCGAACAGAGGAGAAGACCAAAGAACGTTGATATCGTTGTTTGATCCAGGAGCGCCGAAGAATGCATGCCAAATCCACGGGTCGTAAGATGCCACAGCCTCGAGCACGATGGTTGGTTTGTTATGACGGCCCTTGAATTGCACTCCCAATGCATACAATCGAGACTTCCTATCATGCCAAGGAAGCCTCTTTTGTCTGCCTTGCGTAGTAGCCTCTTCAAGTCTTTACGATTTGGCTTGCGAAGGTATGTGGCTTCATATATGGCTTGAATTGCCTGACATAAGCACTTCAGTTTCTCAATAGTAGTACTCTCCGCAATTCGGCAATACTCGTTAGTTAAGTCTGCAGAGCACCCATTAGCTAGCATTCGAAATGCAAATGTGAACTTCTGATGAGGTGATAGACTTTGATGGTCGACGACATCTATCTTCCTTGCAAAGTAATGGTCATGATTGACAATTGCGTTCAAGATGCTTTCAAAAAGCTCTCTCCTCATTCGAAACAGCCTCCGAAAATCATGAGCAGGAAATCTCGGACGCTCAATGAAATAATCTTTCATCATTCGGTCATGACACTCTTCTCTATCATGTTGCACAAATGAACGCCCCATGACAGAACCATGATGGCTAGATTTGCCATGGTGCTCATATTGCATAAGCGAGTTTACAAGTTCAGCTTCGACATTCATCAATTCTGCATCCTCAATGTCAAGCCTTACTTGGTATTGTGCCATCTGCATTGCGCGCTACGCCTTCTTCTATCACCCATTGATAAGATATTGAGGATTTTTTGGAAACAAAAACTATTTGAAAGTTGAAAGATTGGTGAATATAAAGGATGATTGAAGGTTGAAAGATTGTGTGATCAACTAATATTGGTCCTGTGTTTATATAGAGGATGATTGATGAACGTTGAAAGTTTGGTGTTGAACGGTTGGTAAAAGTTGAAAGTTTGGTGAAAGTTGAAGACTTGCTTTGTGGAAAAGTTAGTGATTTTTCAATATTTATCGGAATTTAAATATTTTTAAATTAAAATGTTCATAAAATTAATTTACAATAGTCTACATATATATATATATATATATATATATTCTTAAATTTAATTTAAGAAAAAAATTAGCTTAAGTTCATTCTTTAATAATCTCTGGCTAAAATTTTAGGCCAGAAAGGTTGGAGCAGAAAAGATGTTTCTAGGCTAAAAGCTAAATTTTTCGAGCTAAAAAATTTGGCTTTTAGCCCAAGGGTTGGATATGGTCTGAGAGATAGATAAAACGTCGTTATTCACTTTTTCATTGTCAATGAAGTATATGTTTTATTGTTATAAAATATATGTTATTTAATTTTTTTGAACTATTCAAAATATAAAAATATATGACATTTTTTATTGAATTAAATCAAAAAGTGAGTACATAAATTTTTTTAATGAGTATCTAAATATTATCTTAAAATAAACTAGCATATGGGCACACACAAAGTGTGTGAGAAATTTTTTTGTTTGTTTTTGAAATAGAAGGAGAGAGGAAGAGAGTGATAGAGAATGTGAGAGTGAGAAGTTTTTTTTTATTTTTTATTTTTTTAATTATTTTTTTAAATTAAAGATATGTTAGGATTACATGTAGATGAGGCTTTGAAAAAAAAATAGTAAAATTTGGTTGTGTGAAATTACATTTCTACCTCATATGTCTTATTCATGTTATGTTTTAATTAGAGGGTTAAACTAGTAATTTCATAGGATTTTGGTTGACAATGAGTGTTTTATTAATTAGTAGAGGTACGTGGCAGTTATTGCCAATTTGCCAACCCAAACAAACCACTGTTGGGATGTCTTCGAATTACTTTATTAATAGAAGAGCATTTTTGCTCACTACCATAACTTATGGTGTATGTTTATTATTGACCTAATTATTTATCATGTGTTTTTTCAACAAACTATGGTTAACTTTCACATTAAATGTTATTTTTTTTTTAATTTTGAAAAAAATTAACCAAAATTAAGTGAAATGACACATAACAAATGATTAAGTATGTGATGAGCATACCTCAAGGTTTAGGGTGGAGAGCAAAATACGGGTTGTTTGCGACTTGTGAGGATGTAAACTAACTCATTGACCAAAATCAGGAGGACGGCTTTCTTCCTCAACCACTATTTTTTAGCAAACGATTTTATCTACATTAAGGGAGAGCTGATAGACTTAGCATCACAATGGGCTAGCAATAATGTGGTTCAAATTCGCCTTTAGCGAGAATTGAACCTAAGGCCTCTCACTTACAAATGAAGATGAATGCCACTAGACCATAATACTAAGCGGCTTCCTCAACCACTTTTAGTCTACGTTTCTCATTGCAATTTGAAAGCCTCATCAAAATTTTCAACTTCCCACAAAAATAGTTTAATTATAATGTTGTTAACTGCATTTTGCAGCTAAATTTATCGACCGCATGTTGACAATCATATAGTTTATATCTATAGGTTTTTTAGCGCCATCATGTACCTAAAACATTTTTAATTAGTAGTCAACATCCATTATATATTTTGATATGCTACATGTAGGATCATTATTTTTCAGGGCTAAACTAAGACAGATCGAAATACATATACCTCAAAAGTTCAATTATGGACTCAATAGTTCTAATCAGATTGAGTTGCTCAAACGGATCAAGAATGACTCCACATCTCATTGTGCTCCGGAAAGGTAGGTGAAGTCCGCCAACTTTGCTAAGATTGACCATTCTTGTTTAGCAAGACACATAAACCTGATCTAATTTGGGATCAGATGAGTTTCCTATATTCTTGGAGATACCTACAATTCAGGGATTGGCGTGCGCCGCAAGTAATCACGCTCGAAAGAGGGGAAAAAATATCTAATCCTAGATATCCTCTTGGATGCTCTTGGTTTAATATAGATTTCATATCTAAAAGGTCTCTCTCGACTAGTATAAATACCCTCATATGGATTCATCCATGGTAATGCATCTATCACATACATTATTCTCTTATATACTGCTTGAGTCTCATATTGCTTACTAACTTAACCGTTGGAGAGCCTTTGGCCCACTGGTACCTTAAGTTAATCGTGGTTGTTTGCTCTTTTACATTATAGGTAGTTGGATTTGCCTAGCTCCTGTACAAATTTAGTTTTAACACTATAGTAAAATAAAATTAAGTAAACAAACTAATTGTCTGGATCATCTAGTCACGATGATATTCATTACTCAACATCTATTTCTTTTTTTACATAAAGAAAAAATCTTACATGACCGATAAAAATGTTTTTATCTCAGTATTTTTACATAAAAGTGGCAAGTCCTCCATCTTGATTAACCAACACTAATCAAAACGTACCAACTCTTACCATATCAAATACTAACAAAGAGATAACTCTTGCATCTTCATTAACCAAAAAATACCAATCCTTCCCATATCAACTGTAATCTAATTATATAATTGAAAACAGAACAAATTTAAACCAACTATTGAACGATAACAAATATATAATTAGAGCCAGTGCACAAAGAATAAAAACATGTGACCTTAAAAGACGACCAAAACCAACGCACCAAACTAATAGCTTGAATAAAAAATGTAGTACTAGAATCTCATCAGTAACATCGACCTTGGTACGGAAAGAGGACATTTAAAACTTATAGTACGTTTATTGATAGGAAGAATGGGCCGTTGAAAAATACACTTCATGAAGGAAATTAACATAATTAATATCCTTAAATTTAAATCCTTTTTATTTTGAGCCTCAATTTTCATCTTGAATTAAAACTCTAAGACATTAGTTAGCAAGAATTTAGAAGCGCTCATTTCTTTCGCGTGGAGGAGCTGGACACCAAAGTCTTCTTTGTTAAACGTTATGGCAAGTCATGTAATTTAAGTACATTAAAATGGATTAATTAAAATATGGGCATTTAGGTTTGGGTCAAAAAATTCAACACACTATTAGGTTAAGTTCATTATTACCTTTTTTTCACTTTTATTTGTTACTCATTTTACATTTTTAAAAATTATGAGAGATAGTTAAAATATTCTATTTTCATGCATCCTTATGTTTGTATTTTTGAATTCTGAATAGGGAAATTTTATTTAAACCCAAATAATCTTACTTTATACTCAACTTAAATTTTAAATGTGAATGGTCTTTTTTATCTTATTGTATAATTACTATTAAGTACAAGATAAATAAATAATAAAATTAAAAATTATTAATAACCCACACCTAATAGTCAAATATTTGTCATCACGGAACCTTTTGTGAATTCGGGTTCATTAAGCACTATGAGACGATTAAGAATACAATATGACCTTTTTTTTTGGGAATCCAGGTATCCAATTTTCCTCTTCCACCTCCGCCAGATGGTGATGCCTTGGATAAAGAAGAGCGTCGCATGAAGAGTCTTTAGGCACTTGACAAAGATGGAACACTGACACCTCTAGGGAGGGCCATGGCTCTTTACCCTATGATTCCTCGTCACCCTAGGATGCTCACTGTTATTCAAGTCTTGATTAAGAAGAAGAGTTTCAGAGCTAATTTAGTACTAGCATGCGTAGTTGCAGCTGCTGCTGCTTTGAGTTTGTCAAATCCTTTTGCTGGACAGTTTGAAGATAGCCATAAAAAAAAAGCCATGAGTTAAATGAGGACGGGAACATTATAGTTATACACAAGCTAGAGAAGTTGGGGAGGAATAAACTAAAAGAACAGTGAAAATGTTCCGTGAAAATTTTTCTAATCCTAGCAGTGATACTCTATTTCTCACTTTTGCTTTGTAGTGCTATGAACTTGCAGAGATCCTAGTGGAATTGGAATTTATCAAAAGCAACTTTGTAGGGAAAAGAATATATGCTTTGATTTTGGGTTTCTATTTTAAATGGGTGTAGAAACAAATTTGCATATTGAATTGGATTTGTTAGGGTAATTTAGGTAGTAAATTTGGGTTTAAAGAGATATTGATAGTTTAATTACAAATAATTAGGGTGCAAAGAGTAAGTTGGGTGTGGAAAAAAGTTATATGGGTTCAAATAAAATTTCCCTTCTGAATATATGAAATTGGTTTATTTTTACGGTGATTTTGTATAAAATCAATAAAAAGTTACAATATTATCAATATATCAACAATATTTATGTTAATTATAAATAGGTCACTCATGTAATGTAATACTTAAATACATTTAAGATAAATAAAAATTACAAAATCTTCCATTACAGCTGGCATCCACTTCAACTAACACCATTTTCTCATATTTTTCTATTTTGGAATAGGTCAATACGGATCCAGGTTTTCTGATTCTGGTTTTATTGGATTCAGACGCTGTGTTACAGTGTATGTTTCTTGGTTATGTTCTTTCCATTATCACATGCCTCTTACGCTTCGCAACTTATGCGACTTTGAATTTTTGTATTCGGATTCAAACACTGCATTGTCCGTTTATTTGTTCTGTTTTTACATTTAGATTCAGAAACTGCAATGCAGTGTTTACTTTATTGTTCTTTTTTTTTTTTAATTTTTTTTTTTTTAACATTTTGATTCAGACACTGCAATGTAATGTTCTTTCATAGTTCTGTTTTTTACATTTCGATTCAGACACTACAATACATTATTTGTTTCCTGGTTTCACTTTTTTACATTCTGATTCAGACATTTTGTTGCAGACATAGACTCTTTCGCTTCTTCTTCCTGCATCAAAGAGAGTGAGAGAGCCTCGATTTCTCCCTCTCATTAGATTCAAATTTCACACAATGGATAATTGGGGTTGCGAATTCTGCTAAATTCCTATAAAATCCAATCTTACGGTGGCAGGGCCTTCGCAAATGTTGGATTAGACCTCGATTTCTCCCTTTCCGTCCTCCGAGCCTCATCGTTGTAGGTCAGAATTCGAAACCCTCAGCCTTCCTTGTATTGCGTTAGGGTCTTGTTTGTTTTTTGTTATTCAATTCGTGTGCATATGTAATTTTGGTATTGGCTAAATTTGATTTCTTGATTCAAAGGATGAAACCCAACTTGTAAGAATGTCATTAATTACTTCCACTTCAAAACAATAATCACAATTTAATGGTTAGATTTTGGCCATATAGAAAAATACATGGTAGTCCACCCAAGACACCCACTTCCATCCATTCAATTGAATTGTTTGTAATTTGAATTTTTGGTTTGTAAGAATTAAGAAAGGAGGCCGGAGGAGATAAGGAATAACAAAAAGTGAAGAAAGAAGGGTATAATAATTATTTCAAATTAGCTTAAATTCATATGGCATTGCCTGCATTGATTATATAACTAATATTAAAGATTTTATTGACCTTTGGCTAAATATCCTTTATTTTAATCTACCAAATATCTTCTAACAAAAACTAATATATTAACATACATGTCATTTAAGGGAAGGGATGCCCATTTTTTTTGTTTTCAATTTAAAACCATTTAGCCATTTAATTGTTACGATGAAATTTCAATGTTTCTTAGAACATAATGTGGGGCCAGAAATAATCCCAAAAGTCCAGAAGATGACTTGTGGACTGTTTCTCAAGAAAGACAAGATTGCCCTCATTAAATGGGCAAGGTTCTGAAATACTCTCAAGCACAACTCAACGTCTATGAAGATGCAAGCAACTGACCTCAAGGCTTCCTTGCTCGTGGCATGGAGAAGTCAAAGACATTAAATATATGATTAATCACTAAATCCTATCTTTAAACATTCCCAATCGAAGATCAATTTCATTAAGTAAGGAATCCCTATCACAATCAATCATAGATGCTTCCATCTTTATCCCAAGATATTATCTGCTAGTTAATACCTTGAGAATATTCTTTCCTTATTCATCAAACGGATGACACACCTTGGCTAATAGGATGTCACCATGTGTACGGTGAAACCCTAACCCTATGACCAATCAACTCCTCCTATAAATACCTCAATTAGAGATCCAATGGCCAAATCCCATCCCCCCCCCCCACCCCATGGGCGCGTGAGGATTTGGTCTTTGATCAAATGTGTTAATTGTTTTGTAGGTACAAATTCGTCAAGACTGAATACAACAAATTTTTGCCATCACAAATTTGTGCTTTCGAAATTTTTTCTTATGTTGAACTTCTCACACACAGTGCCATTGAATTTTTTTAGAAAAGCTCATTGGCCAATCCATGGAGAAAGGATACAATGGTAGGAACTTGTGAAATTGCAACGATCGAAACATCCAACCTTCAAGAATTTAACTGGAGAATAGAGGCGAAGACGTAGCCCTACATCAACGATCCTCGAGGCTTAACGCGGTGGTAAGAGAAGCCTTACCGTCGTGGAGCAACACCATTACCACGACCATTGCCCAGCAGCCCAGGTTGTCGTTGCTTCTATAACCCATGGGCAGGAGGCCCATTTTTTCAGGCCATAGATCCAAGGCAGAAGGCCCAATCTATAGCAGTAGCTGCTGCCAACCAGGTAGCCTATGAGGCCTATGAGGGGCAGACGTCAACTCAACATGCAGCGAGCGGCTAGGCAATCTACGAGCCTGAAGCCCAGCTCGCTGCAAAAGCAGCCTCAATCCTAATATGGGGCAGACGCCAACCCACCCCGCAGGCAACTAGGCTTGTTAGCCCGCATTGCAACCCACTTCGTTACCCAAACCGATCCAAAGTCAGTTCAGCTGACCTGAATTCTGGCTACCAGACCAGTAAATGAACCGAGGATATTTTCACCCTATTTTTTTGCATTTCCAGCTCACTACACTTCCACTACTCATAGAGATGCCCATCATCCAAGCTCTTCCACCCAAAATGGCGATCAACACCTATCTTGGCAGGTCGCAGACTTAACCAGCACCCTCTCGCAGCAGATAATTATGGTGAACCAATCTTTGGAGCACATTGAAATGCATCGTGCCCTTGACAAAGTGTCTAGAAATAAGACAATTGCAAAATATCGTGACTCTTTTTTGCAACGTCCTAACAAGAAACCATTCAACCCGCCACGAACCAAGCATTCTGACAGCGTACACTCTCAGCTTGAACCTCGGGAAAAGGTCTTCTCCCCTATAATGAGCAGAATCGTTCACTCCTAACTCAGGCCACAAGTCGGTGTGCATTCGTGGTTGGGCCCATACTCTGACTAGCTCTCTGGACATTCCAGGCAAACTGTCCACTCGCAGCTAAAAGTTCATCATACCATGCAACGGAGTAGGCAGCATGACAGACAGAGGAAAACATGAAAGAAGTCCAGCTCGAGTTCAACTAGAGGCCTAGGCCAAACGTTATCGTGAACATCTCGCTCACCTACCAGAGACAAACCACATGCATAACAGTAGCGGCACAAATGAGGAAGACAAGCAGAAAAGAAAAACATACCAGCATGTCAACACCAGAAACAACCTAATGCTTTAGTGCCCTAACAAAGGCAAATCCAAGATGAAGTACAAAAACTCGTAGCAGAGCAACTGAGCGAATTTTAGTGCATCAGACCACTGACAAAGCATTTTGAAATGATATAACCTGTATGACCAACTTACTTTTCATCGACATGATCGAGTAAACAGAACCACCCTACATACACTGGCAGATACAAACATTACTTATGTTCCAACTAACACAACAACTCATCCCAATTGTGCACGCGGGGCAGACAAGTACCAGAATGACACACTAGCCCAACTTGCAGGAGAATTCCTCTAAGCACCAACGATCGGGGGCCAGTTTCGTTCTCATCATCCCAGACAGTTCAACACTAAAGCAACACATCGCCAGTAGTAGAGCAGCACTGACTTAGTGTCCCAATTCCTCTTGCTACGCATAACTTGGCTCAAGTCGGCCCCCACTCCACCGCTCACAGCCATGCTAACCTGGTTTACAGTTACACTCATGCTGACCTTGCACTATGGCTCCTAACTGTTCTGACTTACGCTCCACGACTCCCTATCACACCGACCAGGCCCGTGACACTTTAAGCTTAAAAGCATTCAACGACGAAGTAGAACACGAGGTTTTAACCAGCTGCCCCTATTAGCAAAAAACTTAGCAGTGAAAAAGCTTGTAATTTATTCAGATTCTCAGCTGATCACCAATTAAGCCTCAAGAAAGCACACGATGAAACATCAAAAAATGGTGCAATACTTAGAGAAGGTTTAGAAGCAGCTTACTGCACTTCTCACTACATCCTTATGCAGATTCCACAAGCAGTTCGAAGTCTCAAGCAAATCACTGGACAAGACCTTACAGGTTAATGATTATTTTAGTTGTCCAGTAGTCTAGCTTTCCTCAGCTGCACTCATAACAAATTCTATGTCTCTAATGCGAGAAGGTAAACGAATCCCCCAACATTCATCTAGTATGCTCTTCCATGTTCTCCATTATAAGACGGTAACCAATCTCCTGACACTCATATGGACATGCTCTTCCATGTTCTCTAATGTAACATGATAAACTAATTCCTCGACACCCATCTGGGTATGTTTTCCCATGTGAGAAGATAAACTAATTTCCTAACATTTATGTAGGTCTACTATTCAGTGTGAGATGATAAACTAATTCCACGACACCCATCTGGATTTGTTGTCTACTCCAATAGTGTAAACTAATCCCTTAGACACCCATTTTACACAACTACACACTTTTGATGTGATTAATTAATGACTTTCATGTCCCAAAGATCTTTATCATGTTGTGATGTAACCCACGTAACTTAAAGGATCGAAGATTCAAGGACCAGCGAAGCAGCACAAATGGTAGCAGCTAACAATAGGCTTAATAGCTCGACGCCTCAAGAAGCCAAAGTTCACGGTCATAGTGGTTCTGTAGGATTGTCAGCTTGTTTCAAAGCAGCATGCCCAACCGACCTTCTATAGCTAAAATTTTTGCAAGACGTTTCAAGCAAGCAAAGTTTTAAGAAAAAACAAAGATGGAGTAAAATAAAGAGAGCAGTTTAATAAATTTCTAGCAAATTGATAAACTTGCACGAAGGTCACCAAAATCCGACAAAAGCTAAAAAATCAGGCTACTCATTAGCATCTTGGATAACCTTAGCTCTCCAGCAACCACCTCACCTTTAGCAGGCCATCTCGCCTCTACCAAGCCATCATGCCTTTAGCATCCACTTCATCTTCAGCAGCTCCGATCTTGGCATCTTTATCCTCAACTGCACCATTTACGGCATCTAAGAAATCAAACTCGAGTAGTTCCCTTCTTTTTGGCAAACATCACAAACGTGGTAATAGCAAAATAAGCAGGCTTTGACACCTCTTCGGTGTTCAAAATGTGCCCTAAAGCCAATCATATAATGATACTTTACGAACATTTCACATGTTATACTAATCTAGTTTAATATAAGGGCAAAGATTACTGTTTAGAGTTGTCTCATATAAATGTTATATGCTTAAGTAATAAGTCCAGGGAATATGTAACTAGGAGAATGTGATCTAAAGAAATTAGATTCATGATACCATTCTCTCTTGTACACATATTCTAAATGTTCCTGATCATAGGATTGCCAATTGTGCATTGATGGACCGTTATCAGTACGTGTTATGCCTTCTCTCAAGCAGAGTGATTGGTCTCGAGTCGTTGTTTTGACTAACACCAAGACAAGCATGTAGGTGCTCAATAAAGAATGAGTCCACTGAACACGAACAACAAGGAGTTCTCATACTCATGTCACATGAGAACTCAAGGTTGTGATAATGTATAGTAGTCTTTTGACCTAAGACATCATAGTTGTCTTGCGGTTAAGTCCTTTATCTTTGATGTGTCAAAGGCACTCCATTAGAGGGTGTCTACAACATTGTTGAGGTTAAGCCGGTTAACTATAAAGGCAGGTGAATGCACAACAAGGGATCTCTAACCTTCAAACTATTAAGGGATAATACTTTATGATATGATTAAGAATCTCTAGCTAGAGTATGAAAGAGATTTAGGAAGTCATTCCAGATCACATTCAAGGTAATCATATAAGTAAGAGGATCATATTGGATAGTAGACATGAATAAACTATCAAACCAAACAATGTGGTCAAGAGTATTATATTATAGAAATACAGTATTGCATTTGTAATCCCAAATTGAATAAACTTTTTTTGATTAGCTTAGGTAGCTTAGGTAGCCATAACATACTGCTAGGTATCACTCATGGCTCATGGAAGCCCTGAAGATGTATAATCACTAAAAAAGGATAATTGAGGTAAGTTTTAATTCACAATCAATTAGTAAGAGTTCTAATCACCCACTGCCTCGCTAAAAGGAACCTAATAGATCACACACCATGTAAGGTAATGATTGAAGGAAATAACGAATATGAGTAAGGATAATTAAATAGTTTAATTGTATCTGGCAATGATTAATTAAAAGTTAATTAATCAAGAACGAAAGGTTCATTTTAGGCCTTAACTTAGTTTCGGGTTACGGGACTCAAAAGGGTTTTGGTCCACAAGAAACATAAGGTTTAAATTGTGTGACAACTAAAAAAAAAAAAAAGGGTAATCTACCCACTAATAATAGGGAGGCCGGCCTTGCTTAGAGAATGCGTGATTTTGGACTTATTACAATTTTGTCATTCCATTGAAGGTAGGTATAAAAGTATCTTGATAGCATTTTCTTTATTTAGAGGTTTCTTTGAGGAAAGATGAGAGAAAACAAGCTATCTCTTTCTCTGTTGAGAGGCTGGCCACCATGGGAGACATTGCTAGCATTTTGTTTTTCCATGGTCACTCATCTTCTTCCTTCACCATAATTGGTGTCAGAACTTAGAGGTCTCCAACTTTGGAGACTTTTGGAAAATCCATTCACTCATCCTTCTCCAAGAAATCATAGAGCAAAGAAGCAAGGAATGAAGGCCTGCTCTCTTAGGTGATTAGCCTTTGCTCATGCAAAAAGGATTCATCAAAGGCATAATATTTATCGACTCCCCTTGTTCTTGAGTTGAGTTTTGGTTCACCACAACTACTAGGCTTTGAATTTCATGGTTTAAGTTTTATTTTAAAGTGCATAGAAACATGCTTCTGCCATTTAATCGTTAAATGCATGTATTATGTTGCTTAATGAACCTAGTTTCTCACTTTTTGTTTTTCTTTGTTTGGCAGCCGAATCCACTTTCCCAAGTGCTAACCTTTCCTCCCCACTTCTCATAGCGGCAAGCCTTTTAGAAACCGATGCAAACTTAGCCACAATTAGTTACTGCACTCTATCTTTGGACCTAAATGTTTGAAACGGCTAGATAATAAGCTTTCCAAAAGCACCGAAACTCCCACAATTAGTAGAATAAGTCTTTGACTTTTTCTTAATTGAAGGTCCAACAAGCGACAAACCTACTAGCATGGCCCCGCGCCTTTTTCGCGGCCCTAGTTGTGCCGACTTCTACTCCCTAGCTCCTAACCGCTTTAGCCTTGGCCCTGACCTAACATGCATTTGGCCCACGGTAGCACTACCTAATATAAAATAGGGGAATAAAAAATTCAATTTTTTCTTACCTTGGTGCGACACCGAGAAGAAAAACAACAACGACAATCAACTTTTCGCAAGGGCAAGCAAAGAAGAAAACTAGAGGAGGGGTTTATAATATCCTCTAGTCTTTTCTCTCTTTCTTGTTGGGATAAAGTTGTTCCCCAAATTTATTTAGCCCTTTGCTTAAGACATGCTTAAAAAATATTTGGTGCAATTGCTTTCCTTTTCATAAGAAGGCTCTATTTCCAAGTCAAAGTGGAAGGTCTACATCAAATTGAGAAATAACTCTTTGTACACCTAAGCTGCTTGGGATTTCTACCCCTATTCAAGGTTCTAAAAAACGCTAAGCGCTAGTCGAGCTGCGGACTAGGGTAGCGCCTAGGCAGACTAGGCAGATTTAAGTAAATCTATTATATTCGTGTAAATAAGTGTATGTTTATACCTAAAAAATATATATAATTACATCATAAATTACAAAATAAAATGACATATATTTTAGGGTAAATTACATAAAACCACTTCAACTATGGGTCGAACTACAATCTCATACCTCATCTTACGAATTTGTCACAATGTTTCCCCTTTTTCCTGGTCTGATCTCTCTCATTTCTCTCTCCTACTTTCTCACATCCAATCTCTCCCCTTCTCTCTCACATCTCTCTCTCACATCCAATCTCTCTCATCTTTCTCACACACATCCTCCAAATTTCTTCCTTCATTCTTCATCTTCATCCTCTAGATTTCACAACCCATTTTGTCCGTTTCCAAGACATAGAAATCGGCAGAGAGAAACAAATTCACCACTATCCTCCTCTTTCTCTAAAAAAATTTCATCCTTATCCTCCAAATTTTGTCACTCATTCTCTCTCCCCCCAAAAAAAAAAAAAAAAATTGGACCAAAAAAACCCAGATTTTTTTTTTTTTTTTTTGCAGTGGGTTTGTCAGGCCTGGGGACATCGAATCTGGGGATCTGGAAGAGAAGAAGTAGAAGGCCGGGATGTGGGGGTCGAAGTAGAGATAGAAGATGTCGTCGGCGAGGCAACGAGGATGACGACGATGAGGGGATAAAGTCGGGATCTTGTGCTAGCCTGGGAGTTGGGGGGGGGGGCGGCGGGATTTGAGATTTTAGATTGGGGAAGATGGATGAGGGTGATGGGTTTATCGGGGGTGGGTTCAGCGGCAGGAATTTGGTGGAGGAGGAGGAGGAGAGGGAGGAGTTCCATAGGAGGGAGGTGGAGATGTCCGAGATCGGATCAGGAAAAAAGGGAGAAATGGAGATAATTATAAGGGTGGGTCCCACATGTTTTTAAATAAAAATATTAAAATAATTTATCTTTAATTTATTAATATTTTTATGCACTTAGCTAGGGAATGGGCTTCGCCTCAAGCCATATCAGCATTTAACAAAAAAATTAACAGACAAACTGATAGAGGTATGACATTGCAACAAATTCGTAAGATGAGGTATGACATTGTAATTTTTAAAACATGAGGTATGATTTTGTAGTTCGACCCATAGTTGAGGTAGTTTTATGTAATTTACCCTATATATTATGAAGTATTGAAACGTAGTGAAAACACGAGGAACAAACGTATAATGTGTGTTCATTTAAGTATTCAGCAAGTCTCTTACAATTTATTAAAAAAAATAAAATAATGCAAAATGAAAGTTATCTATTTTCTATCTAAGTGAGTCATAACCTAGGCGGGTTTGGCCGGGCAACTTAACAGGTCTAGGCACCCTTTCTAAATTTTTAAAGACCAAGGCATTAATCAGGGCAGTGGCCAACTACCTAGTGCCTAGGAGGCGCTAGGTTGGGATTTTTAGAACAATACTCCTACTGCCTTTTTTTGCTCATAGCCCAGCAGGTGTGGGGACATTTTTGTAGCAAAAAATAATCCCAAAAATTCAAAAGACAACATGTGGATTTTTTCTCAAGAAAAACAAGATTGCACTCATTAAATGGGTAGGGCTCTCAAACACTCTCAAGAGCAGCTTAGCATCCCTGAAGGTCTGAATAGCTAACTACGACTGCTTAAGGCTCCCATGCTCATGGCATAGAAAAGTCAACTAAATCCTATCTTTAATACATTCCTAATTGGAGATCAATTTCATCAAGTACGGAATATCTACCACAGTCAATCACGGATGCTTCCTTCATTATCCCAAGATATTATCTCCTAATTAATATCTTGAGAATATTCTTTCCTCATTCATCCAACAGACACAACTTGACCAATAAGATGCCATATATGGGGTAAAACCCTAACCCCATGGCTGACCACCTTCTCCTACAAATACCTTCATCTCCACCAAATTATGCTAAACTTTTTGCTACGCATACAAGCCCTAAACACTCACTCTTCTTAGAGATACTGACTTAGGCATCATAGATCCATTGGCTAAACCACCCCCTTCCTCGTGGGTGCGTGGGGCTTTGGCCTTTGATCAAATGTGTTAATTGTTTTGCAGGTACAAATTCGTTAAAACTGAAGACGACAGATTTTTACCACCACACATAGTATTCGTCAATTTTTTGAACTCAATTAAATGTCTCAAATATTCCTGATTTGGATAATATTTTGTAAGGATGATTTATGAGGTGCAACTTAAAAAATAGACAGTTTAGATCGTTGACTTTCGATGTGGTGTGTGCCTTACAACCAATTCTCATTTTTTTTTAAAGTTAGGGATCCCTTTCCTTAAAGAATATGTACTAACATAAACCCACCCGCATATCATACGACTTAATTCAATGAACAAATACATGAATGGTTACCTATAAGAGAGATATGAAACATAACTAAAAGGTACATAAATAAAATATAACTACAAGCAGAACTCATTAATATGTGATACAATTTGAATATAAAAAAAATCTTTTATATATGTAGATAAATACAATTAATTTGTGATATTCGAATGAAGTTTAGAGGAGGAAGAAAAATAAGAAATAGCATTTTGATTGGCCGCGAGCTGCTATTTTATCTGGCATGGCGTATTTGCGACCTTGTCAGATATTGAATTATGTTTTGACAAATTGGCTTACAATGTTTCGAGTTTCAAAGAAACATTAAGATTATATTCACCCAGTGAACTTGCTCACTCAAGGTAAAATAAATTGATGTTATTAAATTTGTCATTAGATGGACTTTGATCAAATATGCACGCCATTTACTGGTGTAATTTCTAAATTTCTAGAAGCTTGTTGGCTGAGAGATTTGACGCTATCTACAAGTTTTGTTGCAAATGTTTTAGCTTACTTTGGTCTCTTCTTCTCGAATCTTTATTTTTGGGATTTCTGTTACCTAATGTTGGAGAGATTTTTTAGTGTAACTGGAACACAGGATAGTACATCACGTGTTACTATATCAATGGTGGAATATGTGTGCTAAAATGTTAATAACTTAAAAAATATAATTTCCCACCACTTATATAAAAACATGTGGTGTACCGCTTATCTTCTCGTCACAATGAAAATTTTCTACTAATGTTGCTCGTCCTGCTTTTAATTTTGATTGTATTAGAAAACGGTTATACTAGAAGTTTCGTGTTTTAATGAATTTCTATGCATATAGAGAAGGAAAAAAAAAAAAAGAATAAAAAAAAAAAAAAAGAAGGTTCTGAAAGACGATATGCTCTAGTTGGGCGATGAGTTGGGTTCTAGGGTCTAGCAGCTAGGCAGACGTCTAAGAAGATCTAGACACTTTTTTTTTAATTTTAATGCTTAAAAATTAATCATGACGGTAACTAGCTAATATAATTACAATGTTTTTAATACATGCTTTATTGACTTCAAGTTTTGGCCCAAAACTGTTTTCGACTTGTGAGGATGTAAATTAAGACTGCTTTCTTCCTCAAAGCTGTGTTTTAGTCCACGTTTCTCATTCCAATTTGAAAGCCTCATCAAAGTTTCCAACTTCCCACTAAAATATTCTTTTTACACTGCAGTTAAATGCACTAGTCAAGTTTACCCATTACATATAAATAATTATATAAAAGTAATGTTAGGTAAATTAATTTTTAAGATTAAGTTTACAAATTTATTAAATATATCATGATAAAAAATAAGTACGTTAATCAACATTTAATAATAATTTAATAATATTAAGCTGCATTTTCAAAAAAATGCAATTAAACTCATTATAGAAAAACTCTCAATTAAGAACGCGTTTACTAATCCGCAATCAAATGATATATACATCCGCATTTTCAATACCAAATCTTCATCGTAAGAAAAGAGGAAAAAACAAAAGCTGTGATCCTAATTCAATGTCTGATACGGCCAAGTGAACTGCCTTTAATTCAAAGTATTTGCCCTCCTAATCCTCCATCAAATACCATCAATACTTGAACTTTTAAGCAGTAATCTATTATTCAATGGAGCTCCTCTGTT
Source organism: Pyrus communis (assembly GCF_963583255.1). Taxonomy (NCBI): domain Eukaryota; kingdom Viridiplantae; phylum Streptophyta; class Magnoliopsida; order Rosales; family Rosaceae; genus Pyrus; species Pyrus communis. The sequence goes on from NC_084810.1 coordinate 6,736,553, forward strand.
TCATGGTTTTCAGCATGTGTTTGCTCTTCTCTCTGAGCCAAACTTCATCAGCTGCTGATACCATCACTGTATCTCAGTCCCTCAGCGATGGCAAGTCGTTGGTTTCATCTCCCGGCGGAATTTTCGAGCTTGGTTTTTTCAGTCCAGGCATTTCCAAGTCTCGTTACTTGGGAATCTGGTACAAAAATATCCCAGTCCAAACCGTTGTTTGGGTTGCAAATAGGCAGTCTCCAATCAATGGTTCCACCGGGAGTTTGACGATCAACGCCACAGGGCATCTTGTCCTTCTCGAGAACAACCAGACAGTTATTTGGTCTGCGAATTCGTCAAAACAAGCCAACAGCCAGAGTCCTGTCCTGCAGCTTTTGGACAATGGCAATCTTGTCCTGAGAGACGAGAGAGATGCTAACTCAGGGATCTACTTGTGGCAAAGCTTTGACTACCCTTCTGATACTTTACTGCCGGGAATGAAGCTCGGGTGGGACTTGAAAACCGGACTTAACCGGCGTGTAACAGCATGGAAGAGTCCGGACGACCCTTCTCCAGGGGACTTTATATGGGAGATGGTGCTGCACAACTATCCTGAGCCTGTTATGTGGAAAGGGTCTAAAGAGTTCTTGAGAAGCGGTCCATGGAACGGTGTTTTGTTCAGTGGAAGACCCCCCAAGGCGCTTCCGGCTTTGAACTTCACTTTTGTTTCCAATGAGGATGAGGTTTACATGATATTTCAGATGGTGAACGAGTCGTTGCTTGGACGGATGTTGATGAACCAAACCATATCATTTCGCCAGCAGTGGATTGGTCACAGGTAGACCAGAATTGGACACTCTACGGATCGTTTCCGAGAGACCCTTGTGACAGTTATGGCCTATGTGGCGGCAATGGCAATTGTGTTCTTGGGTCATCGCCAATTTGTCAATGTTTGGAGAGGTTCGTTCCTGCGTCGCTAGAGGAGTGGAAATTGAGCGATTTTTCACAAGGTTGCGTGAGGAGAAAACCGTTGAGCTGCAAGAACGATGGGTTTGCTAAGTATTACGGGTTGAAATTGCCGGATACTACGCACAGTTGGATAAATAAAAGTGTGAACCTCGATGAATGCAGGGCGAAATGCTTATCGAACTGTTCCTGTGCGGCTTATACCCACTTGGATGTGAGAGGAGGAGGCAGCGGTTGCGCAATCTGGTTTGGTGATCTTGTTGATATTAAGCAAATTCCCGGTGGTGATCAGGATATGTACATCAGGATATCTGCTTCAGAACTAGGTATAAACTCAAGTACAATTCGTCTATTGTGTTTTTTTCTTTACTAGTCCAATTTGATCAGTAGGAACTTAACGTCCCCTTCTGCTTAAATGTATAATTTTGTCTGGTGTTCAACTATGTATATTCTAATGTCTCGATTAATCTACAAAGGAGGGAAAGACGAGAAATGGAAGATAGGAGTGATAGCTGCATCCGCATTTGCTGTAATTGTTGGGATGCTCTTAGTTGGCTATTGTTACATTCTACGATTCAGAGGCAAGAAAGATGTCAAAGGTAGTGATACAAATTTCTGAAAGAATTTTTTTTTATATTATATATAGAATCACTAGATTATTATCACTTATTGTTGTTACTTTTTGATGATTATATAAGATGAGGAGATTGAAGAACGCAAGGAAGATGACCTGGAGCTGCCATTGTTCGACTTGCCAACAATAGAGAGTGCCACTAATTACTTTTCGATAAACAATAAGCTTGGAGAAGGTGGTTTTGGACCTGTATACAAGGTAAGTTTCGGTCTGCTAGCACAGGAAAAGTAATTTAAGGAAGCACTTTGTTCCTCAAGGACGTAACAATTTTTCGGAAAATGTGACTATCTTCAGGGTAGACTAGTAGATGGACAGGAAATCGCAGTCAAGAGGCTTTCGAGAAGTTCTGGACAAGGAATGAAGGAGTTCAAAAATGAAGTAATACTAATTGCCAAACTTCAACACCGAAATCTTGTAAAGCTTCTTGGTTGTTGCATTCAGGGAGAGGAGAAATTGCTGATTTATGAGTACATGCCCAACAAAAGCTTGGACTACTTCCTTTTCGGTATGTTCCCTTAAAATTCTGTTTCTTGTTGGACTTTATTTTATGTTTCATCCCTTGAGGTTCTGATAGTTTATGTCTTGAAATTTACAATTTTCCAGATGCAATACGGAGCAAATTGTTAGATTGGCCTCAGCGCTTCCAAATTATCTGCGGGATTGCTAGGGGGCTTCTCTATCTTCATCAGGACTCCAGACTGAGAATTATACACAGAGACCTCAAACCAAGTAATGTTTTACTCGATAGAGATATGAACCCGAAAATCTCAGATTTTGGTCTTGCTAAAACTTTTGGTGGGGATCAAATTGAGGGAAATACAAACAGAGTGGTTGGAACATAGTAAGTATTTTTGACACATTCTTCACATAATATACATTATTTGTCCTTTTTTTTTTCTAGCATTTAACATGCTCAGTTTGTTTTAATGATCTCGTCTGTAGTGGTTACATGGCACCTGAATATGCTACCGAAGGGCAGTTCTCTGTAAAATCTGATGTCTTTAGCTTCGGTATTTTACTGCTGGAGATAATTAGCGGAAAGAAAAGTAAAGGGTTCTATCATCTGAACCACCGGCTTAATCTCATCGGAAATGTAAGTTACAACAGTGTTAAAGCACAATTTCGTTTCATTCTGCATGTAAAACAATTGGTTACTGATAAAAATGATTCACATCTGTTTTAGGCATGGAGATTGTGGAAAGAAGGAAGGCCACTAGAACTGATTGATAAAGGGCTTGGGAACTCATGCACTCTATCAGAGGTGCTGCGATGCATTCACGTCAGTCTCCTGTGTGTGCAACAGCAACCTGAGGACCGGCCAACCATGTCATCCGTTGTTCAGATGCTATGCAGCGAAAGTGCCTTGCCTCAGCCTAAAGAACCAGGATTTGTTCCGGAAAAGGGTTTACTTGACGGAGTGATCAATCCGTCATGTAATGGATTAACCATTACAGAGCTCGAGGCTCGTTGATCATATAAATCTATTCAGTGTTGTTTATCATACATTATATAGAAACCCTAAATCCTCCAGTATCCTAGTTAAACTAGTCCTTTTTGAAAACTTCTTGTTTGGAGGGGATAAATGCCATTTTCTACCTGCAACAATGTACTGATCAATATTAAAATAACCAGTGCCATTTTCACTCTACTTGGTATCTGGGCCGGGTTATAACGATAATCTCTGCAACGAATAAGCAAATCTGTTCATGTATATAATGAGCATGCAAGAACCGTTAATTTCAGTAACCTAAATAACTCGTGAAGGAACGAAGGAAGACTACTAGAACCCATTCATGATGGGTCGGGAATTCCTGCACTCTACCGAACGAGTACTGTGATATGCATACATATGATTCTTTGTTCGCCTTTCCTGGGGACAAGCCAAGATTGTCACATGTAGCACGTGTATGTTATGTGCAAAAAAAAAATTAAGATTTCACTATAAAAATAGTTGATAATATACGACGTGGTCTTACTCAGCACGGCTCATTTGTTCCAATAAGATGATTTACTCGACAAATATTGTTTCTTATTTAAGAAGGCTCGTTAAAGATCATTTGATTTATCATTAATTCGATGGAGTGTTTATCGCATGTTATATAAGTCCAACCGGAAAAACAAACTTTCAAATTAAAAATTATAAAGTATATTATGTTATGTCAAATTATGAAGCCTACTTCTAATAACAACAATATTGTTTTTAACTCAGTAATTACTATCTGCACAATTTATTAAATGTGAGGTTTTATCAAAAATGCATCAACATTAAATGGAGTGAGTTTAGAATTTTTAAGCTCTTATTTTATGAGAATTACGAACGACGTATGATATTTCAACATGTTAAATACTACACGTTTCAGTCATCGCGAACATTCTTCTCGTCTTCCTCTCTCTCCTCTTTTTTTTCAATCTATAAATTCTATTTTGATTTGAAATGTTGGATACGCCAGCTTTTCTAGCCATAATTTGTTCAGAATGTCAAATACTCTGACTCTACACCCTCTAGTTTCGATTTCTTAGGCCAGGCATTAAGTGAATATTTCATCGCTGTGGGCCCACATGAAGTTAAAAATCGTGTGGATAGAGAGATTTTTTAATGTGATCGGTATATGAGTTGATACACGACGTATCATTATATAAATAGTGTGATTATGTGTGCTAAAAAGTTTATAACTTAAAAAACTTAAGTGAATATTTCACCGCTGTGGGCCCACATGAAGTTAAAAATCGTGTGGATAGAGAGATTTTTTGATGTGATCGGTATATGAGGTGATACACGACGTATCATTATATAAATAGTGTGATTATGTGTGCTAAAAAGTTTATAACTTAAAAAACTAAAATTTATCATTACTTTTATTAAAACACGTGCGTACCATTTATGTTCCTGTCACAATTAAAAAAATTTCATGTGGGTGGGTCAAAAATCGTGTGGAAAAAGATAACCTCTTGGTGCCCCGTTTATCATGAATGAGTGGGACGCAGAAGTCACACACATCATCACAGGGTGAACCCACCGCCTACTAAATCCTAGTTGCAACATTATACTTTCCAATTAGTCCCATTTGATTCGATTGTACGCTTTACTCATATCGAGTTTCAACACAAGAAATTCTTTCTTTCCTATTCTTCACTTGTGTGGGAAATTAGAGACCTCCAAAGCAATATTTGTATTATCAGAAATAGCACAGCTTAAGACAAACGCACTCTGATATTATGGGGATATAATTCGAGCTCATTAAGTTAGAAAAGGATCATCGTCAGATCTTTTTTTTGGGGGATCTTAGAAATTTTGTGATCGCGATCGTTCATCGTACATTATGCGATCAGTTTTTGTTAAGTATTATTTATATTTAATTTTAAATGTTAAATTTTAAAATAATTTCTGATCGCAAAATATACGATAAACTATCATAATCACGAAATTCTTAAGATCTCAAGAAAAAGATTCGACGATGATCATTTTCCTAGTAGTCTGACCCCCCCACCCTCTAGTTTCCATTTATTAAGCCAAGCGATGGTCCTTTTCCCAGTAGTCTGACCCCACACCCTCTAGTTTCCATTTATTAAGCCAAGCAATGATCCTTTTCCCATTAAGTTCTCAGCGGTCTGAGACCCCACACCCTCTAGTTCCCCTGGGAGAAAAAAAGAAGGAAAAGAATCCCACTGCTATTAAGCCAGCCATTAAGTGAATATTTCATCGCTGTGGCCCAGGTGAAATCAGAAATCGTGCGGGTAACGGTCAATTGCAGCATATAATATTTTATTTTATTGTAATTTGTGAATGTGAATACTGATGCATCGGTGGATTGTGTGCTTTCCTATTTTTATACTTTTTTTATTTTTTTTCTATTTATGTGGTCATCATTAAGTTACGTTAATATTTTATATTTTTATTATTTATTATTTTATTATTTTTATAAAAAATTAATATAAAATATTGACGTAACATAACCGTAATCAGACATGGACATGGAAGAATATGAAAATAGAAGCACAGACAATCCACCTCTCCGTATGTATCTACCTAACTCAGAGAGCTTCTGCAACTTGAAAGCAATGGAAAATCATAATGTTTTATCATTCATTTTTGTTGGAATTCATTTGTCCCTCTCCTTCTTCAAACCCTCACTTGCCGCTGATGCCATTACTCAAAAATCCCAACCCCTCATAGATGGCAGCACCTTGATTTCCAAAGACGGCAGCTTTCAATTGGGTTTTTTCAGTCCCCTAGGTTTTGGCTTTTCCCAGAAGCGCTTCTTGGGAATTTGGCACAACAGTTCGGTCCCATCAGTCCCAAATGTTATTTGGGTTGCAAACCAGCACAACCCCATCAATGGTTCGTCTGGTTTTTTGATGATAAACAGCTCGGGCAGTGTTGTCCTTCTAAGACAGGACAACACTGTTGCCTGGTCAATATCTTTGTCCAAACATCCCCGGAATCCGGTCTTGCAGCTCTTGGATTCCGGCAATCTTGTCCTGAGAGAAGCAAAAGATGGAAACCCAAGAAACTACATGTGGCAAAGTTTTGACTATCAGCCTGATAGGAGTCTATTGACATCAACTTCGAGAGATTACTGCGACGATAACCGACGTTGCGGCTCCAATGGACTATGTTATATCACTAAATCACCAGTTTGCAGTTGCTTCCAAGGATACGAGCCGAGAGCACCAGATAAATGGAGCTATGGAGACTTCCAAGAAGGTTGCGCGCGGGCTCAACCCTTGAGCTGCCAAAAGAAACATGGGTTTGTGAAATATAGTGGGGTGAAATTGCCAGATAACACAAATTCCCGGACCAACCAAAGTTCGGGTCTTGCAGAATGTGAGGACAATTGCTTGAGCAATTGTTCTTGTGTGGCTTACGCAGTTAGCTCCAATGCCGCAGGAGGAGGAAGTGGCTGCACCACCTGGTTTGGTGACCTTCTCAACAGCAAAGAGCTTTTGGATGGCGGGGAGGATCTGTACATTCGAACTGCTTCGGAATCAAGTATGCGTGCAACAGATTTTCCTTTTCTCATGAATAATAAACTTAGGTGGATTAAGGGCCTCAATCTTTAGTCGATTGTTGTGTATTGCCTATGAATCCATTGTTTTTCGTGAACTTTTGATTGTTTCCGCGGTTTTGTGTTCTTCCAATGATTGTCATTCTAGCTGTGATTTAACAATGGTTGGTTTTCCCTGTTGGAATGAACTATGAAGAATCAAATTCGCCGAAGACAAAGTTAGCAGTGATACTTGTGTCAGTTGCTTTCGTTGTTGCCGGGACACTCTTGGCTGTTTATTTCATTCACAGAAAGAGAAGAAAGTTCAAAGGCAAGTAGTTCTTCTATCACCACCTTCAAATTTGTAATACTATGGTCATATCGCCTTTTCGGTTTTTCAATTTGGTACTATAAGGTTAGATTTCTCACATTCACTCTGCATCCCAATATCGTAAGCCAGAATACCTTTGATGTATTCTCAATCATTTACCTCAAGTTTCAATGCTTTAGATTGTATTTCCGTAATTGATACCATGTCAAGTCACTGGATTTTGAAGCTGGCATGGTGAAACTAGTACGTACGCCATGAATTACATTCCACGCAATCATTAAAAAGAAGAACTTACCCGGAAATGTTTTGAGGCTTCGAGGCATTTCAAGTCAGATACTGAGGCATCAAGTGCTGCTCCTTAAATTTGTAGTAGTTTGTTGTATAGGTTTAGTTATCTGAGTAATGAGTGGAAGAGTGACCTTATGAATGCATGACTACGGCCTACATGATTCAAAAACAGAAGATTTACGTTGTATAGGTTGTGTTGATATTTTCTTCTCATTCACAAGTTGACGTTCTTTATCTTTTCTCTCTTTATATTAGATAGAATGAGGAACAACAACGAAGGACAAGAAGACAGCCTGGAGCTACCGCTATTTAGTCTCTCCACACTAGTCACGGCCACTGATAACTTTGCATTCAACAGGAAGCTTGGAGAAGGTGGGTTTGGATCCGTGTACAAGGTAAAGTTCCTTTCTGTGAGCAAAATAACTGTAAACATCAATGAAACACTACCTTTTCCTTTCAAAACTTCGCAATCCTTATTCTAATACAAATTTTCAGGGTAGACTAGAAGATGGGCAAGAAATTGCTGTGAAGAGGCTCTCAGAAGTATCGGGGCAAGGATCGAATGAGTTCAAAAATGAGGTATCACTGATCGCTAAACTTCAGCACCGGAATCTTGTAAGGCTTCTCGGTTGTTGCGTTGAAGGAGAAGAGAGATTGTTGATTTATGAATACTTGCCTAACAAAAGCTTGGACCTCTACATTTTCGGTTCGAATCCTTAAAACTTACTATGTAGTGTTGAACTACTTTGTTGCAGTTATTCTTTTCGTTCTAAAACTCTTGAATTTGTTCTTATAAGAGTCAAAATTTGAGTAACATGAATTAAAACTTACCAGATGAAACTCAAAGTGAACCGTTGGAATGGCCGCAACGCTTTCACATTATCTGTGGGATCGGCAGGGGTCTTCTCTATCTGCACCAAGATTCCAGATTGAGGATTATTCATAGAGATCTTAAAGCAAGTAATGTTTTACTTGATAAGGAGATGAACCCAAAAATCTCGGACTTCGGCTTAGCTAGAATGTTCGGAGGAGACCAGACTGAAGGCGTGACAAGAAAAGTGGTCGGAACCTAGTAAGTATGCATACTATCTACTGATTCTTAGTTCTTTGTTTTCTTTCCTATTGCATTACTTCTCTGCGTATCATCTAATAGTTTCTTAATCGATATGTTTTGTTTCTTGCCAATACTTTAGTGGTTACATGGCACCAGAATACGCAATTGATGGTCAATTCTCTGTAAAATCAGACGTGTTTAGCTTTGGAATTTTGTTGATGGAGCTAGTCAGCGGGAAGAGAAGTAGAGGGTTTTATGATCCGGATGACAACCTCAACCTCATTGGATATGTAAGTATGCGCCATCGACTTCCTCATTTACGGGTGTTTGATCTCGTCACTGACAAACTAATCGTGTGCCTTAGGCATGGAGGCTGTGGAAAACCGGGAGATATCTAGAGTTGATCGACGAATCCTTAAGGGACTCACTCACTCTGTCGGAAGTCGTGCGTTGCATACATGTTAGTCTTTTATGCGTGCAGCAGCTTCCTGAGGACAGACCAACCATGTCGTCCGTGATTCTGATGTTGGGCAACGAGTCCCGCTTGCCGGAACCCAAACAACCAGGCTTCTTTGGTGGAAAAAAATTACCTGAAGCATATTCATCTTCGAGTAAGACCGGATCATCTGCAACATACGACTCAACCATAACAGTCCCGGAGGCTCGATAAGATTCAACTAATCGCACATCTTGTGCCGTGTAATTTATTCAACGTATTGTTCATAACATTGTAAGATTGAAATAGTTTCTGAATGCAGCTTCGGAAACTTGTAAATAATTTATCTTTTTAGTTCTCTTTTAATTCTTTGGGCCATATATATCACACAAAAAGTTGCTCAAAAGGGTAGTGAGAAAAATTCAAATTTCAACTGCACACCCAAAGTCCAACACCCCAAAAATTATGTAATGGACACCCAAACTACCCTAAAAGCAAATAACAAGAGACCCCTGCTGAATTCTGAGCCTAAAGGAACACCTACTGCAAATACTTGTTGAAAAAGTAAGTCCCTATTTTCCCTTTCTTTGTAGTCCTCTTATCTGCCCTATGAACAAACAATCTCAATGTGAGCACTGCTGTATCTCTAGAACAGCTCTCACTGTCCGTTTTCAACAGATACTCACCTCCGTTTTCGGAGCCGCTGAGTATTATGAATTCTGTTGGACTTCCATACGGGATTCTGGCAATTGTGTTTGAAGAAAACTTCTCTGCAACTACAGCTCCGCTTCCACTCGGCCCTCCACTACACTTTATGCTGTAAGCTCCCCGCTTTATGGCCAGTGTTGCAGGTTCCCATATGCCGTGGTACTCGGTGAACTGAAATATTTTGAACGAGGCTTGGCCCTTTTGAAGAATCTTCTCTATCTGTGATTGCATTTCGGGGTCACAAGTGATCTTCTTGTTCTCGTTGGCAAACACCTTTACGGGCGCCCCCTTTCGCTTCCTGTTGTCCAGAGGCTGGACTTCGATCGCAAGGTATGCATCGACATCATCAGCAGTTACAAGGTAGTTCGGTTGCTTTGCTCCGTCAATGTAGTTAACTGATCCGTCTTGGTGATGTCTTACCCACTCAAAGTTGCAACTGGTTGTTCCGTTGGTGGAGTATCCAGATGCTTGAAGCTCGTGTCCTGGAAAAGCTTCACCCGAGATTTGGAGGCCCTCGATAGCTGGTAATGGATCATCATCTGCAGCTTCTGAGTATGAAGAAGAGCCCTCTTCAATAACTGGCGGTAAGTAATGGGGATATGGCGAGCTGGATTCATTGAGCGGTGATGCGTAAGGAGACGTTCCTGCACTCCAATTGGACGAGTCTCTCTCATTGTGGTTTCCCTCTGCATCTTGATCATCCATCTCTCTGTGTGTGTTCCTGACAGGATCACGAAATGTCACCTGTCTATTACTCGTTTCTTCATTATACCGACTTACTTGAGTATCACCTTGAGTAACAGCATGAGTTGGAGGCACATATTGGGCTCCAAAAGTCCGGTTTGGAACAGGGTGATGCGTATTCCCCATGACCAGGTCATTGTGTTCCACATTGTTGGCGACACCGCCACCAAAACCACTCTGCTGATGAGGATTCCATTCCGCAGTTGTCTGCGCATCGGAGGTAGCAAGCGCCTTGCTTCCACCAATGTAAGAATATGCTTGCTGATTCTGAGCAACTATTTCAAGCCCATTTCTGCTTACATTCAGCAATGCTGCTCCAGCAACGGACTGAGGTGGTGGCGGTGGTGATAACTGCGGTGCAGAAACATTCACTTTACTCGGCTGCTGATTTGTATCTGATCGCCAACGCGTTAACTGATACTGCAACTCTGTCAATTTGGACTCATTAAGAAGCAACTTCTCCTTCATATACCTAAACAAAACCTTCACACTCCCAACAATCGATTGCGCATCGGGGACAGGTGGCTGCAACGAGTACTCAGACAGAATCGGCAGCAAAGACGAAACAAACGTCGATCTCTCCTGCTGCGCATCCTGCACGGCGTAAGCGAGCCGAATGTTCTCCTCAATTATGTCTTGCCTGTAAGACAGAGACTTTGATGCAGCATCCACAAGGTCCTGCTGCTGCTGATCAAATGCCAAGCGCATGTAAGCAATGCGCTTCTCCAGCACATACTTTTCGTTCCGAATTTGCGCCTCTTTGATCGAATAATCCGCCAAATGCTTCCGCAATTGCATAATTTCTTGATCGTGGTCATGAACCCTAACAACCAGATCCTTCTTCAACATGCTGCTATTAGGGTTGTTCGACTCGGTCAATGGCATCAACCCATTTCCGTAATCCCCCTCCGTGCTCAACCTGCCTGGTGAAAGCGACCTCATCGTAGACGGCGATGACAATCTCGATATCCTGTTGCTTGCGTTATCACACGCCGACGGCGTACCCGAAACCCGAACCACCTTCATTCCTTCATTGATTTCGCTACCGCCCAACTGGGTCTCTCTTGTTTCCGATTCCCCACGACTCTGCTGTGACGAACCGTGATTCGCAATCCTCTCGATTCGACTGTCGACGCCTGCGGCAGCTACCTGATGAGCTTGGTCCTGAAATTCGCGGGCGGAAGGCGGCAACTGGGCGGCCATGGATTCGTGGAGCTTGTACCTGTGCAGCTCGAGAATCTTGTGTTCGAGCTGAGCCCGCAACCGAATGTTGTCTTCCACCTGCTGCTTGATTGTGGCCTCCGCAGCTTCCATGGCGTACATAACCTGAAGCAAGCTGCTGTCTTGATTGTCTGCGGTGGCGGTGGGAGTAGAAGAAGCAATTGGGTCGGCGGTGGAAACCGTTAACCCTGAGAATTTCTCCACGATTTTCCAATCGTGACCGTTCTCCATTGTGTTGATTTTCTGGTCTTGGTGGTGGTGGTTTGGGGTTTTTCTGGTCTGTCTGTCTCACTTCACTATTTGTTTTTTGTGTGTTTGGAAGTGCGTGAAGTTTTTTGGTAAGTTTTTTATTTGATTTGAAGGTCATTGTGTTTATTTATATTGGACCATGTCGTGTGTATTGAGCCCATTTGATGATCTTGAACAATTTATGGGGGCTTCTTTTGGAGATTCTCCTTTGCTTATTTGACCCACTCTAGTGATTTTTTTAATCAGAATTTTAACGAAAAACCTACGGTACTATTCATTTTAACGAAAAATCATATTTTTATACTAAAAAATTAATTTTGATGCTATTCACTTTACCCTTTATTTTATCCTTATCATTAAAACTTAAAGTTTTCAAGTCCTTTTCATTAGATTTCCTTTTTTTAATTTCAATCTCTTTTTTTCAAGTGTTATTGATGGTTAGTTTGCTCACTAATCATTTTTCTTTGTTAAGAGCATTTATTTTTGTATTGTGGTTTAGTGTTTAGTTTTACCTCTGCCGTGTTATATTCAAATTACAAATTAGGTTGTCGTTGTTCGTAAAGATCTTGTAACTCAAGTAATTACCTTCAGTAAAAACGTTTATAATATAAGCACATTGAAATGCAAGTGTTTTCAAGAAAAAACACTTGGATGTGCTTCTTAAAAAAAAAAACACAAGTGCTTTTTTGAACTCAAAAATACTTCTAACTTTTGAGTTAAAAATGCTTTTAGTTATTTTAAAAGCACTTCCAAACAGAATGTGTATTGGAATTAGACTTTGCCACCAAATAGTGCATGTTTTGTTAAATTCAGCGAGCTTGTTTAACAATTTTTTAGTTCAATGATCAATTATGAACTAGAGTAAAAAAATTCAAAGACTAAGTCAAAGATTTTCTCAAATAAATAAATGAAGGTTGATTGATATTGGAAAAAGAAAACACCTTGACAAAGTGGAAGCAATCTTATCGTATGTGTTAAGCTTTTATGATTATTGGGAACCCATGATATGCAATCATGAGCTTTATGTGATGAAACATTTGAATCGTCATGAGAAGTGAGAACAAATCAATAACCAACCCATGATATGCAAGTATTCTCAAAAGCCGAAAGCAAAACCAAAAACAAAACGGATTGTGGGGTTTTAAAGCTAGAAGCCCATTGAACATTGGCAAACAGCCGACTCCCCAATGATGCAAATTTCATTAGGCAAAGGACATAATTGTCATACAAGTCTCTTTACACCCAAGCAAAGACATCCGAGTTCGAGTTGCCTCAGTCCATGAGTAGAGCTAGGGCTAGTTTGTTTTAGGATACTGAACTGAAAACCAAACTAAAAAGTTTCGGTATGGGATTTTGAAAACCGAACAGAAATTTCGGTTTTTCTGAAATTCGGTAAAATACCAAAAAAAAAAAAAAAAAAATTTGGTTTTTGGATTTGGATCGGGACTGGGCCTTCAAGCCCAATTTGTTGGGCTTTTTTATTTGATCTTGATTTTGGGCTGAAATTTTGTCAGCCCAATTTTTTGCTATTTTTGGAAGTGTAACTAATTCAAGTTCAATTCATACCAGTTTGGCTAGCGCAATTCATACCAATTTTATTTTATCACCACAATTCTTTACACAACTTATAATTTTTTACTAACAAACTACTACCAAATCATGGTCATCATTAGTATCAATGTATCATTAGCAATTACTGTCTCTATAGACTATACTAGCAAACTACTTAATTAAAAAAAAATGCAAAAAATTAATTAAGTTACAAACCCAAAGTTAAAAAAATTAAGTTACAAACCAAACTTTCAAATGAATTTAAAATTGTTTGTTCAAGTCCAATTTGACTTTAGCATGAGGATGTGACAAGCATACCTCATGTGCAAGTGAGCCCCGTCAAGTAAAAGAGTACCATTTGACTTTAGCCTTCTCTTTATGTATGCAATAGCAGTGTCATTTGCACTAGCATTGTCAACAGTAATGCTAAATACCTTGTCTATGTCCCAATCCTTCAAGCATACCTCTAGACACCTCCCAATGCATCATCCTTGTGAAACGTAATTTGGACAAAGTTTAGGATCCTCTTATGCAATGTCCAATCATTGTCCAAAAAATAGCTAGTGACAACCATGTAAATTGTATTTTGGATCGAGGTCCAAGTATTAGTAGTGATACTCACCCTCAATCCCTCAATCACACTTTTAATATTTGCCTTCCCAATAAAAAAAACAAGTTTAAAAAGCTGCTGCCACCTTGTTCCTATTATAAAGTTTGTACTTCGGATTCAAGTCATAGATCCAATCTCTAAAAAATCAAAGCAATGAGGCCCGAACTGAAAGCCACTTTGCATTCTTCGGGCTAGCTATGATAATGCCACAGATGGAGAGGAAATCGCTGTGAAGGAGCTTTCAACGAGTTTTGGACAAGGGTTGAATGAGCTCAAGTATGAACTTCTTCTGATTCCAAACTTCAGCACAGAAATCTCGTAATGCTTCTTGGTTAGTGCATTGTAATTCCATATGATTAATCATTTAAAATACTAATTAATCTCCTTAAAAATAACTTTGGCAACGGTTATGGATGCAATATCATGAGGTTAATTAGAGAAAGTATGCTCACTTGAAAAAGTTCAGAGAGCAGCTTATCCAATACTTGGCTGTTTGTGTAAGCGATATGATTGTGGTGGACAAAAGCTTTTCATACATATCAGATGTCTTTGTTACCAAGAAAGCTTTTGTTATGTCAATGTAAGATAGCACAGACATGGACGAACAACTTGTGACCCCTCCTACTTAAGTGTACCACACAGATCATCATCAGTCACGTTCATTTGGATGTCGTGGCCAAGAAGTTTCTAGTTCACTTACAATTGGATGTAATCTAAAGAATTACTTTCAATAAAATCAAACAAAAATGGTTATTGATGCAGTGTTAGCATCCACCGTTAAATCAGATTCAACAGTGAGTAACTATTAAATTTGTTTAGACCACAGGGTCACACATATCATACATGTGTTAAGCCACTTGTTATGGATGATTAGTTGAACCCAAATGATTAATATCAAGAGTAAAAATGTGTAACTTTCGGGACAAGGAAGTTGAGATTCAACATTATGGGCATGAAAAGGTATATAATTCTTGAAGCAAAAGCCAATTTCCATTTTTTTAGTTTTTATTTCTGGTGGACCTATTCAAGGAATTATGAAGAAAAATACAGGCAGGCATGGCAAGTTTCTGATCGACCAAGGGAAACCCATCCCTTTTCTCATCACAGTATGAAAAGTTAGTTTTGTTTGTTGGCCAAGAGAAGCCCGTCAAAGTTTGAGATATATCTAATAATCTAAAATAAAAAAACATTTGATAAAAGATTAATATTATTTTTTAAAGGTCGACATACGACTTTAATCTTAAATTAAGGAAGAAATTTCGAATCCAAACGCGTAAGGGGAGTACCGAGTACATATGCTCTAGCCAATGTAATCATACCCAGGTCAGCAACATGTTTTTTTTTTTCCTCCATTAATTGAGGAAAAAAGTTGGCACAAAAGCAACTGAAGTTGTGAATTGTTAGTAATTGAATTTCACTCCAAAGAGCAGCTAGCCACACATCGGCATGTCTGTTCTTCAGTGTGAACATTAGGCAATAAAACACCACGTCAAGCCTGCTTTAATCTTGATTTGGATTGGGGATACAAAAAGTTAGAAACAACGGCTGGGAGTTCGATTTTCCTTACCCAAAATTTTCAAACAATTTTTAGGCAGTGGTACGTAAGTAAATGCGAGTTTATTGTGAATATCATGAGGTTATGTAAGCGTTTAGCATAACGCAATCTTTGAATGTATATTTGCTCTTCTGGCAAGGTGATCTTTAGGCTTAAACAGGAATAAAAAAAAATAGCATGCATCCACCGTTGCATATTGCTTGCTTACACTCATGATGAAGCAAACTTGAAACACTCAGTGAGTCGTGGTCGTCGCTTAAGTGGAGGACTTAATAAGTACATTAAACATCATTACGTACTTAGCTCAAGTTCTCAACAAAGGTGTCAACAGCTGTAACACTTTTCAGACTTAATTAATAAACTTAATTAATTACTGTTAATTAACAGATAAGATAAGTGACAGAGCTTGACTGATGAAAAAATTAGCACGCTTATGCTGCTGGTCAATCACAGATGAACACATGTTCAATTTATGATTAAAAAATCAATTACTTAGATACATGTCAATTTGTAATTGGTCAAAAGCAAGAGCTGCTACTCATTTTTCAATAACCAAGTTCAATTCTAAGATAGGAAAACTAATGAAAATGGCTTGAAAACTTTGAGTTTTAACTATAATGATAAAATAAAGGGTAAAATGAATAGTACCAGGATTGACTTTTTAATGTAAAAATATGATTTTTCGTTAAAGTGAATAATACCGTAAGTTTTTGGTTAAAACTCTCTTCTAAGATAAGACCATGTAGGAGTTGGTAGGTAGGTAGGTTAGGTTACTTCTGTAAATTTCGTTGATTTTCTAGTTTGTCCCCCTTAATTTTTGCTAAGAGTCAAATGCCATCAACTTCTTCTGTCTGTTTTTTGCACTAGCTTCCTTTGCCATTTGCATTCTTTACCTTTTCCACATCTCTTTTTAGTTTTTATCTTTTGATTTAATTCAATTCACTCGATTTGAAAGTAAAAAAATTAAGAAGATTATGTGGAAGATAAAAAGATATGCGTAGATAACATTATCCATTCTAAACAAAGATTAAAACGTAATCATTAGTTATAATACTTACATGTATTTAGATTAATCATCATTAAACTAGTAAAATTTTGAAGCTCTATTGATGTAATAATGTTTTATTTAAAAAAAAAATCTACTCTAAACCTCATCCTCATTTATTTATTTGTTAATTAAAATTAGAATTACCTTTTGTTGGGTCTAGTTTCTCTTGCATTATTGAAATCAACCCTCTAAAGCTAAACTCACCCCAAACATTACTTCCATCTCCATCAAGGACAGAACTAGAAACTTCTTATGATGGGACAACCGAAAAACAACTAACAACCCTTATTATGACATAGGAATACATAATATGATAATGGGGTGATTTCAAATGATAATATATAAGCAAACAACCTTCTACTACAGTGATGGAGAGAAATATTGCATTAGCATCACGGCATAAGTTCAAATTTCTCTCCTTAATTTAATATAATCAAACAAATTCATCGTTTGACAAAGAGAATATGATATATCACAATTTCAATATTATAAAAAATTTAGTGTAGTAATAAAAAGTGGCAAAGTGAAAAAAGAAGATTAATACATGAGTGACGGTTAGTTTGAACGATGGAACAAGAATATTTTTATTCAATTTGATATGGGAATATATGCTTGATATTAAATACATATACTTTCATCAAATATATAAACGTATGTATATAATTACAGTATACAACTTAACAATTAGTTACTTGAATGAGCACATCTGACCTTAGTGACCCTAGTGAGCCTTCATATATATATACTAGCATTCATGCACGCGTTGAATCACGGCGTGCTACACGCGACTTACACGTTTTAAATGTATATATATATACATAAATTGACAAAAGGAAAGTCAAATATTTAAAGTAAATGAATAATCTTAGATTATGCTAGAAGAAACCTCTCATATACCAATTAAAGTAGCTGAATTCACATAATAAAATCGGTCTCTATAGAATTTACATTAAAAATAGAGAAAATAATATTTAATAAACAATTGATTGAATCATATTATTACTAACTCATTGTGAAGCTAAGCTCATCCCTTCTCTCTTAGTGTAGATAATATCGTTTCTAAAAAAAAAAAAAAAAATTATTTGACTACTAATTTAATCACATTATTATCTGTATGTGAAAGACATTTTTTATAACTGACATTACATGCCTCTTAAGATGTTTTGAACGTGTTTAAAAATAGAGAAAATAATATTTAATGAACAACTAATTGAATCACATTATTGCTAGCTTATTATGAGGCTAAGCCCACCCCCTCCCCTTAATGTAGATAATATCGTTTGTTAAAAAATAATTGATAACTAATTTAATCACATTATTATCCACGTGCGAAAGACCTTTTTTATAACCGGCATTACACGTCTCTTAAGATATTTTGAACGTGTTTAAAAGTAGAGAAATTGAATCACATTATTGCTAGCCTATTGTGAGGTACTAATTAAAATAAAAAATAAAAAGAAAAACAACAACAACAACAACAACAACAACAACAACAACAACAACAAACAAACAAACAAACAAACAAACAAACCACAAAAAAATTAATTATTAAAAAATACTATTAAAATGACGAAAATGCCCCTGCCTTATTTGATGCATTATTTTAGGATGCATTTGAGGTTTTTTTGTCTTGGGGACATGTTTGTCTAAATATTTTTGTTGAAGCTTAATGACACCAAAACACTATTCACATTTTCCATTCTCTTTATATATATACACACACACACACCCACCCCCACCCACACACACACACACACACACACACACATACATACATACAAGCCCTTTAACAAGAGGGATCCCCATTTTTTTTTTTTTTTTAAATGTGACACCTTCTTGATCGTTGGATTGACTTTGATAAAATACATACAAGCCCTTTAACAAGAGGGATCCCCTTTTTTTTTTTTTTTAAATGTGACACCCTCTTGATCGTTGGATTGACTTTGATAAAATTGTGTGGTTGAGATTAAATCACAGGTCACACAATTTCATTAAAGTCAAATCCAACGGTCAAGAGACTATCCCTATTTTTTGAGAAAAATGGGGATCCCTCAATATATATACTAGCATTTGCCTACACACTTTGTGCATATGAACACATTTTTTTAGAAAATGAGAAGGAGAGAGGGAGAAAGAGAATGTGGGGGGAGTTGGAGGTTTTTGTTTTTTTTTTAATATTAGAGGTAGTTTAACATCACCTGTAAGTGAGACTTCAATAAAAAACAGTAAAATTTGGACATGTGAAATTACATTATTACCCATCATTTTTTTATGTGATAGAAGACTAAGTTGTCTTTTCATCCTATTTTGGTTGACAAAGAGAATTTCATTAATTAGATTTTTTTTTTATTTGTCCTCTTGTATATATTTCCTCTAAAAAGAGCTAAAAAAATTATATCCAATAGTTCACCAAAAAAAAAAAAATATATATATATCCAATAAATAGCGGGAATTGTTATTGACATTCTAAAAATTTCATTTTGCATTCCAAACTTTTTATAATTAAAAAGAAAAATACATTTATGAGAAATGTAAAAATTTCATTTTGCATTACAAACTTTTTATGAAGTGTTAATAATAATTCCTTAAATAATAAAGTATTAGTTAAAATGACTTCTTCTTGATCCTTTGCTGGTAGAAGGTCCCACGATGATGAGCATGACACCACCCTAGCATCATTATTCCATTGCTTCAATCACAACTAAAGATTCATTTACTACAGTCAGCAAATAAATAAATAAAAAATCAGCCACCGTTAAGAGAAATTAAAATAATAATAAAACTTTAATCCTATATTCCAGTCCACTATAAAATGGGTTCTGGCTTCTTCCGCTGGTTGTGCAAAATCGTCAACGTTCCCTGCATTTGGCTCAAAACCCACAACAAACAGTAGAATCACAAAAGACTGCGGAGGACTGCATTCATGGCCACCAAAGTGTATATTGTGTAAGTCCCAGTTCTTTATTTTAATTTTTGCATTTTTTATTGTATACCAATTCAGTATGAAGTATGAACTGGGAATGTGTTAATGAATGATCGGTCTTTTTAGTTTTTTAATTTGATTTCGTTGTTGCTGGGTAATGGTAGTTTGTAGTCTGTGAGAGCTTCAATCTGTTGGAATTTTGAATTGGTTATTGCTTCATCGGAATATGGCTGGTTCCGAAATTTTAATTAGAAGGAACCCATTTGATTAATCTTTCTATTGGATTGGATCTTTGTGTTTTTGCATGTTTTGTTGAAGTGGGTGTTATTTTTCTTATTCAAAGTGTTTAAAGGCTGAATCTTTATATTTTTAGGAAGATTTCGGGGTGGTGAGTTAGAGACTCTGGCTTTTCCCATTTTTTTTTTTTTTTTTTTTGGTATGTTTTGCTGAAGAGTGAGAAAGTAAGAGCCAGTTTAGGATTAGGAAACTTATGCATTTCTGGTAATTATAGATCAGTAGCGTCCTGTTTTATTTTGTTTTGAATCCATCATCGAAGAATTTCAGCCACGGAGAAAAATAGAACGGTTGAAGTGAATTAGATAATTTCTTATGTGAATTACACTCTTTCACTGAATATAGGTAAATATAGAACACGAGGGTTGTAGTTTCTTCATTTCCTACTGTATGGACGATGTTTGCAACTTTGGATTACCCCAAGATCTAATTTTTGCATAGTTGGAAATGTGATTGGTTTATGGTTATAGCCATCGTGGTTGTTTTAATGATGTTGAGTCTAAATGGAGAAATTGTCTCTTTAATGAGTTCCTCATGTTATTGGATTTTTAATGTTGAAAACCACTTGCTTTGAATCCTTCAGAAGAAATTAGCTTTGTAAAGTAATAGAACAAGGAAATTTCTGGAGGAATGGGAAAAAACAGTTTTGCTTTGCTGAGGCAGTTTTTTTTAGATTAATGGATGTTATAGTGCATTTTGAAACCTAAGTAAGTTATCGTCTAGATTAGGGATTCGTTTTTCGAGAATCTCTACGAATCAGTTTGCGGAGGAAAACATTTATTAGTTTCAAATTTTAATGCATCTGGAAAGTTAGAGATCTGCTGAACATGATAGAAGTTTGGAATAGTAACACTTTTGTATGCTACACACTATGACCTATAGTTCCTTTAATGTTATGATCCATTTGAATTGATAGAAAATGACAAATACTGAATCCATCATCATTCATTCCCGCAACTGTTTGTCCATGCCAATATTCTTTCCACTCTGTTTCACTAGATATAACCTTGGTAGTCAATTTAAAGTCCAAACAATTGCCTTTGTTAGGCTAGGAAATTAGGAATTGAAATACGAGAGGTGATTGGCAGGGAAAGGCAGAGTTGTAGGTTCTTCTTGAGGTCTTTTACCGACGTGCGCATCTTCAGAATGTTGTCCCAGACCTGATCGATGAAAGAGATTTCTTCTCCATTCAGGTCCACAGCTTGACCACAGAGCGATCTTCTGGGTATTGCTTCCATGGGGTAGAGTGATCTGGTCGAGAGGAATATGGTCACCAATTGTTGGAACCAAATTCGAGAGGAACATGCATGTGGGTTGGCAGATAGTGTGTCGAAGTTAGTTGACCTTGATTCTTAGAGGTAGTGGTATCATACTTTGATAACTAGCGGTGACAAGTCGGGCAATTTGGGACATTGAATATTTGGACTTTGAGACTACTGCTAGAGATGGTTGAATAGTTTTTCTACATATTTGGAATTTCCTCACCGGAAAGGTTCAAATGTCAAATTTGGGTATGAATGGATATGAACGCATATTAAGTCTCTCAAAATCGGGTCAGTATATCTGAGATAGGATGAAATTTGTTCATTGATTCGGTTGGTGAAATAATGAAATAATTGGTTCTGGAAAACTGACAGAATCCAGCAGTTCAATTAGAGTCGCTTTTGTGAAATATATTTCCCAAGAATTTCTAACTGAGAATGCTAAGAGAATGTGACGGTCCCATGGAAATAATTTGTAATACAAAAGAAAAAGGAGCTGCTATTGGCAACCAAAAATACTCATTCTGCCTGGAGGAGAGCAAAATGAATATGTCTTCTCCCTTATACTGTGTCGGATGATTTTTTGGAGTGCCAAAAAAGCCTTACATCCAATTGATTTTCAACGATGCTATACTTCTTTTTTCATAAATAATGCAACCCTCTTAATCAAAATCCGTGTTTGATTTTACAGGTACTACTCCATGTATGGACATGTCGGGAGACTAGCAGAAGAAATAAAGAAAGGGGCTTCATCTGTCGAAGGTGTAGAAGCCACCCTATGGCAAGTGAGTGTGCATTTTCTTTAATTTATTGATTTCACTCTGAACTCTTCAATTTAATTGAGAATGCTGAATGAACTTTGGACTGCTGATTTTGGGAAACAGGCCATTTTAAATAAAAATCGAACTTCATATTTTTGCATGAATATGAACATGAGATGATTCTAAACATTACAACTAGTAGCCCTATGCCAAGGTTTTAGGGTTCCACCTTGCGTGGTGGTTAGCTCAACATCGTGACAATCATTTTTCCATGACTGTCTCAACATTTTATGCCTAATTTTGAGCTTTAAAACTGACCTTCTCTTTTAAAGCCCCATCCACCATAGGTGATAGAGTTTTCTTATACTCTCTTAGGAGTGCCAGATTAGTGTCCTTTTGTTCTGTTGAAAAGTCTGCATTGTAAACATTGGTTCTCACTGATTGTCCGATGTATCAGGTTTACTTGTCTATTTTTCGTGTACCTGTATGTTGTTTTCCATCATTTTCTTTGTGTCTTGCTCTCCTCTCGTCTTCTGTTCTCTGTCTCAACTGTGTCCGGTATGCTAGTTATTATATTGAGCTTCGAGATTGGCAAAACTTGTATCAATCCTTGTCTAGTCTTTTCTAGTTTTATATTAATTTCACCGGTGTCTTGTACAATTCATGATCTTCCTTTTCTCATTTGCTTACACACAGTTATGCAACTCCCATCACTTCCCTGTAGACGCTAGATATGATGATCCTGGTTCTTAGTAGAGGAGGAAATTTTGACTATTTTTTTTTCGTGGATTTAATAATAGTTGGTTGGTTCTCTTCTGTTTCATGATTAGTTTGTCTTCTCTATCTCATTAACTTGATGGAATAGTAAGATTGACTACAGTGGGCTTATAAAACAGGTCCCTGAGACACTCCCAGAGGAAGTTCTTGGGAAAATGAGTGCACCACCAAAGAGTGATGCACCAATCATCTCGCCAAATGAACTGGCTGACGCAGATGGATTCGTTTTTGGCTTCCCAACAAGATTTGGTATGATGGCTGCCCAATTTAAGGCCTTTCTGGACGCAACAGGTGGTCTATGGAGAACACAACAGCTTGCTGGCAAACCTGCTGGAATCTTTTACAGCACAGCATCTCAAGGTGGCGGGCAAGAGACTACTGCGTAAGTTTGATCACATTTAATCAACTACACGAACATTGAAAATTTATCTGTATATTAGGTGGAGATTTTAATAATGTTGAGATTGTTTTTGTGTAGATTGACAGCCATCACTCAGCTGGTTCATCATGGGATGATATTTGTACCCATCGGTTACACATTCGGAGTTGGCATGTTTGAAATGGAGAACATCAAAGGCGGAAGTCCTTACGGTGCAGGAACTTATGCTGGGGATGGTTCAAGACAGCCATCTCAGCTTGAGCTGGAGCAAGCATTCCACCAAGGGAAGTACATTGCCACCATCACAAAGAAGCTCAAGGGAGCTGCTTAAATACTCGGTGCACAAACATACTCAAATGGAAGCCCTTATCAATTCTTTATCCCCTATAGTTTCAATTTAAATTTCCGATTTCTGTTTGTCTGCAAGTATAATTCTCGCTTTGTCTTATATATGTGTTTTTTCTCTGTGTTTTATGAATTACGGTTATTTATTCATAATTATAAGCGTTTGTTTGCCCACAATGCTACTGCCTGAGAACGTTTGAACTGATGGACAAGCTTTACTACGTTGATTCGAAGCGAGTAACATGTACGTCGAGTAGGTTCGACGATGGTAGAGGAGGCCTCTCCGCTGAAGAGCTCGCATACGCATGCAAGTAGAGCGCATGCATCATTGCTGATGCATTTTTTTTTTTACTTCTGATTAACAAATGATTCAATGTTAATAAACAATTAATGACTGTTAACAAAGAAATGATTATGAGATCAAAGATAAATACTACTTTTCTAAGAAACTCACCTGGAAATGATTAATGCTAAGGAGATTCTGTCAAAGTGATACTTTTATGGATCTTCTTTCATTACACAGTTTAATGTTAATTTTTATTTTAATATTATAAAACAGCATGATAATACATGAAATGAGCATTTCTCATGGAAAGTAACATATTATGCATCTCCAAGTTCCAACATCCTAAATTAATAAGGTTTTTTGGCTACTTTTAAAGGAAAATTTAGCAAAACTCAAGGAAAATTCAAGTCCAATGGACTTTAAAAATTAATTAGTTTGATGAACAAAACTCGCTAAATTCACGTCTAATTATCCTATCACCATGGAGACTAGTAAATGAATTAGGTTAAATTGTAAATTAACAGTTTTCTCTCTCCTTCCACCTCTTTGTAATGCTGGGATGACGATGAAAAAGATGATCGATTGCAGGCCTCAAGTGGCACGAGTTCGGGATGAATTTGTGCCAAGATGGGTTTCAAAGCCGGAGTTTGTGAAAGAATGAGTTGTCCTCTGGCGAAAACCGAATATGGAACACGTTCGATGCAGTATCTGGCTTTGGATGGACACTCCGACATCTGGAATTGAAGCTGCATTGGTGGTGGTGGATCTGCTGCTATGTGGTTGGGGAGAGAGATACATAAGAAGCAGATGGAGTAAAGAGAAGGTAAAGCTGGAAGTATTGGCCCATTGGCTGCGGTGCGGGCTACAAGAGAGAGAGAGAGAAAGAATTGGGTTTGTTAAATTTTGGGGAAAAAAAAAAATTAAAATATTTTAACTTACACTAAAATAGTTAGTATTATTGGAAGTGACATTTCTGTCATTTGGTCAGTAACAAGAACAAAAATTTAATTAGTGTTTTAAGAACTACTTAGTAATATAATTTAATGATATTTTTCTTTACTTGTAAGTGAGTGGTTTGATTCTTGCCCGAGACGAATTTGAACCACATTAATCTACTCCTATTTTCTTAGTATAGATAATATCGTTTCTTAAAAATAAAAAAAAAATAAAAAAAAATAAAAAGTAAAAAAAAAACTAGTGTTGTAGGTGATGTGAATTTCTAAGAGAAAGACAAAAGTGGATAAGGCAAGATAGTATAATATATCTTCTTTAATTTTGACATGTTATGCCATAATAAATTATAATGATTAATGTTTAGATGGTTTCCTTCCACATTCATTTATGTTTCTTACTAAGGTTGATATTATTAGAGATTCTTTGAAGGGGATGGATATGTGACATTAATATTTTTATATAATTTTGTACACATGTTTTTATGAGGTCTAATTTATAATGTGTTTCAACAATTTGAATCGTTCATTTTTTCGAACATAATTTTTCTTTTATGAGCACCAAGTATTTATTTGCATATTTTGTACTCATTGACAATTATAAATAGGTAAATAGACATAAATAGGACATTTTCTTAATCTTGGGATAGAAATCGGATTTTTTAAATATGCACACAGCATGCACAACAATCGGACAAAAATAGGAATTTTCATACACCTTAAAATGACTTAATTGCCCTCGTATATAAATGTGTAATTTCCTCATATTTTCTAATTTATGTCTCTCTACTCCCCCCCCCCCCCTCTGTCTCTAAAATTGATATTTATTGGATGTTCTTAGATTAGTAAAAGATAATGGAAAACCCAGTTGGAAAATTTGATTCATTTGGAGAGTGTTTGTGTTTGCTGATTGACCCTTTTGGGAAATGAACACATTTTTGTGCTTGTAGTTGCAGATCGGGGATTTCTTCCTCAAATCATCTTCTTCCCCAAATTCAAAATCTCATTCAAAACCCATTGGGTCAAAACCAATCTGCAGTCCAAAAAATTTTCAAATGTTGAAGAAAATCCATTATGAAAAACTAAAGACACCATTTTTTTGCTGCAATCTCTTTCTCTCCTCTGCCGATGAACGCCTTCTCCCTCTAAGTTCAAGGAAAATCCAAATTTTTTATTTGTATCAATATGTGCAACAACGTCGGTTTTGTTGTGGACGTATATCGTGCAATTAACGACATTGGGGGATATGTGGGGGCCTAGATTCTGGAAATGAGATATGTAGTTAACAAATCTTTTACCTGAACCTAGATTCTGAAAATCCCACTAAAAATCATCTCATTCCAGTGACATGCACATGATATGCTCACAGATATGAGCCAACCAAAAAACCCAGAGCTCACAGCTCTCTCTTCAAAATCAGAAAATGACATTATCACCTGTGATGTCACCACTATATACACTATATGCACACGACATGCACATCATATGTACAGTAATGCATGATATGCACAGAACCTGAGATCGAGCAACGAGCTGGTTTTCACATTAATAAGAAACTTTAACGGCAACCTATTGGTATAGTGGATACAATTAAAACATAATTGTTATGTATATAAGGTTACAATGTCAGTTTGAAAAGTCTTGTTACGTATATTAACCACCGCTTAACCGTGCATGTGGAAAACATGATACTCGTTGTCGTCATTTCATGGACATGCATGACCCTTAACGTCCTCTAAGCTTTTTCTTAATTTTGTTTTTCGCCGAGTCCAACTAGGTTGTGGTCATACTCGCTAATTTCCAGGGTACAACATACGTGCATCATAACTAGTGAACATTCCCGCTTCTCTTATTAAGATGTAGCCATGCACACCACATGCACACCACATGCACATTACGGAAAAATTTTCACAAATTTTTGCAATTGTACGCTTGAACCAGAAATTGTTCCATTCCAGTTTTGTAGCACGTCAAAACTTGAAATTTATTCCACAACCCATAGTCCCCAACATGAAACACAAACCCTAATTTAACTTCTAAGTATTAATTCATCTTACAAACAACTCATTTATTCCATAAATCATTGATGAAAGAACTTGGAACTAAACACCCTACCTTACTATGCCAGCCGAAGCTTTAGTCGCCTGAAAAAATGGAACTTTTCCTGTTTTGTGCATAGTGTGCATGAATTGTGCATGACCAGTTTGTTCTATTTTTGTCCCAAGATTAAGAAAATGTCATATTTCCGTCTATTTCTCTTATAAATATGTGGAGGCACAACTAAGAAAAATCATAACTTATTACAATATGGAGTTTTTTCTGATACATAACTAGTCACCAGTTAGGGCTAAATTTTTTTTATGACTTTAAGGAAGTTATTCCATTATAGAGTATTATTTTAAAGAAATTTATCCTAGCAATTAATTAATATTATTGAAGGAATTTTTGACGTAAAAGTTAGTTTAATATGAATTTAAAAGGTACTTAAATCAATAATATACCTAAAATATAGAGTTTAATAAAAAAAATGAAAGCACTTTAATTTCAAATTAATAAATACTAAATGTTTAATATAAAAATGCTTAAGATGAAGTATCTGATTCTAATTAAACCAATAATAAAAGAAGAAAGTTTGGACCTCTGACCTCCCAATGGAAGCCCCTCAAAGTGACCGTTCGATAAAAAGCACAGATCATGATTGATAGCATCTAAAAGAAAACATCTAATTTTAATAACAAAATTAAAAATCCAAAAACAAATTGTAAAAAAACCTGAAAGGAGGAGTACTGGGCCATCTTCTGACTTCCACTAACATATTCTCATCACATAAACAAATAAAAAGTGAGATCTCCAATCAAATGCTATCCCCACACTTACTTAACCCCATTTTCCTACAAATTCAATTATTCCTTCCAAATTTTCTCCATCTTCCTTTTGGTTAAACTAAAGGCGGTGGCAACTGTACTCACAATATAGCAACAAGGAATAAAAGCTCCTTTATCTTTCTATAATAAAATCAGCTTCTATAACAACAATTTTTTCTCTCTAAAGCTCTAATTAATCATAAACTTCCCCTAAATTCAGCATCTGTTCTTATTCTTAATCCACCTCCTAATCATAATTCTTCAATTATTACAACAATTAATAGGCTCCAATTGGTCCCTATTGGCCAATTCTGCATCATTTTGCCTGTAGCTGGCCCAACAATTTCATGTTCTTTGGAGGGTCATTTGCCTTTTCTCATGTCCCTCACCAGTTTTATTACTTCCCTTCCATTGCAGACCAGATCACAGATGTGGGATATCTCTGTTCGTTTCCCTCTTCTCTTTCTTGTTCACCTTATCATTGCCAACTTGGCTAGGGATTGATAAGATACATACATGTATGCACCGTACGTACGTACATAATTATACTACCATTTCTCTTTGCTCTATCTGAAAGTCCCTCCAAATGTAGGTGTCCAAAAATCAACTGTTGTCTCATGTGTCACCGGGAATGTGCTTGAAACCGGTACTAAACACAGCCCTCTGCTTCTAAGATCTTGCTTTGGACCATCGGGGTCCTTAACTTTATCAGAATTCTGCATTGACAGGAAAAAGAAAAATTGCAAGTACAAAATTAATCTACAGTAGATAAAAAAAATTAAGTAGTACCAAGAAGCTGATTGCGTCTATTGGAATCAGTACATAGGTATTATTTTTCCGAATAGCAGAACGAGAAGAATATATTATACCTGCTGCTGGTGTTGTATGACAGCTCCACTCTTCATGTATGGGGTGCTTAAAACCTGATATTATAAGATCAAAACATATTACATATATACATTATTATTTAGCATTATTATATGTGCTTAAGATGCATACATGATATAGCTTTATGGGACTTACATTAACTTGTTCATGGAGGAACTTGATATATTCGATGGCTTCAGAGAGTACCGAGGCTGTATCAGTCTGACACACAATAATATGGTTATTTAAAATCATCATACACAATCAAAGTTTTCATTTTATAACTTTGAAAAGATAAAAAATAAAGTAAAGAACACTTTTAAATTCAGAAAGAGAATGATATCTCAGACTCTAGCTAGCTAACTCTTGTGAAAGTAAAGAAGATATATAGATAGCGGCGTTTTGGAGCTAAATTTACTTACCTTTCCGAAAGGTGAAACTAATTGTTGGAGGGCAGTGATTCTGTCCCCCATCTTCTCTTTCCTCACCTAAAACCAAAGCTACAAGTTCTCATCTATGTCTATGATAAAAGAAAAAGCTTAACACAACTCATCGCTAGCTTCTTGTCAAACCAAAAAAGAAAAAAGAAAAAAGAGAAGATAAAAAAGGTTACTGCTCATTTTGTACCTTAAAAGCTGGCAAAGGTGATGAGGTTTCATTCCGAGGCCTTTTGGATGCTGCTTCACTCCCACTTTTCTTCCCCACTGCACCCGATTCCTGAACTTCAGATATATTCTGCTCAGCCAATATTTAACATGTTAAATGACTCCAATCATGACAATAAAAACCCTAATCATGATGAATATGAAACACAATCGATAATTCTCGTATAATTGTTGCTTGACATATAATTTTTTTTTTTTATACATGCGATATTAGGAGAGGATTCAAACTTAATTAGCAACTTGAGTGCATTGGCAACTGTTCCTAACCAATTAAGCTACAAGCAAGTTGGAATATAAAACGTTGATTCATTCCTTAACAAGTTTTTGAAATCCACTAATTGTCTTTAACAACAATTGCGTACCTTCGGTTTTTCATCAAATCGTGCCGTGGGAAATTGTGGCTGCAACGAGGGGAAAAAGCTTGGCCGGACGTCTTTCATGGCGGCCTCATGAGGTGCATTCCAAAAGGGAGCATCATTAGAAAATTGTAAATGGCTCTGAGGAGGTTGTTTGGGAGGTGATGTTCTTAGAAACTGGGGTACTTTAGACCAAGACGGCAATAGCTCACTAGAGTTATTAATTCCATAATTTCCTTGATAAGGAAAATTGATGATTGCTGAACTAGGCTGCTGAGGTTGATTATCATGATGAGGTCCCAATAGTCCTTGCAATATTGTAGATGGGCTTCCATACAGAGCTGCTGATGCTGAATCCATTTGAAAACCAGAAGGCAATCCTTGACATGTCACCGTGCTTTCACCGGAGCTGTACCGAGGACTAAACTGTGTTTGATCTAAAGAAAATCCCCGGGTCATTTGCTTAAACTCGTTGTTAGAAGAATCCCCACAACCACCAGCAAACAACTTATCCCTCCATTGGAGCTGTTGGTCACTTTCTTGCTGAAAGTTAGCAGTATTGGAGTTCATGTTTTCTTGTAGTATTGATCGAAAACTAGTCTCCTTCTCACCGCGACTGTATACATATCAAATTATACAAAAATGAATGAAGTGAAAGACAAATTCCCTTTTAGGGTTTCTGTATATTGAGCATCATGACCAAGTTATATATATATATATATATATATATATATATATATATATATGTTCATCCAAAATATAAAATCAAATAATTAGTAATTTTATGTACAGTTATTTTGGACTTACAATAAAGCTTGGTTCCAATCTGTGGCCTGAGAGGAAAGCCCTAAACCCATCATATGCAAGTTGGGGTCGCTGCCGCCGCCCGCGGAATCAGTCCCTTCTTGCAGCTTGTGAGTATCATGGAAGACCATAGATGAAGTACCTGAGACCGACCCGGAATCCATAGAAGACCTAGCCTTGATGTCAACTATGTCAGGTTGCCATCCAAAGCTTCCCAAGGTATTCAGGCTCGAAGACGAGGGCGATGCCCCTGTCTCGAACCTGGTTCTTGACGATGAGTCCCACCAGTTCCCAGGTGTCTGAAATTCATCTGCCATGGCTAACTGCAACTCAAATTAATTATAAAGGTTGATGCCCAACGGTTGCTGGACTGGTATTCTATTCTTTTGTTCGTGTTGTCTTCAACCTCTTGGACGCTACTAGTCTATTTGGAATCTACAAAGCTGTGGCTTCATAAAATGATGATGAGAAGCGGTTCGCTGCATCTCAGAAGTTTATATATATTTATATTAGGTGAATTTCAACCGTTTGGGTGTGAAGGAATGAAAGAAGTAACCGGAATGTGGTTGACATTTTAGGAGGTGATTAGACAATGAAAGGACCATTTCTAATTAAATTTACTTCCTTCATTCCTTTATTTTGTCTTTTAATGCTTTTTTTATATTGCCACTTTTATTTTGTTTCTTCGTTTAATCCTGTGACAATTAGGAGGCATATACTTTGATTGTGTGGTACTGCATGCTATGCTAGGCCGAATTATACATGTATTTTATGGTTTTTGTTTTGGTCTTAATACATGTATGATTGGTTGGCCACCCAAAGGGATCCACCCTTCCAAATATTATAGAGCAAGACAAAAGGGTAAAGTCTAGTTAGTACGTCAAAAACCAATTTCTCTGAGGAACTCATAGTAGTTGGAAACTAACTGGGCATTTCGTTATCAGAGATTGAGAATTTAGTGTTTTAACCTATAAACATTGTATTCTGTCTATTTGGTAAATAGGATAGATGTCTAATTAGTTTGTTATTTTGTATGAATAATCTTTAAATAGGTTTCTTAAAAAAAAAAATCAGATTATCAAACCATATTTTTGGATTTCTTTTAAGGTAGTAAGTATTTTATTAATCCAATAAAACGAACAATATCAACAATCAAGAATATAATTCTAAAAAATAATAATGATGTATTGTACATATTGATTCTCAATCTTAATGTAGTGAATTTTATTCACCCAAACCATATAGAAAATAAACATTTCTAATGCACAAGCCGGTCCTTGTATAGGTGCACATAAGTACATATTGATCCAGTATGGGGTTCTGCCTTACCGCTCTCTTATCGTCATCAAGAAATAGACTAATTGGCTAACAAGATGGATGCCCGTAATGTTTAAGCAAAGTCCCCTGAACATTTAGGCATTTTGTGAAATGAAAAGAGCCCTACTGGGGCTGGAAGAAAGACTTTTTACCTACAATTCTCCTGATGATCTCTTTAGTTAACTATGATAAAAAAGTGAGATAACCTTTGAACCTTCTAAGACTTAGCTTATTATAAGCCATCTGTTTGGTAGCAACTTTTTTTTCTTTTGTCTTTTACGAAAGAAAAGAGAAACATAGTGAGTCAATTGATTATATAATTGATTATATAATTAAAATTTTAGTTTTGAGTGTTAATGGAGTACAGTTGCATGAGAAAAAGCGACACAGCTGAACTAAGAAGTTAAGTGAGAAGGTTGCTAGTATTTCTCAAAGAAAAAGGTACAGCCTAAAAACTGGCCTTGTTACCATAATTATGATACCATTTTGTATTGTTAACTTTAATCTTACTATTATTTTGTAATTTTGGACTGTAAAGTTTGACAACGTTGTAATCATACCATTTTAACTGTAATTCATGCATTGAATTTTAACGTCATGTGTAGCATACTAAACGTGAAAATAGAAAGCTCAAAAATGAATAACGATAATGTGTAGTTCCATGGCAGCCTAAAAACTGACCTTGTTACCATGCATAATTATAATACCATTTTGTATTGCTAACTTTAATCTTACTATTATTTTATAATTTTGGACTGTAATGTGTGAGAATACTGTAATCATACATTTCTTGTAATTCAAGCATTGAATTTTAACGCCATGTGTAGCATACTAAATGTAAAAATAGAAAGCTCGAAAGTGAATAACTATAATGTGTAGTTCCATGGCAACTACTAATAATGACTAATGTATGTAATATAACAAGATATTCGTAGTGTAACAATCAATATTGGTAGTGCAATTTACAATATCATTTTGTAACCTTCTCTTGTTAATATGTTCATGTAAACAATGAGTGTCAATACATTTTTAAGTATTGTAGAACTTTCATAAACTAAAATAATTTCTTAGCTTCTATTTATTTTTTCCATCAATCGCTTCCCTTGCAAATCCATTCTGGAAAGAAAAATGGAAAAAGAATAGTACTTGCTTTAACCAAGGTTCTAAAATATGTTAGGTGCTAGTCAAGCGGCTAACTGGAGCCTAGCACTTAGGCGCCTAGGCGGACTAGGTGAATTTAATTAAATCTATTATATTTTGTGTAAATAAGTGTTTATTTATACTTAAAATATATATGATTTCATCATAAACTACAAAATGGAATGACATATATATTATGAGCTATTGGAACATAATGAAACCATGGGGAACAAGTATTTAATGTGTGTTCCTTTAAGTATTCAACAAGTCTCTTACAATTTATTGAAAAAATAAAATGCAAAATGAAAGTTATCTATTTTTTGTCTAAGTGAGTCGCAAACTAGGTGAGGCTGGGCGGGCTAGGCAGGTGCCTAGGCGGTCTAGGCCGGTGCCTCAATAGGTCTAGGCGCCCTTTATTAATTTTCAAACGCCTAGACATTAATCGGGACGGTGACCAACCACCCGCCTAGACGGCGCTAGGCTAAGATTTTTAGAACAGTGACTTTAACAGAAGTAAAAAAGTATTTCTTCAACCAAAAAGGTGTTCGAACTATTCCTTGACAATCCTATTAATTTAAGACTGGTCAACCAATTTGAAATATATATTGTAAAAAAAAAAGGGAAATTTTGAAATAGGTCCAATTTTATAGACTACCTTTTGAAATATATCCAATTTTTAGTGATTTTTGACTTTTGAAATAGGTCCAATTTTTAGTTACTTTGAACCCAATTCAAAAAACCCCTTGCAAAAACTAGTCGCATCGCCTAAACCCTAGATTTTACAATTCAGGTGTACCTCCTTGAAAATTATGACTTGATAATTCACAACTCAGGTGTATTCCTTGTTCATTTTAATTGTGATAAAAGTAGTTGAAGGATCAACGTCCAGAGGAGGGGCAAAGTAAAAGGGTGAAGCTAAAGAAGTTGGAATTGCGTATCATAGTTTGTTCATGGAATATAAAGGAGTCCTTAATTGACCAGTGCATTGTAAACTCGCTTGTTTGTAATTAGTGAGCGGAAATAGGTAATACCTCTGGCATTTTGTTTAAGGCCCTTCTGATCCATTGACAAATTTAATTTCGCTCGTGTATAACTTTCTCTTTTATTGTTTTTATTTTTTATTTTTTTTTGTTGAAAGTAAGAGTAAATTTTTTTGCCATTCTACCAAACCATACAATTACTGTACTTTATCATATACCGATTTTGTGCTATTTTTTGTGCCAATCGGTAATCTTACATTAATTGTACCGAGCCAAAGATATTTGTTATGATATTGGTATCCAAAATTGATAAAGACGATATTGGCGTACCGTAGCATCTCTACTTATGATTTAACATCTCATTCAAAGATACTTTAATGCAATATTCAATATGCTACTAAATTGGAAAAAAAAAACAAAAACCTATACGAACAACAAGTAATATTAAATGAGTAATGATAGGGTTACTAAATTTCTAAACAAAATTTTGTAACCAAATGATATGGATGTTTATGATTGAATTATGGGTAAGGCTAGGATGACCAAATTTTGTAAAGTAAATAATGTGGTAGTTGATAATTGGATTATTACTTAAGTATTGATTAATGTGCTTATTTCCTATTGATGACACATCACTTGATTTGCAAATTTGGTTTCCCTAACTTTAACCTTGACTTATTATTTAGGGTGTGCTATCTACACACCCCATTTTATTTCTCACACACCCTTTGATAATTTCTGTCCGTAGATTTTTTTTTAGTTCATCTAATCCGACGGTCGAAAATTAAAAAGATGTGTGAGAAGTAAAATGGAGTGTGTGGATATCACACCTCATTATTTAAGTGTTTATTAATGTGTTTATTTTTTTTATTAATAACTCATTACTTGATTTACAAATTCAGTTTAAATTTTTGATCTCCTTAGTATTATCCGTATTAAATTTTAACTTAAAAAAAAAGGATGGGATAAAGAGGCGGCAGGGGGGGTGGCAGATGAAGGAAATTAGATTAGATTTTAAATATCACTATGACTTTTGCAATACGAGTCAATCAGTGAGAGTCCACGAGGCGTGCAAGCGTGCGAAGACAAGTGGGACCCATTTTTTTCAAATTTCCAGCCACCCTAGGAGTCAGAGCCCTGAATGTGACCGGATTGTATATTCTTCTTCCTACCTAATCATTTGGCCTACCCAAACACCCAACACAAAACACACATGACACATGCACCCACCATGACCCGATGACCATCCATCCGTCGTGGTCATCAAAATATCAGTTAATCGGGATAACAATTTATATGGCACATGTTAATTCTCATGTGATGTTTAAGTTTGATAATATATTATTATTTTAAAAAAAAATTTACACATAATATTATATTTTTGAATTATAATATCAATACGACGATGAGCCTAACTATTTCATGCAAGTTATTACGGCTAATTAGCTCAAAAAATGCTACTAGTATACTACAAAATTATCAACTGTTTGTGCGTTGATGATTATTGATTGTTAAGGAAATCTCATAATTGATCAACAGTTCGATATCAAATTAATGATGGCTTATTACGTGGTTATGACAACCTCTTATCTTAAAATTATAATATTAATTAATCAAAAAACAGTCACTTAAATTCATGTGAGCAGCTGTTCCTAACACAACTCCAATAATCACACATAATCCGCACATTTATGTGAAGGAGAGACAAAATGGTTGCTGTATCGATCAACGTTGTGAAAGAAGTGGTACGACTTAGTGGGGGCACTTGAGGAGTGAAGTGGGTCAAACAAGTATACAATTTCTCTACAAGCTCTCTTGAAATGGAAAGTGCATGGTGGTTCTAGGGTTTGATTACAATTGGATCATGGTGAAGAAATCATAAATTTAACCAACGAGGGTGTTCTTGAGCGGTTATTGATCGTGATTTTTATGTCAAGAAATTTGATTGAACTGCCAAATTTAATCTCTAATCCGAAGATCACACCAACAAATAAAAACAATTAAAAAAAGCTAATAAAATAGTAATTAAGTACAACCTACATAAATTACGTGTTTTTTTTTTTTAATAAACGATATTATTTACGCTAAAGGGGAAGTGATGAGTTTAGCCTCATAATGTGCTAGCAATAATGTGATTCCAATTCGCCTTTGGCAAGAATCGAACCTAAGACCTCTTACTTACAAGTAAAGATAAATACTATTAGACCGTAGTACTAAGTGACTACATAAATTACGTGTAAAAAGACTTAACTAACACTAATTGCATTGAACCTTTTGCCTAAGTTCCCATTGCTCAAGATCCCCTAGGAGACAACTGTAGCCCAACTTAACACACCTCAAGTAATACGGCAACAAGCAAATATAGCACGCGAAAAAAAAGATGGCTCGACAAGCACTCGAGTTGTTCTTGAGGGGGGTTGGGGATCGAGTTATCAAGCAATGGGAAGTAGGCAAAATCTTTTAATCCATTTAGGGTTAGTTGGCAAAGTTCTAAGAATTTTATAAAGAGGGAGTCTATGAAACAGCAGTTTTTCAAGTATGCCTTTTAAATTTATGTAATTATCCGCTTATCACTAGAAAATAGATTAGACCACCCAACCCATCGATTGCCTTAAATCATGAAGTCCTCCTCAAATTTGTGAAAATTATGACTGTGAAGTGTGAACAACAACAACAACAACGGTAGATATCTTGGTCACACTGAAAATCATGATGGTTTATGACGAAGCTGTTGTAATTGTGTTCAATTGAAAGGTACAAAAAATATTCAGAATTTTTGGTTACGAGCTACTAAAATATGTGCACAATTTTTGGTTGGCTGTTACCTACTATTGGGATTCATGATCAATTCCCAAAATATTACAGAAAGTAATCAAATATTTTGAAGGTTGTCAATTGCTGACTACTACTGATTCGTTACATAATTTTCAGTTGATTGCACTTAACTATTGCATACTTTTCGGTTGATTGCTGCTGTGGGACTCAAAATGTTCCAAAATTCAATGAAAATCAACTAAATATTTGGGGAATTGTCAGTTATTATTTATTGAAGCGTTACGTAGGTTTGATTATTAGTTGCTACTGAATAATATATAGGAGTTATGATGGTCTCAATAATCATTCATGATACAGAAAACAAGTTTTTCATATTAAACCTTAAGGGTGTCTTCAACATAAACATGAAAATATATGCAATGAATGATGATTTAATATAGTGATACTAGTCTAATTAGGATTGATTTGAAGTAATTGGAACAATTCATTTACAGTATTCCCCAAATCTCTCAACATTTTACTAAGGAAGCCTTGGTTGGTGCTATTTTATCTGCGGGAGGAACTCATTGGTTTCATAGAGAAGATGATGCCATATCGCCGTAAGCATGAGGTGTGCAAGCTGACAAACTCAGAGAATATGCTTACTCGGAGATTGAGACACAAAGTAGTGACATCCATCGTGTGAGAGAGAGAAGGAGAGAAAGAGCGCCACACGAGTGAGGAATGAGTAAGAGAGACGATGAAGAAGTAGGATGAGCTGACCAAACTACATAGATTGACAGAGAAAAAGCAAATACAAAGCACATGACATTAGCATTGAGCAGCATGCAAGTGCAAGAAAGAAAATCTTTCACAAATCAACACTACTACTGCTGCTGCTGCTGTTCCTTCGTACCTTTATTTTAGGTCCATGCGTTTTTCTCAATACAAAGCTGCTTTACTGTCTATTTTTCTCATCTTTCATACTTTATACATTTGTATATATATTTTTAGGTCAGCCCCAAAAATTAGATTGATACACGCACCCTCCATTCTCAATGGGTAGGTTTAGTTGTGGAAAACATTCACCAAACTAATAATTAGACACTTCTTTCTCCAAACTAGATTAACTGATTGGAGCTTAATTACTTTTAAATACATTGTTATGTCATTAGCTAGGCACGCTGACACTCACTAATAGCTACTAGTAGCTAATTGTGTGATAGTTTGATGTGATGGATTGGAGTAGTGATCTTCATCGGCCATGCGTTTTCCTAAGTCAAAAGTCAGAGTTATTTAGATATTTAACAAGGTCAACTGGCATGATTTTGGAGATTGACTATGGGCGTGGACTTCAGGAGCAATTCGGACGGTTCAGATTCAATGGGTTTTGACTTTGATTATTTTCTGTGTTTACTTGTTTCTTTCAAGTTGGCTAACTACTTAATTCGTGCTCTATTTGTTTACATGTGAACGCTTTGCACTAAGCTAATCTGTGAAAGGCCTTTCTTACACGTATATCACAAAAAGTTAGGTGCGATCGTCTACGTATTTTTTTTTAAATATTATATAATAGAAGTGGGTTAGTGGATCAAGTCTCTAAGGGTCAGTTATAATTATTTAGTTCAAATTCGTCTTTTGTGATAATCGAGTCTAAGACTTCTTACTATAAATGAAAAGAAGTGTCGTTAGTCCGTACTACTGAGTAGCGATCGTCTACGTATTATTCACCCACATGGAGATTGTTAATCTGCTATATTAGCATGTGAGCGTTGAATCTTAAAAACTAATTGCCAATACAAGAGAGTTGCATGTCCAAAATTATACAAAATATTAGACATACATAGAATTTACTTTCTTAATGTGAGATTCATTCTCTCAACAGTACCTCATTCTCTCGATAAATACCCTCCTTCTACATTTCTATTTTTTGTAAATTTTAATTACATTATTCATCAAGAAAAAAATTACAAAGAAAATTAAATTCAGAAATCTTTCCATTTCCCTTGCCTTCATCCCCTCCCTCTTGTTCAACCATGACCAACTATCCACGGCCAAATGCCTCAATGATGCCGTATCAGTTTTTTTCTTTCCTATTGAGGATGACAGATACTTTTTACAGAATGTCAACGGTAGTGGCTTCTCCTCTATTTGTCGCCAAGATAATGGAGTCATCACATAATTAAATTACCTCTCGATCGAGACAGATGTGCAATGGTAGGAGGATCCTTGTTATTTCATTCAGCATGAACTCAAAACTAATACTTTACTAATGATTGTAACCCTAAACCCTAATATTGTATTAATGATTGTACACGCATATTATACGAGCAAATACAAAATATCAAACATGCCACATCTTTTACCGTCACACACCCAATAAGTTTTAGAAATGATTAATTGGGGGACTCAATAGGCAAGGGACTAAAATAGTGATAAATGTATGTGTGTGTAATTATGTTGTTCGTTTTTATATTTTGTTTTCTGCTTACTCAGCCACTAGAGAGACCAACTAAGACTTCCACTTTGTTCATCTACACTCTACAACCTGTATAATATTAGCCGAAAGACTGTAGGCCGACTTTCTAAAAGTTTGCTCTCCAAAGGACAAGGGCTCCATGGATATGTATAAAAATATACAAGATATTTTTTTAAATATAGCAACTAAAAATAATTCAATCAGATCATTAAAAAAAAATGAGAGGCAGCTATGGACCTTACGCCATATATAGTTTCTTAGTCAAGTAAGATATACAAATGGCTTAATTAGTGGAAAATAATACTATTAAGTGGTTTGTTATCACGATCATAAGTTGGTTGATTAAGTTTTAAACATGTGGTATTCAGCAAATGTGCAAGTATCCTTTTCTTAAACTTGTCCAAGTTCTTGTCACCTTCACCAACCTTCCCTAATCTCACCATTCATTTCCCGCATCTGTTTTTTTTACTCTTCGTTTTTCTTTT
The DNA here is from genome assembly GCF_963583255.1 of Pyrus communis. Taxonomy (NCBI): domain Eukaryota; kingdom Viridiplantae; phylum Streptophyta; class Magnoliopsida; order Rosales; family Rosaceae; genus Pyrus; species Pyrus communis. The sequence goes on from NC_084810.1 coordinate 6,775,591, forward strand.
TTTAATTATTATTATTATTATTTGCATTTGCATTTGCATTTTTGCAATGTTACGTAAGCGATGCTAGGGCAAGGTTTTCCCTTACATTATTGTTAGGGTTTACTTCTATGCCTTATACGACCATCTCTCTTTTTTGTCGACTTTGTTTGAATTTTGTGGGTTGAAATTTTTAGTTGAATATATTCAGTATACATTCAATAAGACGATGATAATGAATTAATAATATGACTAGTGGCTGATGCCTTGTCGCCCAAATGAGTCTTCCCGCAACTGGTGGGGTTGACATGGATCTTGACCTTCTTTGATGAAACATTCCCTAAGTCATGATTGGTCACCCCATCTATATTCTGACCTTGTTATAATCCTACAATATTTGAGGACTAGGGTGGAAAGTTGAATGCTGATTTATATCTTGTCCTCTTATGCTTTTATTTCAAAACCATTCTATTATTTTTGTTGTCAATCTGGCTGCGATTGATGTTTTCTATGAAAATTTCTTAGTCTCTTGACAACTTAAAGTGAATACTAGAAAGTGATGACATGCATCTCACTTAAGAAAAAAAAAAACAACTTTTTTTCTTCTACAAATTAATTATGTTATCGTGAATCGAATTTCTCCTATAGTCTATTGAATATTAAATCAAAAATTACTTTCAATAATATCACTTTAATAACACATGTTTTGTCATATATAACTTACCAACTATTACTATGATACTTTATTATGTTTTATGAAACTCTTTTTTTTGAACAAATCATATTATCTACATCAAGAGAGAGGGGTAGACTTAGCCTCACAATGGGCTAACAATAATGTGGTTCAAATTCACCTTTGGTGAGTAATACCTCTAACTTATAAGTGAATAGAAATATCACTAGACCTTAGTACTAAGTGACCTATGAAACCAAATTATAGTTCGAAGTATCAAATATTTCATGGAAAGGCTATAAGGGTTATCCTAGTAGTGAGGGTGCGCACGGCGATAAGTAGGAGTCGGCTAGGTCTCGAGTTTGAGACCCTCTAGTGTAAAAAAAAGGTATTAAGATATAGGTCCAAAAATTTGACTTACTATTGAAATTAGTCCAATTTTTTTAAATTTCTGATTTAGGTCCACTTTACTCTTTTTTTTAAACCTATTTTTCCCTTTGTTTTCAAATTTTGAATGTTTAAACATCTCCGATCTACTAATTAAATATCTAGACAAACGCAATCTTTACTTTTAATAAAGTATAATATTTTTGCCATTGATCCATTTGCCGAAATATACAACCTAACTAAAAAATATAAATACACGAACGTATATATACCTATAAGCAAGATATCAAAAAAATTATGATAAAACAGATAATATGAAATCTATCAAATCAGTAGGTAGATAAACCAACTGAAAGGTAGAAATACATAATTTACGTACCTATAAGCAAGACAAATTCCCATGTAATATAGGAAAACAAAGTAAAGGAAAACTAACTAAAATTCCTCATAAACTTTAGTTTTTAAGGAAAATGACAAAATAAAGGTGTAAGTGAATAATATCAGGAGTGACTTTTTAGGCAAAAAATGTCTTGAATGTTAAAAGTGAACAGTATCATGACTGTTTCGTTAAAATTCCCAGAGTTAGATAGGAAGTAATTTGATTACAACAATTATCCTAACATTATTGGAATTATATTCTTTAAACCTCAAATAGTCAAAACTTATAACAAGTCTTAATCTTAAAAGAACAATGTTTGGCTACTCAAGGATGAGTAGGAATTTCTACTCAAAACTATTCATGTTTGAATCACGGAACTTTGTGCTTATGATCAAAATCATTCAATCACTGTGTAAAGATCATCTCTGCCAAAAAAAAAATAAAAGAATTAAAACTAAGGTCGTTTAGTCAAATATTATATATAGCAAATACATAGATGGTTCGTAATGCTTTTACCAATTATGTGCATCTGTTTTATATAGTTCAATGACTAAACGGCTTCAGAGCTAGTTTGGTATTGTTGTGCTTTTTAAAAAAAAAATTGATTCTGCTGTGTTGTGAGAATAAACAGCTGTAAACTAAAGTTCTTGAATATTTGGTAAACATTTTTTTTGTTGTTGTGCTTTTAACAAAAATAACAGTGTCTGAGTGTTTAGTTAACTTTTATATAAATTATTGTGGATATGTTAAATAACTAAAAAGGATATGATATTTAATGTAATATAATAGTTGTTAAAGAGAATAATGTAAGGACAATGATTGTAATTTTATAAAATACGTAGGGGTATACTTATCATTCGAAAATTTCATTAAATGCGCATTGATTACCATGCTTTGAAAAAAAAAATATTTTTTTTTAGAAGCATGATAGACCATGCTTCTGGTTTTCTACTGTCATTGACAACATATATATATATATATATATATATTTTTTTTTTTTTTTGTTTTACCAAACACATTTGATGTTTCAGATTTGTTAATAAACTTTTTTTTTTTTTTTTTAAGCACAACAATCCCAAACCAGCCCTTAGTTTAATTGGTTTTTTCCAAAGGGGATCTTTATAGAGTAGTTTATGATATGAACAGTTCGGATCATAAACACGAAATTTTATGAATCAACAACTAACAATTTTGATTAGGAACTCCTACTCATTCTTTATGTTACATCCCACATCGCACAGGGGTGTGGATCATGAAAGCCTTATATGTATATTCTCATCTTTACCTGGCACGAGGCATTTTGGGTGCTCACTGGCTTCGGGTTCCATGGGAACTCCGAAGTTAAGTGAGTAGCGTGCGAGAGCAATTCCAAGATGGATGACCTACTAGGAAGTTCTCGTGTAAATTCCCAGAAACAAAACCGTGAGGGCGTGGTCAGGGCCCAAAGCGGACAATATCGTGCTACGGTGGAGTCGAGCCCGGGATGTGATGGGGGCCCACGCCAAGATGTGACAATTTGGTATCAGAGCCAAACCCTGGTCGTGGTGTGCCGACGAGGACATCGGGCCCCTAAGGAGGGTGGATTGTTACATTCTACATCGCCCACGGGTGTGGATCCTGTAAGCCATATATGTATATTCCTATCTCTACCTATCATGAGATCTTTTGAGAACTCATTGGCTTCGGGTTCCATGGGAACTCTGAAGTTAAACGAGTAGCGCTCGAGAGCACTCCCATGATAGGTGACCCACTGGGAAGTTCTCGTGTGAGTTCCCATAAATAAAACTGGGATGTGATACTTTAAGTAGCCAAGTCTTATTCATCTTAAAATGAAGGGATAATACTGATCACTTACAAGTTACAAGTGATTTAGGGGTAAATTGGGTATGAAAATGAAAGAAAGCTGGCACGAAATATAATTGGATTTATCTCAAAAGTAGCTCACAAAATTGAATTTATATCAAGTTTTTTCAAAAAAAAAAAAAAAAAAAAAAAAAAAAAAAAAAAAAACTGACTGATAAAGTCTGTGTTAATATAAAGTAATGAATATTGGGAAGAACACCGCCTACATATATGCTTAATTAAGGAGTCGTAATTCTCAATCGCCACACCATTTTTTAACCGAATTAGGTGATGAGTTCCTAATCCAGACAGCAAGTGCACACAGCATGACTTCAGATTGGCGTCACTGAAATTATATAGGATATTTTATTTCCTTCATAGGACCGTAATGGGGATTTCGAAAGCGGTGAGTGTAACTGTGTAGGAGCTTTCGGATATATTTTTAAAGGTTAATTTCATGATGAATATATGAAGTAAAGGTCTTCTGTATGTGGACCTACTTATTTGCAAACCCTTTCTTCAGTTGTCATGATTGACACTTACGAAAGACAAGAAATTTTTCAATGTACTGAGAATATTATTTGGCACATCAAATGTATTTATACAATTGGTTGAATTTTTTTTTTCTTTCAATTTCTAACCATGATATTATTATATTTGATGTACCAAACCGTATTTTCAATACACTGACCTCAATTTCTTGTCGTTTACAAATTTCCAACAAAATCACATGACCATTATCTCGACTTCAACCTTTGTTTGCTAAGCCTCAAGAGAACATTGCGTATTACAATTATGTAGCATTTGTATTTCTGATCTTCAAATATGTGTCCTTGGACCCAACCCTTATCGATCCATAGTGGCTGATGAAGAAGGTTCCAAAATCAATTAATTGGCAACGCTGAGTCCTTACAAGGTTTTCAAATATTCCAATGTGCTCTCGTCAATCACTAAGGCCTACCGTCAAGCCGACGGAGTTGCCCATAGACTAGCTCATTTTGGTCTATCAACTAATCATGTTTGTAATTGGGTTGAATCCCCACCGGATTTAATCCTTGATTTACCCTTTATATGCTCTGATTTTTAAATCTAACAGGTAGAGAATAGAGTGAAGTAGAGCACGTGTGATCATTCACACGTTAGTAGACCTGCTCTGATTCTATAACGAAAGAACTTGCTGAAACCACCTTTTTTCTAAGAGTCAAATACGGATAACTAATCTACCTTTAGATAATTTCAAATTGGTTTATCCTTTAAAAAATTACAAATAACTACCTAATATTTGAAGTTGAACATTCGTTAGGTCACTAGCATCAAGTGATGAAGTCAATAGTGTTAACTAATGACATGAACAACTATTGAACCTGCTTTCGCTTGTAAGTGAGAGAATAAGGTTTGATTCTTGCCAAAAATGAATTTGAACCACATTATTGCTAGCCCATTGTGAGGCTTTGCCCACTTCCGCACTCCCTTTGTGTTAATAATATCGTTTGTTAAAAAAAAAAAATCCCATGAATTAAATAAAGAAAAAATCCCATAAATTAAATGTCAAACTCATCCTTAAACAAAATAAATCCAAACAGAGGATCTGAATCTCCATTTTAGTAGAGTTTAACACATTGGGTTTGGTTTTTAAAATTGGGTTAAACAAGAAAGTCATTTTGGGCTTTCCACAAAACGAAATAGATTTGGGCTGAAACTAAATCCAAATATATTTAGTGGAGTGGTGAAACAATTTTTTAACACTAAGAAGAAAAATACCACTAAAGAAAGAGTTAGTTGCTATTTTTTAATTAATCAATTGTAGTAATTGGCTATGGCATTTATATTAAGTCATATATGCAAGAAACAAACCAATAAAACTATTAAGTGTAAATTCATAGAAAGTGGGCTTTTATCACAGTGGTGGAAAGGTGTTGAGCCATTGCATGACAACATGGGTTTAAATCCTGTCGGTGGCTAATCTAACATCTAGTCTAACAAAATCTATCGTTTGAAAAAAAAATCAGCTTAAATCAACAGATTTCATCAATATTTCCTACAAATCGGTTAAATATTTGAAAAACTCTTATACTTGGTCTAAATCAGCGTTTGACATTCCCTGATGTATCATTTTAAATTTCCATCATTTCCATCGAAAGCAATAAATATCGATATATTCATCAATGTTTTAAAAAATTTGCATATCAATATTTCTATTGATACCAATACTTTAAACACAAACCTAAGCATATTACCTTATCCTCCTTCAGTACTTGGGCTAACCGCTCACTCTCCAAAGCCTCCAAAGTGTTATCCTTATGTGGCTTATGGACCATTTGGTTCATGTTAAGCTTAAGTCCAAGTCCAGTAAGCCCTCTGCTCTCATGTCGTAAGAAGAATTAACACAAAGTTCCAGTCTTTCAGATTTTTCAGAAATGGACCTGCTCTGCAACGTATACTCTAATCCCTCGGACAACGAAGAAGAAGAAGAAGAAGAAAAAGCAGAAGGAATTAAGCAAATCATCACACCCCCGAATCCGAATCGACTCAAATCCGATAACCCATTTGCACATACCAAATTTCACCATCCTCTGCCGGAGTCAACCCAGTTTCCGACCCTCCAAGCAGAAGCTCTGGTTCCTGGTCGATACATATCCAAGAGGGAGAGGGCGTTATTGGCTTCCCAACCTACTGTCCCCGACCCGCAGCCGAACCCGAATGCTCATGTCACGACCTTGCCTGCTACTTTGTTACTTTCATTTGGAAATATCTGTGAATTATTATTATTATTGTGTATTTAATTTTATAGAAACATAGACTGTTTATTTGGAGAAGAACTCGCTAAAACGTGTTCATTGCCACAGTGACATCCCGGCATTATTGGAACATAATGTCATGGTCCTGCTAAACCTTTTATCTAAGTTGTTCTCGTCGATTTGTAAGAAAAGGAAATGCTCGTGACAAGTTCACTGAAGTTGACAATGCCACTCATATATGCATGTTGTAGTAGGCAGCTTTTGGGAGTATTTCGGATTCAGACGTTCCTCGAGATGTGATGTTGTGGTTGAGAAACAAAGCGAAAAGGGGTCGATCGCAGCTCGGCCAATTGCCCCAAAGAATGTCTGTAGCTCTAAATAAGGCTACCAAAGCTGTCAATGCTGTACATTGGTCACCATCCCATGGTGAGCCCTACTTGTTCATGAACCCTTGAATTAGCACTTACCCCTTTGGATTCGTAGCCTCGTGACACTAAAGATTGTTTCTTGAATGTTGTTTTAATGTAAAATTTGATTTTAACAAAGGGTGCTTGCCAATTTTTTAAGTTGAAGAATCGAGCAATAGTACACTATTTATATGCCAAATATATTTGTTCACTTTTCTTATTGATCCGTTCATTGGAGTTAGTCAACAGCTCATCTTCTTGCCTCTGCTTCAATGGATCATACAATCTGCATATGGAATGTGTGAAGCAGTGATCAGAAGGTAGCCCGTGTGTTTAATTTTCATAATGCTGTGGTCAAAGATGTGAAATGGTCACTGCAAGGGTTGTCTGTTCTTTCTTGTGTATATGACTCCTCATCAAGGCTAGTAGATATTGAAAAGGGGCTAGAGATTCAGGTTTTTAAGGAGGATCAAGTTGTCAGTGTCATTAGATTCCGACAATTCCACTCAGTGAAAATTCTATTGTTTTTTGGGATGTTTCGCGACAAGTTCCACTATCTAAGCAGGTAAGAGACTTCGACCTGGTTTGATACTGAGGTGATTATGAAAAAAGCTGGTATCAAAAAAAGCTGGGAGCTGTTTTTGTGTTTGGTAAACATTCAGCTTCAGCTTTTTTTTCACAGTTTTGGATGAAAAAAAGCCAAAAACAAGAAGCTGCAAAACCCAGCTTTGAAAAACTGGTTTTTTTTCACATCTGTTTTACATAAAAGTTTACCAAACACTATAATACTGCTTTTTTTTTTTCAAAAGCACTTTTACAAAAAAGTTTACCAAACACTCTGCTACTTTATTTCACAGCTGTTTATTCTCACAGCACAGCAGAAGTAGCTTTTTTTCAAAGCACAGCAATACCAAACCAACCCTTCATCCAGTCTTGCTTCAATGTGTGTTGCAAATGCGGTGTTCAATTATTTATCAAAATATGGTTACCGAGCTGAACTTGGATATAATGTAATTCTTCATCATCCCGTAAGAACTTACATTCATCCCTGTAAGCTTGTTCTACGGTCTTTTTGGATTTTTCTCTTTTATTTGAGCTTTCTAGATTTCGTATTATGTTGTCATCTAGTCTTCTAGTTAATGTTTATGCGACGTGGACTATATTGATTTAATCTATTTAGCATGCATGGTAAGTAAGATGTAGATATAACACAAGGCCATTTGTAATCATCTTCTTAATGATGGAAGACATGCGATACTAAAGATGATGACAACGTTGGCTAAAATATGTGACACAATTCATGTTAAGAAGGAAGTTCCACAACGCCATGTAATCTGTTTTGCTGTCATATATGTGACACAGTTGTAGAAAAATCTCCTAAGTTAGGATCTCTTACTGCTTTGTACTCGTTCCTTTGGAGGTTGATAGTTCTCATTTGACAGCAAAACAAAACTGTAATTGTTTGACAACGTATATTTCGACATCTCTAGAATACATCAGTTGTATGTTTACATGCTTGGAACGGTAAGGGAGTGAATGAGAGTTGGAACTCCACTACTATACTATAGTTACTAGAGTATGACAAGTTCTTCCACCAATTGTTCCTACTGTAGTACCAAAATTGCCCAACTATTTTCTCAGAATTCTAGAATCACTTAGTATGTGTACAAAGAATAAAGTTTATACGAGTGTGAAAAATGCATTATTTGGTACCTCTTCTGAAAAGAAAAACTGTCTATATTTTCCTGAGAAAGTAAAAATTAGTTTTTAGGAGAGATGCAATATTATTTTGAATAATAATTATTTACGTTTAAATGTGTTGTAAGTAAATGATGGAATTCTTTGACCAAAACAAAGAAAGTAAATGATGGAAGGTACAAAAATACATTTTGAAAAGAAAAACAACTTCGATAGCATTATAACGGGAAAATAATTTTTGGCATTTGAGATATTTATTATGAGTAGTTGAAAAATTATAATGGAAACTGTTTGGAGTGCACAATTAGATTTTTGGAATGCCGATAAAAATTCCTTATAATTTTCTTGTACAAGGCCATTAATGATCATATTTATTTTGATTTTGATTCCTGAAAGTTAATAAACATTTAAGTTACTCTGCTTTCATAATTTGGTAATCGGATAAGAATATACTTGGACAAGTATCTGATGTTATACACTGGTTAAGTATCAATATTTTGATAACAAAGTTTTCAACATCCAAAGGATATCATTCTCATAGGCACGTCTGTGAAGTACAAACCGAAGAGTCCTGAAGCCTTTTAGTTTATAAGATTATTGTAACATAAACTTTTATCTCCGTCCCTTTTCATGAGAATAGTATATGGAATATCAGATGACTTTATTTCATTTTCGTTCATTCTGTTAAAGAAAACTCTTTGGTCATCTCTCACTTTTACGAGTCTTCTCAGATACGGTCACGATCAAGTTCTCAAGGGGTCATGTTTTTGTTGGAATCCCACATCGGTGGGGGTAAAGAAAAGTAATGATTTAAAATAGGTTTACCCCACAATTGACGGATTCGGCGGGTGATAAAATTAGAAACAGTATAGGTGTCGTTAAAGTAGGGCTCACCAGGCCCATCGATCTAACAAATTTCAATAGTTTTGATGATAAATTATTGAAACTAGTAAACACTAATAGAAGTCATAATGTATGATCAAAAGTATGGTTTGTAATAGAAGTCATAATACCTAGTAAACACTAAACATTCACATAGTAGCCTTAAAATTTTGCTACTCGAAGATTGATAGAGACATAGTACATGCTACTCCTATTTTTCATTTTATGTGGATTTTTCTTCACATAACGTTTATTGTATCCACATTCGGGATCATTTATGCATTTTTTGCCACCTCACATAAATTTTAATCTTGTTTAACCATTTATTTACTCGTAATAATCACATTGCTTTATTCATGTTCCATTCTCTTAGATTAAACTGATATTTCGATGTATCATGTTTATAATTTGTTGTTTAGCATTTGAAAGTTATTGGGTTCTACTTACTTCTAGGGATAGTGGAATTATTTATCCTAAAGATTTGGCTTTAAAGAGGTCATGTCGCAATGGATATTTCACATCATACGTAATGTTCAATAAAATGTATTTGGAGCTTTGCAAAGTTCAACCTTTTTTTTTTTTTTTTTTTTTTTTTTTTAATTTTGAACTTTAGGATATGATTTGTGGAAGTGCTATAATTTTTATCTTGTCGACTTGACACCCAACAATTAACGTTGTGTATTTGGTCAATCAAATTGGCTATCAAAGATCACAATTAATGTAAATATTGACAGTGAGCCAATGAGCCATTGAGGATTAAGTAGCTATCCCAAGTCATGCCAAGTACCATCATTGTTGCTAGGTTCCGTGTTGCGCACTAGATGCTCAGCAGCAATTGTACAGGGTGAAATGGCAATCTATGCAATTTAACGAATTCAAGCGATGTTAGGAGATAGGGTAATTGACACTGAAACTTTGGGAAGGGATTAATGATCTTAAGTAAACCACTTGAGCTTCGAATTGCTTGTAGATAAATGTATATAGATGTAAAGTTGACAATATAAAATGAGGGGGTGTCACAGCTCTACGGTTTTGAGAGTCGGTGGTGTAGTTGTCCCTGAGCCTTTGGTCCAGGGTTTTGGGTTTCATGCCTCCTGTTTTCGAGTTCTCAGGTTTTTGTTGTCTTGTTTCATACATACTACCTAAATCTCCTAATCTCATCGTTCCTACATTCATCTTTTCACCATCTCTTTATTTCTCATCTTTCCTTTACCATAAATTTGGGATTTTTATGTGTTTCCTATTTGAGCGAGTTTTTCGTGTTGTCGTGGTTGATTTTGGTTTTTCATGTTTTAGTTTGATTTGGTTGGTGACTCTTGCTCTAGCCCTTATTTATCTCCAAGTTATTGTCATTGCTATTATATATGTTAACTACATTGAAATATTTGAGAATTGAAGTAACAAAGAGAGATGAACTAGAGAGAGTTTAGAGAAAGAAATATAAGACTTGTGTTCAATGCTCAGAATAATTACACAATTTTGTTTTTATAACAGAAATCTGAACAACTCCAATTAAATATTAACAAACTTACTAACTGTATTGCTGACTTGTATAGTCACTTAACTAATCATCGAACTAATGATGTGGAACACTTAATAATATGATTCTGGTTGATTTCCTCGTAGTGGTTGACAATGAAGGTGGGTTATGGTGACGAGGTTTTTAGTTTTCTTGATCTAGGGTTTGTTTATGGTTGTTGCATTTGGTCTTCCCTTTCTCTTTGAGGCTTTGAACTGCTATTGTTCATGGGCTTGAGTTTAAAACTTTTAATACATGTTGTTCCCCTTTGAAAAAGGGGCTCTTGAAAATATATATGCCAAGAGCACGTAATGGAGTTTTATCTAAAATGAATGGAAAACGTACGAGTTGAAAATTATAAGCCTTTAATTGATTAGAGGTAAGGCCTTTTAGACTTTGGATGTGTTGAAAATAATAAGCCTAACCGTTTCTTTAAAGATCAATGTCTGGCCTTTAAGTACTAAACAAAAAATAAAAGAAAACTATATAGTAAAGGATAAATTTTGCTTAACCTAGGATCAATATTGGAAGGATGTGGAACAAATAAATAATGGTGTTGAAGGAAGTTCATAAATATATATATATATATATATACGTAGAGAGAGAGAGAGAGAGAGAGAGAGAGAGAAAGAGCTGTTAGGTATGGGGCAATCTGGCAGTGTGGTGCAGTTGATAGCAATACTGTCCAGGTGCTTCTAACTTAACTAGACCTATCATGAGGAACTGAAATATGATTCAATTAAGAGGGGCGGTGTAGGGGGATACTCAAAACAGTGCTTTTGTTCATCATCCACGTCCCTTTTCATCAAAGAGGAGAGAAGACGAGGGAGGGTGGGTGAGGAGGCCCAGGAGGGTGAGTGAGGAGGGGGGAAGCGGGCAACAAAAAACCGAAAAAGGATACTAAAACAACACACAATTATGCAATTCCCTTTCCAATTGTTCATGGGGGTCAATTGTAGGCGGACATGACACACCACTTCTACCCCTTCTTAGATGCATTTGCAAATGGGACCAAACCACCCCCCCCTCCCTTCTCTCTAAACCCCAATCTTTCAAATACTACCTCACTCACAAAACGCAGACACAAAGCCCACCAAAAACAAGTAAAAGAAACCAGCAAGTTTCCTCTAATCCAATTATTAAATATATTAGAACTATTTGTTAATATATAAAAGCATGCTTGTAACTCCATTTTTCCATTAGCACTATCTAGACATACTTTCAATTCTTGAAAACATTGATGGTCCACATACAAAACTGTTTGTATTGGAAAATATGGAAGCAAACCCTAATCCCATTTAAAGCAAAGGAACACAGTCATGCATACCTAGTTGCCTATATGCACGTTATATATAATATATATGTATATATTTTGATGACCTTCATATGAATATGCCCCCCACCTTGCCTGGGTCTCAGTCTACAATCTTGTTATGTCCATCTCTTTAATTGTCACACCATTAAAATTCAGAATTAAATGAGAAAAGCTAGCTATAGCTAATTAAAAAAAAAAAGAAAAAGAAAAAGAAAGCAAATCAAAGAAAGGAGGAAACTGAAACGAGAAGCTCGAGCATTCTTCCTACTACTCGTATGACTTCAATCATCATCTAAAAAGATAAAAAGAGAGACTTCCTTTTACCAAAAAAAAAAAAAAAAAAAATATATATATATATATATATATTATAAATAATATCCATATGTGTGTGTGTACATGAGGTCAAGCGGGTATTCGCTTCATGAGGGCTCCACCAGCTTGCCATTCAAGCGACATGAAATGATGGTTGAAAGGTTTTGACCCCATGTTCCCAATCATTTTGGTGAGAATCTTAAGAATACATGAATTATGCATATTTATCATATATTATACATCAATTTTTATCAATTTATGTTTAATTTTAAATAAAAAAATTTAAAATAATTTTTAATCGCACGATGTACAATGAACCAACACGATTTACGAATTCTCGGAATCCTCACAAAAAGAATCAGGTAAGGATCCGAACTCGTTTTGACCTAAGCCAAGCCCATTCATCTTTAGGAGGATTGGACATGAACCCCATTCAAATATAAATAGTACCTAAAAAAACTGACAGCACGATATACGGTGAACGAACACAATTACTAAATCCCTAGGAAAAGGATCCGACAAAGATCATTTTTCTTTGATTAGGGAACCAAAAACAATATTATGCGGAATCTAACATGCTTAACGATGCATAATTGTTGCGTTTGAATAAAAAAACCCTAGCTCTTTAGTCTCCTTCATTATCGATCTGTCATAGTTTTTTATCTATATATTTGTGATCCATCTCATCATGTCTTCTGTTTTATTTTCAACTTTAGATAAATTTGTATCCTCTCCTGCATGCTAGACCATATAGTCAAAATGTTTTATGATAGATACAAATTAAGTGTTACATATCACCAACCTCTCTTCCAATCCTGGCCTTGTAAAGTAGCCGACAGACTCATATTTATTGACATCACCATGTGATTTGTGGCCTCAACTAAGTCATCCAATTTGGTTGGTTATTCTTTTTAGTTTTCCTCTACTCTCAAATGGATAAAAAAAAAAATGTAGTATATTTGGAAAAAAAAAAGCAACCAAATCATGATTTTGTTAAATGACTTGTTCTTCCCAATTAGGAAATGTGTTCCTTTACTAGGTTTTCTATGTAGATATATTTATTTATTTATTTAAACGATTTAAGTTTCATTATATCTTTAAAGGGACCTTCCTGTATGTAGTCGTTGGATAAAAATCTAATGGCCCACGATGATTGGTCATGAGGATCCTCTCCATTAGCTTAGGAGAGGATCCAAATCTCATGTCGTAGACTGCTCCACATAGACATGACAGACATGATTGCAATCTAATGTAAACCTAAAATTAATTAAACAAGAATTAATCATATTTTATAAGGGCATGATATCCTAAAAAGCTTAAGCTGAGTCCAGCTAGATTCGAGTTTAATTGGATATTAACCATTCAAGCATTTTTCATTTCAGCTTTTCAAAAGATTTGCTTTTTCCTTATCAGTGGTTGAATTATTAAATACTAACACTGTTCATGCATAAATTGCTGAAATTATAGTCTACTTGGGTATTTGCTTAATTAGTGAAAGGTAGCTAGATGCAATGTTTGCCTTATCTAAACGAAAAGATTGCTAGCTGGCCTGGAGAAAATGAAGCCAAGCACTAGACAATCTGACGTTATATCAACTATCCACGGAATCACGGGGTTAATAACTTAATACTAGAAACTATACGGACACTAACAGTAGTGCCCCGTCTCCAGATTTTTGTAGTCAATATATGGAAAAGAAAATAAAACGCACAAACGAAGTGGGTAAATAATCAAATTATATCAAACACAAGCTCAACCAAAAGAAAAATGGACGAAAAACGTTATTTCTAGACTATCTGTCAGCATAAGATTCTCATTATGAATATAATTTGAATTGTTGATCAAGTAGTGTTGAAAGCAAAACTTTGGTCTATATTCTCAGTCTTGCAACATAAAGCATGTTATATAATGTCCGACAATTTATTATAAGACACACTACTCTGCAATGAACTTACGAAAAGTTTACATTATAGACAATATGCTTAACTACATATAGGGAAAACCTTCGATGAGGGTAATATGATGGAAGAGATACAATCTTTGCTCCTGAGATTAGTTTTAAAACTTTTATATTCACTTTATTAGGGGGTATTGTATTTTCACTTGAATTCATCTTCATTTATCTTTTTTAGCTAGTCATTGATCAATTGTCATGAAGGAGGATGCATGCAGTAATAGAAATGGCAAAATATTGCTTCTACCGAAAGAAAAAGAACGTGAAGTGCTAACAAGTTTAGGAAAATACATAACATCCCAACCTGGGTGACCCATGCATTAATTCCTAAACTTTTTTCAGTTTGCAAAGACTCTTGTCTTTGAGTAAAGGATTAGATTACACAATTATGTAGTAGCTACTGGCTAGGTCATGGGCATGTATTCGGTATACACCAATAACTCTGGATTGTTCGACCAGGTGACCGGGGATTCGCTTACTAATATCGACATCATGAACAGTGTCCCTTAATTTTTAGGGCACTAGGCCGACAGGAGTGCACAAACAGCAAGCTTTAAGCTCTTGTAGATAAAGACCTTTTACTAGGCTAGCTATAGCAGTCCCCATAATCACCATCTATCATCCATTAAGGTGAAGCTCCCATTTCTGTAACCGGTAAAATCACTCTATCGTATGAAAGTGAAAGATCGATAGAGATATAGCATAAAAGCCAAAGTTAAGCCAATGTTTCCTGTTTATGAGTGTTTAAAATATCAATATTGGTGTAAATATTGATATGTATATGAAAAATATCGATTAATATCTCGATATTGATATTGGTTGCTTTCAATGGAAATTATGAAAATTTGCTAAAACAATGTGGATGTTTAAAATAAAAAACTTAATTTCATATGATAGTTTGTCGATATTTGACTAATATGTCTAAAATATTGCCAAAATCTGTCTATTTTAGCCGAAATCGAGGAGTTTATTTGATATCTTGTGAAGTTTAGATTTGAACCACCCCCTTTCTCTCCATATTTTGATTTTGTCGATACATTTCGAAGAATTTCAACCACTGTTTATATGCAATACTTACAAAGTGAAGGTCCTGGATAAGGATTAAGGATTCCAAATGAGATCAGTGTATATTATGGATCATCTACTTTATATGTGGGAGTTGTTCTTGGTTCGAGGAACCTCCTCTTCTTAGTTTGGATGTTTTGTTTGAATATTGTAATGGGTAATTCGAGGGTTTTTCTCAATCATATAATTTGTCTGGTGTTTTTCGATATGAAATATTATCATCAACGTGCTCATCTAAAATATTTCTTCACTTAAAGCAATGCATGTTCAATGCATAGGTAATTTGCTATGATGATACCATATTAGAATTAGGTCATTCAACTAAAATCAATTGACAATGCATGAAAAGTGCAATAATTTTATACAAATAGTGAAAGAATTTTTTTTGCTCTAAGCGAGAAATTTTATTTCACAACACAACGTCAAAAGTTAAAGATTAATTCTGAAGTAGCTTTTTGTGATAGTGGGAGTGTGACACTTCATGTTGTCTGTTGAGCAATGAAAATTTGATAGCGATTTAGGCTTTTGTAGTAATGGAGTACATTATACATCGTGTTGTCAAATTTTGGTTTGGTTCATGCATGACGCGGAAACCATGGCATCATATATTCTCCTTCAGATGAACTCTCATTTGCTCTTTGGTTTCAATTTTCTTTATTTCCCTTTATGCATGTGATTGAGGACATGCCTTAGGGCAGGGTGGTACAAGCCAAGTACTGAAATCTCAACGTCCCTTCCATATTACCTTTCTGCTTATGATCATGGATGATCTTGTTGTCGGCCAATTAATCAGCAAAACTTACTGTATATAAATGATTTGAAAAGAGTATAGTTATATATCTTTATCTTCTTTCTGTATAGCTAATAATGCTTATGTGAACAATTGTTTCCAAGTTAAAGTTAAATTGTGTTGCAGTATAACTATGCAAGTGAGATTATATATATTCTGGTTGAGCAAGTTTTGGTAGATCGCAATGTGCAAAAGAGTTCACTATTTCAAGCTTTTAGCACTTATGTTTTTTCCTAGTATTTTTTTTTTTAAAGAATGTATGCCCTAGCTTGTTCTTTTTTGAGATGAACAATAACGATTTAGTATAATATTAAGTAGGGCTGGGTTCGGTTCAAAACGGTTCGGTTTTTAGCCAAAATTGAAACCGTATTTCAACATGGTATCATCACTGAGATTGGTTTCCTCTCTCCGATCCTGATTGTCTCTGCTTTCGCGTTTGAATTTGATGCTAGTGTGGTATGCGATTTGCTATCTCTACAGATAAGAACACAAATTGTATGAAATTCTCGATTGATCTCTACTCTTTCATCTTTGCACATCAAATGTTTGTTGAAATATATGTGCTACTTCTTCTGTGATACTTCTCTCTGTAAAGTCTTGTTCATTCTTTTCTTCAAGAACAAGAATTAAAGAAAGATCTTCAAAATCCTAATTTCTTCAAGAAATTGTCTCTGTTCTTCTTTTCTACTTACAAGACTGCTGCACAACTATAAATTGTGCAATCTCCAATTACAAGTTTAATTCCTGATGTGTCTACATTTGTGACTGTCAAATTAGACGATACAAATTACTTAGTTTGGCATTATCAAATGCAATTACTTCTTGAAAGCCATGAAATTCTTGGTTTTGTGGATGGTTCTCGCAAATGTCCAGCTCGGTTTGTTGATGGTTGTGATGTTGAGGGGATAGAAACTGAAGCATATCAAATATGGCAAATGCATGATCGTGCTGTCATGCAACTTATCATTGCAACTCTATCTGTTGCTGGTATATCCTGCATCATTGGATGCACTAATGCACGTGAAATGTGGATGAATCTTAAAGGTCATTTCTCAACTGTTACAAAATTGAGTATCTTTCAACTGAAAACTGAGCTTCAGAATATTAAAAAGGGATCTAAGTCAGTATCTCAGTATTTGCAACAAGTTAAGGATGCTCGTGATCATATGGCTGCTGGTAGGGTATCTTTTGATGATAATGATATTGTCATTATAGCTCTTAAGGGATTGCCATCAGAGTATAATACTTTCAGGACAATTATTCGAGGGAGAGATAATGTCATTTCTCTAAAAGATTTTCGAGCCCAATTACTTGCAGAAGAAGCTACTCTTGAAAATTCCCAGTTGACTGACTCTTTTATACCCGTTATGCTAGCTCAAAGTGATAGTTCCAAAGGCAAGAGTCTTTAACTTGCAAAGAGTTCATCCCATTTGCCTGATTTTCATACTCCATCATCTCTATACCAGATTGGCAGTTCATCACATGCAAATGGTACTTCTGCCAATTATCATAATTAGGGTTAATCATATACTTATGGAGGCTACAGTAAATAAGGTAATACTTACAATTCTAGAGGATATAAGGGTTATAATTTTCGAGGAAGAAATAGGGGTATGAACAACTATGGCAGTTCAAGGTTTTCTGGCACTACTTTTTAATACCAGTCCTGGTATTCTTGGATCTGCAAGACCTCATATCTTCACATGTTATGAGCATGGTAATGATGTCCCAACATGTCAAATCTGCAACAAGAGAGGGCATATTGCTTCTGATTGCTTCCAGAGGCACTCATCCACTACAGTGTCCTTCATCTCCTATGCAATGCCAAATTTGTTGGAAATTTGGGCATTCAGCTATACAATGCTATCATAGGACCAATTTCTCATATGAAGGCAGGTCTCCTCCATCAACTCTCTACCATGCATGTCAATTACCAACCTTCTACTCCATAAGAATAGTTTTGGGTAGTAGATACTGGTGCAACTTCCTATATGAGCAGACGAAGATGATCAAATGCAGACGATCTTTCTTTCGTCTTTCAATTTGGCATCACCTTTCACAAGCAGTGATACTATAACAACAACTAGTGGTTCAGGTTTGCCAATCTCTCATACTGGTTCTTCGATTTTAAAAGCTTCTACTTGTGCTTTAGAATTGAAAGAAATATTGCATGTTCCCAAGTTATCTCAACACTTGTTATTAGTCTATTAGTTATGTAAAGGCAATCACTGTAGATTTATATGTGATGAGTTTTATTTCTGGATTCAGGACAAGATCATAAGGATAATCCTTCTCCAAAGGTTATGTAGAGGTGGATTGTACCCTATTCCATTTCACATACTTCCATCCACTGTCAAGACAACATGTAAATCACCTCACTTACTTGCACAACATCACTGCCTTATTGGTCATCAAGTCAACTCATCTCTGTGGCACAACATATTAGGCCATCCCTCTAATGTTGTCATTGCAAGAATGTTGAACCAATCTCAGGTTCCTTTCTCAGTAGATCAATCTAGGAAAGTATGTGTGTCTTGTTTAGAAAGAAAAATCACAAAACTACCATTTCCTTTTCCTGCCAATAAAACTGTAAAACCCTTATAAGTCATTCACAGTGATGTGTGGGGACCTTCTCCTACATTTTCCATTGAAGGATACAAGTTCTATGTTACTTTCATAGATGAATGTACCAGGTTTACCTGGATAATTTCCATTAATGAATAAAAGTGAGGTGTTTCAAACATTTGTGCAGTTTCATGCTTTCTTACTTACTCAAATTTCAGCTGCAATTAAAATTTTCCAAGGTGATGGTGGTGTTGAGTATTGTAGCAATAAATTCACCCAATTTTTTCTTAACAAAGGTATCATACATCATAAATCTTACCCTCATACACCTGAACAAAATGGCTTTGCTAAGAGAAAGCATAGACACATTGTTGAAACTGCCCTCACCCTTCTGCACATTTCTAAACTCCTTTCGAAATTCTGGTTCCATGCATGTACAACTTCAATTTACTTAGTCAATAAAATGCCATGTCATACCTTGTCCATGAAATCTCCCTATACTTGTTTGTTTGGTACAAATCCTTCCTTAACACACTTGAAGACCTTTGGTTGTAGTTGTTATCCTTTATTAAAACCATACAATACAAACAAACTTCAACCAAAAACTACACAGTGTATCTTCTTGGGATATGCAGGTCAATACAAAGGCTATATTTGTTTTCAACCACACACAGGAAGGTTTTATGTATCTTGACATGTTCTCTTTGATGAGAATACCCTTCCTTACATGACCTTAGTCTCCAAACCTGCATTGTCACAGTCTGTGTCACATCACATCTCTACTCCACTTGTTCCTTTAGTCATAAATGTTAATACTGTGATTTCACAACCTTAATCATCTCCAGCCTTATCACTGTCACAGACGCTTGATTCATCACCATCTGCATCACTCAACTCATCAACCTCTCGAGCCTCAGAATCTTTTAGTGAACCCCCTCGAGCTTCAATCTTTGAATGATCACACTTCAGCTCCATAATTGTTCAATAACATATCACACCTTACCTTTCCTTTAGTGCTTTAGAGTCATTGTCTACAGCTTCAGCATCTATAACAGCTACACAGTCCAATATCCCTATAGATCCTGATTTCCAACAAGAAAATCTCTCAGTTGTACTTCCAATACCTATAGTTAGTCTTCATCTAATGCAGACTAGGTCTAAGAGTGGAATTTTTAATAAGAAAACTTTTTTAGCTAGTGTCATACCTCCTGAAAGTTTTATTGTCGGACCAACTACTTACAAAACTGCTAGTAAGATACCAGAATGGCAAGCAAATATGCAAGATAAGATCAATGCTCTCCATACTCAACAAAATCGGGATCGCGTTCCTCTTCCAAGTGGTAAGAGTCTTGTTGGGTGTAAGTGGGTGTATAAAGTAAAGAAGAATCCAAATAGTTCTATTTCTAGATACAAGGCCCGATTAGTTGCCAAGGGATATAGTCAAGAAGAGGGGATTGACTATAGTGAAACCTTTAGCCCTCTGGTCAAACCAACCACAGTGAGGTTAATTCTTGCACTTGCAGCTCAGTTTAATTGGAGTTTGAGACAGTTAAATGTCAAGAATGCATTCTTGCATGGAGAATTGCATGAAGAAGTATATATGGCTCAACGTCCGGGCTTCCTCAGTCCCATTCATCATTCTCATTTTGTTTGCAAGCTAAAGAAGTCTTTATATGGTTTAAAACAGGTTTCACGAGCCTGGAATGGGAAGTTTACTAGTTTCTTACCAGGTTTGGGGCTCACACAAACACTTGCAGATCCTTCTCTATTTGTTAAACACATTGATATTGGCATTGTGGTGCTGTTATTGTATGTTGATAATATAATCTTAATTGGAAGTAGTTCAAGTGATATATCTGCAGTAATCACAGCCTTGACTCAACGATTTGATACGAAGGGCTTGGGATAACTCCATTATTTTCTAGGGTTACAGATTCAATATAAGTTTTATGGATTGTTTGTTTCTCAGTCAAAGTATATCAATGACCTATTGGTCAAAGTTGATATGCAAAATGCAAAACCTTATGCCATTACTTGACTTATATCCCACATGTTACTCAAGGAAGAAGGAAAACCCTATCACAACCCAGAACAGTACAAAAGTATAGTTTGTGAATTGCAGTATTTGACATTTACTCGACCCGATATCTCATTTATAGTTAATTAGTGTTGTCAGTTCATGTATTCACCTATGGACACATATGTAGTTGCAGTCAAATGCATTCTTCGATATCTCAGTGGTACTATTGCTTATGTGGATACATTTTCAACTTGGAAAGATGTCTTTACAAACTTGGAAAGATGTCTTTACAAACATATAGTGATGTTGATTGGGAAGGAGATCCCAATGATCGTTGGTCCACTTCGGGTTACATTGTTTACCTAGGTTCTAGTCCCATCTCATGAGCTTCCAAGAAACAGCACATTGTCTCTTGCTCTTCCATTGAAGCAGAATATAAAGCATTGGCCATAATTGATGTGGAGTTGGCATGGATAAGACAGCTTCTGTGTGACTTACATATTCCTTTATATGCTCATCCGATGTTGTATTATGACAACGTATCTGCTATAGATCTCTCCTCTAACCTAGTGTTTCATTCAAGGGTTAAGCACATTGAAATTGATTATCACTTCGTTCGGGAATGAGTGATTCGAGGAGATTTGTCAGTGCAGCATGTGTCTTCTAAAGAAAAATTTGTTGACATTCTCACCAAGGGCCTGTCCATTTCGTTGTTTTAGCATCATTGTTCCAATCTCATGTTTGGTTCTACCAAACATGTGATTGAGGGGGGATGTAAAGATATAGACGGTCGATATCAGTCCATCAGCAATAAAAAAGATGACACTTGGTGATAAATTAGCTGATAGGTGCTGTTAGGCTGTTAAGAATCAGTTAGGGCTTGTTAAAGGTTGTTAAGTATCAGTTGCTTAGTGTGTAAGGAATGTAACTACTATAAATAGTGATCCATGTATTCATTATGTAACAAGTGAAGAAATAATATCAGAAAAGTATTCCCACTCTCTTTCTAGCTCTTAAACAAATTTCAGCTATGAAAACTTTCCACCTTTGATTAGGTACATAACTTTTCATTTGTTTTTATACCAATTTTACCCTCCATATGCATCTAATTTGTTGTATTAATTGTTAATTAATTATTGGATGAATTTAGTGCTGTATTTTGTATACATTGAGGTTGTTAGGGGAAAAAAAAAGCGTTAGATCTTCTTCTTTTTTTCTCTTTTTTTTTTTTTTTTTTTTTTTTTTGGGTGAAAAAACGTCACATTGTTTGATACCTTCTTTTTTTATTTATTTAATTTTTTTTTTTTTACCCTTTTTCCAATTTTTTTTCTCTCTCGGTTACCTATATAATTGTTTTATGTATGAATGAGTCTCTTGCATCACTCATCATTCTGGAAAAAAAATTACAATAAAAAGTAAAGCAAAATCTATCAGTTCAAAACTAAAAGTTAAAAAAATTAATTTGAGATATATGGTGGGATTGTTGTCACATCCCAACTCGAGCCCCACCACATCCTCAACTCGACTACATCGTAGCACGTTATTGTCCGCTTTGGGCCTCGACTACAGCCTCACGGTTTTGTTTCTGAGAACTCATATGAGAACTTCCCAATGGGTCACCCATCCTAGGAATGCTCTTGCCCGAACTCGCTTAACTTCAGAGTTCCTACGAAACCTGAACCCAGTAAGCTTCCAAAAAACCTTGTGCTAGGTAGAGATGAAAATATACATACAAGGCTCACAGGATCCTCACCCCTGGGCGATGTGGGATCTTACAATCTACCCCCCTTAGGGGCCCGACATCCTCGTCGACACACTTCTGGCCAAGGATTGGCTCTGATACCAAATTGTCACGTCCCGGCCCGAGCCCCCACCACATCCCATACTTGACTCCACCGTAGCACGATATTGTCTGCTTTGGGCTCCTACCACACCCTCATGGTTTTGTTTCTGGGAACTCACACGAGAACTTCCCAGTAAGTCACCCATCATGGGATTGCTCTCACCCGAACTCGCTTAACTTCGGAGTTCCTACGGAATCTGAAGCCAATGAGCTCCCAAAAAACCTCGTGCTAGGTAGAGATGATAATATACATATAAGACTTACAAGATCCTCACCCCTGGATGATGTGATATCTTACAATTGTAATACACTTGGAACTAATAATAGAGATTTAACAAATTAAAAATTGGGTAAAGTACAAAAAAATTACCTCAACTATTGGGATCACGACAGTTTCATACCTCATCTTTTAAAATTGACAATGTCATACCGCATCTTACGAATTTGTGACAATGTCATACCTTCGTCAAATTTTGTGTTAGTTTTTTTGTTAAATGCTGACGTGACAAGAGACGGGGACCATTTTCTATTAAAAAATTAATAAAATATTATTAAAAACTAAAAAAAAAAAATTAATATTTTTTAAATATTAAAATAATAAACAAAAGTAAAATTTAAAAAAAAAAAGGGTAAAGTACAAAAAACTACCTCAACTATTGGGGTCACGACAGTTTCATACCTCATCTTTTAAAATTGACAATGTCATACCGCATCTTACGAATTTGTGACAATGTCATACCTCCGTCAATTTTTCTATTAGTTTTTCTGTTAAGTGCTCACGTGGCTTGATTCAGGACATACTTTCTATTAAAAAATTATTAAAAACTAAAAAAACAATTAGTTAATATTTTTTAAATATTAAAATAATAATAAAAAGCAGGGGGAAAAAAAACCATAAGTTCGTCCCTCCCCTCCCCCTCCCCCTCCTCCCTCCTCTCTCTTCTCCCCATCTTCATTTTCTTCCCCCCACCTACAAAACCAAAAAAATAAAAAATAAATTTTTTTTTGAAAACCCAACAACCCCCCTGCGGAAGAACAAGAAGGAGAAGGAGGAGGAGGAGGAGGAAGAAGAAGAAGAAGAAGAGGAAAAAAAGGAGGAAGGAAAAAAAAAAAAAAATTCCCCCCAGTCGGTCCAGAAGAAGAAGAAGGGAGAAGGAGAATGAGGAAGAAGAAAAAGAGGAAGAGAAGGTGGAGGAAGAAAAAATTAAAAAAAAAAATTGAAAACCCATCAACACCCCCCTGCGGAAGAAGAAGAGGAATGAGAAGGAGAAGGAGGAAGAAGAAGAAGAGGTAAAAAAGGAGGAAGGAAATTTTTTTATTTTTTTTATTTTTATTTTTTAAAACCATTAACTCCCCTGCGGAAGAAGAAGAAGAAGAAGAAGAAGAGGAAAAAAAGAAGGAAAAAAAAAAAATTTGAAAACCCATCAAACCCCAAATCCACCACTTTCATCCATTCTCCACATCCTCTTCCGCACACATCCTCCACCTTCTCTGCTCACCCATCTTCCCGCCGACGGGATCTGGGGTTTTTTTTTTTTTTTTTTTTTTTTTTTTTTTTTTTTTTCTGGGTTGCAGGAGGGAGAAGAGTGTGGGTGTGGGTGTCGGGGGAAGACAAATTGGATTTTTTTTTTTTTCTTTTTTTTGTTGGGATTTGCAGGTGGGGGAAGAAGATGAAGATGGGGAGAGGAAAGAGGAGGGAGGAGGGGGAGGGGAGGGACGAAATGAGGGTTTTTTTTTTCTTTCTACTTTTTATTATTATTTTAAAAAATGTTAAATAATTGTTTTTTAGTTTTTAATAATTTTTTAATACAAAGTAGGTCCCGAATCAAGTCACGTTAGCACTTAACAGAAAAACTAACAGAAAAATTGACGGAGGTATGACATTGTCACAAATTTATAAGATGCAGTATGACATTGTCAATTTTAAAAGATGAGGTATGAAACTGTCGTGACTCCAATAGTTGAGGTAGTTTTTTGTACTTTACCCTTTTTGTTTTTAATTTTACTTTTATTTATTATTTTAATATTTTAAAATATTAAATATTTTTTTTAGTTTTTAATAATATTTTATTAATTTTTTAATAGAAAGTGGTCCATGTCTCTTGCCACATCAGCATTTAACAGAAAAACTAACAGAAAAATTGATGGAGGTATGACATTGTCACAAATTCGTAAGATGCGGTGTTCATAAGATTATAGCATGTTAATAGAATTACCCCATCTCATTTATAGGTAGACCAAGATGTCAAAAGAATTTTATAAATAGAGAATTGTATAGTATATGATTTCAACAAAAAAAAAAAAAGTGTTGTATATATCATTGTCATAGGTAAATAATTGTGTCGTCAGGTATACAAAACATATGATTCAAATTTCAAATTTCAATTTAACATATAATTTGCAATTCAAATTAATTACATATTTACTATTAATAAGGACAAATAGTCATAAAAGGAAGATATAAATACAAGATTAGGGTTTGAATTAAACCACATAAATGCTGAGTTAAGCCTGAAAATTGCTATATTGACTAGGCCTAAATTAAAAGGGCATTTGGATAGTTTTGTTTTTTTTTTTTTTTTTTTGAACAAATGATATCATCTACACTAATGGGAGGGAATGGACTTAGCCTCACAATGGTCTAGCAGTAATATGGTTCAAATTCGCCTTTGGCGAGAATCGAACATAAAACCTCTCACTTATAAGTGAAGACGAATACCTTAGACCATAAATTTAAATGGCTTAGATAAAAATATTTAAATTTATTAACTTTTGTATTGTTGAGTAAATACTGAACCTAAGTATTATATAGAACATTTGTTTTTTTAAAAGATGGAAATAGTTCTTAAAAAATTCATATATTGTGTTAGGGGTGGGTTTAAAAAACTGAAAAACGAAAAAAATGGACCGAACACCGAACCATTTTGAAAAAAAAAAAACTAAAAAAAAAAAAAAACAAATTGAAAAGGGAAAAACTGAACCGAACTTTATTAGCTCTGCTTTATTAGCTCTGTTTCGATTTTGGAGGTCCAGAACTGAACCAAACTTTAATAGAGGGAGGTAGATTACAAAATGAACGTGTGATGCATGTAGATTATTAAAAGGAAGAAAATTACTTGTATATACAGGTAAATATATTCAAATAATTTGTGATGGAGGTACGAGACCAAACAAAAAAATTTAAAATATATGGTAGACATGGACAGAGCCAAAAACATTTTTTAGTGGGAGCAACTTCGAATGATGAAATTAAATTAAAATTTTGATACAATGCTATTAATGTATTGCCTAACAACATGATTTTGGGTAACTAGTGTTAACTACATTGCAATGTTTGGGAATTGAAGAGAAAATCAAGAAGAAAGATGTTCACAGAAGGATGAACACATAGATCTTAGAGAGAGAGAGAGAGAGAGAGAGAGAGAAATATGCTTTTGTATTCATTGATTGAATGAAGATTACACACTCTATTTTTATAAGAGAAATCCTAACTACTCTAACGAAATACTAACCAACTTACTAACTGCATTGCTAACTGTATTTTTAACTGTATTGCTTACTTATACTCTTAATACTCCCCCTCAATCTCAACTGGGGAAACCCAGTTTGAGATTGAAAAAACATCTGCAATTTGATTTTGCAAATATGGAAATTCTCTCAAACCTTTTTTGAATAAAGAGTTTATGGAGAATGCATGACATAGCACGGGAAGGAAGTGAGATCGACTTGAAATATCAGGCAAGCAAGGGCGACTCTTATGACAGATACAAGCTGCAGAGCAGCAGTGAACATTGATCTGCCCCAAACATATATTTAAAAAAAAAATTCCAATATATTCACTCCAAATATATAAGCAACACGATGCTCCAAACTCAATCTACCCCAAAGTATTCTTCAAACTCAATAGGAAGCACATCCGCGGATGTGTGACATCCCACATCGCCCAGGAGAGTGATCCTTATATGTATATTCACATCCCTACCTAGCACGAGGCCTTTTGGGAGCTCACTGGCTTCGGGTTCCATGGGAACTCTAAAGTTAAGTGAGTAGCGCGCGAGAGCATTCCCAAGATGGGTGACCCATTGGGAAGTTCTCGTCTGAGTTCCCAGAAACAAAACCGTGAGGGCGTAGTCTGAACCCAAAGCGGACAATATCGTGCTACGATGGTGGAGCGGGCCTGGGAAGTGATCCACCCCGGGCCAAGATGTGACAGGATGAGGCAGATAACAACAAGATGCCCTTCCACTCCAAATATATTCACCGACTCCCTCCAAATTCCAACTTGTGAAAGTGATTGTCCACACCAAATATGATACCCATTTTTCCTAAATACAGTCACTGCCTCACTACAACGTACATACCAAGATCTTAGAAAAAAACTATGTTGCACACATCCAAAAGTCTAGGGTAAAGTAAAAAAAACTACCTCAACTATTGGTATCACGACACTTTCATACCTCATATTTTAAAATTGATAATGTCATACCTTATCTTACGAATTTGTGCCAATGTTAGACCTCCATCAGCTTTTCTGTTACTTTTTTCTGTTAAATGCTGACGTGACCAGAAACAGGACCTATTTTTTATTAAAAAAATAATTAAATATTAAAAATTAAAAAAAACAAAAAACCAAAAAAAACCCATCAACTCGTGTCCCCCCTCCCCAAAAACCCAGATCCTCTTATCTGAGTTCTCTCCCACCCAACCCTCTCTCTGTTCTCTCTTCCTGCAACCTGCATCCCTAAAATCCCAAAACCCAGAAATCTTTCCCACCCATCCCCCCCAACCTTCTTCTCCGATCCCACCGACGACAACCCTACCTCTGTCGTTGACTCCATCGATGACAGCCATGACCCCCAATCGCCCCCAAACCCTAACTCTAGCCACAGCCTCCACAACAACATTCCCTTCTCCTCCTCGCCCCTGGAGTCTGCCCCTCCGGCGATTTGCGAGAGAAAAACAAAATAATAACAACAACAACAAAAATCCCAATAGAAAAACTCTCCATTTTTTCCAGAAAATTCCTAGAAAATCAGAGGAGGCGCGAGAAACAGAGAGAGTTGTGATCTGAGAGTGGCTCTCTTTGGTCTGAGTTTCCGATAAATTGTGTATATAGGCGGGTCAGATGAGGATGAGAGAGTGGAGGTGAAGTCCATGGTGATGAGTTCTGAGAGGGCGAAGCCTCTACACAATTTCAACTTGCCGTGGTATTTGAAGTGAGGGAACCAATGATTTTAGGGATGAGAGAGAGGCGAGAGAGGCGAGAGAGAGAAGAGATAGAGAAGAGAGAAGAGAGAGAGAGAGAGAGATAGAGAAAGAGAGAAGAGAGAAGGTTGGGTGGGGGAGAACTCAGAGAAGGGGATCTAGGTTTTTAGGAAGGAGGACACAGGTTGATGGGTTTTTTTTGTTTTTTGTTTTAATTTTTTAATATTTAATTATTTTTTTTAAATATATATATATATTTTTGATAAAAATGGGTCCCGTTTCTAGCCACGTCAGTATTTAACAGAAAAAATAATAGAAAAACTAACGGAGGTTCGACATTGGCACAAATTCATAAGATGATGTATGACATTGTCAATTTTAAAAGATGAGGTATGAAAATGTCGTGACACCAATAGTTGAGGTAGTTTTTTGTACTTTACCCAAAATTCTAATATTCCTCTGCCTTTTGCAGGAGCTTCAATCAAAGAACGGCCTTTTATAAAGTTGTAACATACCCTCATGCCGGTTATAACTATTTCTTGTGGGTTTACCCTTCGTGGGATTTACCGTCAACAATCACATTCAACTTAGCTTCAACCTTTAATATTTACAAAAACAGAAAATTAACAAACTATAGTGTGGCATCAGCCTTAACTATAGCACCATGGGATCGCCCTTTGTGGATTTTACCAAAAAACAACTTCTTTGAACAATGGCATCGACCTTTACAATTTCAACAACTGAAAATCAACATCTATGTAGGATTAGCCTTCGTGGGATTTACCATTAACAACTTCTTCTACCCTTCGTGGGATTTACCATTTACAACTTCTTCAAACTTCATCGTATAACCAGACTTATAGTAGATTCATGCTAACAACTGAGTTGGTTAGACTCTGAAATTATAGGCTGAGATAAGAAAACATACTGCACAAACTCCTTAATAAACATTTAAACAATCCCATTAAAGAGAAATAGATTCATTTCTGCAAGTCAATCTTCAGCCCAACAATGCAATGTGTGCATTTCACAATGTGACAAACGCTCTCTGTAAACCTTCAAATGCAGACTGCTTCAAGGTAAAAGAAAGATGGCTCCAAGCCAAAAGAAAGTGTGTTTGCTGTTTTGTGTACAACTCTAAGCCAGGCAGAGCTATCGAATAAGAAAATTGCAGGTAGACTCCAAGCCAAAAGAAAAAAAAAAACTGTATTGCTTCCGTAACTAGTTTGATAATGGTGTAACGTCTTTCTTGAACGAGAACAACTTTGTGCCCAACACTCTAATTGACATAAGCAAGAAATATGACACCATTTCGCCGAGAAAAACACATGTTAATGAAATCTCAAAACACGAACCAAGAGAGAAAATGAGCAGCAAAACATCAAAGATGCAGAACTCAAAGAGAATAAAGAATTATCTAGTCTTGAGCAATCAGTCGAAACTGTTAACAACCACCAAAAAACCCAGAAAATATTCATTCTAATTGTTCAAGAATTTGGAGAAAAATGACTGAAAACATAACCTTCACATGAAACTTTTTAGTTAGGCATTTCAACAAACACCCAGACTGCACCCATGTAACAGAGTAGAGATCAAAGAATTCACTGACCCATTCCTTCAAATAGTTGGAGTGCACAGAATCATAACCTGAAGAGCTCCCAAGATTTGCAATCTTGAACAAACAACCACCAACTATCGGTTTCTTCATCCTCTGTTTTTCTCTCTTGATCCGATTTCGTCCAAGTTTTTCTCGATTTCAGCCAATGGTGGTCTACGAATGGCTTCGCTGTCCGTACGTCGACCCAAATCCAAAGCTCACAGGTGATGTGATGAAAAACTCAATTCCAAATCCTCCGAATGGGCAAGAACTTCCACCAATTTCCATTTCTCCAAACATTCCAAGAGTCACAGAAAATCAAACCCAAAAAGAAAGAGAGATTAATATCTTTAAGTAAATCTTCAGCAATAGTGATAACCGTGGTGATTGCCATCCCCAATGAAGAGAGCTCAACCTCTTTGTATTGCTTTATGTACCTCTTAGCAAGATTGACGTAGAAGAAGAGCGGTTTCTTGGTGTTTGAGACCTGAGTTCTGTTCTTCTTCGGTGCCTCAACCAATTGCGGCAGTAGAGATGCGACTATCTGTATTTGCTCTGCTGCCATTTTGCTCTAAAATTTTCTCCAACTTT
The DNA here is from genome assembly GCF_963583255.1 of Pyrus communis. Classification (NCBI taxonomy): domain Eukaryota; kingdom Viridiplantae; phylum Streptophyta; class Magnoliopsida; order Rosales; family Rosaceae; genus Pyrus; species Pyrus communis. The sequence continues at coordinate 6,805,349 of NC_084810.1, forward strand.
CAATCTCTCGCTTTCGATCGGGAATGGCGAGACTCATGAATTTGATCTAAAAGAAATCAACCAGAAACAAATAAACCCTGAAGTAAAAAAACGAACGCGGAAGCACCCAGAAACTTATCCTAACATCTAATGAAAATTTGGAAAGAAACTAAGCTAGAAACAAATGTAAAATAATGGAAAGTGGAACCACCAGAATCCATGGTGTGAGCCTAGAACTCTGATACCATGTTAACTGCATTGCAATATTTGGGAATTGAAGGGAAAATCAAGAAGAAAGATGATCACAAAAGGATGAACACATAGATCTTAGAGAGAGAGAGAGAGTTTAAAGAGAGAAATATGCTTTTGTATTCATTGATTGAATGAAGATTACACACTCTGTTTTTATAAGAGAAATCATAACTACTCTAACCAAATACTAACCAACTTACTAACTTCATTGCTAACTGTATTTATAACCGTATTGCTGACTTGTACTGACACACCCTGACCGAAATCAAGGTGTGTTGGCCGTCACGTGAGGGTGACGTAGCCATGTGCACAGTGCGGAAGCACAATATAATAATAAAAGTACGAACAAATAAAAACCAAACTACCAAACAATGTACTTAACTTACAAGTGCAAGTGTAAGTGTGAAAAACAATATTCAGAGTACAGAAAGCCTATTGCAGTCTAGAGGAACAAATACTAACTAAACACACCCAGAGGTGGTCTTATATTGGTGATAATCTGCCAGATACGCCATGGATTCTTCGTAAGCCACCAAAAGAGCAAATCAAACTAGAACCTGGAGAGGCACAAAACAGAGAGTGTGAGTGGGCAAAAACAAAGATTTTCAAAATCATTTCATTAACAAAAGTTCTAACCCCTCGCCGTAAAACCTGTATAGTTTCCCTGAAAATAGAATGTACACACATATCGGAAACATGCTCAGAAATATGCCATGTTGAATGCCTCCACATAAAGTGTAAGTAACCCAGGTAGTGTCAATCAATGTAAGTAACATGTCAGCTAGAGTCACCTAACGTGACCTGTACGGCTGAATCTAGAGCTCAAATCCCCAACTCACTAACTATACCTGCACACGAGTTGAAACCACCTAAAGTGGTCTGTAC